>NC_140582.1:391917088-392570221 GCF_964204655.1 Triturus cristatus | reverse complement strand
TAAGTCCCTTTATCTCATACACTATCATATTCCCTTTTGGGGTTGAAACTATAACGCTTTTGATTTACATTTTAGATGGCATTACGGATGTTGGGAATGGTGCATTGATGATTAACAGAGCTGTTATACTTCCATATTCTACATGGATGATAAATAACACTTTGAGGTGCTGGAATGGGCAATTAAATAACTACACTGAAGCTATCAAACACACTCCCCATTCTGATATGATAGATATGGTTTATGAAGATATTTCTTATGAACATAATTCGATTTCTCTCTTTCTCTTTTCAGTCTTTTCCATATTTACTGTTATCTGTAACACCTACGATTGATCTACGATTGATGATAATTACTAGGTGGATTTGGGGATCGTTGTTTGTGCTAATATATGACCTCCATCAATATCTAGGAATACAAAGAGAATGGGGGCCTTTTATAGCATTTGTACTATGCTACTATATATTTCTTGCTAAGAGGATATTGTACTTGTATGTTTCCATTTGTCACAAATAATAAATAAAGTAATATAAATAAAAGAGAATTGAGTGGGTTAAGGAGAATGATACGTCAAGGTCCAATTTAAGAATTCCACAACACCCTGCAACCAGGAGGTTGAACTGGGATACAATGTTTGTTGGAGAATCATGTTTTGGATTCTTTAATGACTGGTGTTGCTCTTTGCTTTTCAATAGGGATGGAAGAAGGTGTGGCAACTGTTTTTTTTCTTTTTGCATTTACTGCATAACAGTGTTGGTGATGTTGATTATGAGTTTCTTGTGGAACCCTTCTGTCAGCTCAATGCTGGTTGGCAGGTAAAATAGACTACCTTGAAGGTGATGTAACAGGTTTTAATTCTGATTTGCAGTGAAGCCAGTTGATAGTGTGAGATACAGCTATACAATTGAGTTTTATGAGACAGTCCAATACTTGGATAACACTGTTGAGGGGTGTAAATTGGGTTTTAGGGACACTAGCCACGAGGTGAATAAGGTGGAAATCTGGGTAGTTGAAATTTTGATTATTGGCTAGTGTCTCTGCATGAAACGTTTGACTACTATGAGTGAAACATCTCACAATGGGGAATACATCTGCAGATAAAGAATTACTTTGCAGAATTCCACAAGGTATTCCCTATTCTGAGGGAATTAACACACATTTACTATATGCTTTGTTCAGATATAAATAAATGTGAACGCTTCTCGGTGAGGTAGGGGGTGGAGGAAGGTAAGAAAGGAGGATTGAGGAGAAAAGGCGAATTTTTATTTTGCTGTGGGTGAGAGAAACTTGTTGGCAGTAACAAGATGACTAGGCTTGACTGCAGTTGTAGGTAAAGCGTCATGCAATTTTACTGGCCTGAATAGCCAGTTGGCAAAATAAAGGGCAGGAACAACAGCACACCTGTGATAGGGTGGGGCAGAATTCTGTAGGGGAATTTTCTTCTGCTGACTTCTTAACTAGGCCACCAGTAGGGTGTTGTTGCCATTGAGATGGGGGGGCTTCTAATTTCTGTGGTGAAGTCATGTTCTAGGAGGATTAACTTAACCCTATTGAGCAAAAACAGCTGATGCAATGTCGTCTGAGTCTTTTTCAGAGTCTTGACCAGTCCGTAAGCTGAACTTGCGATGAAATCCAGAAACCAATGATTTGGTGCTGGTGATCACTTGGGGTTCAAAACTCCCCAGGTCCTTCTTATTAAACCATCCATAGACCTAATGTTGTTCTCTGGCTTGGCAATTACGATAATCTCAGTCTTGGTTAGGGTCAGATTTGAATAGACTTTGACTTCTAGGCTTGAATGGTTGCTCAGCATCAAGGTGATGCCCTATATGACAATTAGATGAACAGGGAATCATTCACGTATTGGTAAATGTAGATGATTTTGCCTGTCAATTTTACTCCCAATGTTACTCACATGAACTTCTTGTACCAGTAGATGATCACTGGCAAAATGAAAGAGCGGTGAGAGACACCACAAGTCACAGAAATGAGCAAAGAGGTCAAGCAAGATGAAACGTCTTGTGTCATCTTTATCTGAAAACTGGAAAGCCTTGTCTGGAACTTGGATAGTCACTGTTCCTACGATGTGAGTTGGAAGTCCAAATTGGCAGTTCTGCAGAAGGGCATGACAGATGATCTTGTCAATGAGCTGATTTGTTTTGGCCTTCTTGCCGTTTGTGCCCTGAAATGGGTGGGGTGCATAAATGAGTAGCAGTGACCAGGATTGGGTTTTCAAGGCGGGCTGATTTCTCAAATTGAATCATTATTAATGCTCTGTAATGGTGGCACACAATTCCTTCATGCTTTCACATAATTGATAGTATCCTTAATTGATTTGCCCTTGTGGGACTGGCTTGTCAGGTTTTCATTGGAAAAGGTGTCTAATTTAGACCATTCACGTGTACTGTTTGTTGGGTTAGTTTTGTCAGGAATGGATGTGCTGTAAATGGGTTTTCTGATCTTGTCTCACTTTCTCGCGATGAGGTAGTTAATGGCCATGCTTGCCTCCGAGAAGTAAAAACATGATTGTTCAATTATGGGGTACATGCATTGTTTGGTGGCCTTAATAAGCACCTTTTTCTGTTGGAATCTTCTCTAGTGATATTTATATTGCATGTTCAGCTTTTGTGAGGAGTTGTCTGTGAACAGTGCAAAGTTCATTTAAGGTGACCAGGTTATCTAGTAGCAGAGTATACCACCCATTATTTTTATGCCTCTTACAGCTCCTGACTGTGCCAAGATGTTCAACGCTTTCCTTGCATGATGCAGAAGTTTGGCTGGGCCCTGGCATCTCCATTCACTAAGCTGGTTCTACTAAAGTCATGTAGAAGGGCACTCATGAAGTTAGAAATTAAAAGCAAAATTAACTTCTTATATTCAATTTCCTTCATCAAAGATATCATCATAAGTATCTTCGCAATTCTGGACCTTTTTGGATTTCTATCATCTCTTCATTCACAGGGTATTTTGGGCTTTGTTCTTCACTCTGGCCAGTTTTTTTCAGTGTCATGAAATAATCAATTTTCTCTTTTACTTCTTTAGATTATGAGTTTTCACAAGTTTTCTACACTTTACCTTCGCCCGTTTAAATACTACTCCACCCATCATTTTTGAAGTCTTATGCTTTGGGTTTCATGGGAATCTTTACGCTGAGAATGCCAAAATATGTTTAATCTCCTTCACCCATTGTTTTATTGCTTCTATTTATTTTTTCATTGTATCTGTCAGTGAGACCCATGTGGTAAGGTGCCAGTGTTGGAGTTAGGAAGCAGATTGTGGGCCAGCACAGGCAGACAGCAGGAATGTGCCGTATATTGGTAAATATGGCTTATTCCTGCCCTCTCCCAATCACGCAGAGCAGCACAGCAAGTTGTCTTGCTGCATTGCGTGAAATATCAATAAATCTGGCCCCCGTATTGGAAATAAGAGTGATGTGATAAATATTCACTGATAAATTCTAGCAGGTCACCTGCCGAAGTTTATCAGGAGACAAGACTTAGGAAAAAGCAAAGATAGGCGGAATTTGGTGCATTTTAAACCGATTCCACATGTTAGACATCATTTTGCTTTTAAAAAGTTGGAATAGAACGTATTTTTACCACATGTTGTATACACCTCACCCTGAGAGAATGTTTTTTTACCATATATGGTAAATTATCCACCTTATTCCGGCATGTTCGTTTTGAGAGCCTAATGTGTTTGCTGGAAGACTTCTGAGCATCGGTTTCATGAATTTTATATATTACATTTTTCAAAGGTGTTTCTTTCCTGCAATCTAAGATGTAGTCATGGCAAAATTAAATATGTGCAAATCAATAAAGACTGACCGCACTCCGTGGTAATTCAATGTTCAAATGTTATCCAATGTTAATGGGTAAGGTGCTAGTGAGAACCACCTCCTGATCAAACGAGGTGTGTGAAATATGCAGCGAAAACGTCCTCCTACAAGGAAAAGACGGACTCACGTCAGCACTCTGTGTGAGCGCATTTGCGCTTTAAAGTGTCTCAAACAAAAATACGTTTTTTAGAATGCAATGCCACGTTCACCATGTGCAGAAGTGAGAAACTTTCTACCATTGCTGAATTTGTGTTAGTTTACAGGTATATCGACCACAACACCACAATTATTTTTTAAATAATGATTTTGTCATCAAGTGTTGCATTGGTTGTGCTCCTGGATACAGCAGTTTCTTTTTATTTTATTTATTTATTTATTTTTCGTAGGAAATTTCCCCTGACGAAGGGTTAGACCCGAAATGCATCGGGGAGCTCAATGTTACTGGAAGTTACATATGTTACTTTAAAGTTTGTTTGCTCACCATGAGATGTACAAAGTGAAGGAGCAACAGTTTTTTGAAGAACTTTATTAAAATTGTAGGAAAATCATAAAAGTGTTCAACTTACTTTCTTTTTGTTTGAGACACTTTAAAGCGCCAATGCGCTCACACAGAGTGCTGACGTGAGTCCGTCTTTTCCTTGTAGGAGGACGTTTTTGCTGCAAAATTAAATATGTTGGAACCCAATAGAGAAATTATAATGGCCGTGTTCCACTTTAGAACATTTGGGGTTATTCCCTGTGACTCTAGGATCACCTCTACCATGGTCAACAGTATGCAGTCCGCCCTTCTTCCATTCCAATGTCCACTGTATGACTTGGACCATTCCACTATAGTTCCTAGGTGGATTCTCAAAGAGAGCCGATCAATAGGACAAAATAATAAATTAATGTAAAGTGCATGTACTCTATCTCTCACACCTCTTCCTGCCATTACATGCCTAGATAAAATGACCTAAGACATGATAAGAGCACCACCCTAGTCTCTTCCAACACAGGCCTCGATGGAATACAAAGGCATATTTACAAGAAACTAAACCAGCGTGGTGCTGCAAGTCATTTTGCTGCACCACGCTGCATTAGTTTCGAAGCACAGGATGTGACATAATTACAACAATATGTCGCATTTCTGTGCTTCCCCCTGCGCTGGCACACAAATTGGTGCCATGCGCCGGCGCTCTTGCACCATGGTGCAACGATACCTGCGTCGTGGGGAGATTGTTTTTGTGCAGGAAGGGGCATCTTCCTGCACAAAAACAATCAATTGAGGTGATGTCCTCTTTCAATTCGTGCTGTAGAATGCAGCATGCATTAAAAGAGGAACAAAACGAGGAGAAATAAAAATGTTCTCCTTGTTGCACCTCGCTACAATTCTGACGCATTTCCAGATTTACGATTGCTCGTAAATCTGGAAATGCATCAGTGGACATGGGTGTTGAATGGTAACACCCACAGCAACACCCATGTCACGCCCCTAACATGCAAAGTGTTGCATGAAAAGGGGTGATATTTACAAGCACAGGTAAAGTCACTCAGGGTGGCTTTACCTGTGCTTGTAAATATTACTCAGCAGGTAGCGGCGCAAGGGGCTTGTAAATCTGCCCCTCAGTATTCATTTCACCAAGAACTTTTCCACAATGTATAGTGCTACATGCCGACTAATGTATTTAGAAGCCTCATCAGGGGCATCATGTGCTAAATAAATGCCATTACAATACAATGTTGAAATCTTCATTCAGCATGAAGGATAATGATTATTTAATAAATAGCTGAGCATAGTGAGATTTATTATACTAGGAGAATACATAATGATCTGCTGAGATTTAAAACATGCGCATCATATAGGGCATGTTTAAAACATTCAAACTATTTGCTAAATAATACACTTACAACAATACCTTTTCCAGATGTCTCGGGGCTGGAATATAATGACAGGGTTGAAAGATGACTCTAAAAGGGCTTTTACTTTGGCTGTATGTTCTGAAACTGCAGTCGCTTCTGTATCCTTTGTAGGTCATACAGCAAGCTCTATATTCTGGCGATAGTCGGTGACTTGTGACCACACTATGGCATCTCGCATTGAATTAGAGTATATTTTAATGATAATAGGGACGAACAACAAAAGGATGCCAGCTTTGCGCTGGGGATGCTAGGCACTTCAGACGCGCATTTGAAGAAAAGCGAAAAAGAATGATGTCTAAACTCTTGACCTGTAAGTTAGTGGGTCAGTGAAAATGCACTTCTACATTCAGAATAATGAGGCACTTTGCATAAAGGGTTCCATTAATGTGAGTGGGTGAGGTGCAACCTTTATAAACTCGTGGAAAAGAGTTGAAGCGAAACGGGCATAGTTCACTGTTAATTTAGATAAAATATCCCTTTAAACAGTGGCAATTTTTCAAAACAGTAGATTGAAAAAATGCTTTCCATAGTGTTCTGTAAATTATTGGGTCTGAGAAATCCCCTTTGCTGCCAAGCAGCATGCAGTCTTTAGTTTGATAAAACAATTCATTTGAAAATTTCAAGGTATAACTATTGTCTTTCTTAACGCTGCAATTAGTTCTAATGTTTCAAGATATTAGCATTGGTATGCATTTTGCTAAAAATAATATTCTGCATAAAAAGCTCTGAAATTGCTTTAATTTTTTTCCGTTCAGACATAGAAAGCGTTAAAGCAGCAGTACTTTTTTTTATATGAATGAACACTTAAATGTCAGGCCATTACTTATCCGAGTAGCATATTGAATACATTGAATATGACCTTCACTTCAATTTACATTTATGTCAATTGTTGAAAAAGGTATATAGCATTATGAGAAGGTAAGTTCCCCCAAATCATGAATAAATTACAACTTATGGGTGAACATTTCTGACATGTAGGGCTGATGCCTGAGGTAAATTATATAGATTGTACAGTAATACCGATTAAGAAACCAGCAATTTCAAGCGTGGTCATTATCTAGGAAAGACCCTCATGTCCACATTGGGACAAAGTAATCATAAATCCATTGGATTTTAGTTGAAGTTTGTACCACCAATGTGAGGAATTGGGTTGCTGGTTGACTGGGGTTTGAGCCCTGGTTAAGCTACAACCACAGTCGTATTCAGGGTGAGGCACAAGCAAATCTGAAATTAACCTGTGCTCAATCCCATGGTAGCTTGGCACAGAGCAGTCAGGCTATGCTTAGTGTAAAGTACTTGTGCAACACTTCAAACAGTAAAACAGTGAAAAAAACGCACAAAAAGATCCAACACCAGTTTAGAAAAATAGAGCTGAATTTAATAAATAAAAAACGGCCAAAATAACAAAAACCTGATCAGTGGAGTTTTTGATTTCCAAAGAATAAACTGTAAAATAGTGCCTAAAATTCAAAAGCACCTACCACTGCTATCTGGTCGCACTGGACCGGGTCAAAGTCAAAAGTTTAGGCCATCCACGATGATACACGGGTCAGATTCAATCCCAGATTATTCCAGAAGTTTTACTTTCTCAAGTTTTTTGCCGAGAGTCACGTTTGTGTTGGAGAAAGTCGCAGGGAGCATGGAGAGTGCCATGGGCAGTGGTCAGAGTGGCAAGAAAAGCAGATCAGGCATCGTTGGCGGGCGGGTTGGACCTTTGCAGTGTCCGTCCACCATGAGCGATCTATGCTTGCTGTGGAAGAGACAGGCTGGCGGCGGCTTGCGCCAACCTTCAGTGCGAGAAGCACGGTTCCAGTGCGAACAAGCCCTCTTATAGTCTAATATCCCAAAGCTAAATTTGAAGAGCCCGTGAACCACACCAAGGTTCCAGGACCTGAGAGGCACACCTTGGGGGTCAGGAACTAACTGCAGCTGGGTCCAGTAGCTGCTGGGGAGCCTTTTAATTCCCTGAGGCTCAGATCAGGAGGCCAGTAGACTATCCCTTTGAGTCTCTCTGGGGTTCTGAGTTCAAGATGAAGTTGCAGGTCAAGTACTTTTTCCCCAGGTAAGAGGGCAGCAGGGCAGCACAGCAGGGCAGCAGTTTTCTTTAGAGCAGCAGTCCTGGCAGAGTATTCACAGGTCCAGAAGTGTACTGAAAAGTTGGTATCTGAGGTCCCCTTTTTATACCCTGGTGCCCTAGTTCTGAAAGGTGGGAGAAGCTTCTAGACAGTGTCTTTGAAGTGCATGAAATTCCCTACCTCCTCTGACCTGGCTCCAAGCTGGCTGCAGTAACAATGTTTGGTTGTTAGGCACTTTGTGTGAAGGTAGAGCACAGGATATTCAGTTACGAGTGGGGCTGTGCTAAGCTCCCCCCATCCTGCCAGCAGATTGCCCATTCAGGCACACCTGATCTCACTACTGTGTGACTGTCTGGGAGGAATTCAGAGAGTCTAACTGTCAGTTATGCCCAGTCATGTAACCCATGGATGTAAAACTTAATATTATATGTCCAACTTTTTTTAATGCATTGTACCCTGCCCTCCGGGCTTTCCAGGGCCTACCCAAGTAGTAATTATTATGTACTAAAAAGAAGGTTTGAGCCAGGCAAAGGGTTTATCCTGTCAGGTTGAGATGGCAGTGTAAAACATCACACAGACTCTTGACTGGGGGTGAGTGTTTGATTTGCCTAAACGCTCCGTCCGTCATCCCCTTTGGTATTGCTTTGTTCGCCCTAAGTTGGCAGGGTATGCCCAGACGTGGGTCCCTTGCTCACTTTGCCACTGGATTCAAGATAGCCTGGCTGATGAGGTTTATGAACCCGAAACCGGTCCCAGGATGCTTGTTTCCGGTCCAGGGAAGACATGGCTTGGCAGTTCGGGCTGGACTGTTCCCATGAGACACAGGGTCAGACTGATTTGCATATGGCCATGTCTGAACTGGGGTGGTGGAGTGAACTAAAGAATGATGATGGATTAAACCCAGATCAGTTGACTGGGGGTGAGTGTTTGATTTGCTCAAACCCTCCGTCCATCATCCCCTATGGTATCGCTTTGTTCGCCCTAAGTTGGCAGGGTATGCCCCGACGTGGGTCCCTTGCTCACTTTGCCACTGGATTCAAGATAGCCTGGCTGATGAGGGTTATGAACCCGAAACCGGTCCCAGGATGCTTGTTTCTGGTCCAGGGAAGACATGGCTTGGCAGTTCAGGCTGGACTGTTTCCATGAGGCACAGGGTCAGACTGATTTGCATATGGCCATGTCTGAACTGGGGTGGTGGAGTGAGCTAAAGAATGATGATGGATTAAACCCAGATCAGTTGACTGGGGGTGAGTGTTTGATTTGCTCAAATGCTCCGTCCATCATCCCCTTTGGTATCGCTTTGTTCGCCCCAAGTTGGCAGGGTATGCCCAGACGTGGGTCCCTTGCTCACTTTGCCACTGGATTCAAGATAGCCTGGCTGATGAGGGTAATGAACCCGAAACCGGTCCAAGGATGCTTGTTTCCGGTCCAGGGAAGACATGGCTTGGCAGTTCAGGCTGGACTGTTCCCATGAGGCACAGGGTCAGACTGATTTGCATATGGCCATGTCTGAACTGGGGTGGTGGAGTGAGCTAAAGAATGATGATGGATTAAACCTAGATCAATTGACTGGGGGTGAGTGTTTGATTTGCTCAAATGCTCCGTCTATCATCCCCTTTGGTATCGCTTTGTTCGCCCTAAGTTGGCAGGGTATGCCCAGACGTGGGTCCCTTGCTCACTTTGCCACTGGATTCAAGATAGCCTGGCTGATGAGGGTTATGAACCCGAAACCGGTCCCAGGATGCTTGTTTCTGGTCCAGGGAAGACATGGCTTGGCAGTTCGGGCTGGACTGTTCACATGAGGCACAGGGTCAGACTGATTTGCATATGGCCATGTCTGAACTGGGGTGGTGGAGTGAGCTAAAGAATGATGATTGATTAAACCCAGATCAGTTGACTGGGGGTGAGTGTTTGATTTGCTCAAACGCTCCGTCCATCATCCCCTTTGGTATTGCAAAGGGTTTATCCAGCCAGGTTGACATGGCAGTGTAAAACTGCACACACAGACTCTGTAATGGCAGGCCTGAGACATGTTTTAAGGGTTACTTAAGGGGGTGGTGCAATCAGTGCTGCATGCCCACTAGAACCATTTCATTTACAGGCCTTTGGAACATGTAGTACCACTTTACTGGGGCGTATGTGTAAACTAAATATGACAAATTGAGCATAAACCAATTCTACCATGTTTTAAGGACAGAGCAATTTAGCACAGGTTAGCAGTGGTAAAGTGCACATAGTTCTAAGGCAAACAAAAATGAATTCAACAAAAAGGTGAAAAGCAAAATATTTTGGGGGACCTTGCAAAGAGGCCCAGGTCCAACAACCACTAAATGTGTTTTGACAACTGGCCTGTCCCTTGTAAGGCATGCTTGATTCTCAAGGTTCCAGCCCCTCCTTGCACCCCCTTCTCTTAGACTCAAGAGCCTGTGGGCCTGCATTGGTTTCTGTGGGTCTGTTGCACTTTGTCACTTGCCAAGGACACTCAGTGATCAGTGAATATCAATATTAAAGAGAGACTACCTTTGCCTCACTTCCTTTTAAAGTGTCTTCATGATTCCTTACCAAAGCATTACAATTGGATTTTTGATTCCCTTGCTATCATTCAGTTTTTCACAATAGGTGTAAGAGGATCTGTTCTTTTCAGGATACGTGGAAAGGAAGTAAGCAATTCTAAAACATAACTTAAGAAACATTTCACTTTTTACCACACAACTGTGTAAACCATGTCCTGCCAAAATATTTATTATGATTCCACCTTCTGATAACATTGAATCTTGAGACATCAGGAGCAGATTCTGATTTCACCCTCTCTATCCATCATCCTTATGAGTTAAGCCTCTGCTTGCAAGATTCACGGGATAATACAATAGGTCCCAATACACATTTTTAAATGCATTCATTTTAGCATACAGGTAATTGCCATGACAAAATGCATAAAACAACAATGATGTCCACCATTCCGTCAACCTCAACCCCCGTGCCCTACCCCCCGAGCCCCCACCCCTCCAACCTGGAACCCCCACTCCCCCCACCTCCTACCCCCCACCTTAAGAGGCAGAAGGACCATTGGTCGCTAGTGATGAAGAGCTGGGCCTCCATCCCTTCCACAAAGCTAACTCCCCCTTCCATTAAGTGTCCTGCGTACGATCATCACACAAAATTACAGCACACATAACCGATACAAGTAGGACAAACAAACTAAGACTAAAGAAGAGCAGAAAAGAGCACAAAAGAGGAAAATACCACCTCACAAATCAGATAGCCATAGGTGCACAGTCCTACCCCTCCGACCCTGGAGAAGCCAGGATACTGGAGCCATACGATTCAAGACCATTCTGTCACCTACAATGACAGCATAAATTCTTTCGCCTGAACTTCAGACTGAAAGAAGTGCTTTTGCCCCTGAGAAACCACATTCAATTTAGCCGGATTAAGCAAAAAAACCTGAGCACCCTTAGCCTGAAACAGAGGGATTAATTGGCGCAGTAACCACCTTTTCTCGACAGTCGCCTGACAAAAGTCGGGCCGCGCAAAAAAATCACAGCACTTGCCCGCCCTTTTCCGGAAAGGTCTGGCCAAGTCATATAGGGCCTCTCGAGCCAAGAAATTATTGAGGCAAATAAGAATTGCCCGTGGCCGATTGTCATCTTGCCCCTCTTTTCTGCGTTGATTGAAAGGGAATCGATGCACCCTCTGCAATTCTGTTTTCCAGTCCCAGTGCTTAAGGTCTGGAAATGCTTCCTCAAAAACCTCGATGACAAATTGCCGACATCCGTACCCTCCTTGCCCTCGGGGATACCCAAAATTTGCAAGTTATTCCTTCTAGACCGATTTTCAAGGTCGGTCAATTTCCACAGTGTGTCATCTTTCTGGGATTTTAAAGACTTTTAAAGACTTGGTCGGGATTTTCTGTGTGGCCAGCTCATCTTCCAACAGAGATATTCTAGCTTCTGCTTCTCCGACTCTTACTGCAAAATCCGAGCAAGCCTTTGCTACCCTCTCTATGGCATTTTGGAGTTTGCAACACGTACCTTGCGTACGAGCGCTCTCTGCTATGGTATCCTCACGAGGTGCCATAATAATCTGGTATATTGTAGCGAGGTTAATTTCTTCAGGTCCACTTGTATTCACACTAGCCCCTCCTGCAGGTCCGGCTGTATCCGGAGCTGGCAGTCCGTCCAATTTTGGGGAAAAGAGAAGTCCCATATCATTGAGCCACACAGTGGGTGCTCATAAAGAGCGTCTTGAGCTTTTGACTTGCGAATCGTCCCAAGGTTATATGGAGACTTTTCATCTGCTTCTGCGCCATGCAGGCTACTGGTATCGCTCTCATCTCCAGCCCAGTCTTTTCCACAACTTTCATCCCCAGAGGAGTTCGAATGATCCGACATTGAAAAAAACGTATCCGCTACATCCTCCACTCTCGTTGTTCCTGAGGTGGCGGCCCCAGCATGAGGTAGATTTGCTTCCGCCCGGTCAGCCGCTTTATCAATATTATTACAATCCGCTAGTGCTATTGCCAGCCCAAGGATCGTAGAGCCTCCATTTCCCACAATGCACTGGGGATGCTGATCAATTATTGGGACTGCGGAATCCCGCGGGTGGGGGCACCATTAGAGAGCAAGTTTAAGGCCTAACAAAATGGCAATCTTGGGCTGAAGACATCGATCTGCTGAAAGTCCCAGAAGTGTCCATTTCTCTCTGGAAGTACCAAGCACTAGAATACCTCACAATAGAAAGAAGGGTATCATGGAGTGAGCACTTTCAGTCACAGTTTGGCTTTGGTGAAACCCAGGATACAATGGCATCTGCTTGAGGACTAGGTTAATGACTCATTCTTAGGTGGTGTAACCCGAATCGAGGGAGGATGGCACGTTCATGACAACAAACATTGACTAAGATACCAACGCTGATCCTCAAGATGCCCAAGAGAAGGAGTTCAGTGAATAGCAGCAGATTGAAGTGCACCAAAAACAGATTACACAGCCATAGAGGGACAAGACAAAAAGGGTTTCTAGGTCTGGATTAGAAAGGAAGCAAAAGGGTAAAAAAAAAGACGCAAGATACAGTGTTGAGTGGACCAACTATGCAAAAGCAGAAAGCTATTACCACTACTAACTGTTGCCAGGAGAAAAAGTCTGTGTGTAGTGCAATTAAATATGCCCAATCTTCAAGAGTTTCTATAGTCTTTCCTGTCTGTATCAGGTGATATAGAGCTGAATACGAAATCTGCTGATTTATAACATGATCTCTTTCCTCTGTGCACTTTAACTGAATCCTGAGAGGTAGTCACGGGCTGGGGTGAACTACTGGAAAGGCCAATGGGTGACCCAAGTTGACGTTCTCATTTTTGTTGCACTAACCCCTCAAACCATGGAAGATCTCCAAGGTATCACCAGAGCAGTGGTGAAGGAAGTGGTGGGCAGTCTCTTCATGTACACATATCCTCGGAGGCCTGTCTTCATGCTGTGAAGATTGTAAGGTGAGAGACAAGGGTTTTTTGCAAATTATTGTTTTCCAGCGCTCATAATAATTAGGAAGCAAACATCACTCCCTGTTCATACCCTGGAAGGAAATTACAGTTCTAAGATACCATCTTCCACTCTTGTTAGGTCCAAAGACGTCTGTAGTATCATCCCATTGAGAAAATTCAAAAGGAGTATTCATTGAGTTAAGAAATAGAATGGGTTTGTTACGGTTTATGGGAAGGCAGTGACAGGAATAGAATTTATAGGGATTAGTGATGGGTAGAGTTAAAGGATGTTAAAGGATTTATAGGGTGTAGGGAAGGGCAGAGGTAAAGGGAGGTAAGAGTTTTTTAAGTTTCTGGGGAGAGTAAATGTAAAAGAAGGTTGGGAGTTTGTAGGGTTCAGGGAAGGGTAGAGGTGAAGGGAGGTAAGACAAAAAAGTAAAAATGGGGTTTGGGAGCTATAAAGATGGATAGATAGATAGATAGATAGATAGATAGATAGATAGATAGATAGATAGATAGATAGATAGATAGATAGATAGATAGATAGATAGATAGATAGATAGATAGATAGATAGATAGATAGATAGATAGATATCTGTCCATATGCACACACACACACAAACACACACACATATCAGTAATAACCACGAAAATACCTAGTAAAGGCACTCAATGTCATAAAACACATTGTAAAGGTAAATGTGCTGTATTTCAGGCATGGTAAAGGCATGCGTATGCTGGAGCAGAGTTTTCATTTAGAAAATTCAGGGGCTTTTGAAGCTCTAGTATGTCTATGCGTTTTATTAATTATTAATAAATAACAATTAATTATTTGTCTTGTGCAAGTGTGTTTTTATTAATCAATCCGTTTGTCTTAACATAAGAGAAAGTTACACGAGGGTTAGCATGCGTGTGCTGTTTCTGTTTTCTAAAAAATAACGTGCAGGTTTCCATGTTTAAACGTTGCTGTGTGCTGTTTATTTTGAGCACAAAACGCTGTCTGAATTAATGTTTTTTTTATGTTGCAAAAGCTAGATAAATACATACACATAAGGGTATTAGTGGGGTTAACACTGTTTAATCACTATGCTGTAGTAACGTTTATTTTGTCTCTTTAATTAAGATGGTCTATTGTGGCCTATGGAGGCCTGTGTAAAGATGGCTGAATTTTGAAGCCTGCCGTGATTTGTAAGATGAAAGACGTGACGAGGGAGACCCCTGCTGGAAATGGTCCTGAAGTTGACTGACCATGGTCCTCGTATGAAAACTTTCCATGAGGACAGCAGCAGTTTTGGAGGATCTCCAAAAGAAATGGAACATCCAGGGTAGCCTTGGGGAAACAAAGGAGTTTTAGAAATGAACAATGAACTGTGGTTCGGCTGCCGAGGGAAGTTGAACAAATCGGATACTTTAATAGTTTCTTGGTTCCTGTTCCGTAGTTTTCGTCTTGTGACTTTTCCTGAGCGGAGATTTTCAGATGTAGCAATGTTACATTTCTTCCTTCTCGCTCTGCTCAGTGATTCAGTGTATATTGCAAACTTTATGTGTGTTTCCATTGTAATTTTTACTATAAAAAATGTTAGCTTAGGGAGGGCTTTGCCACTTGCCATTTTGCCTTTGCCGCGTGAATCTGCGTTGCTGAGGATCGATGCTGAGGGACTTCGTCTTGAGAGACTTTACCGAGAGACTTGTCCTGACCCGTTCTGACACTTAGTTAGAATAGGTAACTATGAGAAATGATTTATTCTGATTGATTTACTTTGACTAATTTTAGATAAAGCAATATAATTTTAAACATGGTGTTGAATTTTCTTTCTTGTCAATTATTGGGTTTATATTTCTGATCATTATTGTATATGTTGTGTAGATTATGTTATTGATTAGGACGGTCACAAAACCAGATCTGATCGACCTGATATCGATGCAGGGTGTTTAGGTGTTTTCTTTCCACATGTTTATTGCTGGTAGAGTATTTGAGCGTGTGTTAGTGAAATGGGCCCTAGCGTATGATGAATGTATGTGCGTGTAACTGTGTGATTACTCTATCCGTGGTAGTGGGCATATTTTAAATACCCTGATCCCTATCAATTTCCTGGTAGCAGAGATTGATGGTTTTGATGGTTGTCTTGATCTGATAAGATTGCTTGTACATTAGCTTATTGATTATTGATTTTATTTTGTCGATATTGGTATATGTACTAATACTATATGTTGAAGTCGTCATGTTGAGTTATATGTAGTGCTTCTGGAACTTGGAAGCTGGTAGCAGTTCCGTAGTAGGGCAGAGGAAGGTATATGCTGCTCTCGGGAAAGACGGGATTGTAAGGAATAACGTGTGACAATTGAAGTTGCGCGTTCACATTGTCTGGGTTCGGAATCAGTGACATTGTTGTATGTTACTATTAGAATATATTTCTGGTATATAAAGAGTGTGTATCATAGTGAAGGTTATCTTTGAAACTCTGGTCTTAAGTCCCAGGGATCCGTAAAGGATTTTCGTTAAAGCTTATCGCGGGAGGAGTAATAGGTATTCTCTGAGCTTGTTTGAGGAACTGGGCAAAGTTGCTTAGTTAATGTATGTTATAATTCTGTAGTGGGACAGATTGTGCGCTGTTCTCGGGAAGCAGGATTCTGTGTACATGTACTATATTTTTCTTGCATGAATGTGCGTGAATGTATATACATTTATTGATTGTAAGACTCTTTGGATAAGTCCTAGAGGAAACAGTTATGAGATGTATGAAAGTTTGTTGACTCTTGAAAAATAGACTCTCTTTTACTATTCTGTGGTTAGCGAAGCAGACAATGGAGATGTTTTTATGTTGTAACTAATAGATTTTGTAGAAATCGTGACACGAAGTCTACTGAGAGATTTTGTAAAGGAGGGGTAGACGAGTGACAGAAGACAGGAGACAAGCGACTGCAGCGACTGTTGACGTCAGAAAGTCCGCGCTCTGATTGGATAGTGGATCAGAATAGGGTTCGCGCTAGGATTGGTGCATTAGTGTGAGTCGCGCAGGGATTGGAAGAGCTGTTTAGTGACGTAGACGCTCCAGGATTGGTGCGTTAGTGTGAGTCGCGCTGCTATTGGTTGAGAAGCTCGTATTGTATATTTATAATACGGAGAGAGTAGAGAGTTTTGGTAAGCGCTAAAATGTATTACCAAGAAGAGAAAAAGAAAAAAACATTCTTTGGGAAAGTTAAAAAGTGGTTTAGCAAGGATAAAGAGGTTAAAACGAGAGAGGGTGAGTTGCTACCTCCAGCGAAAACACCTGCATCCTTCATGGCTGCGAAATATGGATTACATACCTGTATATGGTTGCAGAATTGGGTTAGGTATACTAAAGAAGATGGTGTTCTAGCATTTCCAGAACATGGTTCATTTAATTTGGCCGTGTTGAGAAATTTACGGGAAAAGATGGTATGTCTGGACCCGAAGCCAAGACCTACACAGTTCGAGGCTTTAGTGGAATGGGAAGAGGAAGTTCATGAGCGAGAAAAGCAAAGATCTGGAGGGTACTACAGGCATATGTTTGGGAGGAGACATGATCGTGAAACACATCATGATCGGATGAAAAGATGGCGAGATGTTAATATGTCAGAGGGATTATATCCTATGAGAACAATTGAAGAAGGAGCAGTTGGAGTTAATGAATATGATGATGAGGTCTTAAATGACATGATTTACAAGAGACCACCTCCATATAGACCAGAACCAGATGAGAGTACACCAGTTGTTTCTCCGATAAGAGATACAGTCTGTATTATTGAGAAAGAAAAAGTGACACCTGAATCAAGAAGTAGTAGTTCTTTCAGGGAGAGAGAGAATCGAAGTAGTGAGGAAAATGCCAGGAAATTAGCAAAAACGACAACAGAACTGACTGAGAAAATTAGGGAGTTAACGAAGAATCTGGAAGCTGTTACGGTGCCTGTAACTATAGGTCCGGTTATGCCCGTGTTTGACAAACAGAAGACAGGTGAAAATGGACTGGTGATTCCATATGTTTGGAATGATTTGACAAATTCAGTTGGTCCTTCAGGAGATTCAGATAAAAGAACAGGGAAAAGTGACCTGAGACAAACCAGACATGACACATGTAGTGAACTATTGGATGCTAGTGAACCTAGTTGTTCAGGGATGCCAATTTTAGAACCGCAGAAAAGAGTGGTTCCAGTGAGAAAAACTGCTGAAATAACAGTTGATGATTTGAATGATTGGATGAAGGCCTGTGTAAAGATGGCTGAATTTTGAAGCCTGCCGTGATTTGTAAGATGAAATACGTGACGAGGGAGACCCCTGCTGGAAATGGTCCTGAAGTTGACTGACCATGGTCCTCGTATGAAAACTTTCCATGAGGACAGCAGCAGTTTTGGAGGATCTCCAAAAGAAATGGAACATCCAGGGTAGCCTTGGGGAAACAAAGGAGTTTTAGAAATGAACAATGAACTGTGGTTCGGCTGCCGAGGGAAGTTGAACAAATCGGATACTTTAATAGTTTCTTGGTTCCTGTTCCGTAGTTTTCGTCTTGTGACTTTTCCTGAGCGGAGATTTTCAGATGTAGCAATGTTACATTTCTTCCTTCTCGCTCTGCTCAGTGATTCAGTGTATATTGCAAACTTTATGTGTGTTTCCATTGTAATTTTTACTATAAAAAATGTTAGCTTAGGGAGGGCTTTGCAACTTGCCATTTTGCCTTTGCCGCGTGAATCTGCGTTGCTGAGGATCGATGCTGAGGGACTTCGTCTTGAGAGACTTTACCGAGAGACTTGTCCTGACCCGTTCTGACACTTAGTTAGAATAGGTAACTATGAGAAATGATTTATTCTGATTGATTTACTTTGACTAATTTTAGATAAAGCAATATAATTTTAAACATGGTGTTGAATTTTCTTTCTTGTCAATTATTGGGTTTATATTTCTGATCATTATTGTATATGTTGTGTAGATTATGTTATTGATTAGGACGGTCACAAAACCAGATCTGATCGACCTGATATCGATGCAGGGTGTTTAGGTGTTTTCTTTCCACATGTTTATTGCTGGTAGAGTATTTGAGCGTGTGTTAGTGAAATGGGCCCTAGCGTATGATGAATGTATGTGCGTGTAACTGTGTGATTACTCTATCCGTGGTAGTGGGCATAGTTTAAATACCCTGATCCCTATCAATTTCCTGGTAGCAGAGATTGATGGTTTTGATGGTTGTCTTGATCTGATAAGATTGCTTGTACATTAGCTTATTGATTATTGATTTTATTTTGTCGATATTGGTATATGTACTAATACTATATGTTGAAGTCGTCATGTTGAGTTATATGTAGTGCTTCTGGAACTTGGAAGCTGGTAGCAGTTCCGTAGTAGGGCAGAGGAAGGTATATGCTGCTCTCGGGAAAGACGGGATTGTAAGGAATAACGTGTGACAATTGAAGTTGCGCGTTCACATTGTCTGGGTTCGGAATCAGTGACATTGTTGTATGTTACTATTAGAATATATTTCTGGTATATAAAGAGTGTGTATCATAGTGAAGGTTATCTTTGAAACTCTGGTCTTAAGTCCCAGGGATCCGTAAAGGATTTTCGTTAAAGCTTATCGCGGGAGGAGTAATAGGTATTCTCTGAGCTTGTTTGAGGAACTGGGCAAAGTTGCTTAGTTAATGTATGTTATAATTCTGTAGTGGGACAGATTGTGCGCTGTTCTCGGGAAGCAGGATTCTGTGTGCATGTACTATATTTTTCTTGCATGAATGTGCGTGAATGTATATACATTTATTGATTGTAAGACTCTTTGGATAAGTCCTAGAGGAAACAGTTATGAGATGTATGAAAGTTTGTTGACTCTTGAAAAATAGACTCTCTTTTACTATTCTGTGGTTAGCGAAGCAGACAATGGAGATGTTTTTATGTTGTAACTAATAGATTTTGTAGAAATCGTGACACGAAGTCTACTGAGAGATTTTGTAAAGGAGGGGTAGACGAGTGACAGAAGACAGGAGACAAGCGACTGCAGCGACTGTTGACGTCAGAAAGTCCGCGCTCTGATTGGATAGTGGATCAGAATAGGGTTCGCGCTAGGATTGGTGCATTAGTGTGAGTCGCGCAGGGATTGGAAGAGCTGTTTAGTGACGTAGACGCTCCAGGATTGGTGCGTTAGTGTGAGTCGCGCTGCTATTGGTTGAGAAGCTCGTATTGTATATTTATAATACGGAGAGAGTAGAGAGTTTTGGTAAGCGCTAAAATGTATTACCAAGAAGAGAAAAAGAAAAAAACATTCTTTGGGAAAGTTAAAAAGTGGTTTAGCAAGGATAAAGAGGTTAAAACGAGAGAGGGTGAGTTGCTACCTCCAGCGAAAACACCTGCATCCTTCATGGCTGCGAAATATGGATTACATACCTGTATATGGTTGCAGAATTGGGTTAGGTATACTAAAGAAGATGGTGTTCTAGCATTTCCAGAACATGGTTCATTTAATTTGGCCGTGTTGAGAAATTTACGGGAAAAGATGGTATGTCTGGACCCGAAGCCAAGACCTACACAGTTCGAGGCTTTAGTGGAATGGGAAGAGGAAGTTCATGAGCGAGAAAAGCAAAGATCTGGAGGGTACTACAGGCATATGTTTGGGAGGAGACATGATCGTGAAACACATCATGATCGGATGAAAAGATGGCGAGATGTTAATATGTCAGAGGGATTATATCCTATGAGAACAATTGAAGAAGGAGCAGTTGGAGTTAATGAATATGATGATGAGGTCTTAAATGACATGATTTACAAGAGACCACCTCCATATAGACCAGAACCAGATGAGAGTACACCAGTTGTTTCTCCGATAAGAGATACAGTCTGTATTATTGAGAAAGAAAAAGTGACACCTGAATCAAGAAGTAGTAGTTCTTTCAGGGAGAGAGAGAATCGAAGTAGTGAGGAAAATGCCAGGAAATTAGCAAAAACGACAACAGAACTGACTGAGAAAATTAGGGAGTTAACGAAGAATCTGGAAGCTGTTACGGTGCCTGTAACTATAGGTCCGGTTATGCCCGTGTTTGACAAACAGAAGACAGGTGAAAATGGACTGGTGATTCCATATGTTTGGAATGATTTGACAAATTCAGTTGGTCCTTCAGGAGATTCAGATAAAAGAACAGGGAAAAGTGACCTGAGACAAACCAGACATGACACATGTAGTGAACTATTGGATGCTAGTGAACCTAGTTGTTCAGGGATGCCAATTTTAGAACCGCAGAAAAGAGTGGTTCCAGTGAGAAAAACTGCTGAAATAACAGTTGATGATTTGAATGATTGGATGAAGGCCTGTGTAAAGATGGCTGAATTTTGAAGCCTGCCGTGATTTGTAAGATGAAATACGTGACGAGGGAGACCCCTGCTGGAAATGGTCCTGAAGTTGACTGACCATGGTCCTCGTATGAAAACTTTCCATGAGGACAGCAGCAGTTTTGGAGGATCTCCAAAAGAAATGGAACATCCAGGGTAGCCTTGGGGAAACAAAGGAGTTTTAGAAATGAACAATGAACTGTGGTTCGGCTGCCGAGGGAAGTTGAACAAATCGGATACTTTAATAGTTTCTTGGTTCCTGTTCCGTAGTTTTCGTCTTGTGACTTTTCCTGAGCGGAGATTTTCAGATGTAGCAATGTTACATTTCTTCCTTCTCGCTCTGCTCAGTGATTCAGTGTATATTGCAAACTTTATGTGTGTTTCCATTGTAATTTTTACTATAAAAAATGTTAGCTTAGGGAGGGCTTTGCAACTTGCCATTTTGCCTTTGCCGCGTGAATCTGCGTTGCTGAGGATCGATGCTGAGGGACTTCGTCTTGAGAGACTTTACCGAGAGACTTGTCCTGACCCGTTCTGACACTTAGTTAGAATAGGTAACTATGAGAAATGATTTATTCTGATTGATTTACTTTGACTAATTTTAGATAAAGCAATATAATTTTAAACATGGTGTTGAATTTTCTTTCTTGTCAATTATTGGGTTTATATTTCTGATCATTATTGTATATGTTGTGTAGATTATGTTATTGATTAGGACGGTCACAAAACCAGATCTGATCGACCTGATATCGATGCAGGGTGTTTAGGTGTTTTCTTTCCACATGTTTATTGCTGGTAGAGTATTTGAGCGTGTGTTAGTGAAATGGGCCCTAGCGTATGATGAATGTATGTGCGTGTAACTGTGTGATTACTCTATCCGTGGTAGTGGGCATATTTTAAATACCCTGATCCCTATCAATTTCCTGGTAGCAGAGATTGATGGTTTTGATGGTTGTCTTGATCTGATAAGATTGCTTGTACATTAGCTTATTGATTATTGATTTTATTTTGTCGATATTGGTATATGTACTAATACTATATGTTGAAGTCGTCATGTTGAGTTATATGTAGTGCTTCTGGAACTTGGAAGCTGGTAGCAGTTCCGTAGTAGGGCAGAGGAAGGTATATGCTGCTCTCGGGAAAGACGGGATTGTAAGGAATAACGTGTGACAATTGAAGTTGCGCGTTCACATTGTCTGGGTTCGGAATCAGTGACATTGTTGTATGTTACTATTAGAATATATTTCTGGTATATAAAGAGTGTGTATCATAGTGAAGGTTATCTTTGAAACTCTGGTCTTAAGTCCCAGGGATCCGTAAAGGATTTTCGTTAAAGCTTATCGCGGGAGGAGTAATAGGTATTCTCTGAGCTTGTTTGAGGAACTGGGCAAAGTTGCTTAGTTAATGTATGTTATAATTCTGTAGTGGGACAGATTGTGCGCTGTTCTCGGGAAGCAGGATTCTGTGTGCATGTACTATATTTTTCTTGCATGAATGTGCGTGAATGTATATACATTTATTGATTGCAAGACTCTTTGGATAAGTCCTAGAGGAAACAGTTATGAGATGTATGAAAGTTTGTTGACTCTTGAAAAATAGACTCTCTTTTACTATTCTGTGGTTAGCGAAGCAGACAATGGAGATGTTTTTATGTTGTAACTAATAGATTTTGTAGAAATCGTGACACGAAGTCTACTGAGAGATTTTGTAAAGGAGGGGTAGACGAGTGACAGAAGACAGGAGACAAGCGACTGCAGCGACTGTTGACGTCAGAAAGTCCGCGCTCTGATTGGATAGTGGATCAGAATAGGGTTCGCGCTAGGATTGGTGCATTAGTGTGAGTCGCGCAGGGATTGGAAGAGCTGTTTAGTGACGTAGACGCTCCAGGATTGGTGCGTTAGTGTGAGTCGCGCTGCTATTGGTTGAGAAGCTCGTATTGTATATTTATAATACGGAGAGAGTAGAGAGTTTTGGTAAGCGCTAAAATGTATTACCAAGAAGAGAAAAAGAAAAAAACATTCTTTGGGAAAGTTAAAAAGTGGTTTAGCAAGGATAAAGAGGTTAAAACGAGAGAGGGTGAGTTGCTACCTCCAGCGAAAACACCTGCATCCTTCATGGCTGCGAAATATGGATTACATACCTGTATATGGTTGCAGAATTGGGTTAGGTATACTAAAGAAGATGGTGTTCTAGCATTTCCAGAACATGGTTCATTTAATTTGGCCGTGTTGAGAAATTTACGGGAAAAGATGGTATGTCTGGACCCGAAGCCAAGACCTACACAGTTCGAGGCTTTAGTGGAATGGGAAGAGGAAGTTCATGAGCGAGAAAAGCAAAGATCTGGAGGGTACTACAGGCATATGTTTGGGAGGAGACATGATCGTGAAACACATCATGATCGGATGAAAAGATGGCGAGATGTTAATATGTCAGAGGGATTATATCCTATGAGAACAATTGAAGAAGGAGCAGTTGGAGTTAATGAATATGATGATGAGGTCTTAAATGACATGATTTACAAGAGACCACCTCCATATAGACCAGAACCAGATGAGAGTACACCAGTTGTTTCTCCGATAAGAGATACAGTCTGTATTATTGAGAAAGAAAAAGTGACACCTGAATCAAGAAGTAGTAGTTCTTTCAGGGAGAGAGAGAATCGAAGTAGTGAGGAAAATGCCAGGAAATTAGCAAAAACGACAACAGAACTGACTGAGAAAATTAGGGAGTTAACAAAGAATCTGGAAGCTGTTACGGTGCCTGTAACTATAGGTCCGGTTATGCCCGTGTTTGACAAACAGAAGACAGGTGAAAATGGACTGGTGATTCCATATGTTTGGAATGATTTGACAAATTCAGTTGGTCCTTCAGGAGATTCAGATAAAAGAACAGGGAAAAGTGACCTGAGACAAACCAGACATGACACATGTAGTGAACTATTGGATGCTAGTGAACCTAGTTGTTCAGGGATGCCAATTTTAGAACCGCAGAAAAGAGTGGTTCCAGTGAGAAAAACTGCTGAAATAACAGTTGATGATTTGAATGATTGGATGAAGGTTCTTCAGAAAAAGGATAAGGATTCACAAGTTATTGATGTGGCTAGGTTACGTATAGAATTAGAAGAGCTTGTGACAGGAACAGTTCCAACAGAAATCCTGAAGAGTCATCATGATGGTGAGCTGATGTTTATGTGTAAAAGTATTACCTGGAGAGCAAGACATACACATGACAGGCTGAGAACAATAGCAAATGAGCTGGGAGTTGACATTGATAAAGTAAAGGCTTTACAGAAAACCTACAGGATGGATTTTACAGAAAAAGACATAGAAAATTTGAATGCTTCTGGTAGAACAGGACAGATTAAAGAAATGGTGGCATTATTGCGAAGATGGGGTGATGTAGAAAAGTGGAAGGATAGGTGGTATAAGAAAAGAGAGGAATCTGTAGATAGAACAACTTATTCAGCATTTCCAGTAAGAGAAAAGGAGAAACCAGTGGAAAATTATCCTATGAGAGAAATACCTGGAGGAGGATATGTACATGTTCCATGGACCAGACAGGATATTTTATCATTTACGAATGATTTCCCTCGATTGAGAGAAAAGCCCGTCGAGTGGTATAGGCAGGTAGATAGGTTTGTGAAATTGTCAAAAGTGCTGTGGGTTGACCTGAATAGTCTGTTTGATATAATTGTTCCAGCAGATTTGTGGACTGAGTGTAAAATAGTTGTGAGTTGGCCTACTGAGGAGTATCCAAGAGATCCAAGAACAGGGGCACCAGATCCAGAAGTAATGAGAAAATATGATCAGGTGATGGTATACCTGAAGAGTAAAGTTCCTCCAAAAGAGACAGACTGGGTTAAGATAGATCGAACACAACAGGAAGCAAAAGAATCAGTTCATGCTTTTTACGAGAGGCTGATACTGGCTTTTAAACAATTCAGTGGAGATGAACACCTGGGTGACAAAGATTTGAGTCACTTTGTATACAGATTTGTATATGGCCTTAGACCTGAAATTGGTGAGAGAATTCGTGAGCACACAGTGGATTGGCAGAGTAAAAAAGTAGATGAGATCCTGAGACATGCAAAATACTTCAGTGATGAAATTGAAGCAAAACAAAGAAAGCTGAAAGAGAAAGCAATGTGGGCACAAGTGAAAGTTGCAGAGAGACAGGAAGCACAGTTAGTGGAACAGGCGAATAATCCAGGAAATAATGCAGGAAATAGACCCAGATATGCAGGAAAAGGAAAAGGAAGTCTTGAGGAAGTGAAGAAAAAGTTCCCTTGTCACAACTGTGGCCAATTGGGGCATTGGAGATCAGAGTGTCCTAATCCACCATTAGTGAGTAATGAGAGTAAACCTTTAAATCAACAGGTGCAGAACCAGAACGAAGGAAATAATCAACAACAGCAACAACAGAAAGTTGTGAGACAGCAGAGTCAAGAGCCAAAACCGCCCTTGCCGCAGAATAGAGGGTTACAAAAGTATAATCAGGATTCAGGATTCTACAATGATGAGCAGGTAAACAAACCAAGACGTTCTAACAAAGTACAGCAGTACTTGTTAAAGAGTGAAGGGAGTGAGTCTGAGGGTGATTATTGACGGTGCCGAAGAGAGGAGGAAGAGTGCATACTTGGTGCAACTCTAGAAATAGACCAGGCAGGACCATTTGTGGATGGGAAAATAAATGAGGAGAGTGTTACTTTTTTGGTAGACACAGGTGCGACAAGATCAACTGTCAGGTCAACAGATGTTAGAAATCTTCCTCTCTCGGATGAAGCAATCCAAGTAGTTGGTGTAGCTAATACACAAATCAGAACACGTCTTACTGAACCAGTAAGAGTACAGATAGGGAAATTTTCAGACATGCACAGATTTATTGTCTGTGACACGAGTCCAGTGAACCTGTTAGGTAGGGACCTATTGTGTAAGATGAACTGCACAATTTTTTGTACACCAGATGGAATAGCTTTTGAGACACCAGATGATGATGTTTTCTACCGAATGACTCTAGAAAATAGAGAAAGTGAGTTAATTGGTGCATTTGCTGTGTTTAATCCGGAGGATTTGCCTCAAGAGCTGAGAGACACAGTGAAAAGAGCAGTTTGGGATTTTACAGGAGAGGATGTGGGATTGATGAATAATGTAGATCCAGTGAAAATTGCAGTGAAAGAGGGAATTACATATCCTAACATTCCTCAGTACAAAATGACACCAGAAATAATTGAAGGGATAACTCCTATAATTGAGAAAATGATTCAGCAAGGAGTTCTGAGAGAACTACTGAGTAGTCCGTGTAATTCACCGATAATGGGACTGAAAAAGCCCAATGGGAAATTTAGGATTGTGCAAGATCTGAGAAAAGTTAATCAAATTGTGGTGGCATGTTGTCCTATTGTGCCAAATCCATCAGTGATTCTGTATCAAATTCCACATGATGCTGAGTGGTATGCAGTGATTGATTTGTGTCATGCGTTCTTTTCAATTCCATTGCATCATGATAGCCAGCCGATTTTTGCATTTAGGTTTGGCCAGCGTATTTTAGCATGGTGTCGTATCCCACAGGGGTATACGGAGAGTCCTTCGATATTCAATCAGTTATTGAAAAGATCGTTGGAAAGTCTGATCATGCCTGAGAGTTCAGTGCTTGTACAATATATTGATGACCTATTGGTGGCATCAAAGACACGTGAAGCTTGTGAAGTGGATACCATAGCTTTACTGAATCATCTGGCAGATGGAGGGTTAAAGGTATCTCCAGCCAAATTGCAATTTTGCAAGAAAGAGGTGCATTATCTTGGACACAATATTGAAAAAGGTCTGAGAAAAGTGACTACTGACAGGATCAGAATAATCAGAGAAATGAAAGCTCCAAAAACCCAGAAAGAAGTGAGAATGTTCCTGGGTATGGTGGGATATTGTCGTCAGTGGATAATTAATTTTTCCCTGATAGCAAAGCCACTGATTAAACTGACAAAAAGTGAAATGACAGATCCATTGGATCTGGATGCAGAACAATTGGCAGCATTTGAAGAGCTTAAAAGTAAAATGTGTGAGGCTCCAGCTTTGGGTATGCCTGACTATGAAAAAGAATTCGAGCTGTACTGCAGTGAGAGAAATGGATGTGCACTTTCAGTGTTAATCCAGAAACATGGACAATTGAGAAGGCCTATTGCGTACTTCTCATCAACACTTGACCCTGTAGCTGTGGGTTTACCAGGTTGTCTGAAATCTGTGGCTGCAACATGCAGGAGTCTGGAACAGAGTGAGGGAATCATAATGGGATATCCTGTAAGGGTATTCGTACCTCACAATGTGGCAATTCTTTTGACAAGAAGCAGAACTCAGTACATGTCACATAGTCGATTGACCAAATATGAAAAAGTGATTCTGGGAGCATCAAATGTGACTCTCGAGAGATGTGTGAATGTGAATCCAGCGACGCTTTTGCCAGACATTGAAAATGTGGGTGTGAAAATGGAAGATGATCATGATTGTTTGGATGTGCTTGAGTACTGTACAAAACCAAGACCAGACATAAGGGATCTTCCCTTGAATGAGAGTGATCATGTGTTGTTTGTGGATGGATCATGCTTGAGGAATGATGATGGTGTGCTATGTGCAGCATATGCGGTGTGCAAAGTTTCAGAGGTCATGGAAGCATCACCATTGAAAGGAGTGAAATCTGCGCAAGTTGCTGAATTGGTGGCATTGACAAAAGCTTGTGAGATTGGGAAAGATTTGAGGACAACTGTGATGACTGATAGTCAGTACGGATTTGGAGTTGTGCATGATTTTGGCCAACTTTGGCTACAAAGAGGTTTCTTGACATCGAGTGGAACTCCAATAAAGAATGCTGAAATGATTGGAAAATTGCTTGAGGCGATACAGCTGCCTAAGGAGTTAGCAGTTGTAAAGTGTGCTGCCCATGGTCAGGGGGAGGATTTCATAACGATTGGAAACAGGTACGCCAATGATGTTGCGCAATACTGCGCCAAGACAAATCAGTCCATTAATAGGGACAGAGAAGGGGAAATGTCTTTTCTTTCTGTGATGTTTACTAATGTCTTAGAAACATGGGATGAAGTGAAGCAGTTACAAGATGAGGCAGGAGAAGAAGAGAAACAAGATTGGATTAAGGCAGGATGTGCTCCAAGAGAAACAGACCATGTTTGGGTCTACAGAGATGGCAGACCAGTAATGCCCAACTCAATCTTGTCGTCAATGGCAAGGATGTATCATGGCCAGGGACATTTGGGGAGAGACGCGATGGTTAGGTCATTCAAACAAACCTGGTACAATGCAAAGTTCAGGACAATTGCAGAAAGCATCTGTCAGAGGTGTTTAGTTTGTCAGCAATTTAACACTGGGAAAAAGACAGTGGTGAGTCTGGGAACAATAGTCAGAGAAGGAGGTCCTTTTACAAGAATGCAGATTGATTTCATTGAGATGCCCCAAGTGAACAGACTGAGGTATGTTCTAGTGGTAGTCTGTTTGTTTTCAAGGTGGGTGGAAGCTTACCCGACTAGAAGAATGATGGATTAACAGTGGCAAAGTTACTGTTGAGGGAGTTGATTCCTAGGTACGGGTTTCCAGTAACAGTTGAGTCTGATAGAGGTAGACATTTTCAAAATGAGCTCATGGGTTTGATTTGTGAAGCATTGAAAATACAGCAGAAGCTACATTGTGCATACCCACCAGAGGCTTCTGGTGTGGTTGAGCAGATTAATGGCACGATCAAGAATAGGATTGGAAAAATGTGCTTAGCCACTGGCATGAAATGGCCAGATGTTTTGCCTCTAGTTCTGATGACAATGAGATCTACTCCAGATAGAACTACTGGTTTGAGCCCGCATGAGATAATCATGGGACGTGCAATGCGCCATGCATTCGTGCCTGTAAATAAGTTGGTGAAAATAACTGATGACATGATTTTGGATTACTGTAAAGGCCTGGCTGACGCAGTTCATTCTGTGTTTTACCAGGTTGGAGAAGAAGCTACCACACTTGAGAAGAAGCAAGCCCATGATCTGAGTCCAGGAGACTGGGTGAGGATTAAGGTGCACAGGAGAAGAAATTGCTTGATTCCAAGGTGGGGAAGGCCGAGACAAGTTATTCTGACTACGACGACTGCAGTAAAGTGTGCTGGAGTGAAGCACTGGGTACATGCAAGTCATACTCTGAGAGTTCCAAACCCAAAAGAAGGGACTGGTAAAGAGTATTTTGAAGAGTCAGATTCTAGTGATGGTGAAGATACTGAAGATACGGAATCAGTGAGAAAAGAAGCAGAGAGAGCTTCAAGAGAATCACTGCGAGTATCAGAGAGAAGATCAGATTCTGTAAAAGAGCCTGAAGTTTCAAGTAGCAGTGGAGGAAAAAGAAAAGAAAAGAGAAATCACATAGAGACTACTCCTGAATCAGAAGAGGAGGAGATTGAAGAACCACTTGAGATTATACTTGAAGAAGTAGGGTCGGAAAAAGATAGAGAGGGACAGATTGCGGAAGACCCCCGAGGAGGTGTTGGGAACATTCTTGATGAGTCAGGTGAAGGGACAAGTAGACAGCAAGAAGATTGCGTGTCGGAGACCCGAGGAGGGACAGGAGTAGGGAAGTCTCAAACAGTGGTGAAAAAATCTGTGGAGAAGAAGAAAGCTGCTGGAAAACGGAAACAAGAGGCACTTGAAACAGATGATGAGGATGAACAAACAGAGGGTCGAGTTCTGAGAAAGAGAACTTGGATTGGAGAAAGAAGTAATAAAGAAATAAAGCTGAAGAAGGTGTTAAGAGGAGACCGTTGGCCTAACAACAGAGTTAAGAGGCTGAGATACAGAATAATAAGAGCAAATTCATCAAAAGCTGAACAAGTGAATGAAGTTTCGAGTCAAAGTTCAAAAGCTGAAGGAGAAGAATCAAAGGAGTCAAACGAACCAGTGGAAATAAAAAGAGTAAGAAGACCCAACCAAAAGTACAGATCACCGGAATGGTCTTATGTGGCACTGTCTGAAGGAGGAAAAGAAGAAACAGTGACTCGAGATAATCCGGAAGTGGTCTTGAGAGAAGTGGTTGAGGAAGATACTGGTGAAATCCTGAAAGTACTCTTGACTGACATTGGAGAAGAGTCGAGTACTGAGGATTTTGATATTGGAGATCTAATACAATTTGATGTTGAAGAAATTGAAGTGAAGAATGACAAGTATCCAAACTGAGTGAAAGAAGGATTCACTTGGATCAAGTGAACGAAGAGATCATTTGGATAAACTGAAAGCTGAAGAATTGCTGAAGAATTGAAGAAGTTCAAACAGTAGTGGAGTAGTAGAGGCTAAACTAAAATGGCTAACATAGAGGATAATAGAAATAGATGTGCCTTCTTTAAGAGGTGGTGTAGGATGTGCTGCTGTTGTACTGGATTATTAATGCTTCTATGGGGTGTTTTAGTTTTATTAGTTACTTTTAAAGTAGAGTTTGGAATGCATATAGAAAATGTGACAAATATAGAGAAGAATTCACAAAAAGTAGTTCCAATTAGAAGTAGTAGTTACATACATAAAGATAGGTCAATTAATAACTTTTCTAGTAATGTTTTTTCGAAACTGTTATATGAATATGTGAAGACAATGGAAGTAAGGGATTGCTATGTTTGTATGCAATTACCTGCATCCGTTTCAGAGGGTATTACTTATCACCATTTACCAGCTACATATGGTATTTCTTGTAGTATTTTGAGTAGTGTTTTTTATTTGTTAGGGAAAATAGATTATAAGATGTCTAACAGAGATAGTATTTTTGGGCACTTGCCAATGAACAAAGAGCTGAATCCAGCTAAAGAAGCTAACACTTTTGGTGAGATTTTTATTGAAGAAAAAGGATTAACATTAGATTACATTTTTAAGAATAATTTAACTTGCAGTTTGAAAGAAGAGGAGAAAGCTTTCCTGGATATGGTAGAAGAAAGGAGAGTGAACATGCATGAGAAAGCGGGAAAATATGAAGTGAGTGAGACAATTTGGGACATTGAGATGGGAAAAGAGTTGAAGAATGGGGCTAGTCCAACTTTAGCTTTAGATGCACCGCAGAAGGGTAAACTTTGTATTACAAGAAGGAAATCCCAATATGATACATATTTTGTGGGGACTAGTGAGTGCCATGATACATACTTCGTTGCGACAGGTTGGGGTTTCAGAGGTGGAGAAGATACAATTTTTCCAGGAGTGTACTATGTTTGTGGGAACAAGGCTTATTACAAGTTGCCTGACCATTGGTATGGCACATGTTATGTGGGCCTGGTTTTTCCTAAGATTTTTTATACAGATAAAATAAGAGATGTAGAAGATATTAACTTATTAACACGTTTTAGGAGAGAAACTTGGTCTGAAATTGTGGGTGATATTTTTGGGGTTTTGATTCCAGCAGTGGGAATTTCTTTAAATGCTTATGGAATTCGGAAACTGTCCACAGTGGTTGATCGCTTATCGACAAATACCGCAGGAGGGTTTCTTTTGGTGAATACGGAATTAAGTGCCGTACGTGCCATGTCTATGCAAAATCGACTTGCCCTTGATATTCTATTGGCCAAGGAGGGTGGAGTCTGTGGAATATTGAAAGTTCAACATTGTTGCACTTACATTCCTGACGAAAGTAAAGACCTGAAGGTCTATATCAAAAATATTACTGATTTGCATGAAGAATTAGTACCACTTGAAGCTGAGAGTTTGTGGACTAAAATAGCTAATAAAATGATAGCTGTTAAGGATTTTATTGCAAAGATAGGTAGTACTATTATAGGTAGAATATTGTTTCCCTTGTCTTGTATAATTGTGGCTTTATTAATAATAAGATTGGTGTGTGTGTGTGTTGTAAAAACAGGGGAGGGAGGAAGAAATTGAATAAGGAAAAGAAAAACAAGAGGTTGAAGAGAGAACCTCAAGAAATTGAACTAGAAGAATTGAGGGAAAGTGTTTACTTAGAGACAAAAAGGGATGATGAAAGAGTGACTGGTGTTTAATGTTGTGTAAGGGGAAAAGACATTTCTGATTTCTCCTAAAATGGGACTAAATTTTCACTAATTTTTTTGGGGGTTTATTTGGTGATAAAATCACCAAAGGGGGGATTGCTGGAGCAGAGTTTTCATTTAGAAAATTCAGGGGCTTTTGAAGCTCTAGTATGTCTATGCGTTTTATTAATTATTAATAAATAACAATTAATTATTTGTCTTGTGCAAGTGTGTTTTTATTAATCAATCCGTTTGTCTTAACATAAGAGAAAGTTACACGAGGGTTAGCATGCGTGTGCTGTTTCTGTTTTCTAAAAAATAACGTGCAGGTTTCCATGTTTAAACGTTGCTGTGTGCTGTTTATTTTGAGCACAAAACGCTGTCTGAATTAATGTTTTTTTTATGTTGCAAAAGCTAGATAAATACATACACATAAGGGTATTAGTGGGGTTAACACTGTTTAATCACTATGCTGTAGTAACGTTTATTTTGTCTCTTTAATTAAGATGGTCTATTGTGGCCTATGGAGGCCTGTGTAAAGATGGCTGAATTTTGAAGCCTGCCGTGATTTGTAAGATGAAAGACGTGACGAGGGAGACCCCTGCTGGAAATGGTCCTGAAGTTGACTGACCATGGTCCTCGTATGAAAACTTTCCATGAGGACAGCAGCAGTTTTGGAGGATCTCCAAAAGAAATGGAACATCCAGGGTAGCCTTGGGGAAACAAAGGAGTTTTAGAAATGAACAATGAACTGTGGTTCGGCTGCCGAGGGAAGTTGAACAAATCGGATACTTTAATAGTTTCTTGGTTCCTGTTCCGTAGTTTTCGTCTTGTGACTTTTCCTGAGCGGAGATTTTCAGATGTAGCAATGTTACATTTCTTCCTTCTCGCTCTGCTCAGTGATTCAGTGTATATTGCAAACTTTATGTGTGTTTCCATTGTAATTTTTACTATAAAAAATGTTAGCTTAGGGAGGGCTTTGCCACTTGCCATTTTGCCTTTGCCGCGTGAATCTGCGTTGCTGAGGATCGATGCTGAGGGACTTCGTCTTGAGAGACTTTACCGAGAGACTTGTCCTGACCCGTTCTGACACTTAGTTAGAATAGGTAACTATGAGAAATGATTTATTCTGATTGATTTACTTTGACTAATTTTAGATAAAGCAATATAATTTTAAACATGGTGTTGAATTTTCTTTCTTGTCAATTATTGGGTTTATATTTCTGATCATTATTGTATATGTTGTGTAGATTATGTTATTGATTAGGACGGTCACAAAACCAGATCTGATCGACCTGATATCAATGCAGAGTGTTTAGGTGTTTTCTTTCCACAGGTTTATTGCTGGTAGAGTATTTGAACGTGTGTTAGTGAAATGGGCCCTAGCGTATGATGAATGTATGTGCGTGTAACTGTGTGATTACTCTATCCGTGGTAGTGGGCATATTTTAAATACCCTGATCCCTATCAAGTACTAAAGGCATGTGTGCTAACGTTGTACATTCTGGATTTCCGTATCTGAAAACAGTTTCTACCTCCATGGCATATTTTGATTATGAAAAACTGATCTATCAACAAGGAACTACGGGGCTTATTTACAAGAGGCATACGCTGCCTGAGCACCACTTTTTTTGATACTCCAGCGGTGCAGGCCTCTCAATCATACAACGAGGCGACGCCAAACCACCCTGCGTGCCTTTGCATGGCCTCATAAATAAGGGGTAAGGCAAGGCAATGCAAAGCTCTGCCTTCCCTTTCTCTGTGCCAAGGAGGCGTTCCATGGGCGTTGCGGTGGCCATTCCTACACAACACCGATGTATTTACAAAATCACGTAAACCTAGGCCAGCCCCAAAACCCTATGCCTTCCCAGAGCAGGCGTGACGAGGAGAAATATTTTCATTACTCCTCGTTTTTTCCTCTTTCCACACAAAAACAATACTGCCAACAACGCAGACATCCTTGCACCATGGTACAAGGGTGCCTGCATTGTCGCTAGTCACCAAATACTGTGCAGACTGAAAGGACAGGCATGCACCCCATCTCGTAAATATGGTGCATTCCTGCCCTTTCAAATTGGTTTAGGGCAGCGCAGCAATAAGACTTGCAGCGCTGCGCTATGTCAATTGTTTGTTAATATGCCCCTACACGACGTCCCAGCTAAAAGAAATAAAAACACTGTGTAAAGTAATAATACTGTGTGTCTTCGTAGAGGCCTACCAATATGAAAAGGAAAGGAACACTTCCAAGGGTTTCTATTTTAATCTGGCAGGAAAAAAAATCATAATTAGACAACTATACTGGAGGTGTGACAGCTCCCACGGCAAACTACCAAGTGCATCCAAAGGTCACCCAACAGATGAAAGAAAAGTGAAGATTAAATGGAGAGACAGAAATGCCAGGGTTTTTTGCTGACGTTTTCATTAGCAAAATCACTGAATGGTTGTAACAAGGCTGACATTTACTAATGCAGTGCTAGAAATCTCTGTTCTGCATGTGTTGGAATGTTCAGTCAGCATATTATCGCATGGCATGAAAAGTTATTGAACTTTTGCAGAATGAAGCAAACACAATCAAGAGATAAGGGAATGATAGCAAAGAAATGTGTTCTTTCTAGGATGTGCTTTTTTTATAATCGTTCAAGGTTGTGATATTTGCATATGATTACACTGCAGAAAGAAAGGGACAAATAGGACATATGTTCACATTTTTATTGACTGAGAAATGATTTTGAGGCTAAAAGAATAAGTTGCTAAATTGTGCAATATTTATCACGGAATTGCTCTACAACGCTGATTCGACTCATATTGAAATGTTCGCATATTATTTTTCCTTTTTAGCTGGATAGGATTAATATAATATAAATAAAGTAGAACAAATCTATAATTTAAGTGATATTATTTTATCATATATATGTGCCACTGGGACAATTCAACATTAATAGGGAAAGAAACATTAAAAAAAGAAATAAAATGTTAATAACAGATGCATTCTAGATAAGAGTGTAATAGTCACCTGTTGGAAAAAGAAGGAACCAGCAGTACACTAAAGGTAACTGTTAAACCCCTAAGAACAGTAGCTTAGTTAAACAAGCATTTGCAATGCATCGATTTCTTCTATGTGATGAATAAAGTACTGTTTTTATAAATCATGGTCAGGGAGAAGGAAAGAGTTCACCGGACAAAAAACACAGGAGTGGAGAAGAGGTGACGCAGGGGCCAGAGCTGCTGACTTGAAAGTTAGAGAATCCGGTTCGAGTCTGGGCGGCAGCAACATCCTGTGATTCTACGCAAATCACTTAATCTCCCCGTGAAAAATTGTTATATAAATATGCTGCACAAGTAAAAAGCGAAAAGTGGCAAAACTTTATGAAAAAATAGTTCCTCCAAAGCGAATGTTAACAGTATTTCGACAACAGAAAACTGGTAAGAGAAGGAGACAGGAATAGGCATTGCAGGAAAATATGCAACAGCTAATAGAAATGGAGGAAGAGTAAGTAATACACACAGGAACCAATGAGAAGCCAGGAAAGAGAGGAGGTGGGTTCGAAGTTCCTTTTAAGTTTATATTAAAAACAATAGATTTCTCAAGCACAGCGGAAACTCTGTGCAGGCAGAACCTAAAAACTGAAAACATTTCGGGGGGGCAACAAGCAAAACTTACAATGAGCGACTGGCTGCACAAAGGTTGTGATGCTTAATTTGTGGAGGAAACAGTAACTCAGAGAGTGTATGGGAGGAACTATCAAAAAGAAGGGCGCAGGGGGGTGTTACAGCACAATGGGTGGTAAAAGAGTGAAGCAGAGTGTGTAGTACGAATGATCTTTTTTGGAACAGTCACTATTATAGACAGTATGATCAGGGTCACTGGAATTATGATAGGCCTTAAGTTCCTGTCAGTCAGGGTGCATAGTATGCTAAGGTAGGATATACACATTTTGTTACAGTGAAAAAGCTAAAATGCTATTTTCACTGTACCACAGGTGGAGGCCTCCATAGGAAAAGAGTGGATTACATGATTGCACTTGATAATGCTATGTTTGGGTTGGTAGCAGTCAAAAAATATTTCAAGGGCTTTTTTAATAGACATTCAAAATCCAATTCAACAGATTATATCTAACTATTAAGGAAAAGAATTGTGCCTTATTTAAAAATCCATAACTCGAGTTCTACTGATTATATTTTTGTTGCTTTGGTGTCATTCTATTTATTGAACTATTCTCCATGTTTGGGAATTGATTTGGAATTTTTAATTTGTTGTGAAATGACTTTATTACTGTTTGAATACTTCATAAATGCTTAACAGATTGCCGGTAAGTAAAGCCTGCTCACCCTATACCATAGCCCGGGGGGGTTGATCTCAGGTTAATTTAATGACTTTAGTTGTTCTCCATGACAAGAATTGTGAGTATTACTTGAGATAGGTACTTATTCCCTCAACTAATAGCCCAATTGTTCAATTTCGGACAAGGACTGAATGATAAAGCTGCAATATCGTGCCACTGTCGAGATACTGTTTTTTTCCATCAGCAGGAAAATAGATGCAAGAGTCAGTTTCCCAGTGATTACTTCAATATTGCACTTACTTTTGTGCTATTTTGATGTTTGCTTCCTGACTAATGCTGCATACATGCTGCTCTAAGGCAGTGAGACTGAGCTTTAATAGCTTTTGGTGCCAGAGGCCATGGTGCACGACTATCTAACAACAGAGTAGGGCATATTTAAGAGTCACTGGTCCCCTTATTCAAGGATGTGGAGATAAAAAATGGGTGATTTTTAACAGAGGGTTTATCTTGTGAGATATTATTTCAAATTTTATTTGTGTGATTTGCACCTCCTTGTTCAAATATTTGCTATTCATTTTTTCAAGAGTAGTTGTGGGGATTACGAGAGTAATCTGAGAATGGTGAAATAGTTCCTAAATACTATTTGAGAAGAAATGCCCTTATCATCATTGTTTACAGAGATTTTAAAATGTGCTTTTCTAAACTTAGAATCATGCATTATATTAAATCCTAAGAACTCTTTTAAACTTGCTGTGCTGTACCGTAAGTTGAACTCACTCATTGGTTCATGCAGTGTTTCTGCTTCTGCTTGAGTGCATAATGTATTCATGGACTTCATTACATCATGTATCTTCTGGCATGGGTCTGCATGGCTTTTTGTGATTTGCACTGTGTTTCCTGGACTTACCGTAGACGTTAGAACCAAAACCAGAAAAAAAAGAAGCTTGACCCTAGAGAGTTCAAACAATTCTTGTTTTGTTGTCTAACAAACAATACAAGAATTGTCTCTACTCATTTGAGTCAAGCTTCCTACCCACTCGTGGGTTTCTTGTTTTTGTTTGCTTGCTGAACGTATAAGATACTTTTTGGTGTATAGTACCAAAAAGTGTAGACATTCACTCGCACTGCTCCTCACAGGGTCTTGTGGTTCACTTGTGGGCAATATTTTCTTAAGATCAATCGTCAATGCATTACCTCCAGTTCAGCACCTAGCCATTGCAACACCTAGAGAGCCATTCAAAAGGTTGGCTCCAAGAGAAGCAGTTGGGTAGTAGCACTTTATTACCAAATATAGGTGACCCCTCGGAGACCAAATATACAGACTTTAGCAGATTATTTTAATTGCGTTCATGGGGAGGACAGACAGATGGCGCAGAGACTCTAGATTTGAAGGGTGACATCAGTCCTAAAAGGAAAGTCTTCGGTTGTTGTTGCATTGATTCCCATGATTTCTGAAGCATCTTTTGTGCATTAACCTCTGCAGTCCAAATATAATTCACTTAGTGCAACCACCATCCACCTTGTGTGTTATATAGGTGAAATTATAAGCAGCAAAAATGAGAGTTCAAAACTAGCTTCTGACTGCTGCAGACATTACCACACTATCCAACACAATGAGATACACTGGGAAGGTATGAATAGTCAGGCAGTCTGAAGCACTAGAGAGCAATTCCAGGTTTTAGGGCAATTGGCTTCCAGGTCATTAAAGCAATGAATGTCCAATAGATCTTTAAAATGAATATAGATTGATATAAATCCAGGTTATAGAACCACTGGCGCCTAAGGGGTAGGCTGCAGGCAAATAGGGCTTTACTTATTGCTAGATTCACTGACCCAACCCAACAATGCTTCCATCTCCCATTTTGGTCGTGGTCTTCTGGAAAAATAAGACATATATTAAAAGTGGAAATCTAATGCACTGTAGAGAGCACTTTATAAAAGCAATGTATGGAGTAAAATGCTTGCCTTCGGTATGGAAGGAACCTCACTCGCACCTCATCCCTGAATATCTGCGGGGTTTTCTTTTCACAGCTGTCACACATTTTAAAATGGAAACAAATACAGAGATTCAGTCAGCATCTCCAATGGTGCATTGTGCATAAATACTTTAGCTCCACATTAGTCAGGTTTTGTTCAACACAGATTATTGTGTACCAGGTAAATGGATGCCGGTTCAATGATAAGGACATTTTAACAAGCTGTTCTGACTCAAATAGTAAGGCCTGTAAACTTGTTAAAGCAATGCACTTAAAAAATAGCGTAGGAGAATTTAAAAAATGATAACTTTATAACGCTTCTGCATTTGGTTGTGCAAAGATGCAACATCATATTTGCTATTTCTTCAGCAATTAAGAGAGAATACTCTTGCTTAGAAGGGAGCTGCTGCATCTGTATGAGAACAGCGTTAAAAGGAGACCTTTGTAGTACATAACAAATGTGTGGGAACTGACCTGGACATTGAGGAAGTAGAGGCCCAACAACAGATGAGCGTGAAGGCCTGATGCTGTGCTTCGACATGTCAGTCACCAGTAACAGGCTCATGCACTTCTCAAGACTCATTGAAGGCCAGGTTGTGATATGTAGAATGCATGATTATTCAACCCTATCCCTACAAGAGTAAATGTAGCTTTAGATCTAGTGCTCCAAATATGCAGCGTAATATCTGTCTGACAACACCTGGGTGATGATAAGGTCAATCTCCATGCTTGCTTTTCGGAATATTATGTGACGTAGATCTGTTTTAGAGAGGAGCCAATAAATATTATACTACAATGGCAGTTTGGAAAGTGAGCTAGAGATGTTTCTGGCAACTTAGATGCTAATTCTGCTGGTGTAATATCCACTCATTCACCCACCCACATGCACAGCAAATGAGAGCCAATATTTCTAGTACCCACATACATCATTCATGCATCAATCGTCACAGGAGATACTGGTTAAAATCTTAGTCCATACCATTTTGAAAGTCACAGTAAATGTAGCTAGTGAAACACATGTCCAAGTTTCTGCAATTTCATAGTTCCTGCAAGACATGTGCTGCTCAAATCGAGTCTACTTCCAGTGAAAAGTGAAACTGTCTCTCTGTCCACTCCACCAGGCACTCCAGCATTCCACTACCACATCAGGCATTCTAACATTCCACACACATCACATTCATACTGGCTGAGCAGCAGGGAACAGGTAGTGAAGGGAAAGGATGCAAAGCAACAATACACGTTACAACACATCTCCTTCCCTTAAGGAAAACAATTAATAAATAATATTACAACAATGTGCAATGGAAGTACACACCATTAGATATCGTCAATAAAAAAGAGACATACACAATTTACAAATAAAAATTGCAAACTGGAAAGACCTCGAATAGGAGTATATCCGCATTCCTAAAATACAGAATACATTGAAATTACACCAATGTAATATTATGCAGGAACTTGGAGAATGGAGGACACAGCTGAGGTGTAACTCCCTCATCACTAACCCCCTTCTGCACACCACATATAGCACACCTGACAGAAGCACATGTCTCAGGCGAAACAACAGCGCAGGATACATGACCCTTTAACGCACCCCTAGGTAAAACAACAGCACAGGGTACACAACCCTTCAACACAACAGAAATCCACAGCGGCAAAGCCACACACTCTACAAGATCAGGGTAAAAAAACACTAGACCCACTTCCAAGCATCACACAATTCAGATAGGCCCGAAATTCATGATTGCCTCACAAAATCAGCACACCATAGGCAAAACTACACCCATTAAGAATATTACGTACCTGGTAGCAAACTAAGCATGGCACGCAGTAACACATCATAGCAAAAAAAACATGGCATATGAAAACCTGGCAGAAGCTTGCATGGCACACAACAGCACAATATAGATATGAAGTACGCCATGTGACATGAAAGGTAAGACAGGAAAACAACCAGCAGCATGGCACTGTAACTTGAAAAAACTTATGAGCATACTATATACCAGCATCACTAATGACCACAATGCATACAACAGCCTAACGAGCGATATTTTACCAGACTCGTTGCAGAAATAGCACCAGAATGACTTCACCTTGAAACTCCTTCCATTCTTGGGAAAAAATTGCTTTTCCTCACACCCCTCCATGTGGGACAATTTGCTGCCAGTGGTTGATGAAGGACTTTAACACCCACTTGCAGTCGAGTAGTTCCAGACAGCCACAGCACTTCATTCCTCCAATTAGCGTAGCGTTCTGCTCAAACACAGGGCAGTGCACTCATGTTCCTCTTCCGTTGCAGCATATAGTTCGGCGATGCACTCTGTACTTGTAACCCCTAGTCTCTTTATGAGCACAGGAGCACAAATCGTCAAACAAGATTACAGTAGAATACACAGAAGTTGCACTTTATATGGATAGGCCCTGGTGGCCGCTCAAACCATATACTAAAATAGTGGTATAAGTACCACGAACAGAAAAGGGAAAAGGCCTAGGGCCTCTAGAATCGCTGGGCCTACAAGGAGCTAACTTCAGTTAGTGACCAGGAGGTCCACGGGTGGCGTGTGCAGAGCAAATAGTCACACGCGTGCTCCCATAGGTTTCAATGGGTGCGTAAAAAGTACAAAGTTACTGCAAAAAGGATCTTCCGGATGGACTATGACCTTAAGATTGGAAACACAGACACTAGAGATGTTACTCTACACTTGGGCACTGGAGTGCCAGCTTTACCTCACCCACAGGAAGCGGGTGCATAGGTGTTGAAGTGCGTCGGGTTTCTTCTATCGGGTCAATGGAGCCTGTGGACAAAGATGCTGCAGGCGGTCGGTCCGGGAGAGATACGGTGGATCCAAGGGCGGATCGGTGTTGTAGAAGACCTGTAAGCAGAGGGGATAGTGTTCACAGTCACTAGCCAGTGACCAGCGTGGCACCAGGTGGGTACCAGGCAATGTCGGGTGCAAACAGGAAGAAAGGTGTAGCTTGTCTCTGCAGCCACGTGGTCCCTGGAGGTCGACGACGTCCAGGAGTCGGTTCACGAGCTGTCCCACGCAGGTTCTCGCTGTCGGCGGTGTCAGCGACTTGATCGAAGCAAACAAGCCTTGGCAAAAGCAATTGTTGTGGAGAACAAGATAAGCTGATTGTTCTGACCAGCAAGGTCAGAGGGACTGCTCCTTTGGAGGGGAGCAAGGGCCAGTCTGGAGCAACCAGACCAGCAGTGTATTTCTTGAAGTTCGTCACCAAGATGGCCACTAGCCAGCGGGCCAGCAACCGGTTAGGCGCGTCGAGTGGCAAAATGCAGAAGGGCCCCACGCAGATCGTAGAGATGCTGGAGGGCTCACCTTTGGTGCAGATGCTGCTCGGGTGTTGGGCTTCTCAGATCCCAAAGCACAACCTGGAGGGAGCCTCGGTTGTTGCGCTTGCAGCTTGTCGTTGTCGTTCCAAGATGGCTGGCTCCACGTGTCTCGGTGCCTCCACGGGTCTCCTCTTTTCAGGGACTGTGGATCGGGCGGTGAGAGGTCTGGAGGTCCAGGTCTTGTCAATCTCTGGGCTCAGGCGGGAGGCGGCGGCAAATCAGACGTTGATTCGCTGGATGGTGCTTGCGTTAGCAAGGTGGTCACTCCCTGACCACAGGGGAGATTTCCTTCAGTCTTCTGTGCAGCAGAATGTTGAAGTTCCCGTCTTCTTCTTAGTTTCAAGTTGATTCCAGGATGTCTGAAGTCTTAGGACACAGCTCCTACCTTTAAGCGGATTCTAGGGGCCGGACTACCTGCTAGGTCCCTCCCTATGGGTGGGACCAGGAAGGGGGGTGGTTACACCCCCAATCCTTTGTCCAGCTCGCCCCAGGCCCGGGACTGGTGTGCCCCAGGACCGGTTTGAACTGGCATATGCACCGAGGCTCCTTGTGAGCCACAGGCATGTCTGGTTTCTTTCAAGCCCTACCTGACCAATACACAAAATCCTGTCTGGGGTGGTGCACGCACCTCCCCTGGTAGGAAACCCTTTGTCCACACCTCCCAAGCTGGAAGGACTCCCAGCAGCAGGAGGGCAGACTTGTGTCTGTGGTGGCAGCATCCATTTTGTGGAGCTGAGGCTATGTCTGATTTTACCCGGGTTTCAGGTACTGTACATGTCGTGTCCCTCTAGAAGGGTGGAATGCTAACCCCGTCTCCAGAATTGGCGAGGGGTTAGTATTCCAATTCGTATGACACCTTACTCGACATGTTTTGATAAAGCCAAACCAAAGATAGCATTTAACCGCGAGGTTCATAATGCACTTAAGAGTATATGGTATGACGATATCTGGAAACAGTAGAAGGAAGTTGTTCCGACCACTGCAGACAGGCTCAGCTCATGCCAGAGCACCATCTCACATGGAACCAAGCACTCTGCCTTCAGGATTGTTAAGGCCTGCCATAGGAGTGACTTATAGGTTAACATGTGTCCCATTTAAGGTTAGGTATAGGTCTACTACACCTAAGTAAGAGGTGATTACACCAACTTACCCCAGCTGAGTGATCAGCCAGTTGTGTCAGATTGTTAGGCCAAGCCTGGGGTGGCATAATACATGCTTCAGCCCCTGGCAGGCCTTGGGTACACCAATGCCCTGGGTACCTAGTGTACACTGGTATAGGGGCTCACAGGGTGATCCACTTCCAATTGGTTATGCACCTAGGGTGCATAGTGTAAATTTAGTAGAGAGAACAGCAGGCTGGGGGTCTGATTGGCAGGCCCACAGCCTCAATATGTCAAAAACCAGTGAAGCAAAAAGCAAAAATTTGGGGTGACCATAGGATAGCAGACCCTACTCTCCTACAGTACTCCACAAAAAACTTTATCTCTTGCGGATCTCATCTCTCGTTTCCCTCATGACTTCAACATCCCAAGAACTACTAGAGCGCCACAATGCCGTTGACAAGGAACCCGGCAGCATGGACAAAGAACAACCTTCACCGCAGACATTTGTGGCACCCGCTGCACCTGCAGCAGCCTGAACAGCAACCTAGGGCATAAAAGATGGCAGCACGCATGAGTGAACGGCATTGAGTGGCTTGCGGTGGGTGCGTGCTCATCCTCATCACCATTGATGTAATCCAACAGAAATCCAAAGATAGCCATGAAGTAGGTTGTAGATAAGAGGTTTATTAACTTAGTTACAGGATGTTAAGTAGAATAATAAGTTTAGCGGTACAGCCCCACCAGGAGCAGCATCCTTGCCCAAACACTCCAACTGTCTCTCTCTCCACCCCACCAGGCACTCCAGTATTCCACTACCTCATCAAGCATTCTAACATTCCACACACATCACATTCATACTGACTGAGCAGCAGGGAACAGGTAGCTAAGGATAGAATCACTATGCTTGCACTAAAGGATTTGCACAAATCCCCAGGCTTAATCATAGATGTGTTTGAAGTAGCTTTCTATTTTTGCTATTCACTGTTAGAGAGGTGGTATTGCATGTGGTGTCTTTAGACATGCAGTACGATAGCAAATATCTAAAAAAAGAATTACAAGAACACTTTATGGTGCACCGTACCTAAGCCATTCAAGCTTCAGATATCATTCCATGAAATGCAACAAAGGTGAAATGTTCATTTGTGACCACTCTGATTGTGAGTTTGTTATCATGTGGTTCTATATAAGAAGCATGATGTAGAGAGAAGGTGACCATGTTATACGAATTGCATATTGAAAGTAACAGAAGAGATCCATGACCATACAGAGAAATAAAGCTTTGACTGGGGCATTTATACAGTTTTATGGGAGTTTGAGGAAACTCACAATATCCACACTTAGATGCATTTTTGTGCATCACCAAAAAATTATTTGTGTAATGTCTCTGTGCATTACCAGCTGTTGTGTCTTTCCAAGTCCTCAATGTCATACCTCCAAAATGCTTATGCCATGCCCTGTTGACACGTTTTTGTATAATGTTCCAGAAATCAGATACTTGGTGTCATGATTACCCCAATATTTTGTGCTGTACTATAACTTCGAATAGCTGTTGTTAGGCCCTCACAATAGACAATTTCATGTTTGCTGGATTATTCACTGTGTCATGACCAATATCTGTAGAAATAGGTGCTGGTACCCTTTGAGTTGTATACTAGTATCCCACTGGACGTTGCATGCAAGCTGAGTTTCCTTATATCAAGCTCTACGCTATTTCCCCCCAAACCCATCCCTTTGGCATATCTGCAGTAGCTCAGAGTGAGTGCTGCAGGAAATCTGTTTAAATGTGTCTCAGCTTGACCACTGTGATCGGAGAGTCTTCTTCCATTTCTCTTTTCATAAATCCTTTGTGAAAGTTATGGCAGGAAGATTGGTTGATGGGAATGTGTATGTGGCCCTTCTATAACAACCTAAGTAAAGTACTTTTTTATTGTAATGTCTCACACTCCATGAAATAAAGTCAAACGAGTCCTGAGTTGATGCATTTAGAACAGTGTGTAGTTGACCAATGTCAACTTCCCTTATCTCTCTCAAATACAGTGTATTAATGAGCTTGGCTACCTTTAGCCAGCTTCAAATGGATGTCTGAAAGGTTTAGAAACACTCCTCTAATGTTACAAGCAACACTGAGCATCGTAGGTACAATCTAAATCCATCTAATAAATACTGCCCCAGGCATTCCAGCATCACGATGAAGAACCTCATGACTGACAACCCAGGCAATTCTTTATCTTTTTATATTATGAAGATGTGCATTTTCCTGGGATCTTATATCCAGGCTGAGGTACACAAAAATTAGTAAAGTCAAGCCTCTGAAAATGAGTGCCTTGTTTAAGAGAACTGCAAGTGCTACACGGAAATCCTCAGTAAACAATGCTTACTCAAGTACCTGTTCAATTTGTCTGACCACATCGTGGCCTTTTCTCTGCATTAGAGACATGGCTTGTGTAGTGTCTTGTAAGTAGGACTAACTAGACCCTTCTGATGGACTCCAAAGGATAATGACATAATCGTTTGGGTATGTCTGGGTGTGGTTAATAAAGTTCGTGATGCGAACAGTTGCACTCTGAAGAATAAAGACGTGCACAACAGAGTTTTGTGTGGGGTGTGGTCATTTGCAAGCTAGCTGGCTGGGGAGGACGCTACAACTGATGATGAGACGGGGTCTGTAACCAGAAGAAACAAGCATTCTCTCTCAGAGAGTTTGCCGAGGTCCAGCAAACTGCTTGTGTGTGCCATGTGTTCGTCAGTTGAAGTGAAGTAGTCTATGATTGGGGTATGTGGAGTTAAAGTGCGATTTCAAGCACTGCAAAGCTTTCGAAGAAGGCATAAGCCCTACAGAGAAGTTTGTTTGCAGTCTGCCATGAACCTGCTGGTAAGGCCGAAAGAAGAGGTACTGCACAGCAGCATTATACAGAGCCAGCAGACATGCAGTGCAATAGTGCTGAAGGCAGCAACAACCAGTTACAGAGAAACACAGAAGGCTGCGATAGGCAGGGGCAGATTCGCGCCAAGGAAAGCAGAGGTGTTTAGGCGGAAAGAACACAATTGTACTCACCGGTTAGAATGAGGCATCCGATATCGAGTTGAGTTTTAACTGGAGACCAGTTTGCTCAAAGTAGCAAGTAGCATCCACGATAATAAAAAGTCATGCACTGGGGTTGTACTTATGGAGCCGTTGGTACCTGAAGCGGCAACCACCAAAGTCACCGGTTGCACTCAGTACAAGTCAAAAGTCTTCAAGATTTTGAAAGGTTCCCTTTGCTGCAGAGAACAGTGTCAAATATAGCACATTTGCCTTCTTGAATTCCGCCGCTTCCATTGCATACCACAACAAAACTGAAAATTGGCACCGGATGGACTTCATGGATTAAAACATTTGATGATTTCATTGAAGTGCTAGAAGAAACAAGTAACAAAAAGATCATAAAATACCTAAAGAACCTTGTAGGTGATGGAGTGAAAGAAGCGATAAAGAGGATAGCGCAAGCTGATGAAACATCTTACTGTCAGATTAAGAAGGCATTAGAAATCAAGTTCAATCCAATGCCAAACTTTGACTGTGAAAGATTCATCTTCAACCATGTGAGACAGCAAGCTTGAGAAACAATGGGCCAGTTTGCCGAAAGACTTGAGGCCCTCATCAAGCATTGCAAGTGCAATGAATTCAATGATGAAAAAGCCATCTGCCTCCAAGTCATTGATGGTTGCCTTTCTGACTAGTTCAGATGACGTTTGCTGCACAAAACACTCAGTCTGGAGAAAGTGCTCATGGCTGCGAGAGCAAAAGAATGTGCAGATTGTCAAGCTACTGATATGGAAGCTGGAGTAACTCAAAGTGAATCTGCATTAAACATAAAAAGTAAGCAGAGACACAAGGTCGAGGGCCATAAAGTGCTGTCTCTAAAGAAAAAGAAACTGTGTTTTCGATGCCGATTCTTCTTTCTGCATGAAGGTAAATGTCCCACCATTGGAGAAACATGCAAAGAATGCGGGGAAAAAACCCATTTCATAATGGTTTGCAAAGCAAAAGAGGAACCAACTGCGTCACATTGAGAAGAGAAAATGAATGCCAGAAAGTTCTAGAAACCATCTAGTCCTACCCGCAAGAACAGATGGCAACACAAATTGAGGCAAGTGGAAACTAAATGAGGTTGATTGTCATCAAATTCATCTTCCAAAGTTTCTTCAGAGTCATTGTTGAGCGACAGTGAAGAAGATGGCTGTGCAATGATGATTCTGACTTGTGAACAATGTGAGTATGTGGGTTTGGCTTCATGCAGAGAAGAGTCCAAGTCCAAGGAAGATCGCCATGTGAAACAACCATTTTCCTTTGGATGTTGCCCCAAGCTCACAGTAAAGTTGAATGGGTGTCCCATACAGTTTATCATTGACTTTGATGCAAAAATAAACATCCTGCCGGCAGAGAAATACAATGAACTGTCTCCAGTGCCCAGTGTCACACCTACGAGGACAAAGTGTACACATTGGCTGCATCCATGCCATTGCTCAGTAAGGGATAATTTAAGGCGACCATTTGACAGCAGGGGACGAAGGTGCAAATACCAAATTATGTTCTTAAGGGTACTTCGTTGGGTGCATGTTTGCTCAGTTTCGGTACTGCTGCTGACATGGGTGTGATCTCCATCAACTACAACATAAATGCACATGCAGACGCAGTGTTTCATGGACCGGGAAAGTTTAGGACCATGAAGGTGCAACTTCATTTCAATGAGGACATTTGTCATGGTGCTCAACAACTTCGTCAAGTTCCTTTTCAATTGAAGGAGACTATTGAGAAAGAACTGGAACACGGTTAGGGCATGATATAATTGAAAGCTCTACGGGTCCGAAACCATGGGTTTCACCCATAGTGATAGATCCCAAAAAAGGACAGTGGCAGTGCTGTGCACATCTGTATCGAAATGTGCCAAGCTAACAAGGCAATTGAGAGAGAACGAAATCCAGGTCCACACATTGAAGACATGATTAGAAAGCTGATTAGAGCAAAAGTATGTTCTTGTCTTGACCTGAACAAGAGATTTAGCTCAAACTAGAGGAAAATTGCAGATACATTACCACCTTTTCGACCCATATTGGTTTGTTCAGATATAAAGGCTAGGTTTTGGGGTGTGGTCAGCTGCACTCTCAGGATGTCATTCACATCATAATTCAGTCTGTCACACATAGTATTAATAACAGTGATGATATACTGGTATTTGGGGCCACTCGAAAGGAACATGGCAAAGCCCTTAGACAAGTACATCATTTGCTTGCTGACACTGGTCTCACTTTGAATGCAGAAAAGTGTGAATTTCACAAAACAAAACTTAAATTATTTTCCATATTTTCTTTGACAAGAGGACAACATCAGATATGGCTAAAGTGCAAGCCTTAATGTCCACTACTCCACCACAAGATGTATCCAGGCTTCAATCCTTCCTTGGCAAGACCAGTTACTGTTCCAGGTACATTTGTGATTTTGCTACAGTCTGTGCCCTTTTAAGAGTCTTGACAAAAAGAATGCTGTGTTTAAGTGGTCACCTGTGTGCATTCAAAGCTGTAAGAAAATTAAACATGCAATTCAGGACGCTACTGAAATGGCCGATTTGATATAAAATGTCATAATGAGATTGTAGCTGATGCTAGTCCAGTAGAGTTGGGTGCGACCCTTGCCCAGCACAATGGGCACTTCATTGTGGCTTATTTGAGGCGGAGTCTGTCGCAGACCGAACATGCTCATTCCCAACCTCAGAAAAAAAGTCTAGCTGTAGTGTGGCTTGTGAACATTTTCATGTGTTTCTATATGGAAAGCACTGCACTCGTCACTGACCATCAGGCATTGCTTACCACTTTTGGGAATCCAATGGCCATGATGCCCCCTCACATCGAAAGGCGGGGGTTGCAACTGCAAGTGTATGATTACACTATTGTGCATAGGCCAGGGAAAGATCAAAATCCTGCTTACTAATTTTCACGAATGCCAGTGCAGTCTAACAGTACAATGTCTACAGGGGCTGAGGCCTATGTTTACTTTATAGTGAAGTCGATATCTGCTTGTTCTCAAATACATTATTGCCCAGCAATCCTGTAAGTAATACACCCAACCTCTTACATATGACTTTAAATACAAAAAATTCAAAAATGTGAGTGAGGAACTCTTTGTCACTTATCAGGGCATTATATTAAGTGGTTCTAGAATTGTCATTCCAGAGAGTCTGCAACAAGAAGATATTGAACTAGCCCACGAGGGTCATTGCGGCATTGTTGCCACCAAGAGACCTCTTCAAGACCGAGTGTGGGTTCCACACCTTGATGAAAGAGTTGAAAGAGAATTAAAGGCCTGTCACTTGTGCAACTGCTTATATCCCCAAATAACTTGGCATCCATTAGTGATGTCTGACCTCCCGAAGCAGGTGTGGGAGAGAATTGCAGTAGATTTCTTTGGAGCCCTTAACAGTGCACATCATCTCATGGTAGTTGTTGATGAATACTCACAATTTCCCCTTGTGGAAAACCTGTCGTCAACCACACATGACAAAGTAATTGGGACATTAAATAAAAATTTTGCAACATGTGGTGTCCCCTCCATTCTCAAGTCCAACAATAGCCCACCATTCAACAGCTGAGAGTTTATAGATTTTCTCACTAGCTTGTATGGCAACCATCAGAAAAGTACCCCCTCTATGGCCAAAGGCCACGGTTGATGTTGTCAGATGCTTCATGAGACCCCTAAACAGAGTAGTCAGCGAGCTGCGCTAGAAGATGGTGACCTCAAATCGGCTCTGTGTTCAGCCCTCCATGCTGACAGCTCAACTTCCCATTCCACTTCAAGTGAAAGTCCTGCCACCTTGATGTTTGGGACAGCCATAGTAACCAAATTGCCACTATGCATCACTCATAGGCCATCAGATGCAGATGAGATTAAGATGACGGATTCCTTGCAAATGTCTAGAATGAAGGCCTATGCTTATAAATGCCGATGTTTTCAGGACACAGTTTTCAAGGAAGGTGACCAGGCCATGTCAAGCACAAACAGAAATGCAAGGCTGATGCTCCATTTGATGCTGAACCCCTGAGGGTTGTGACGAGCAAAGGACATATGGTTACCACTCAACATCCCAGAAAGTCCATCACGGGAGACTTGTCACACTTCAAGCACCTGTCTAGATGATTGTTCCCTCCAAATGTCAAAAGTAAGATGTGCCCACCTGGGAGTCCGGAGAGCCTGCTACACCTACCTCTCCATAAACAGCTCCGGAGGTAGGCCCTGATCCTCTACTTCATCAACCTCACACAACTAGGTCTGGAAGAATGGTTCAAGCAGCTTGACTGCTCATCGAGGAACTATAAAGTTTGGATGTAATATTTGTACTTTTTATTTAACAAGGGGGGAGATGTAGTGTCTTGTGATTATGAATAGCAGGACACTTCTGGTCCCTGAGGGACTCCGTAGGATAATGATATAATTGTATTGGTGTGTTTAATAAAGTTCATGACGCAGTGCGTACAGTTGACAGTTGTACTCTGAAGAATAAAGACATGCACTACAGTGCACCATGTGTGGCATGGCCATTTGCATGCTACCTGGCTGAGGAGGACGGTACAGCTGGCAAAACAGAGGTTCCTATTTTCTAAGTATGACAGAATTACATATATTGATAAAAAGAAAGTACCACTTTCTAGGATTCAGCAGGATTTGCAACACTCAGTCACAATGGGTGTTGTAAATGTACACTCCAGCCCAATCGCGGTATTTAAATATTATTAGACTCATGGATTTCTTGTACTGTGTTACTGTAGCCTTACTGAAAAGTTACATTAGCCAATTGGGTTTAACCAATGTTTGTTCGTGGAGGATATTCATTTAGAGGTAGTTAGCAGCCCATGTCCAGAGTCCTAAATACCAGCAAAAAACAACAAAAAGTTGGGGATCACTCAAGAAAATGCACGTTTTGCTTCACACCTGCTTTGAAATTAACCTTGATTGACAGATTTCATGTTGGGTGTAGGTAAAACAGGTGATATTCCAATGTGCTGAAGAAATGTATGAGGCATTATTCAAACCTTAGTTTAGAGTAGGGGTATTTTCTATACAGCCCAGTTGACGGGTTATGTCCCAACACAGTATGCACTAGATATTGCATTCTGTCGGGAAGCACACATGTCCACTTTGGTGCTCAAATGCAGAGCATGGATGCTTCATTGTTCATGCATTGCATCGGAAGCTCTCCCCATGCAAATTAAGATATCTCAAAGCTAAAGGAAGAGCAAAATATGAGTGAAGAGAATGTATTCATATCTTTCTCTATGAATGTTTTTATTGCTGTTCGTTGCTAGCATAAGTTATACAGCTTCTAAAATTGTCTTTGTGCCAGACCTAATGGTGTGGTGGATTCATGGCGACCCAAGTCTCAGCAGCCCAGCCCAGCCCTTCCTTCCTGCTGGTGTAATTACGCAATTTGCTCAGATTTTCTTTTCCAGATTGTAGGAATTTCTCCCAATTTCTTCTCCACCATTCCTAAATAATTTTGCCTTGTATTTTCCGGCATAAAATGCAATCATGGGTGGGTGGGAGACAGATAATTCTAGCTCAGCATTCTGCTGAGAGAAATGGATGGTTTAATACAATTCACATTACCCTAGTTCATGCCATCAGTGCATGAAGAGCAGCTTGTAAAACCAAAAACTTTCATTGTCTTTCAAATTTCGGGGCAGATTTACAAGCCCCTTGCGCTGCCATGTGTCACTTTTTGTGCCGCACCAGCAGCTCATTTTTCTGACCCATATTTACAAAAATATGAAAAGCCACCCTGCGTGGCTTTTCCTGTCCTTGTAAATCCAGCCCCTTTACAGGCAGCACTTTGCGTGAAAGGGGCGTCCCATGGGTGTTGCTGTGGATGTTCCCACGCAACACCCATGGAACCAGACACATTTCCAGATTTACAAGAAATGTTAAATCTGGAAATGTGGAGGCGTAGGGAGGGGCAACGAGGAGAAATGTAATCATTTTTCATCGTTGTTTTCCTCTTTCTATGCGTGCAGCATTCTGCAGCACACGTAGAAAGAGGAAATCACCTCTGGTGATTGTTTCTGTACAGGAAGTTGTCCCTCTCTGTACATAAACAATCCTTTAAATCAATGACGTTTTACAAGTTCTATGTGTGCTAATGCATCACACATAGAAGTTGTAAAACGCCATTTTCAAATGTTTATATGCAGGAAGGGAACCCTTTCTGCACCTAAACAATCATTCCAGTGACGCAGGAATGCTTGCATCATGGTGCAAGGGTGTCTGCGTCAGCGCATGACAGCAGTTTGTGCGCCAGCGCCGGGAGAAGCACAGAGATGCGACATATTGTTGTAAATATGTTGCATCCCTGTGCTTCAAAAGTAAGGCAGCACGCCGCAGCAAAATGACTTGCCGCACCGCGCTGCGTTAGTTTATTGTAAATCTGCCCCTTCGATTCTATAGTCAGTGTATGTCTAGATCAGGGTATTGTACTGATGCAATATTTCGAGAATTTTTGTTTTACATTTCATGGTTTGCAAGGGATATAAACAAATACTTTTTAGAATGAAAAATACACTAGATTCATCCACGACGAATTTTGATGTGCTTCAACTTTCTTTCTTCCGAAGAATAAGATTACAGGTTTTCCCCTAAATGTGAGGGGGTGCATCTTTTTCACCTGTAATTTTCATAACAAAAGATAACTACAGAGGAGAAATGGCGAGTACCAGTCTTCATTGTCTCTGGGTCGAATGATCCTTTCATGAAATGGCGACTTTCCGCTTTTTTTCATCAGCCGCACATTCAGAAACCCTACAGTCCGACATGCACAGTCGAGGAACACGTGAAATGATATTGCCTCGGGTGCAGAATCGTTTCAGAGCTGTTAGGAGGGGTAAATTGAGCCTAAGCATCATTCTAAATGATTGGAAAGATTCGGTGGCGTTGAGAGGGCAAATCACATTGAGTGCTGCAGGAGTCACCCCAGTAAAAGTCCACGCGGGCAGATCACAGTCTTCAGAGAAACTGCTTTTCCAGATCTCGGAAATGTAAAAATAAATCACGAAGACAGCCCGCAAAGGAGAGAGCTATGCCTGCCATCACTGAAAAGCTCTTATTTCCTTATTTGATGGTCAGTCGTCTCCTAAACGTTCTAATATTATAATTCGGTATAAATGTCATGCAGATTGAAAGGAGTTCCAGGTGTCAATCAAAAGTTAGCTGGCCTGAGAGTCTCATCAAGGCCTCTGTCAGCGATGCAATTGTTCTTCCTGATGCTGTGGTTATCATCGGATTATTACAGGCAATTAACCATATCATGTCACCTGCTTATTCCATCTCCAAGATTAGTTTCCATTGAGTCGATTTCCTTTCATTTGATACGCAATACAAAGTGCACATTCACAACATCAAGAAATGAACTGGTTCACAAAATGAATTGGTGATGAACAGATTCCCCTGAAGGGTTTGACATGTTGGCATCAAAGCAAAGAGCCTTGCACTACACAGTGAAGAATCAACATGAGTGTGCATTGCTGCCATGCACACCTCATATAATGTTGTGCAGCGTCCACTAGCCTGGCCTGTGGTTGCCTTGTATAATTACAGAGAATTTATACATACATATATATATATATGGCGTTTCCGTAGATCACAGCAATTAGGTCTGAGATGTGCCTGGCCAGGGTATTAAATGCATACTGCTATGTATAACCTTATCATAGTACACATGTGCTCACTGTGCCACAGGACTCATGCTATTCCTCACTGACGGGGCAGAAGTAGGTCGACTCGAAACCAGTCTGGGGTTGTTGGTGTTACTATCCAGAGGACAACTGGCTTGGCACTTCAGGCTAGACTGCTTGTATCGGAGCAGGATGAAGGCTGACATGCATTCAGCTGACCTCGGTCTGGAGTTGCATAGTGGGTGAAAAACGATGGGCTGGAATGCCGCACCGAGTGATTAGGAGTGGCTGATATATTTGCAAGCATTCCTACCATCACATTTGTGTTTTCCTCAAATGGAAACAGCATACGAGATAAGGATAATAAACCTTACTATGCACACAAGATAAGAATAAAAACACTTCAGCTAAGTTTGGTGCATTTAATGTTCACATTTCTACTGAACCTTCACAAGTGAACACAAGCAGGTTTAGACCTGAGCCAGCCTAGCACCAATGGGATCCTTGTAACAACATACCATTAAAAAAGGCAACACGCTTAATTGCAGAGGGCATATTTACTGATATTTCACGCAATGCAGCGCAGCAAAGGATCATGCATTGCTGCATTGAGTGAGAGAGAGAGAAAGAGAGAGAGAGAAAAAATACTCTATAGTTACAAAGATATGGTGATTTTCTGTTCTTTCATTGCGCAGGCACACTGTATGCTAGCTAGCACAAATAAAGTTATGCACAGAATTGGTTTTGTGCAGAAATGGATATATGGAATGGAAACAAGCAAAACATGTATTTTCCTCTTTCTATGCATGATGCAAGATGCATCACGCATACAAAGGGAAAACAAGCAATGAAAATGCAATAAGTCTTGCCTTTGATTAAGTTAACATCATTTGCTTTGCTAATGGTATTGTAAAGCAAAGCAAATGGCTTTAACTTAATGAAAGGCGAGACCTATTGCATTTTTAATGCTTGTTTCTGTCTGCTGACAGAATGAGACGTGGGTGCTGGTTGACTTACCTGCTGCTGCGTTCTCTGGATGCAGTCGGGTTACTGGGCTGTCCTCAACGTCCTGCTGCGCAGTCTCCTGGCCTGCTGGGCTTGCTGGGAGCCGCGTTTGGATGACCCCTTGTGGCTGGGGCACCGGACGTCCCGGCGCATCTTCCTGTGGCTGGGCCGAACAGGAAGACGTGTTATTGATGCTGTGAGGTGACTCGGGCCGATCTTGGTGGTGCCCCTGGAGTTCCTGGGTGACCAGTGTGGTCTTTCCTGCATTGCGACCATTCCACCCTGGTGGCACCTGCTCTTGTCTGATCTCCAATGTTAAGCAGGGTCGGGTTTGGTTTCTAACTGGATGTGGGACCACCTGGGGATGCCATGTGCTGCTGGCTTTTCATGTTTGCCTGGCACTGGTCTGATGGAGGGTCCTTGGGTGGAAGAAGGCACCAAGGGCAGAAGAGAGGCACAGGGGTGTCAGGATGCAGGGTGTACAGGCATGGTGCACCAAGGGCAGAAGGGAGGCATGGGGTGTCAGGATTCAGAGGGTACAGGCACCAAGGGCAGCATGGAGGCACAGGCGTGAAGGATGCATGGGGTGCGGGAAGAAGGTCCCAATGGCACCAGGGAGGCACAGGGTAAAAGGATGCACATGGTGCCGGAAGGAGGCCCCAAGGGCAGCAGGCAGGTACAAGGGTGTCAAGATGTAGGGGCTGCAGGAAGGAGGCCCCATGGGCAGCAGGGAGGGACAGGGGTGTCAGGATGCAGGGTGTACAAGGAGAAGGCAACAAGGGCAGAAGAGAGGCACAGGGAGGCACCACGGGCAGAAGAGAAACACAGGGGTGCCAGGATGCAGTGGGTACAGGAAGAAGGCACCAAAGGCAGAAGAGAGGCACAGGTGCGTCAGGATGCAGGGGTACAGGCATGAAGCACCAAGGGCAGAAAAGAGGCATAGCGGTGTCAGGATGCAGAGGGTACAGGAAGGAGTCACCAAGGGCAGAAGAGAGGCACAGGGGTGTCAGGGTGCAGGGGGTACAGGAAGAAGGCACCAAGGGCAGCAGGGAGGCGCATGGGTGAAAGATGCACAAGGTGCAGGAAGGAGGCTCCAAGGGCACCAGGGGGGGCACATGGTGAAGGGATGCACAGGGTGCAGGAAGGGGGCACAGAGGGCAGCAGGGTGGCACGGGGTGAACAAGTGCACTGCGTACAGGAATGAGGTACCAAGGGCAGCCAGGAGAAGCTGGGTAAAATGATGCAGGAAAGAGGCATCAAGGGCCGCAGGGATGCATGGAGATGAAGGATGCATGAGAAACAGGAAAGACGCATCAAGGGTAGTAGAGGGTACAGGAAAGAGGCATCAATGGCAGCAGGGAGGCACAAGGGTGCAAGGATGCACGGGGTACAAGGAAGGACTCATCAAGGGCTGTAGAGGTGCACAGGATGAAAGGATGTAAGTGTTGCAAGGAAGGAGGCTTCAAGAGCAGCAAGGAAGCATTGGAGTACAGGGATGCATGGGGTACAGGAATGAAGAAGAAGGGCAGAAGGGAGGCACAGGGGTGAAGTATCTACGAGGTACTACAAGGAGGTGTGAAGGGCAGCAGGGAGGCATGGAAGTGAAGGATGCATGGTGTACAGCAAGGAGCCATCAAGGGCAGCAGGGAGGCACAGGTGTGAAGGATGCACAAGGTATAAGAAGGCAAAATCATGGACAGGGAGGAACAGGGGTGAGGGATGCATGGGGTTCAGGTAGGAGGCATCAATGGCAGCAGGGAGGCAGGGGAGTGAGGGATGCATGGGGTTCAGGTAGGAGGCAGCAGGGAGGAACAGGGAGTGATGGATGCATGGGGTTCAGGTAGGAGGCATCAAGGACAGCAGGGAGGCAGGGGAGTGAGGTATGCACTGGGTTCAGGTGGGAGGCATCAAGGGCAGCAGTTAGGCAGGGGAGTGCGGGATGCACGGGGTTCAGGTATGAAGCATCAAGAGCAGCAGGGTGGCAGGGGAGTGACAGATGCACGGTGTTCGGGTAGGAGGCATCAAGGGCAGCAGGGAGGCAGGGGAGTGAGGGATGCATGGGGTCAGGTAGGAGGCATCAAGGGCAGCAGGGAGGCAGGGGAGTGAGGTATGCATGGGGTTCAGGTAGGAGGCATCAATGGCAGCAGGGAGGCAGGGGAGTGAGGGATACACGGGGTTCAGGTGTGAAGCATCAAGGGCTGCAGGGAGGCCGGGGAGTGAGGGATGCATGGGTTCAGGTAGGAGGCATCAAGGGCAGCAGGGAGGCAGGGGAGTGAGGGATGCATGGGGGTCAGGTAGGAGGCATCAAGGGCAGCAGGGAGGCAGGGGAGTGAGGTACGCACGGGGTTCAGGTAGGAGGCATCAATGGCAGCAGGGAGGCAGAGGAGTGAGGGATACACGGGGTTCAGGGTGAAGCATCAAGGGCTGCAGGGAGGCAGGGGAGTGAGGGATGCATGGGTTCAGGTAGGAGGCATCAAGGGCAGCAGGGAGGCAGGGGAGTGAGGGATGCACGGGGTTCCAGTATGAGGCATCAATGGCAGCAGAGAAGCAGGGGAGTGAGGGATGCACGGGGTTCAGGTAGAAGGCATCAAGGGCAGAAGGGAGGCAGGGGAGTGAGGGATGCACGGGGTTCAGGTAGGAGGCATCAAGGGCAGCAGGGAGGAACAGGGAGGGATGGATGCACGGAGTTCAGGTAGGAGGCATCAAGGACAGCAGGGAGGCAGGGGAGTGAGGTATGCACTGGGTTCAGGTAGGAGGCATCAAGGGCAGCAGGGAGGCAGGGGAGTGAGGGATGCACGGGGTTCAGGTAGGAGGTATTAAGGGCAGCAGGGAGGCAGGGGAGTGAGGTATTCATGGGGTTCAGGTAGGAGGCATGAAGGGCAGCAGGGAGGCAGGGAAGTGAGGGATGCACGGGGTTCAGGTATGAAGCATCAAGGCAGCAGGGAGGGAGGGGAGTGAGGTATGCACGGGGTTCAGGTATGAGGCATCAATGGCAGCAGGGAGGCAGAGGAGTGAGGGATGCACAGGGTTAAGGTAGGAGGCATCAATGGCATCAGGGAGGCAGGGAAGTGAGGGATGCACGGGGCTCAGGTAGGAGGCATCAAGGGCAGCAGGGAGGCAGGGAAGTGAGGGATGCATGGGGTTCAGGTATGAAGCATCAAGGCAGCAGGGAGGCAGGGGAGTGAGGGATGTGCGGGGTTCAGGTATGAGGCATCAATGGCAGAAGGGAGGCAGAGGAGTGAGGGATGCACGGGGTTCAGGTGGGAGGCATCAATGGCAGCAGGGAGGCAGGGAAGTGAGGGATGCACGGGGTTCAGGTAGGAGGCATCAATGGCAGCAGGGAGGCAGGGAAGTGAGGGATGCACGGGGTTCAGGTAGGAGGCATCAAGGGCAGCAGGGAGGCAGGGAAGTGAGGGATGCATGGGGTTCAGGTATGAAGCATCAAGGCAGCAGGGAGGCAGGGGAGTGAGGGATGTGCGGGGTTCAGGTATGAGGCATCAATGGCAGCAGGGAGGCAGGGGAGTGAGGGATGCACGGGGTTCAGGTATGAAGCATCAAGGGCAGCAGGGAGGCAGAGGAGTGAGGGATGCACGGGATCCAGGTATGAGGCATCAAGGGCAGCAGGGAGGCAGGGAAGTGAGGGATGCACTGGGTTCAGGTAGGAGGCATCAAGAGCAGCAGGGAGGCACAGGAGTTCAAAGAGGACACAGGGGCCGCACTGGGTATGCATACGGTACAGAGATCCAACAAGGGCATAGTGCTAATATCGGCAACTGTTGTAACATAACACATAGTAAGTACATAAATAAACCACACGACACTTTTGTAAGTGGAGAAATATTGCTGCAGGTTTATTAGCATAACCAATATGCAAACATGGTGGGTTATCTTACGGGCGATCCGATACCTGGGCAGGCGAACCCCTATGCCGCCTGCCCATCTGATAAACCTAAATTACACCGTGGCAGTCGCCAATTGGTGCATACCAAACCTTGGGAGGGGCCACCCCCTCCCATCAGTGGACCACCAGTCCACGTGCTTACTCACGCCCCCCCCCCGAAAGAGGTGGGTGGAGCGTATGCTGGCAGCCCCCGGTTGCTCAGACCCACAACCGCCCGTGGGACTAACGGGGCGCCGTAGTTCTTCCAGGGGACAACTCTAGACATCCCTGGGTATCCTGGCTTAGCACCACGCTGTGCTGCTGCATGAAGTACCCCTTGGTATCTGCAGATTCTGGATCGCCCTGTAACTCCTCCTGCAACACAAAGTAACATGTTAGAAAGCCTAACCCCCCCTTGTACCTCCGTCTGCTGGGTAAGCTGAGGGGCGGGCAAGGCGAGACGAGAGGGACAAGAGGGCGAGGAAGGGGCGGGGACAGCCTAAATACCCCTGCCCCCTCCCCCTCTGCCGGAAGTAACCATTTGCCGGACGTCTTCCCTGGCTGAGCCCAGGGACTAGACCCGGTGCCCCCAGTGCCTTCATGCGGCACTAAGGCGGCCGCCCTGTTAGGGGGGCTGCTGCGCAACCCCCCCGGGCAGCCTTGCATAGTGCCAATATCGGCAACTGTTGTCACATAACTCATAGTAAGTACATAAATAAACCACACAACACTTTTGCAAGTGGAGAAATATTGCTGCAGGTTTATTAGCATAACCAATATGCAAACATGGTGGGTTATCTTACGGGCGATCCGATACCTGGGCAGGCGAACCCCTATGCCGCCTACCCGTCTGATAAGCCTAAATTACACTGTGGCAGTCGCCAATTGGTGCATACCAAATCTTGGGAGGGGCCACCCCCTCCCATCAGTGGACCACCAGTCCACGTGCTTACTCACGCCCTCCCCCCCCGAAAGAGGTGGGCGGAGCGTATGCTGGCAGCCCCCGGTTGCTCAGACCCACAACCGCCCGTAGGACTAACGGGGTGCCGTAGTTCTTCCAGGGGACAACTCTAGACATCCCTGGGTATCCTGGCTTAGCACCACGCTGTGCTGCTGCATGAAGTACCCCTTGGTATCTGCAGACTCTGGATCGCCCTGTAACTCCTCCACAGCCTTGGGAGTGGCCACCGTCACTACTAGGGCCCTCCACCAAGGTAGGCCTATTTGCTTACAACAAGCTGATAACCGGGCCTCTCCCAGGTCCAGCCCAAACAAGTCTTAGCCCATACAGGACCGGAGGCCAGCATGCCCCCTCAGGATAGGTGCCCCCATCCTCTCTAAACTCCCCGTGGGTTTGACTGAAATGACCTGAAACCTAAAATCGGCGTTGGTCTCATGTTACCTTTGCATGACTGGAGAACAATACCTTTGACAAGCCACTCCTGCCAAGCAGTGCCAATGCGGGTGGAAGAAGAGTTAACAAGCCCGCCTTACTTCCCCTGTCACTCAGGTGTCTGAGTCTAGCACTAGTCGGAGTATGTCCATCGATTCCGTCAGTCACCACCCAGTGTGAAGCCTTGCCCTCCCAACTTCTGATAGTATACCAGGGAGCAGACAGGACAGAGTAACCCAGAGATGAACCCGAGTTTAAATCTCTCTTCTATGGATACTGGGAATGCCAAGTGTCCTCCTAATACTTTGCAGCCCAATAGTGTTTTTAACCCTGGGGGGTTCCCCCACTCCTATGGACCATATCGCCCTAGGTGGAAGAAAACTTCCACTAAGTGAACCTGCCCAGGTGTGCGCCTGTGACCAGAGGTCGGACCCAAGCCCCTCTAAGTGCAGCCGCTTGACCTGCCTGTTAGAGTGAATCTCAGGGCCGCCCACAGGCATCCAACCCATGCTTGGCCATGCCTGAGCTAAAACACCTCTGAAAAGCATGACACAGGCTAACCACCAACCTTGCATTCTGAAATCTCGCTGACAACTGCCAAGAAAATTGCGCCTAACCGAAGCAACTGATACCAAGCCATCAAATATCTATCCAACCTACTATAACTGTGCACGTGCTCTAGTGGTTGTCCGGATAGTGCTCCCTCCCATCCATATCGGCCCTACCCAGGCAACCTGCACCCTTCTGGCACTGGCACACTCCCGCCCCAGCAGACAGGGAGTGCTGGCCCATAGCCAACACGTCGGGTAACGCCTTCCCCAACCTGCAGTTGCTGCCAGCCAAGGCTAAAGGGTGGAAGAATTACCCTTTATTGTTACACAATTCACTGTTACCTGTATCATCGAACTCAGCAGGACGGGATACTAAGTGGAGGTCGGACCCAAGCCCGTTTGAGTTCTGCCGCCCCACCTGCCTGTAAACATGCGACCCAGGGCAGGCTTCAGGCATCCAACCCATACTTGGCCCTGCCTGAACTAAACATCTAAAAGGCCTGAAAACAGGCTAACCTCCAACATTGCAGTCTGAAACTTCGCCGAGAACTGCAAGAAAATTCACATAACTGGAGTAACTGATCCCATGCCATCAATATAACCTTTTCCGACTGCAAAGTATGATGCCATAACCGGCCCCAATCCTGGATAAATCGAAGCTTTCCGCTGCTGATGCTATTGATGGTACACAAAGGCTGTTGAAACTAACAGAATTCCCTTACTACTGTTGGCAGAACCCCCAACCCTTGGTTCTCCGAGGTTCGATACCTTCCTGCTAATGATGGTATCCTAGAAGCATGAAAACAAATCTTAGGTTCTGCAAGGGCGGGACTGCAAGATCTGAAGAGGCTCACTCTACGGCCTAGGATCAACACAATTCGCCAGGAACATCGCTTAGCAGGGGGTGCTGCCATGTTCAGCCTCCTCAGCCATCACATAAGACCAGTAAACAACACTCATCATTCCACCTAAGCAAGCAGGACTAGGACTCCAAGAGGCACATCAGGAATCACAGCCACAATGCCGTGGACAGGCATGCTCCCCCTCCCCTGCTGATGCTCTGACCGCTCGCATAATGATCACAGTAAGGCAGAGACACGGGAGGCAGTAATTTAAAGACCTTTACGAAGATTGTTCGACAGTCCCGACAGGGAGAATCATGTGAAGTGGGGTAGGGACCACCACCCCCGCCTGTGAATCAGCCCAGGTGTGTTGCTAAGACCTTTACTAAGCCCTTAGAGATCACCATCCACAACCTGCTGTGGCCAGGAAACAGGCCCCCTGCAGAACCTTCAATCCTAATTCCTCCCCAACCTCTTGCCGCCCGTCCGTAAAACGGATAACCTGTGTCCTGAATGTACTGCGATACTGCGATAAAGTGTAGGCGTGTAGGAATCAGAACCTAATAGTAACTGTGCATGGGGCCTGTGCTAGTATACAAGACTGACCTGAGATAGTGCACGGTGCTACGCAGCACATCATGACCCATTGTTTGTTGCCCCTGAACCTTGCAGTGCATGCCCAACCCGTCGAGCTCTCAAACTACAGAGCAATTGTCCGAACGGAACTGAAACATCTGCATCCCCCTTATGGATGATGATGTATGCACTTCACGCTTGCCGGTTTTGAATGCTAAGTGTTCCAGAACATGCCTGTTATAGCCAACCCGATGTTTTACTTTCTCTGACCGCAAGTGCAAGGATAACGTAAACCAAAACCAAACAAACTAACAATGCGCGCAACGAGCCTGACTGCTGGGAGCCCAGGCTACCAACTTCACCGACCATTTAACCAACAGTGGTGGCAAAACACTCCTGTCTGTTCTAGTACACATCGTCCCTGTTAACCTGACACTGCCTGATGTGTGTCCTATATACAAGGTCCCCATGCATGGCAGCCTGACAGTGAGACATACCTCCAATCATGATGAGTACCACTACCTGCCTCCGCTAGAATACCTGCCTGGCATCCCTACCTGCCCAGAATCTCAAGCGATAATGGCTCTCCTCAGTCAATTGACCCGACCACCGGGCTTGTTGATACCTCCCCGCATCAAACCACGTGTAACAAACCGAGATTACAGTTAGGCAAAACCCCAATCTCCCGGTGAGCGAGCCACCACACGGCCGCGCCCAAATAGCAACCACCCCGAAGCAACCGACACGATGGAAAGACAACCAGACTCTCGCACTCTACACCCGGGGGAAACACCGCAAGTAACTAAAGATTACGATCGAATAAATAACAACGGAATCCTTTCCGCATCCGATGCCAGAAGTGAGCTGGCACTAGGGGTGGGCGGAATTTGCGGAATTAACCTTCGCAAATTATCGCGAGAATGTTTAAAATTATCGCAAACAAGCAGAAATATCGCAAAGATGCGGAAGTTTTTTTCCGGCATGTTCGCGAGATTTTCTGCATGGTTGCGGGTCGCCAACTTACCCATGTGGTTGCTTGCGGGCGCGGCCATCTTGTTTTGAGTTGTTCTCGCGGTGCATGATCGCGAGAAGAAAGACGTGATCGCGCGACGCATGACGTCACTGCGGGCGCGAACTGTCGCGAGACAGCGCAAATGGCTAAAAACAATACAACATCTCATGGAGAACGCGACCGGATCAAGAAAACTTGTCGGCGAACGCAGGGATTCAGGTAAGGCGATCGCGCGCGCGCGAGAATGTATCATTTTACAGCGCGAGCAAGAAACAAATTATCGCCAAGCTGCGGAAACCGGAATTTTTGACATTTTCGCGCTCTCCGCGGAACGCAAAAATGTCAAATTATCGCAATTTCCGCGAACGGAACGAAATTTTTGCCCAGGCCTAGCTGGCACCCCAATGCCCTGGCATCGGTGCCGCCTTGGCTCCTATGGTGTGTGTGATCTTAGCCCACTTTAGTGCGGGCCTCACGATGCATACTTTCTTCATAGTCGATAAAGCACCGTAAACCACCCTAGCTGCACAATGCCGCTGGGACATCCTACCCTATGGAGCCCTTCTAAGCGACCCGAGAACATAACTCACCCTCAACACCCAAGTTTAAATTATTTTGCTTGGCATAGGTGCTGCAGGCGATGAGTACACCTTCCCCCTGCTCACCTAGCAGCTCAGGCAATAACTATGGCATGCAGGCCTGGCGCACCGCACATTTACTAGGTGTCCCGCTCCTTGAAAGCCTGCCTGGTCACCATTCAAGCGTTACTCTGATGCGCATTGAGATATACATAGATTATACAAATGTCTGTGTAAGTGAGCGCAAAGGTGTTGAAACGTTAAACCTGAGCTCCAGTTATATGACATACTGAGTACATAACATCGCATCCCTATATTTACTACGCGAGGAGCACTACCTACACCAAGCCCATCTATTGGCTGCTCAGTGCTTTTAATTGGATATATAGAAATAATTCCCCATCCTAGCTCAGTTGCAATTTCTACTCAACACCCGGGGGAGCCCTTAATAAAAGGCAAAGATGAAAGAAATGCACAAGACAAAGAGTGACGTCCTCAGAAAGGAGGCTCTTCCCTTTCCGTTATAGGCGAACCGCCAGCACCGCCGAATCCTCACTCGCAATGCCAATAACGATATAATTCCAAATCATCGTTAGCTGCTGGGCTTTCACCTTAACATCCTACTCTTAACATAATGCCTATGTGCGGCAAAATGCGGCCTCTGTCACTGCCTCAAGGTACGTACTACCAAAGGACACTACCCTGCAGTCAAACGTATTGGGAGATATTTGCCTCAGTCTGGTTGCAGTGTACAGAGCCCTGTGGCCAACTAAAACAGGTTCTGTCACAGAAGGCAAAACATTTACAGGATGCCACACAAATGGTCATGTCCATAATCTGCCGCATAGCCATAACTGGTATAAAATTACCATAGACTTTATCAAAAAATGTTCAAATGTCACTGTGCTAAGTATGTCACATCTTGAAAAAGGAAAGGGGCACTGCATTCCAATGGAATTAGGTTATGAAGCCATAAAATTAGAGAACTCCAAAGTCAATCATTATGGGGAAATTGGGCAGGTAGAAAGGGAAATGCAGTTCAGTGAATCTTGCTAAAACAAATAAGAGTATGAACATAGTTCAGGTATTTTAATGATGAGATAAATCACCTCCATTGAGTGACAATTCCAATCAATGATAAGGTGCTACATGTGAGGGTGCAATGAAAATGAAGGTAAATGATAAAATAGTACAGGATATATACAGTGTGCATTACATAAGATAGTCTTAACCACCAGCACAATATTTTAGAATAGAGGAACCGTAGACTTAAACAGTTCCTTCATTAATGAAAAGTGGTTAAGACATAATAGTCGACGTTTAAATCCCAAGAGCATCTGGCCATCTTCCACATGCAAATAGAAGAAGCTGTGCATCAAGCTTGCCAAGAGGTCAGTTGATTCACTAAAGGACCCAAAAAGAGACAGTACTAGGCCATGTTTTGTAATTCATTGAGTTCAACTTTTATCTCTCTTTGCAGCTATTGCTGCATATAGACAAAGTTCTTCCCCTACTTCTTTCTTCACTCTCCCAGTAGTAAGGATTTTATGGAAGTTTGTACAAAGGTTTCCTCTCCAAATATGGTGGGTTCTCCCAGGGATCTTAACAATGATCTATTTAAACAAATGCCTTCCATCTCAAAGCCCCTGCATATAGCTGCACTTCACCGTTTGTGCTGAGTTGCTACTACTTCAGCACATAATTAGTGTGATGCAGCCCCTATGTTTCATTAAGCCATATATAACATATTTCACAAAAACAAGGCAATGATAAACATGACCCCTACCTTCCTCCTCAAAGTTATTTCTAATTTTTGCCAATCAGATTATGTTGTCCCCTAAAAGCCCTTTCCATATATTTCCTTGCCAGATAAAAATCATTTCACACCCATGAAGCAGAGTTCTTAAATAGTCAAAACTAAAGACTTAAGGCAGTCTACTCAACTATGCTCCTCTCCATAATAGGATGGTGATATCTAAACAGTCTTCAACCAAGTTAAACCATATCCTGCATTGTAACAACAAATAAACAATCTTTCATGCGGGCTGAAGTCCTAATTACAACTGATGCAGGATTTTTGCATTGGTCAATACACACACGAAGTACAAATACTGCAGGTAGTAATACTTTCAGGATGGCTAAAAAAACGAGCCTTAAAAAAGTTAGCCCCTATTCACGCATGTTTCCCACATTTCTGGGCCCCTTTTTATCCGGACATTTTGCCTGCTATTAGTAGAGAAAACAGCGATAACTATGTTTTTTTCTGTGATCTGTACTAGGGCCATAAGAGTTCATTGTACACTGCAAAGATCAGACACAGCAGGCCTGCCTACAAACATCCCTGCAGTTGGAAGGTTCAGGGCAGATACCTGGCTATTAGCTCCCCCATTTACGAAGCACTATGCCTAGGAATTACATAATCACCGCCTACATGTGGCATGTAAATCTACTGTTGGATCTACATAACAGGTGAGATGTGCTTGTGCATGTCTACTTCTGACTTGCCGATGTGACCAAAGGAGAAATCAAAGCACCCTTCTCATTGTTCATCTGTATATATCGCGAAACGACCCAAGGGGAAGAGCGCTGTACATGTGCATCGTTATTACCATACACTTTCAGGCACGGGGTGAAGAAATGATTTGCCCAGAATCACGGGTGAGGACGCGACCTCAAGGCTCGAGCCCAGGTTTCCAGCATCAGAGACGGCAGCCTAGCCGTTAGGCTGCCGAGGCTCGTGCACACTCCTGCTAACATAGCACGACAACAAAGGCCTCTTTTATACTTTTGGGAATTCACGAAATGAACAACCACTCGGGTGGCCGTGTAAGGGAGTAAATTACCCCGGCGTTGGAGCCCGCGACCTCGGCTACAGCCTGGCATCTGCTGCCTCGGGACCCACAAGCACTCAACCCCCCCTGATCCCCGTCTCCATAACCACACTCTCAGATGCATTGAAATTAGTATAAAGCGCCACTCCTACCAGTGTAGGGTGTCCGAACACTTTGCATCGCACACAAATTACGCAGGGCCAATCAATCATATGCGTGCGAATCAGTGTATCGGAAATGTTACCTAAGCCCAAAGGACTCAAAGTGTAGGAGTCTCATGTCGTCCCTACTGGTAGGCAGTATAGTTTAAGGTTGCTTGGTGTGAAGAATCACAAGCTCAGAGTCGATTTCTAGCCAAATTAACCCTTTTTGCAACATTAATCAATGTTCTAATAATGTATGCTTTGCGGTGTGTATGCAGTTCTAGATGAACGTTTGTAGCTCACTGTTGAATATTAGGACTTTAAGTTATATATTGCAAGTAACAAAAGGATGCCTCTTTTGAAAACAGTAACCTGCCGACCTATTTACATCATACGCACTCTGTAATCTACTTGGCACACGTTCTTTGCAGCAGGCATATTAACCCTCTGCACGAACTTCACCGAAGTAAAAACCTCAACTATACAAAATCCTGCTCGCTCTCCAGAAAGATAATTAATCACACGAGTTATCTTGACATTTATGCCGCGGAAACAATTCACTAATGCACACGTCGCTCTCCCCCACCCCCTGCCACGGGAGGCTAGAGTCTCGCTTAGACACTGGGGCACATCCTGCAATCAGGCCAATAACCCCACAACCCGACGGCCGTGAATCCACAGCAGTGCAACCAGCCCTCAACCGCACAGAAAACACTGAGGCCATTCCTGTTCTCTTGCCCTGAGCGCTCCCCCTTCCGAGCTAAATAAAGGTCTCACCAGAACCAGCAATATACCAAACGTGAGGACCCCTGCTCCGCCGCTCCCCTGTTCCCCGATCTCGCTCCAACACATTGAGCCAGACTGAAGGCCGAGCAACTGCCTCACACGGGGTTGAGGCCCAAGGCAACTCTGCTACATGGCGCCAATATGCCCTAGCAGCGCTGATACAGGAGCCACAGCATCAGTGACAACCAGCCCCCAGGGCCCAACTCACTGAACAATGAACGCCATACCGGGCTCGGGAACGCGACGAGACATGACCGACGACAAGATGCAACCAAGGCGAGACGAGAGGGAAAAGAGGGCGAGGAAGGGGCGGGGACAGCCTAAATACCCCTGCCCCCTCCCCCCTCCACCGGAAGTAACCATTTGCCGGACGTCTTCCCTGGCTGAGCCCAGGGACTCGACCGGGTGCCCCCAGTGCCTTCATACGGCACTAAGGCGGCCGCCCTGTTAGGGGGGCTGCTGCGCAACCCCCCTGGGCAGCCTTGCAGAGATGAAGTATGAAGGGCGTCAAAGAGGCACAAGGGGCAGCACTGCAGTGAGGCCTGGGCCCATAATCTAGGCAGAGGAGTTGGAGTGCGGTGAGATTGCACAGGGAACGGGACAGCTCCGATGGGAATCACAAGTGACCCACTAAAAATACCTGGTACTGGATCCTGACTGTCACGTGCATTTCTGGAGATCCATTCGGCTGCTATGGTGACAGCTCCTGCCGAGACTGAAAGCGCTTATTGTTGCCTCCTGGCATCTGCCGGTCTCAGTTGTCTTTTTATTTTTAACAGTAAAGATGCCCCTTGTTTTCTCTGCTGAGCATAGGGGGTCTGTTGTTAGACATTCTTCTGTCAGGGCGGATCCAAGTAGCGACTTTTTGCAAGTCATCAATTGGAACTTTCACCGGGAAGGAGGTCTGGGGGCGAGAGGCAGCACAAGGGGGGCACATGCTAATAGGACCAGTGGATCCACAGGCAAAGAGGGTGAAGATCAGACGGAGAGGTGAGGGGCAGCGGCAGAAAGCCAGAAGAAAAGAGAACGAATGTCAGAAACAAAATGGAAGGCTGAGTAGAGGGTCAGGGGCGTAATGCAAAAGCTCGATCAGAGGGACAGGGTAATGATTTTAAAGAGCAATAGGTTCGGACGGAGGGTAACATACAGTTCTAATCTAGGCTGGCAACCAATTTAAACCGGTGGTGGAGGGAGGGGGTGGATGGCTGTCAGTTATTCAGGACAACTAAGAGCCGTGTAAATGATTTATATTGAGCCTGGATATAATAAAATCAGACCCAGCCTTCCTGGACCGACGTTGGGCACCCATGTCTTATCCAGCTACAGAGTAAGGCTGTTTATATTCGAGAAAACAAAAAGCAGGGTTAGACTTTCAAGTCTGAAACCATTTTACAAGACTAAGGGACAATGGTTTATAAGACCATATGGTTCCCCTCCCGTGCCAGTGGTTGTCTGCAAGCGAAGCTGCACGTACCCGTGACAAAGAGTTCAAATACGAGCATTTGGTAGCGATGGCGGCACAAATAGGCCCCTGTGGGTGGATGCAGGCCATGTAAAGAGCTGCTAAATTACAGCGTGGCAAACCCGCAGGCTGCAGGAACTGAACTAATGATAGCTTTTAACCTAACAGTTTTTAATCACATTTGATTTCGAAGCTGCTGTTTCTGGAGAGAATGTTTCCCCTATCGGTTTGTGAGACAATCTTTCAGGTTTTCCTAGTGCTTTGTTTTACCTCACTTTGAAGTTCTGTATCAGAGCACATTCCCTTATTAGCCACTATACCCAGATCCCCCCATTACATACCTGGAGTCTGTGGGGTTCACGGCATTAGCAGAGGGTCCTCTTAAAAAGTAAAAGAAAGGAGGACCTGAGAGTCATGGAGGGAGCGGAGCTAAAGACACCAATGATCTCTCAAATGACGCAGCTTGCCTTTACCAAGGAGGCCATGCAATACAGCAATGGAGCTAAGTACTGTAGCTCGGGAAACAAATACTGACTGCAGATCGGGTTCAGATGCATCCTTCCCTGTGGCCTGCTGTGGAGAGACAAGCATGCAGGAACACGCCACAGCTCCCTCCATGATCCGCCGGCCTAAAGGTCTTGGAAACTGACTGGTAGGGCAGGTGTTGTATCGGCTAACTCACCTTCACGAGACAGCTGGCTTCGGCGCTGTGCCGCACCGAGCTCGCGTCTGCGGTGGCACCGCTCTTGCAGAGGGCAGCACAGATGCCGATCTCCGTGAAGGCGCAGAGCAGCTCCCATCAGTCACCGCCATGTATAATGCACAGCACCCCTGGCGAGCCTGTGACCCTTCTGCAGGCAAGAGACGTCGAGTTCCGGAAGGCAAACAGCACGCCTGGTTGCAGGCCCTGTGAGGCACACCCGGTCCTACCAACTGTCTAAGAATAAAACATTTTTCGCATTACCAGCTTGGCTGTCTGAGAAAAACAAAGAGGACCGCGCTGCAGCCAGATCTCTTGTCTTTATGGGGCCATGAGTTTGAAACACATGGCCCCATAAAGATAACAAAACTTTAACAATGGAGGAAAGCAGGCGAGGGAGTCCAAGTAGGCTGTCCCAAAAAGTCAAAGGGAGGCAACATAGAAAGCTCTTTTGCAATGGCTGGCCACCGTTTAGCATAAACAGTGAAGCCAGCCATTGGAAAAGAGGGGCGGTGCTTAAAGCCCTTTACTGAAACTCCTCAAAGACATTAAATCTCACTGAGCGAGCTGCGCATGTGCGCAGCCACACTAGCCGAGACCTAAAAAGGAAGTGAAAAAAGATTTATCTCCTTACGCCACACTTTAGGAGCTGTACCGATCTTACACAATCCCAGTTTTACAAACCTTTGTAAATCTGGAATTGCCTCAAATCTATTCGTAGATGCACAGGAATGTCCATGCTCAATCCATAGAATGCCTCCTAGCTCTAAATGGAACGTGATACAGTGCAAGCCGCTGCTTTGTGTTGCATTTCTTTACAAAGCCACACAAGGAGGCATGGCTTTGTTCATCTTACTGAAGCTTTTGTGTTGTCCTTGAGTCGCCTTGTGCAGTGCAAGGACAGCACAAAAGCTTGATAAAGCTGGGCAACTGTGGCTTATGATTGCTTTGGTTGCTGAAAGGGGTGGTTTGAGTCACAATTTTATCCTCAATTTTCAGACAGAGGATGTTGATCCACTGTCTAAGATCCTGGAGTCAGTTTGAGGTGGTTCCCTTTCAAATGTCTTTTTCTTGTTTCAGTGTAGATACATACTTTTTCAAGGTTATGGATCTCTAACAAGGTGGTGATGATGCTGTCTCCCAGCATGAGTATCACAAAACATTGGCACTTTGAAGTGTGAAAACTCTGCACATGACTGTCCTCTGACATCCGAAAGCAGCACTCAGAGAAAGACAGTTCTCCTGAAAGATTAGTCAGCAATCCCCTTCTAAAAAGGTCCCCATAGAATTCTAACAGTAGCCCTGTCTCAATCCTCCATCAGTTCATGGCCTCGGTCTCCATCTTCCAGCTTCAGGAATGCAGATACACTTTCACTGTCTGGACAGTTGGGTCCCATCCTCCATCTCATTCTATGCTAAACCAGGGACAACCCAAAATGGATCCACTGGTACCACCAAACAGACTCTCATTATCACACAGAGCCATACATACACAGATCCAGCACACACACACACATAGTATGTCAGCTCAAGGACCTGAGTGTTAGCAGAACTTTGTGGGACTGGTATCACACACTTTCTCCTGGAACGCAAAAATGTTTTCAGAGGACATTTATTCCACAAATATCGGTATGCTGCCACCACTGCTTTCTGTCAACAACCCTAGCCATGGATCGTAGTCCCATGTCAGCAAAAGATGGCACAGTTGGTGAACTCCTCCAGGTCACAGAGGGGTTTTTGTCTTCGGATTCACCATGGACAGGACCATGCCTTAGTGCACACACTAGATTATTTATCATGCTGGCTCGGCTAACACATGTCAAGATATGTATTTTGCATGTAGTCTAGTCACTCAGGGTAGGGTACATGCAGGCGAGATTGCCATCCTAACAGCTATAGAATGTAGATATGTGCAGGCTTATCATGCCCTCTTTTTACAGTGTACCTAGCCAGTAAACTGGTTTTAAATGGTAATAGATGCATTAATGATACAACTGAATCAGTAATAATTCAGATTTTGTCCCTGTTAACAGTCTAAACATGGAGATGCTACACAATATTTTACAAAGTTATTAATTGTGGTAAACGCACACTGTCAATAAACCAGTAAAGTTAATGGGATTCTTTTCTCTGGGCTTTTCACGCACTTATTAAATATTTATTTGGCATTAGGGTATCATCATAACAAACAGTGCAATGTAAAATAAATCTAATCTACAGTAAGTGGTGACTTGGAGAACATGTCTCTTTTGTAATTGATTCTTATTTGTGTGCTGCTATCCACTGTACAGTGGGTACTGTGCAGATATCAGGATTACAGAAAATGCCGAGTAGCTATTTCCTGGCGAAAGCGAGTAAAGTGCCATAGATTGGTCTAAGGCCATCAAAAGACTATGTTTGCAGCTGACATGCCCTTAGTCCAACTTTTATCCTGTGGTTAGCTGACTGTTAGTTGTACTTTTGTCTACAGTTTTTACCTGTTATACTGTGATACAAGAGAAACCCTGTTTACAGAAAATGCCCCAATAGCTATTTCCTGGAGAAAGCCAGTAAATTGCCATTGATTGATCTAAGGTCATCAAAAGAAGATGGGCCTCATTTACAATATTTTGACGCATGGCAGCACAGCAAGCATTCCTGCTGTGCTGCTGTGCGTCAAAAGAAAAGGGCAAGTATGCATCGTATCTACAAGATACAACACATTCCTGCCTTTTTTCCCTGCGCTGGTGCACTATGGGCTGCCATGCACAAACACCGGCACCCTGCGCCATAGTGCAAGGGTGACTGCATTGTAAGGGTGATTGTTTTTGTGCAGGAAGGGACACCTTTCTTCAGAAAATCAATCACAAGAGGTGTTTTCCTCTTTCTAGGTGTGCTGCAGGATACAGAACGCATAGAAAAAGGAAGAACGAGGAGAAATAAAGATAAATCTGCTTGTTGCGCCTCCCTTATGCCTTCCCTGGTGAGGCGTACACATCTGAGCATTCCCAGCTTTACAAAGGCTTGTAAATCTAGGAATGAATTGAGTTCCATGGATGTTGCATGGAAACACCCACAGCCACACCCTTCGAATGCCCCTGTCTCACAGAGTAATGCGTGAAAGGGGTCTATATTTACAAGGCCATGAAAAGCCATGCAGGGCGGCTTTATGTGGCCTTGTTAATATGGGCAGGCACACTGCGCCAACTGTGCGTCAAATATGGTGATACACCAGCGGCGCAATGGGCTTGTAAGTTAGCCACGATGTTTGCAGCTGACTTGCCCTTAGTCCAACTTTTATACTTTGGTTACCTGACTGTTAGTTGTACAATTGTCTATAATTTTTACCTGTTACACTGTGATGCAAGGGAAACCCGGTTTATAACAGATGCACTTCTAACAGCAGCAGATTAAGGATTAATTACATTCTATGTTCAACCATTCATCTTTTTCTCTAAGCCCTGTTCAGTTGTATTAATTCGCATTAGGCAGTCATTTCATCAAAGTTAATCATATAATTTAGCAATAGATTCTTACAGACCTGGCACTCTCTAAATGTTTACAAGGTTAGATGCATGGTGGTCATAAACAAGGTGACATGGGCATCCATGGCTGCGCATAGAAGAATGCTTCCTTCTGTGTGATCTATTCAGCACTGAATTTATTTGCTTTCATAGGTCTTTTTAGGTCGAGCCTACAGCACTTGCACTACAGGATGATCTGTGGTATGTACTTTGTGCAGTTTGTCTCTTCCTATCACTTTGGATTGGTCTAGTTGGTTATCTTGTAAAAAATCTTGCTTGCTATTGGGTACTTTGGCTTCCTGCTTCTGCCTTTTTCCAAGTTGTTCACTCCCTGGAGTTTTGCCCCATGACTTGAAGGCTTCCACTTTTTTCTATTTTACTTTCTGCTTCAGGGCTATTTTTTAAAGTTCCTATTTTTTAAAATTCCAATGAGCATTTCCCTTGCTCAGCACATTATTTTTCACATGCTCGCTCTCCTCCCCCCCTCTATCTCGGGCTTCCCTGGTACTTCGGCAGCCCCTCACTTCCCCCACCCTTTGGAATCTCATTCCCTGTCCTGTTCCACCGGAGCTTTCGTCGGGCATCACGAGCCGAGAGTCCTTGAGGCCAGCGCTTTAAGTGGGATGAAAAAACTGGGGGGAGGGGTCTCTCATAGGGGCGTGGCCAATGTAATTAAGGGCATAGCTTAAAACACCTAAGCTAAAAATCTGTGATTTGCATAGTGGGACGCCCGCTGGTATTTTGCTGCTTCTGTCCATTCATCCAGATATATAACACAAGTAACATTGCACCTACAACAAGCCAGAGCTACCGGCTTTGTCAATGGTTGTAAATTGCATTAGATAAATAAGCAACAACTATGACTTCATTGTATATAATATTGAAAAATGCTACTACAGCTTGTGGACGAGGTTGTGACTAAGGCTAGAGCTGTCGACCTTGGAGCTGAGAAGGAAGGTTTGCGTCTGACGTGGACTCAACATCCTGTGATTCAAAACGTGAATATGTCCTTGTGTAATGTAACTGGTGCTCACGTTTGCGCTATATGAAACAGAAAAATTAGTCTCTTTGAAGTTACATGAAAAGCAGTGATGGATGGTACTGTTGCAGAGTTGAGTTTTTTTCCTCCACCCTGAAGGTAAAAATGGAGAACCCGATAAGGACCAGTCTTGGAACCTGCTTTTAAGAACTGCCAGTTCTCAGCACCGGCAGGACCCTGTCCATGTAAAGCCCTGCTTGAGGCTACAGGGATGACGTCTTTTTGGTAGATAAATATTTGTGTTTTGGACATGTTATATTTAATTAAAGTTGAGGAGGAATGCAACGTTGCCTGTTTTACCTATTCAGGCACTGGGGTGATCTGTGTTAATCCCTGCCAATGCTCCCCACTTAGTTTTGCCTAGGCATTGTGTATGGCTTGCAATAAAAGGCGGCAGGCGTGGCTAAAGAGACGGTCATTGTTACGTTTTATGATTGAGCCAGGCTCACATTGTCAACCACAAGAGGGGTGTTCTTATGCCGCCCCCTGTGTGCGCCTGTCCCAATAGTCATGACCATGACATAGGAATATGAGGAGGTAAATAAAGGGACCCTGGGCATGGCCTGGGGTTAAGGTTAATCTCTATCCCGAGTATGTGAGCAATTATTTCGTAGTGGTGCTTGCAAACGTTTTCGGCCTTCACTTACAGGCCACTACACCCAAGAACACAACAAACTGGCGATGAGTGGGTGCGGACCTGCAACATACCTCAGCAGTGGCTGTCTTGGTGCCAGGCCTTCTCCATCTGCTGCCTGTCAGGCCGGGACAGTCAGTCCCACCCAACATTTGGTGCTGTGCCCACAGGGTGAGTGCACAGCCACTGCCTTTACATGTGGTGTCGTCAGCAGCTCTGGAGCTGTTCCTGAGCACTCCCTGCCTGCTCGAGTGCATCACATCTGCTGCACGGGGAGACCGCGACTCCTCCTGTTGCCCCTGCGGCAAAGGTTTTCCTGTCGGCTGACATGCCGGCTCCAGTTGGCATTGCCTGGCCCCCTGATACAGCGCAGAAGGCCTGACTGAAACCGCAGTGCCTTGCAGCCTCTGCCAAGAGTTTTGCCCAGTCTACAAGGTTGAAATTAACACGCCAGGCCCTGTTAGTTTCTTCCAGAGAAGCACTTGTAATCCTGTTTGGTCATCAAAAAGAAGAAAAAAAACAACAAAGCAGAAGAAGACAGATACAGAAGCAGAACACTACAAGGCATGCGGATTTTGCTCTCCAGGTGGGCATGTGCATTTTTCTCCAGCATGCTGTCCCAGAATTCTCATCGTTCAAAAACAAGAAGAAAAAAACAACAAAAGAAGAGATAAAATTCTTGGGGCTGCCTACCAACAATCTCCTTCACCCTAACTTTTTACCACTAGCAGTTAGCATGGGGGAGCTCTGTATACAACAGCCAGGACTTTTTGTCTTCAACCTAACACCTCTCCATTTCACCTCCCTATACCGGCCCCATGTCTGCCATACCACCAGTGAAACCATTTCTAATTGAAGATCCTCCCTCAGTCAAGGCAGTGAAATGGAAAGACTGGGAAGAACGTCTGGAAACCTATTTCGCAAGCAATTTATCTAGATGACAGACGGTGTCCCATGCTACTACACTTGGGAGGGTCAGCCATACATAAGTTGGGAAATCAGTAGCCAAGGCTGGGCCACAACACACGTAAAACACGCTAAAATGAGTGCTGACGCCCCATTTTCAACTGTTAGCAAACCCTGACTATGAATGTTTTCTGCTATGTCAAGCCAGGCAACTGCTGGAGGAATCCATTGACACATTCTATGCGTGCCTGAGAAACCTAACTAGCACCTGCACACTGCCAGATGCTGATGATGAAATCCGAGAGCAAATCATTCAAGGCTGTTCTTCAACAAAGTTACAAGAGAATATTCTATAGGTCCCAGGTATGACCATGGGAGACATGTTAAACATGGGTAAGTCGAAAGAACTGTCCAAAGTAAGGGCCGCCCACATTGTGGCAGCACTTCAGCACACTGTCAAAAAAGAGCCAGTCAATGCTGTCATCTCCAAGACTCTGGACAAGAAGAAACCTTGGAACAAACCACCATCTGAACCCAAGATCTGCTATGGGACCCTAGCCCCATAAGGGACCTTGCTTGCATATGGGAAACAATGCTCAGCCGGCAACAAGGCAAATCATTTTGCTAAAGTATGTCGCTCTTCAGCTTCATTGAAGAACCAAAGACCTAAGTCGGTCAACAAGGTATACACCACAAACAGTCCCATAGATGAAGGGGACATGGACGATGATGATGTTGAAGGAGCTATCCACATAATACACGCCATGCAACCTGAAGAGCATCCACAAAAACACATGCTGAAATGCAATGTAGTTGTCGAAGGCCACCAAGTGCAAGCACTAATCAACACAGGATCGTCCATCAATATCACAGCCCAGTCGATGATGCTCATGTTGCCTGCTCCACCTGTTCTGAGATACACCACTACCAAAGTCTATGCCTATGAGTCCACTGCTCCACTCCCACTGGCAGGAGCGTTCACAGCGGAGATTGAAAATGAATCGCGCTCAACACGGATCAAGATCTACGTCACAAAAGGAGGCCATGGGATGTTGCTGAGCTACCGGATTGCAGAACGCTTCCAGCTGGTCGCCTTTGCACTCAGTGTGCATCAACAAAGCGTGGATGACTAACTAACTCAGTTTGCACCACTATTTGAAGGCATAAGCTGTCTGAAAGACCGGTTGATAAAATTACATATTCATGAATCAATTCAGCCAGTAGCCTTAAGGCACCGATGGGTAGCATTCCACCTCCGGCCAAAGGTGGAGGAAGAATTGAACAAACTGGAGCAGCCAGACATCATTTAGAGAGTGAATGGCCCGACCCCCTGGTTGTCTATTATTGTCGTGGCCCGCAAACCCAAGCAACCCGAAAAAGTCTGGATTTTCATGGACATGCGTTTACCCAACCTGGCCATCAAATGAGAACAACATCTCACACCCACTGTGGATGACATAGTGGCAGAAGTCAGTGGTTCGAAATGGTTGTCGAAAATGAATCTGCGTGCTGGTTACCACCAGTTGATGCTTGAGCCAGCGTCTCGAGTCATCACCACTTTTTCCACTCATGTGGGTCTGAGGAGGCACAGAGGCCTCAGCTTTGGAGTCTCCAGTGCAGCGGATGTCTTCCAGGACACCATCAGAACTGTACTTACTGGACTCGAAGGAGTTCTCAATGTCAATGATGACATTTTAGTTCACGCACCCAAATTAGAGGAGCACCTTGCCTATCTGAGGGCTGTGTTTTAACACCTGATGGAAAATGGATTGACTCTACATAAAGAAAAGTGTGAATTACTCAAAAAGAAAAGCCTTCTTTTGATACTACTTTTCCCAAGATGGAGTGTCGCCAGACCCCCTCAAGGTGCAGGACATTCAGGCTGCCCCTGCTCCCACCAATGTAACTGGAGTAAGACGTTTCCTAGGGATGATCACTTACTGTGGCTGAATCATCCGCACCCTCACAGACCTCACTGCTCCGCTGAGGGAATTGGTCAAATCCAATCCAGTATGGAACTAGGTACCCGAACAGGAGAGCACTTTCCACGCCACAAAATGTGCCCTTTCGGCTGACACCACCCTAACCTATTTTGACCCAGTGAAGGAATCCGAACTGTCAGTTGATGCTAGTCCCACAGGCCAAGGAGCTGTGATGGCCCAACGGTAGGAAGATGGTGAATGACCCCCCCATAGCATACTCCAGTCAAGCACTGACTGTGACAGAATAGAAATACTCACACATCGATAAGGAGGTCATCGCCATCCATTGGGGTTGCCGTCATTTTCACTTATATCTTTATGGACAGCCTTTTACTATACATACTGATCACAAATTTCTTCTTTCACTGTTCATGGGATCTTCATCCAAGCCCCAACCCCGAATTAAAAAATTGAATCTTCAATTGCAAGACTATCACTTCACAGTGGTTTTCCACCCAGGAACTAAAAACCTGGCAAACTATCTCTCTAGACATGCTCGTCCTGCTACCAAGAGCGAGGAACAGGATGCAGAGGAAGTGGAGTAATACGTCTGTTTGGTCGCTGAACGGTCCAGACCACTCCCCATTTCCCTTAAAGAAATCATCAAAGTCACCAAAAACGATGAATGCATCCAGTGAAGCATCTCTGCTGTGCGATCTTGGAGGTGGAACATCTTACTAGACAGAACTTTATATCACACAGATGAGGCGAGGTTACATTTAACATCCCTATACAATTTGAGGAACAAGCTGGTGATATCTCTAGAAGGCTGCCTGATGAGAGGTCCAAGCATGCTGGTTCCAGGACATTTTCAACAGAGGGTGGTCGATCTGGCACATTTGGCCCCTCAAGGGGTTGTCAAGACAATGTCTCAACTATGTTATAAAGTGTGGTACCACAATCTGGATGCCCTGATAGAGCAAGCAGCGCGTCAGTGCTCTCTATGCCAAGATGCAGGTCCTGCTGATCCGCTGGTGCCCATCATCACTAAAGTCATTTCGCCGTTCCCATGGCAGCCTGCCTGTGCAGACCTCAGAAGCCTCTCCAATGGGCGGCATATGCTGGTGGTCATTGAGGACTTCTCAAAATATCCTGGGGTCGAAATTCTGCAGTCTATCACTGCAAGCCATACTGCACCCTCATTTGGAGAATATTATGTCCATTCATGGATTACTCAAAGCACTGCGCACAGACAATGGTCCCCCTTCTCAAGCCAAAACTTTGGGAAATACCTACAATCCAGGGGTATACACCACCGGAAGACTACACCCTGATGGCCCCACGCAAATGGAGAAGCAGAGCGCTTCATACGCACTCTTAACAAAATATTCAGAATTGCATTGGTCAACGGGCAGGGGGTGTACTGTGCTCTTTATGGTTTCCTAGGAGACTATCGGCTGACCCCTCACTCCACCACTCAAGTGAGTTCTATGACATTGTGCATGAACTGCCCAGTTGGAGATGTCATTCCACACCTAGAAGTTGTATCAACCACACAGAAACAAGTCGCGGACATGCCACAGAAGTGTCAACTAAAGAATGAGCATATGTCCAGGGTCCTCAGGTCAAAACAACGTTTTTTCAAATTAGGACATCTGGTAATGATACAGAATCGACATACCCGGGGAGAGTTCAGTCTGCCTTTCGTACTTGAACCATGAAAGGTACAGAAAGTACAGGGAACCATGATCATGACCATCACCAGAAATGTTTCCTTTTTCAAAGCATGCCCTACTCCTGTAAGCAGTCACCAGGTTGATCCACAGAGCTTGCTCGAGGCTGGTATTGCGTCCGAGGATGAGTCAGGATCAGTTGGTCAACCTGCCAATCCAGGATCTCCGAGTCGATGACCTCACCTTCTGGAAGGGGAAGTACCTGTTTGCTGGAGGAAGCATCCTTTTTGCCAGCTGACAGAGACATTTCACCCTGATTAGAACAATCCAGAGAGGACAGGGTAGGTGTCAGTTATCAATGGGCAGAGAGATACCATCTTCGACCTCGTCCAGCGAAGTCATTTTGTTTGAAGAACTTTCTTGTGTATTGAGCAGCTGAAAGTGGACTTGTGTTTTAAATCTTTCTGTGTTTTTCGTCTGCCATTTTGTTTTTATTGTTTCTTGTTTGAGGAGGAATGTTATGTTTAATAAGTGAGCCAGGCTCACATAATCAACCACAAGAGGGGTACTCTTATGCTCTCCCCTGTGTGAGCCTGTCCTGATAGTCACAACCTTGACTTAGGGATGTGAGGAGTTAAATAAAGGGGCCTGTTGCTTGGCCCAAGGTTAAGGTTAATCATTATCCCGAGTGTGTGTGCAAATGTTTTGGGCCTTCACTTACAGGCCACTACACCCAAGCACACAACAGTCATGTGCCTGACACTAACCAACAACAATATTGTCTCTGTGTGTTCATTCACGCAGCCACGCACAGCATGCAGGAGGGCCCAGTTGGTTCTAGAGCCCCTCTATTGCCTAGTCTGCCACCACCCAGGATACTGTGTTAAAATTAAACAGTGTGAATAGACGGTACCATATTGCAAGCTGTACAGCAAAAAATACCAGCACCATAGTTCACATTTTATTGATCACAGGGCCACATCATTAACACTAGCACAGGCCTGGTGTGATTCTAAACGGGTGCGCACTTCTGAAGCAGACCATTTTGTGTCAAGCAGCTTATGTTAGCCTGTACTCAGAATTAATGCTTAAAGGTACGTTTAAACATGGATTGCCAAGGCGCCATCAGAACACATGTAAAGAAAGTCCTTCGGGATGAACGCGTAACGTTTTCATCAGTAATCCATTTAATAAGAAGATTAAACAAAAATCAGCAGAAACTTTTAAAGTCTTAAGAATAGTTTTACCTCCACACAATTCAAGGATGTCTAAAGCTCCAGCTCGAAACAAGTCTCCTATTCGTTTTGAAACCTCAAGGGATTTTTATTGTTTGTTTTATTTTTCGCGTGCAAAAAAACAAATGATTTCCAAAAACTTGAAGTGACAAGGGGGTGGCAACTAACCATTTAAGCCATTTTGGCTCAGCTCTGGGCAATTGATCTTTTTATCTCGACCCACGGGGGTGAGGTATCGCCAGCCACTCCATTATTGGGGTGCTGTCTCTCCAGGACTTCCCTTCCTCGTGCAGGCTTGGGAATTTTTCAGGTTGAGCCTACTTTTCAACAACCAGAACCTCTGTTTGCATCGTTCTCAAATGTTATAGTGCTGTTCACTCGCATTGAGGCATTTTTTTTTTTTAGTTGGGGTAGGGTTGTCTGATCCAACAGGATGGGAAGGTAGTTTGACGGTCTGGGAAAAAGTTCTTTCTTTTTGGCCTTTTTTGCCTCGCCTCCTACCTGTCCTTGCTTGCATATACCTCCCTTTCCTGTCCTTGCGTGTTTTAACAGCTGCAGGTGTTTTTTTTAGGTCTCGCATAGGCCGCACATGCGCTGCCTCTCCCAGGCATCAAGTAATCTGTATGTTGGGTGAAACGCCGCCTATTGCCGGGTAATTTCTCCTGCAGCTTGCCATTTGTTTAACGTTGGCATAGCTTTTCTTATCTGGCTTTTAATTGGCTGGAGATGCGATGCGTCATTTCCGTTAATTCCGGAAGCAGCACCGCCTAACTACAGTTTTCATCCGCTTTTGTGGACTTCCCTTCTTCAGCTCTTGTGTTTAAGAACTCTTGTTTTCAATTCTGACTTTCGCCCGATCCTTCAACGTGCATTACTTTTATTGCATTTCGCTGTCCCGAACCACACACACAACTCGCGGCATTGGGGACGCTTCTTGGGTTTATTTTCTGCACGACATGCAAGCTTTCACTTTTAGTTGTAACAATGGCAGAAATTTGACTTTCGCTCTCCCTCAGTGCAATGGCAGCGGTGGGCACCACACACAACACTCTCGGCAATGGCGGGCACTTTTGGTGTTTATTTTCTGCGTGCCATGTGAGCCTTCACTTTTATTTCTTTGTCGCAATGCCGGCAAATTGACTTTTGCTGAACCGTGCCACACACACAACTTGCGGCATTGTGGGCGCTTCTTGTGTTTATTTTCTGCACAACATGCAAGCTTTCACTTTTAGTTCTGACAATGGCAGAAATTTGACTTTCGACCTCCCTCAGTGCAATGGCAGCGGTGGGCACCACACATAACACTCTCGGCAAAGGCAGGCGCTTTTGGTGTTTATTTTGTGTGCGCCTTGTGAGCTTTCACTTTTATTTCTTTGTCACAATGCCGGCAATTTGACTTTCGCTGTCCTGCGCAACACACACAACTCTCGGCATTGGGGGCGCTTCTTGTGTTTATTTTCTGCACAACATGCAAGTTTTCACTTTTAGATGTAACAGTGGCAGAAATTTGACTTTCGCCCTCTCTCAGTGCAATGGCAGTGGTGGGCACCACACACAACACTCTCGGCAATGGCAGGCGCTTCTGGTGTTTATTTTCTGGGCGCAGTGCATGGTTTCAATTTTATTGCTTTGTCGCAATGGCAGTGATTTCACTTTCGCTATCCCTCGTCAGTGCTGTTCATTTTCAGCGCACCATCACTAACCCTTTAAGACTGGCCCTAGAAGCTCCTAGCACTCTTTCCAAACACGGGGCTTGTTAGACCTGGTGCCATTGGCGTGAGTCTCCCTTTCATTTTTCACTGATTGTCTCCTGTGTTTTTGATATGTTTTACTGGTGTAGATGCTTTGGGCACTGTGCCACTGCTATTCAGTGACAGTGCAAGTGCTCCTATGTTAAATTGATGTATTGATTAGTGACTCCATGATTGGCTTATTTGATTTATTTACTTGTCAGACCTTAGTATAGTGCACCATGTGTGTCCAGGGCCTGTAAATCAAATGCTGCTGGTGGGCTTGGAGCACTAATTGTGCCACCCACAGAAGCAGCCTGTAAAGTGTGTCTCAGGCCTGCCATTGCAAAGCCTGTGTGCAGTCTAGTACTGCCATGTCGGCTTGGTAACTGCACCCACTTATCAATTCTTAAACCTTCCCTTTTCTACATATAAGACAACCCTAAGGTAGGCCCAAGGGCAGGGTGCATTGTATGTAAAAGGTAGGACATGCCCTGATGTGTGTGGCATGTCCTGATAGTGAATTACAGCCATTTTCATTTTTCACTTTTGCTAAGCTACCTGTCCCCATAGGCCAGAATGGGCAGTTTGATTATAACACCTTATAATCCTAACTGACCCAGGGAACATGGTAGACATTCAAGTTTAGTATGCCTGAACTCAGAATGATAAAATACATCTTTTAGAGAAGTTGGTTTTAATATTCTGTGTTTGAAAATACCACTTTTAGAAAGTAGGTATTTTCTTACCTAACCATCCAGCCTGCCTCTGCTAACTTATGTATTGTATGTCTGGTTTGTGAGTGACAGGGACTGGGGAGACTCCAGGGGACAGGGTGAATCAGCACAGGGCTGAATAGACCTACCTGCATGTAGAGTGGTGGGAGGAGTAGCACCTGGGTCTGAATAGGGCTGTGCCTGCCTTCCACAATGCTGGCTCCACCTCCTGTGGTGATTCTGAGGATCCTGGCCTACACTGACAAAGGAAGAAGGTGTACATTGGCACGATGCACCCAGAACTGGTGTGAACTAGGTAGAGAACCCTTTGCCTTCATAGGACAAAGGATTTTGCAGTGTAAATATTGGGGCCCAGACCCTAGGACTTTAGATCACTTCTGGTACAACAAGACAAACCTTTGCCAAGCAGAAGAACCAAGGAAGCTGCAGGAGTTTGGACTGCCCCCTGCCAGGGTGCGGCGTTGCTAGGTTGGCCTGCAGTGGTGTCTTTGTTGCCAAGGAAAGGAGAAGGAACTTTTAAAGAATTTTCATCATCTTGCTGAATATTTCTCCAAGGGCTTGAACTTGTGCTTGCCTCCTGCTGAAGTCTCAGGGACAAAAGACTTCACCATCAGCTCCCCTCTGAATTTCCTTGCTGGGAATTCTGTCTGCGGAAGCATGCATGTCGCTGGTTGCTGGAAGCGCGACTCAACGAGAAGAAGCGTGTTTCAGTTGCAGCTGTTGCCGTTGCATCGCCGGAGAAGCGTGTCGCCACCGCAGAGGTTGCTTCCGCGACACCAGAGAAGCGTGCCTTCATCGCAGCTGTTTACCGACGCATCACCGGAGAAGCGTGTCACCACCATGAGGGTCACCGCCGCATCACTGGAGAAGCGTGTCGCAGGGCCTGTCGTGGCTCCAAAGTTACAGAGTTCGCCGCATGGCCATCAGGCATGCACACATCGTCTTCACGTCGCCGCATCACATCAAGGGCGCCATCTTATTGCACCGGATTGTCGCATCGCATCGAGGCGCCATCTTGCCGCATCATAACTGGAACGCAGTATGAGAATCAACGCATCAACTCCTCTCCAGTAAGGAACAAGACGCATCCCCTACTCTGCGCAAGCATTGAGGAGCGGCGCATCGCCTCCCCAGAAGCAAGGAACCGATGCATCACCCTCCCTGCGAACATCTTGTTTGTTTTGTGTTAAGCATCCAGGTACTTTCGTGACAAACGTGTTGCATTTATCATCAACTTGAACTAAGTTACTTCTACCATCTTTAAGTCTATTTTGAGTACAATATTGTGGATTTTTGTCATTTGTGGTCTTGTGTTAAGTCTATATAAAGAATACTTAGTTTTATAAAAACCTGTGTGGTGTCTCCATCTTTAGTGTTTTCACTGTATTACTGTATGTGTTCACAAATGCTTTACACACTGCCTCTGAGATAAGCCTGTCTGCTCGTTCCAAGCTACCAAGAGGGTGAGCAGGGATTATCCAGGAGTGTAATCCCCTTTTCCTGATTTAGAAGCAAGGGTCCCTATTTGGTCAAAGGTACCTACCTCTGCCAACTAGAGACCCCCAGTTCTAACAGGGCTGAACACTCCCTCACATTTCCGAGACATAGATTTGAAGAGACAGACTACTGGGATTGAAGGAACCCGCACCCTCCCTTGCCTCCTCCTGCTGGTGAGAGCCAGACACCCCGTCTCCCCCTCCTTCCTTAATGCAGCCAGACATAGTGTGCGCCCTGCCTGCAATTGGCCCTTCCTCCGGTGCCACCTCCTGTCTGTTGGGCACCAACATACGCTGCTGTCCCTGTCACTGGACAGTCCAGATCCCTGCCCCCTCCTGTGAGGTGCAGACAAAGTGCTGGACCCCCCTTTCTCCGTAAGGACAGCTCCCACCGTGAGAAGTAGAGCCACCGTTTTGCTGCTGTGTTACAGAGCTACCTCAGGCAGCCACATAGCATTTCATTATTTAACTAAAGGTATGTTTTAGATGTATTTATAAATCATGAACATAGTTGCAGAGGGCAGCACAGCGCTGCAGGAGAAACCGGATAAGAAGTCAACATGTGCAGATTTTATGCATTAAGGTACTCCTGGTACTGGCCAAGAGTATGTGACCTTTCACCTTTGTTAACCCTTATCTGACCTGCCTAAAGCATCAGAGGCAAAATACAAGGGGCTTTAAAGCCAGCTCAGTTTACTTGCCCGGAGAAACTCTGCTCACAAGTAGGTGTGAATTGACCAGTTGTTGTGATGGTGAGATGATGACACTGCTTTAGTTTAATGCACTATGGTCCACTCACAATTCTTATTTATTTAATTTAATTCATTTTATAGTTTTATAGAGCGCGAACCAGACCCGTGAGGGTATCAGAGTGCTTTACAGGATTACAAAGCGTTAAGAAGGGAGGGACCAATTGGGTAAAATAGGGGATACATTATACAAGAAAAAGAATGCAGTCTATGGTCCCGGCTATATGTGGGATAAAAATTAAAACAAGTAGGGGGGCCTGGCTTGAGCGCCGAAGTGTAATGGCGGACCCGGTGTAGGCTCCGCAGCGACGCCGGACTTCTATACTCCAAAGAGCCTCGTTTGGGTGCTGTTCCTGTGTCCGTGCTTTGTGATGATGCGGTGAGTCCTGATACCGCTTTAAAATCGTCTTTTAACATCGTCTTTTAACATCGAGCGAGCCCATACGCCACGGCGGTGATTTCACCACAGCGAGACGCGGGCGCCCGCCATTTTGTACAGCGGCGCCCGCGTTCTCCTTTTTCCGACTGCTGCCTCAAGCGACATGTGTACAAGCCTCTCCTACCGCCTCCACAATAGTGCAAACGTGCAAAATAAGGCATAAGTGCTCACCCCAGTCTCTTTTTTAGTGTGTTACTTTGTTCTTGTTTACAAATGCCAAGTGCTGCCTGTGGTCCGTCAGTGTCAAGAAACATTTCAGTGCACTTTTCTGCATAAGTGGTTGGTATGGCAGCCCATAACAGAAAGAACCTAACCACAGAGACTTTTTCATAGCCACTAACGTCACTCAGCGCTTCCCCCATTTTATGTCATGACAAATTCTTCTTTTTTCTGCCAGTTTATCTCTATATGTCCGGGCTTATATATTGCTTTTTCTGTTTCCTTCACCTGGAGCGGCATTTTCTCATCAATATATGCCTGCTGGGATGGTTTTGCTATGTTCTTCTGGAGGTTCTGATGTTATTATTGCTAAATTATATTTTTCATTCTACTATATGACACGTGTTGAGTTCTATGACACTATACTTTTCTTATTAATATAAGAAATATTTTCACTTTATTTTTTAGACAAATGTATCCAGCGCTGAGCCTTATAAGTCGATTTTTTCAATATCTTCACAATGGCTAGTGATCCCCATGCTGTTCGTTCTTTCTCCTCCGGTACAAAGCCAAAACGACATGAAAATGATCCACCGTCTCCTATTCTCTCCTCACAAAATCCAGTCCTGGACTCTATACTAGACGAGCTACGTGGCCTTCAACCCTTTATGTCCATGACTAATGAAAAGTTGAAGCAAATTGAGGAGACATGGATTGCTATGGAGGGAAAAGTTTTGGAACTTGAACAGCGTGTAAGCGACTTACAAGACATCTCTTCAAAGATTCCAACATTGGAACAAGAAGTCCATAAATTCAAAATCCACACAGAGGATCTTGAAAATCGTAATCGTAGAAATAATCTGTGCCTTTATGGACTTCCGGAGAATGTTGAAGGTCCTGACATGGTAGCCTTTCTACAGAAATTCCTTCCAGAACTACTGGATCTCCAACCATCGTCAAACCTCCTCAACATACAAAGAGCACACCGACTGGGTCGTCTTCATCCTACTGTTAACAAACCACGTGGAATCATAATGCTTTTCTTGGAATTCACCGAGCTTTTGCACGTTTTGAAGGCTGTAAGACTTAAACGTCGTCTTATCTGGTCAGGCCATAATATCTTCATATCTCAAGATATTTCCAATGCAACAAATTCCCGACACAAAGAATTTCTTGCTTTACGCCCTCAGATGAGACAACTTAATATTCAATATGGAATTCTCCATCCATGCCTTTATAAAATTACACATGATGGTCGGTCACGTTCCTTTGATGATCAGGATAAACTTAAACTCTTTCTTCATAATCTCTCCTCCCATGGCATGGATACAAATGCTTGACTTTTCTTATATTTCAGGATTGCCAATTTGATTATAAAAAGTTTTGCTTGTTTGCTATTTTCTGACTATTGGTTCTCATTTTATTCATGAGGTTCTTATTTTCTCTTGCAGCTATTACTGTGGTCCGTGTCCTTCGGTGTCACTATGCTCCTCTTCTCTCAGTCTTCCTTCCCTTTACAGATCTGGATGTTAATCCTTGATCTGTTTACTTGCTTCTTTCTTCTGTTTCTTTTCTTTCTTTTCTTTCTTTTTCTTTCCCCTCTTTACTGTTTCTTTTTACTTTTAGTCAAGTTTTATGGTAAATGTATTTCTTCTAATGTTGCTATTTCATTATCACATATTAAATGATGTTTTTCTTTTTCTTTTTCTGTTGATTATGCAGTTGCGTGTTCCAATTTCTTCATGTACCCCCCAATCCAAACTCATGGTTAATGTGGTTTCGTGGAATGTACGTGGTCTTGGTCATCCTGTCAAACGTCAATATGTATTGTCTCATTTAGCTAAACTTAACGCCCAAGTTGCTCTTTTGCAGGAAACCCACTGTAATGATGTTGAATCTCTCAAGCTCAAACGCCAATGGGTCAATCAAATAGTTTTTTCTCCTGCTACTGAACATCATGGTGGTGTTGCTATATTGTTTCATAAATCTACTAATGTCCAAATATTATCGTCAGAATGTGATTCTAATGGTCGTTGGGTGATGGTTGACGCTATCATCAATAAATTGCAAATTACCTTTGTCAATATTTATGGTCCTGTTAAACCAGATCCGGTTTTTTGGCATTCTATAAACACAAAACTTGTATCTATATCCAATTCTAATGTGATGCTTGGTGGTGATTTCAACAAATGGTTGGATCCTTTTTCAGACAGAAAATCCAATTGTAAATTTAAACCAGATAAAACCCACAAATCATTCCAATCTGCCATTTCTTCCCGCCCTTTTTTTCTCCTGTACACCATACAAGGTCTCGTATTGACTATATTTTAATCTCCAAATCACTTCTACCCTGCCTCCATTCATCTGAAATTGGCTCTATTTTTATTTCTGATCACGCTCCCGTTTTCACCTCTATTGACCTATCCACCACTACTTGCAAGCAAGGGCGCTGGCGTTTTAACAATCACCTTCTATCAGATCGCATTTTTATTTCAGAAGCGACTTTTTTTATTAATGAATTTTTTGTACTTAACACTGCTTTAGATACCTCAATTCACAATAATCAGGATGCATTTAAAGCATCATTTAGAGCCTTCACAATTGCCTATTCCTCTAAGAAAAAAAAGGGAATGAGTGCTAAATATAAAGAAACCCTAATAAAAACTTTGGAACATAAGTACTTTTCATCCAAATCCTCCGCTTCACTCCAAGAGTTGATTAAAGCTAAATCTACCCTAAACAAAATTGCCACTATGGACACATGTAACATCCTTCTTAAGGTTAAATCAAAATACCATGGAGGCCAAAACAAAGCAGGGAAAATGTTAGCGAATTATTTAAAAATCAAATCTGAAAGTAAAAATATTGGCCCTATCCGTTCAGAAACGAATAATCTCTTATACACAGAAACTACTAGTCCCTCTGAGGAAGATTTTGTATCTTTCTTCCAAAATATTCCTAAACCTAAAGCTCTCCCAGATGTCTTCTCACCACTTGAGGAGGATATATCCCTTCAAGAAATTTCCAATGCTCTCAAATCCTTGAAAAAATCTAAGGCTCCCGATCCTGATGGCTTCCCAGTCGAATTATTTTTAGCCTTTTCTTCAATTTTTGCTCCTAAATTATTAAACCTTTTTAATTCATCTCTATCCAATTCTAAAGCCTGTGGTTCTTTTTTAGAGGCCCTTATTATTGTTCTGCCTAAACCAGACAAAGACCCCTCCTTTTGTAAAAATTTTAGTCCCATATCACTAATTAATTATGATTGTAAAATGTATGCAAAAACTTTAGCTACCCGCTTGGAGAAAGCCATTCCTCTACCCATTAACCCAGATCAGGCTGGTTTTGTCAAAGGACGTTTAGCTTCTGATAATGCCAGAATGTTTTCCAATATTCTCTCTCTTAGTAAAAAATATCCCTCTCCCTTAGCCGCATTATCCTTGGATGCGGAAAAAGCTTTTGATCGAATAAATTGGGAATTCATGATTCACACTCTACAATGGTTTGGATTTGGTCCAAAGTTTATTTCATATATCAAATTATTGTATACAGATCCAAAAGCATGTGTTTTTGTTAATGGTCTCTTTTCCCCATATTTTTATTTGCAAAGAGGTACTCGTCAGGGTTGCCCTCTATCCCCATTACTTTTTTTGTTGTGTTTGGAACCCTTCCTCGAACGAATTAGAAATAACCAACCTTATTACTGGTTTTACACTGTAGTCCCACCAAATTAAACTTTCTGCATATGCAGATGATATTCTTATTTACATGTCTAGCCCTAGTTCTTCTTTACCCCCCTTTTTACATGAAATCTCATTGTTCTCTAGTGTTTCTGGCTATAAATTAAATTTCTCCAAGACTGAGATTTTACCTTTAAACTCTTCATGTTATCAACATATGTTTGATTCTACCAATTTTACATGGTGCCCTCAAAAAATTACAAATTTAGGAACATGGTTTTCCTCTAATATCCGTGATACTTTATCCCATAATTTTTCTGCTCTAAAACTTAAAATTACTAATTTGTTGACCTCTTGGTCTCCTTTATTTTTATCTTGGTGGGGCAGATTAGATACAATTAAAATGATTATTGTTCCTCAGGTGTTGTTTATATTATCAATGTTGCCATTCAAAATTCCCAATTATTATTTTACGCAGAAAAATTCTATATGTACTGAGTTTTTATGGAATAATAATCATGCACGCATTACCGTATCAAAATTAATTCATACCAAAACCGTGGGCGGGGGTTCGATTTCCCGATGTTAGACTATATCATAATGCTTTTTTGATTCGTCAATTTTATGCTATGTCCAAAGATTATCAAGATTTACCTAAACCTTCCTGGGTCACTGTTGAATGTTCATTGTTAAATGAATTTTCCTTACAGGATGTGGTATTCATGACCAATTGTACTTTTATTTCTAAATATACAATTTTGAAATACTCTCACTACCTTTTACATACACTCTTTCTTAAGTATTTTGACGCTTATCAATCTTCCCTAGCCTCCTCATTATGGTATAATAAATACATCAAATTTCGTCATAAATCTTTTTACTACAAACATTGGAAAGAAAAGGGCCTTTTTTATGTCAATCAGATGATTGCTAACAATGTGATTTTGCCTTTCCACCAATTGCAACAGAACTTTAATCTACCCGATTCATGTATTCAACAATATAACACTTTAGTTCCAGCTCTCCAGAGCTGTTTACAAAATTTCATCTCTCTGCCAACTCCCACTTCATTCACACCTGTTACACCCTTGTACCAAGTACCTAATGATACTATTCCAAGTGTCTCGTTCATATATAAGTCTTTATCTTTACCCACTTGCGCACAGAATAAATCTACTATTGAGCTGGAATGGGAACAGGATTTATCCCTAACATTATCTATCTCTCAATGGGATAAATTATGGTAAAAACTCTTAAAGTCTTCTAAAGCTGCAAATATCACACAATCCCTATATTTTCTTTATAATAGAGTTGTTCTCACTCCCCTTCTTCTCCATAAATTCAACAAATCACTCTCACCTTCTTGTTGGTCATGTCTTAATGCTGAAGGTTCTTTAACACATTTACTTTATTACTGGCCTACGGTTCATGCTTTTTGGAAAACTATTTGGTCAAAATGTCTATTGATTTTTTCTTATAAAATTCAATTTAACATCCAAAATGTATTTTTAGGTACTCTGTCTCCAGATTTTGAACACTCTCCTTCCAAATCAATTTTATTTGACTTATTTATTGCTGTTGCTTTTAAAGTTATATTAACCTGCTGGTAAGACAATTCTGAGGTATCCTTTCTACTCTGGTGGAATTTAATATGTGATGAACATAGAATTGCTTCAATATCTCATGCTTCAATCCATCTGCAGATTAAATCTGATTTACTATGGCTACCGTTCACAAATTATCTGTCATCAAATTCACCTTCTTTATAACTTTTTCTTTTCTATCCAATACTTTTTCCTTTTTTCTTCCTATCTTCGTCTCTCTCTAATCCTTTCCCTCCTTCTTTTTTCTTTTATAATAAAATCCTCTAAATATGGTTTATTCACCCATTTTTTTCCCAGGTATACAGTGTTCTCTTTTCTAGTTCACAGTTCAGGCCTGTAATATATATGTGTTATTTATTAGTAGTTTTTTCTGAATGTTATTATGAATTCATGTAATCTTACGTTAACATATTTTCAATCTACTTGTTTTACAAATGTTCTTATTGTATAACGATATACTCATATCCTCATCAGGACGTTATTATCATATTTGTATCTCTGTGTTCTTCATTGTCAATAAAAATTATTTAACTAAAAAAAAAATTAAAACAAGTAGATACATTATAAAAGAAGGCACGCAGTCTCAACTCTTGGGTGGGATGCCCAGGGTGCAGGAATAGGTATCATCCATAGAAGCCATGGATAATGCCGAAGGTGGAGGGTGGAACATGTCGCTGAGGTGATTGTAATGTAATCATTAGACAAGGTATTTGCCCATTAAGAAGGTTTTGGTCTCCTTTTAAAAGTGTGCCAAGGACGGAAGTCTTCTGATGGCGGGTGGGAGAGAGTTCCAAATTCTTGTAGAGAAGGCCCGATTGTAGGTTTTTTTCTCCGGGAGCATGCTGGTTGCAGCAACAGGTCTTTGGCAGATCGGGAGTTTCTGGCTCCTCCGGATATCAGGAGTTTTTGGGTGAGAAATGCAGGGGAATTGGAGTAAAGAGCTTTGTGAGTAATGCAGGCCAGTTTAAGTTGGATTTTGGCCTCTAGGGGAAGCCAGTTCAGAACTTTGAGGTGGGGAGAGATTTTTTGAGCCCGTTAGGAGTCTGGTGGCTGTGTTGAGGCAGGCTTTCAATGGGTCCAGAGAGTTCTTGGGTAGCCCAGCGAGAGTGGAGCATCCATATTCTAGTCTGGAAATGACTAGAGCCTGGATTGCTGTTTTAAGGTTGGAAAGACTGAGGAAGGGTTTTAGGTTTCTTAGGTAACTCAGGTGGAATCTGGCCGCTTTGGCCATTGAGTTTATATGACCACGCATGTTCAGATTGCCGTCAAGAGTTATTCCAAGGGATTTGGCCGAGTCAACAATGGTAGGAGGGCAGTTTAGTGCTGTGATGGTCTTGATCCATTCCTGGATGTCTGGATTGGTTTTGGGTGAGGAGATTAGAAGAAATTCTTTTTTATTTGCATTGAGTTTAAGCTCGTTGGCGGTGAGCCAATGGACTGTCAGCTTCAGGGCCTCGTTCAGGGAGAAAATGTCCTCAGGGGAAGAGATTTTTATGTAGATCTGTGTATCGTCGGCGTACATAAGGTAGGAGATATTGGCGGCACATAGCACCTCGGTGAGTGGTTCAAGGTAAAGATTGAAGAGGGTAGGGGAGACGGTTGACCCTTGGGGGACTCCAACCGTAACTGATGAAGACCCTCTGTGAGCGATTTTGGAGGAAGGATCTAAACCATTCAAGGATGGTGCCATCCAACCCCATCCTGAGTTTGAGGCGTTCAAGGAGAATTTCGTGGTTAACCATATCAAAGGCAGAAGAAAGGTCTAGAAGGATTAGGAGACAGGTTTTGCCTTGGTCGAGGGCTTGGAGGGCGTCATCCACGATGTGGAGGAGGGTGGTTTCCATGCTGTGTCCAGGTCTGAACCCAGATTGGAAGTCATCTAGCAGGTGGAAGTTGCTGATGTGTAGGCTCAGCTGCTGTTGCACACATTCTTCAAGAACTTTGGCTAGGAGTGGGATGTTGGATATGGGTCTATAGTTCTCAGCGGAAGCAGGGTCCAGCGTAGGTTTTTTTAGGATGGGGACAACTTGGCCAGCCTTGAGCGAATCAGGAATTGAGCCCTGTAGGAGGGAGGCATTGATTATTGAGGTCCAGGAAGGGATGATAGCCTGAGAGGCAGCAGCTAGGCAGTTAGAAGTTAGATTACAGGACACTTTATTTAGTTAAGTCATTTGTTGTGTATTCTTTCCACAATTTCACTCCTTTGGCTTAAGACAATTACTTTGTAGATAAAGAAATTATTTGACAAGAATGCCGGAAAAAACAAGTTGTAGGTAGGACATAGCATTTGTCGAAGAGACTTTGCATAATTATTAACAAGTAAAATACCCCAGGGCCCATGTGTAAATCAAATATATTTAAGTTGTACTTACTAACTAAACCAAAAAAATAATGAATCCTGTACGGGTAACATTTGCTGCTGAAAAATAGTGCTGTTACTCCCACCCACTCTCTGCCCGTAGTTGTCATTGGAATTGTCATTGCACTTTGTAAATGCTGACTTCTGATTCGTTAATAGGTTTGTTAGTCCCTCCTAGGTACCACCTTGTCTTCATTTGAAACCTCCTCCCATGAGGACTGGCCATTTTACTTTGGTTGTTACACAGTACCTCTTTTTTAGTCTGTAAGCACTATGTTCTTTCATTATTTTCTCCTACTGCAGGCACAACATGCTTTCCTGCAACATTCAGTGCACCATGCATGCTTTCACTTTCCGAGCAGCCCAGGACAATGGCGGACGCTTCTTTGAATAGGGCTCACATTTACAAGAGTTTGAGCTATTGGCATTGTAAATGACAATGCCTTTTATGTATGTGTTAATTAGCAAAACAGATAAATAAAAGGCATTCTCATTTACAATGCCAACAGCTTAAACTCTCACAAATGCGAGACCTATTGCATTTGCAATGCAATATGTCTCGCCTTTGCGAAACTTTGACCTATTGGTATTGTAAATGACAATGCCTTTTATTATTGTATGTTTTTTAAACATATAAATAAAAGGCATTGTCATTTACAATGCCAATAGTACAAAATCTCGCAAATGTGAGACCTAATGCATTGCAAATGCTTGTTTATTTAAGGCACTTGATTTAGTGTTGATATAGCTTGATGACGCAGCAGTGTTCTATAGAGGGAAGATTTTTATTGCAACAGAAACATCACTACCATAAGATCGCACGTCATTGGTATTTATTCAACTGCAGTGGCAGAAAGCTCCTTCACAGAGGACATTTCGGAAGGTAATAAGAACAAAGGCGGCAGATGTTTTCCAAAAAACAGGTGGTAAATCTAACTTTTTCTGACTCTTACTAGAGCGGCAGGGTTTGCCGGCATAGCCCCTTTATTTGTTCTGATTTCATTGCGCTACTGGCACTAAGCCTAATTCCTGGGCCTTTCACTCCGGTGGGCACTGTGAACAAACAGGGACAATTTCAATTTTGCTCTAACATTTGCCCTGATGGATTAATGCAATAAATGTGTTTTTGTTCCAAACAGTTAATGCACATCTTGTTGTTTTTTGCACAGGTTGATCTGTGTAAACTGTTTTAAAAAATTGGCATTCTGATGCAATCTGTACTGAATCGAATTAATGCATTTATATATCCATGCTATAGGTGTCAATTTGGATGCAAACTGCCTACCTATAAAGCACTCTCATGCCGTTGGGCCACGTTTGCACTATATAAAACTGCAAAAAAGTAACTGAGGTCTATTATCCTAACGCATCAGTGCCAGCAGCTTATGATGCCCACTGGTGCTCAATCGACAGAGTCCAACAGTGTGTAATAATGCAATATCACATGCCAGCAAATATGTTCTCAGAAGTTGAAGTGGTCTTTCCAGGTGCTGCATACCTTGTACTTTGAGTCCTTCATATTCTGCTCATGCCCTGATACAAATAATTGTAAGCATTCCTTCGACTAGTACCCACATCCAAAAAATTGAAATATACTGTATGTAGTGGACTAGCCTACAAAAACAGGTTCATAAATACACAAAAAGCTCTTAAATCCATCTGCAATATCTGGTGACAAACTCTTGGCCTTCAACTCACAATAGCACTCATTCGCTCCTTTGGTCCTTAGCACAGTCATGGAACATCACAATGTCATTAAAAAGTACCCCATTTCTTCATTTGGAGAAAGTCTCAAACAGCTTATCGAAAACAAGCTACCCCCTCATATTTTGAGCAAGTGCTTTACTCCTCTACTCTGCCTACTTCTAAGCCCTTATCACCTTATAATACTTGGGCTCTCAACACTCCAGCATCGGAGCAGCACCACCACCACAGCATCACTCAGCATAACCTCCACACCATCACACCACCAACTCAGCATCACTCAGCACCACCTCAGTCTGCCCTATAAATCTAGCATCTGTTGATTCTCCCCTAGTTTCCGTCTGCTGCTCGTGCTGTAATGCAGGTACTATTTCCTAACCTCCACCCTCCCTTTGTTTATGTCAAACCCCCAAAAAAAGATAACAAGCAAATCATTAAAACAGGCAGGAAGAAGTTGCAAGTATTGGAAGGACAAAATAAAAACCAGAAGACAATTTTTATGTTAATCCTCCTTTTAATAGGGTCGTTCAGTTATACATATTGTCTTCTTGGTTATATATAAGGCCATAAAAATGCTTATAACACTTTTGTAGTATAAATTTGAAACGTGCTGAACTGAAGCCACAATGCTCTACGACATAGCTTAAAGACACTGGCAAAGCCATTAAGACTGGCTAAACTCTTAGGGGCATATTCTCAAGGACCTATCACTGAGTTATCGGCACTTTATCGCAGCCAAAGTCGCGATAAATTTATCGCCCCATCCACAAGCCGGTGCAAACAGCCGATATCACCAGTTTTCCGGTGATAGCATCCTCAAAATATATCGCCATGGATAACCCCGGCAACTATCGCTAATGAGATGCAGAGCAAAAAGCCACGACAACACCACTCCACTACATTCTCAACGACCAGCCAGATCGGCGATAAGATCCCAAAACAGGTGATAAGGCGCGTTAGCAGCAGGATTTTAACACCTGCTCTGACCTGGTGTAAAGTTGAATGACAACCGGCAGCAGCCAAGGGAGCACAGCCTATAGCCAAACATGAAGAACAACAGATGCCCCCGAGCAACTGAACATGCAGCCTGGAGCCCCAATAGGGCAACAACATCCACCTCCACCCCCCCAGGACCCCACCACCCACCCCGCCAATGGACAAAGAGAATGCACATCAACTCCACGAAAACCATGAACCAAACAAATCGCCTGAAGTCGCACAATCACACAACCTAACATACAGGTGTGGCCAGAAAAATGGAAATCATACATCAATATCATATAATCCAAATAAAACCTTTATTACAGATTTGAAAAAAAAAAAACTTTCTTGAGAATTCTGTAAGTCACAGTCTGCAGATACAGATAAGAAGTGTGTCATGTGCCCATCAAAGTACAGAGAGAGAGAGATCGAAAGAGAGAGAGATAGAGAGGAGGCGAGGGGGAGAGAGAAAGAGAGGGAGAGAGAAAGAGAGAGAGATAGAGAGGGAGAGAGAAAGAGAGTGGGAGAGAGAGGGAGATAGAAAGAGAGAGAGAGAGGGAGACAGAAAGAGAGCGAGGGAGAGAAAGAGAAAGAGAGAGGGAGAGTGAAAGAGAGGGAGAGAGAGGGAGAGAGAAAGAGAGGGAGAGAAATAGAGGAAGAGATAGAGAAAGAGAGGGAGAGCGAGTGCCGACACTGTGAACCCAGGCCTCACTGCTCACCTGCAGCCACCGGTGTATCTCCAACCACGTGCCGTTACACACTGCAGTCCCCCAGGTCCCTCATCTGAAACAGTTGCCAGAGACATGAATGGCAAAGTCCATACAGTAGCACACACCATCATCGCTTGCCCGCCCCTGTGCACACAGGCTGCTGCACCCCAGCCCCTCCTGCCACCCAGTGGAGTTTGCCCGCCCTTGTGCAACCAGGCCTCACTGCTCACCTTCCGCCACCGGCGTGTCTCCAAGAGGGCCCACCATGTGCCGTGGGAGCTCCAAGCACGGGGCCCACGACCATGGCACCCTCCACAACATGCAGCCCCGTTGGCCACCAGGTCACACACTTGATTCTGGGTCTTGATTTCCCTATAGTAGAGAACATATCAGTGCACACGGCCTCATCGCAGGCTGCACAACCGCTCAGTCCTAGAGGTGCCACTAACTCTGTGAATCACGAGTTGAGGCCACGTGGCGGTAGGCCCGCATTGCCCGCTGGCTCAGGCCTACACTGCGGTCCAGCAGGGCTCACACTAATGCCACCATTCCAGACTGCCTGGACGGCGCATCATCGCATGCTGCACACTCGCTCAGCACTTAAGGTGCCCCTACCTCCGTGCACTAAGGACACCATCCTGTGGCGGTGTGCCTGTGCCTGCCGCAGTGTATCTGGTGCCACGAAGTCTGTGCACCGCAAGCCATGGACCCTTTATGATTGAGTCCCGTGGTGCGGACGCCATCATGTCACCCCTGGTACTGGGCAATGTGCTGTGCCCGGGCCCTAGGTTCTCAGGCAGAATTGATAACCACACGGAGACACCCAGTTACAGAGTGGAAATGGGGTCCAGCATGTGCGCCAGTCCTTTTTTATTGGCACGGTCACATGTCCTGTGATGGCTGTGCTGGATGGGTGTGGTGTGGGTGTAAACCAGCTGTGAGGGAGTGGCTGTGGCATGCTGACAACTAGACCTGTGAGCAGCAGATCCCTACAGGGAAGACCTGGGACATGTAGCATCCCCCCTGTGAGCGTAAGCGGAGTGGACAGGCCTGGCGTAAGCCAGTCCAGCATAAGGGTGTGAACAATGACCCCGGGGCTCTGGGCGTGGTTTCTTCCATGGCTAGACAAGGAAGTAACTAGTGCGTGTGTCTCCATTCTAGTGTCGGCGCCACCCGGCACGCAATCGGCAATGTGTCACCCTGTGACCCAAGTCCCACAACATGAGCAACATGGACGTAAGGTGAAATCATTGACCCTACATTCATCCATACCTCCACACTTGCAAGATCATAGACATGACACATCGGTGTGAAAATGAATGTTTAATGCACATTCAGTGGAGTGTTGCAGCTGGAGCACTACAGGGCCATGCAAACCCCATTTTACATTGTTAGCCCATGGAGGGCCAGCCAGAGTCCTTCAGGGAATGACAAGTACATCAGTAGAGGAGGAGTTCAGTCCACAGTTCGATAGCTGTGTCATTGGTGACCAAACAGAATATGGCAGTCCATGTCGAGGTCCAAGGTGAGTGTTGCAGAGTGTATCGGGGGACAGTGGAAGGTGATGATGCAGAGGGCAGAACCAAGCAGAAACAGGCCATATGGCGGAGCTGAATGATACCGCTTCCTTCTGACCACGAGGGTAGATTCATCCGCATCTTCATCCTCTGCTGTTTCAGGTGCCTCACATGTGGGTGGTGGTGTTCCGTCTCCAGCACCGTGTGGCAGTGACACCTCAGGGGCCGGAGATGGAATGTCCGCCTCACTGTGTGGCACTGACACATCAGGGGCCGGAGATGTGGATGGAGTGGCAGCAGTAGCATGCATCAGCGCCACGCCTTGTGGCAGCAGTGCCATGAGGAGAGTCTTTATAGCATTGAGGGATCCAGCTACCTCTCCCTGGTGTGCAGCCGTGGCAGACGCTCTTTCCGCACGCATCCGCTCCATGTTCTCCATGAGCCTCCGCATGAGTGACAACTCCCGGGCGAGGTCGCTGGAGCCACTCTGAATAGACCCTTGTTCTTGTTGCAGAGTCAGGACTCTGGCAATGTCAGCCATGGTTCGTTGGAGGGCATGGAGTAGACTGTGGGTGTCCGTTAGGGACTATGAGTGGTCCCTGATGGGACTTAGACACCCACATACAGCATCTAGTTTGTCTGCCATGCGGTCGAACCCACCTGCATCTGTTCAGCCAGCTTCTCCTGGCACCCCAACACACGGCGTTGGAAGGCCATGCGTTCGTTGTGGGGTTCCTGGGAGGCAGTGGTGGTGGGTGATGCCTGCTGTGTGTTCTGTGCAGGGGGTTGGGTCTCCTCGTAGCAGCTGGGCGGCCCTGCTCCTGGAAGTGGGCTGCGGAGGCTCTCCACGAGCTGCTGGAGGGCATCAAAGTCGAAGGTGTGATGGTCCTCTTCGTCATCAGAGAAGAGAGTTTGGGACTGCTCTGCAGGAGGTGTTGAATTTCCCTCTGCAATGTGAAGGGGAGATGCAGTTTAACATTGTGTTCACATTTATGTTGACGCATTGTAGATGGTTACATTCAGACTGAATGACAGTGTACATTGTGACTGTTTGTGGGGAGCTGCCTATATGATGCGTGACATTTTCAACAACATCATGGATTTGTGTTTGTACTTGCACTTGTACATTGTCAACTCACATCTCCCTGCAAAGCCATATGTGATTGGCCAGTTTCTGCACACAAGCGGCACCAGTTGTCTCCTCTGTTCTGTTGTGGACGTGTTGCGGATTGTGCCACTTCGTTGCCAATGTTGATGTGCTCAGCATGTGATGTGTGTGTGCCGCATTTTGGGGGAGTCGCCCTGCAGCTCTGATTTGACTGCCCCTTATCCCTTACATGTGGTGCGCCTCTGACTTCTGTGCCTATTCAGTGCTGAGATGTTGCATAATTGGGTGTATTGGTCTCTTGGTGGGAGTTGGGGGTCTGGGGCATGGTTTGTCCACAGATGTGCTATGCTTACTTGTGCATGTGTGCCATTGTGCCCATCTTCCCCCGTCCCCCAGTCCCAGTTCGGTACTCACCCTGTTTCTGTTGTGTCCGGTCATGTTGAGCAGTGTCCGGGCCCCCAACTCCTGCCGCCGTCTCCCCTCTGATGACTGTGGACACCATTTCCTCCATCTTGTCAAGCTCCTCCTGTGGCGCTGGGCTCCCACTTCCAGTCTGCATTTCTGCCTTCCGGTTGTTTGCGAGTCTCTGCTTGGTTTTGCGCTTGACATCATTCCAGCGCCTCTTGACCTCTTCCATTGTCCTCTTCAGCACTCCAACTGCATTCACCTTGTCCACGATGGTCTGCCATATTCCATTTTTAGTTGCCAGTGACACAGTGGAGGTGACGAACAGTAGTTGATGGTTTTCTATCACCTCCGTTATCAGGATCCTGTTGTCCTGCGGACTGAATCACTTGTTCCTACTCTTTTTCTCCTTGTCCTTCCCTGACCCCGAGGTCCCAGGCTGGTCCTCCGGGGGGCTTGTCGGGTTCTGGTTGTCCTCTGCACTTGCTCCGGCTGACATTGTGCTTCGCTGTTGTTTGCCTTTTGCATGTGTTTTTTTTCCCAACTTTTATAGTGCATTTTCCCGCATGTCGCGTGGGGATTGCAGGCCTGTGGCTGGTTTTCGCTAATTTTTGTGTCGCGATAGACTGCGATGTGTAGAGTTGCGTTCAGCTACATTTGCGGTAGTTATCACGCATACTTGAGAATATCCCGCTTATAAGATCCCAAAAGTGAGAACTATTGGCTATGTCAATGCTTGTTTCTATCTGTGGCACTTTCTTGTAACATTTATGTTGTCAGTAACTTACACGCTGATCTGTGGCGGTTTTCTAGTGCACTTCAGTGTCCAGGTGCTAAATATTAAGCTACTTTCTCCCTAACTAAATCTATAATTTGAAATTGAGTTTTACAATTTTAAATATTATTTCTGACAATTTTTTGCTAACTGGGTTTAATGTAGCTTTCAGACATTTAACATCTCAGTCCAGATATACAAAACTTTTGTGTCTGGCTTGCATCACTTTTTTTGGCGTAGCCCGGATGCAAACTCTTTTGGGTTATTTACAAAGCCACACAAAGCCCACTTTTCATGGCTTTCCATAACTTTGTAAAAAAAAAACAGTAAGGCAAGCCAGTGCTATGCACTTGCTTGTGTTACCTTGCATCAGGGAGGTGTTACATGGGTGGAGAATGGGCGTTCCTGTGCACCCACCCATGTCTTTTGACGCAAACCCATGTTTACTAAAAGTTGGTTATCATGGGTTTGCGCTGAAAATAGTGCATCTATCCAAGGCTGATGTAACAAATTTCCTCTTTCCATGCCTTCTGCAGCACACAAACAAAGAGTTATAAGCCTCTGAAATACTTTTAGCTGCATGTCTTTCCTAATTTTATTAAGGGCTGTTTGTTGAGCTGTAGATTAGGGAGTGCAGCTTGCCCTTAGCACCAGCTGCACATCAGTCACCCTACACCAAAGAGAGTTACCTTTTATCTGAGGGAATGTATGTAGCATTCTGCCACCCATGATGAGCTTAAGTTCCTGGCAGCTTACAAGAAAGGGTATAACCTGCGCCTATTTGCCATTCTCATGAAGTACAATTCTTCCAAATCTATCAGGGATTTAAAAAAAATTAATATAGAAAAATATGGTGAGGTACCACCCATCCAAGTCCTGGCCCTAACAGGTATCCTATTCCTCAAGTGACCTGAACATCTCTGCATGAAGGGTAGGGTATAGCAGTTCATTTTCTGTTCTCACTGCCCTATCACTCCTTTAGGGGAAAATATGTTTCCTAAAACAAAACTTGATTTTTAGAAAACCTAGTAAACCTCCTGCAACTGCCCATGCTATAACATTTGACATTATGACTCACTTAATAGTTTAAAAAAAATGTTTTGCCACATATGTAACCATCCTATATTTATTTACTATAAAACTGGACATGCGCAAGTGCGAATCCTCTCTTATTGGCTTGGGAACGCTAGTGGCCTACTGACTGCATCCTCTTCTGTTTGAAGACCTTCCCATAGCCATGGCTGGGAACCTCCTTCACATGTCCCTGAAGTGCTAAGTTTTGCCCAATCTTGCTGTTGCCCGCTGTGTTGGGGACCCCCTGAAGCTAGTACTATCCATGATCCTGATCTCTTATATGTACATGTACCCGGGATCTGCTTATGCTTGGCTGATGCCTGAGCAGTGAATGGTCTTTCCTATGATGGGCAAAAAGGGGAAGTTAACACTCTGGATTGTACTTCTGAGTACCTAACAACTATCTTTTTACTCCCCCCCCCAGCCTTGCTCTTGCTTGTCCAAATACTTGCCCCAATCCCCTCACCTCACGTCTTGCTAGGTATTGTTTGCAAATGTCTGTCCACCCACTGCCACTTGCCCAATATACCTTCTTAATTGGCTTCTCATCACTTCTCCACCAATTACACATGACACTAGACTCTAGTCTTCTACTTAAACTCACCTCACTCTTGTCATCGGCCAATGTTCTCCATGATCAGAAACTTAACTTGTGATGTCTACATTTGTCATGTCGCTTCTCCTCGAGTGTCGACTTGGACTATCTAGAAATGTTTGCCCCACAGTTGAAAGCGTTACAGACAGTGCACGCTATTGTTATTCCATTATAGCAATCTCTAATGTTCTGACCTTGCCTGGACCATACCACAGCGACACAGATTGACACTTGTCCCAGGTGCCTCTCTTTAGACATACTGTGGAAAACACATAGACCGTAACTCAAGTGTAGTTTTACCTTACCCACCACCTTCCTTGGCAACCTCTTGGCATTCCTTCCTCCCCCCATCCTCTGCCACCAATCGAAATCCAAGGTCAACTGCCAGAACCCCAGCTCCTTGCTCTCATACATCACTTATAGAGATTCCCTATATTTTAGAAGCTCTCTTTGAAAACTGTCTGCACAACCCTTCATCTCCACTACCTTCTCATTTCCAGGTCCAATGGACTACTAAACCACTTACTGAAATTACGCTCAATGGAACAAACTTTATTAAGAGGAAGAAAGTCCTATCCTATTTTGCCTCGAAGCTTTAATACAGGAAATGCACTTGAAATAAAAAGGTCTCCGTGTATCATTCATGACACTGATTCTGTGTCCTACATCATCCAATGTTTGTGAACTATGGGCAAGTGGCTGAACACTCACCTGTGATAGGCTAGGTGTGTCCCCCACCTAAGATCGGGGTGTGTGCTGAAGTCGTCCATTTCAGAGGGCTTTTTGTGCACCCTTTAACTCAAGATTGATGCTATAGCCAGGCATAGGTTGAGATAGCATTTGCTACTGATCTCCGTGACATTGTAATAGATTTTGAATAAAGTTGTCTTCAGGCATAACTGCAGTGGCAAGGGATGTGTTATTGACGTCCGATTGGATTCAAAGACTAGGTGTCGCTTTGCAAACATCAGTCCAAACGTACATCCATAAGAACTCACTGGTTGTGGTACAGCTGGGAAGTGACTAGCACTCTTCTTTCCTGAAGGGTAATCTGAGCTCAGTAGCCTTGATTGGAGCCTACTCTTGTCATGTCATCATTACATCAGTGTGTGATAAATGTGTGTTTCTTATTGCAGATGCTCCAACACCACCAGAGGTACAAGACTGAAGACGCATGATTGTTTCCATTAACTTGCTGAACAGTCGAGAAATCCTATGAGTAAATTCACCACAGTTCAGTGGGAATTAGGAAGCCAGCTACAAAAGGGATTTGTCCAGTTCAGGCACCAGTTTACTTTGTCTCTGTTGGCAATCACTTAGCATAATGTGCCAGACCTTGAACTATAGACCATGGTTGTGCAACATTGCCCTTGTATGTTAGATAACCTCTAGTGTATTTTGGGTTACACATTTGCATGTCCGTGAAGACTCGTGAGTACCTTTGCACTCAATGAAACATAAGGGTGAAACCAATTGAACAATATACCTTATTGCACATAAATGATTGACTATTATGAGATTGTTTTGTTAGGACCTCGACACTTGGTTCACAGTATTAGCTGAACAATGCATGACACTTTATTAGCACATATACATTCAACTTTTTGATGGTCCCTTATTTTGGGCCTAGGAGAGCATACTTTAGAGCAAAGGGAAGAGTCGTTGAGCTCTGTGGAAGGATGTTAGGCATAACCCAGGCTCATTGAAGCATTTTGACTTCTTCGTTAAAGCTGACATTTGCTACCTTGCTGTGCAAGCTTATCGGTCCCAAATGTAGATGTAAATTATTCCTGCGAATGTATAACATAGAGGGGCATATTCACAAGAAGCTATTGCCAAGTCAACGGCTCTTTATCGCAGCGAAAGTTGCGATAAAAATACCTCCCCATTGACAAGTCAGTGTAAACAGCCCACAGCACCAGTTTACACACGATAGAAGCCGCAAAAACCATCGCCACAGAGGCCCCCCGCAACTATTCCTAATGAGATGTAGAGTGGGCGTTTTCTGGTGCCAAAAGCCGCGACAACATCTCACCTCAACATTCTCAACACCCAGACAGAACTGCGGTAAAAACACAAAACAGGCGATAAGGCATGTTAGCACCAGGAAATCTACACCTGCTCTGACCTGGTGTAAAGTCGGACGGCAGCCTGCACCACAAAACGGAGACCAGCCCAGGGCCACATCGGAAGGGCAACAGATGCCATGTAGCCACCCTTCATGCGGCCTGTACAACCAAGAGGGCCACCACAACACCCACCAACACCACCCCAGGACCACATCCCACACCCGGAACACTCCCCCCGGACCGCCACCGACGCACAGCAGACAAAGACAGCGGACTCCCAGGAAGTGTTCCAGCCACACAGACCCAACCTCTGACAATGTCACCGTCCACCACAGGCTGAAAGGGACAACCACCTTTCAAGCATCCTGATCATTATCGCCCACCAGGCCTACGGCACCAACACAGCGGACAACCAACATCCCACCCCACACCAAGCTGCTGGCTTGGCTGCACCTGTTGGCCCCTGGCACCCCCCAAACAACACCCGCCAGAGTCGGAGGAGTCCCACTGCCAGCCATATCCAAGAACCCCACACCTGTCCTGGACATCACCAACACCCTGTTACCCCAGTCCCCATACGTCCAACACAATGCGCATGTCGCGCTGGAGACCAAGCAAGGATCATATGCCATAGCAGGATGCACGCACATGTTGGGGGAAATCCACAGCACACATGTCCCACCATGTTCCACCTGTGCCCCCTTGTGAAACAGCACACAATCACTGCAACAGAAAGCACATGTTCCACCCCAATGTGCAGGCAACAACCGAACACCGTGGAACCTCCAACAATGTCACCTTCAAATGCACAGCCAGTGTGCATGATTCCTCCATCCTCCGACAGTCCATCAGCAACCAGCGTTCCCAGGATGGCACCAAGGGAAATGCACAGCCCCTTGGCAAGTTCCAAATGAACACCCCACTCACCTCAACTCCACAACCATGCAAATCACAGCTCTGGCAATGCACACATCACAAAATCACAACCAACATGCACAACAACATGCCCACCCACCCGACATGACAGAACAACTCCCAATGGTCACCTGGCCAAGCCGTGAACATGAGCCGTCAACGGCATAGCACCTCAGCCTCACAACAGCCGAATGTGGGGAGAAGTGGCAAACAGGCATGTGTGAAGGATGCAGTAGTACCATGATTGGGAAAGTACACAATGCCAACGGTGGCGGAGATGTACTGGACAGACCGCAGTATGCAGCACACACCCATATCCATAGCGACATCCACCTGGACGGTGGACACAACCATGTCACCACAGCCAGTGGGGGACCTCGTGGAAATCTTCCATGTTATGCCCCCTCTAAGTGTGACTGGAGTGGGATGGCCTGGCGTACACCATGCCAGCGTAGGGGTGTGAATAAGTAGCATGTAGCCCTGTGCATGGTCCTCTTCCAGAAAGCCCAACGTCTCTGCCAGGGCGGCGCCTCTCACCACACCACAAGGCTGACGCCGTCCTCGTGAGCGGAGTTGCCTGCGACGCTGTGTACCTGCCGGACCGCGAACCCGTCAGGCCCACCCCTGTGCAGCCAGGAATCACTGGTCACCTGCCAACACCGGCGTGTGTCAAGGAGAGCCCACCACGTTCTGGCTCAAGCTCCAGGCCCTAGTCCAGTGAACTTGGCAGCCTACTCAGACCATCACGGCCTCTACGACACGGGCCCGGTTTAGTCCTTTTTCGTTGACGTACTCTACTGCTGCCTCAGGCCTACTCCTCGGCCGAGTAGGCCCCATGTGTGAAACTGTGTCCTGAGTCATGAATGGCACTGATCCCAAATCCGGGCAACCGGCAACAGCACCAGACTCCCTTGGATCAATGAGGCATAGTTCCATATGGGATTCTTGCGACACGTGGTGCCACTAACCCTGTTCAACACCAGCTGGCGAGACGTGGTGCCACTAACCCTGTTCAACACCAGCCGGTGACACGTGGTGCCACTAACCTTGTTCAACACCAGCCGGCGACACCTGGTGCCACTAACTGTGTTCAACGCCAGCCAATGACACGTGGTGCCCCTAACCCTGTTCAACGCCAGCCAGGGCACGTGGTGCCACTAACCCTGTTCAATGCCAGCCAGCAATACGTGAGGCATAGTTCCATATGGGATCCTTGCGACACATGGTGCCACTAACCCTGTTCAATGCCAGCCGGCGACACGTGGTGCCACTAACCCTGTTCAACACCAGCTGGTGACACGTGATGCCATTAACCCTGTTCAACACCAGCCGGCGACACCTGGTGCCACTAACCCTGTTCAACGTGAGCTGGCGACACGTGGTGCCAGGAACCCTGTTCAACGCCATCCGGCGATACATGGATGAGGGACCAGGACTACAATGAGGACCAGTAGGTCTCACATCCAGCACCTAGGCGCAAATCACGAATGGCAGAGTCCACACCAGTGGTCGCATGTTGAGGAGTAAGAGGAAGATGCGGCTCAGTCCAGACGAAACCCGGATCACATACACAGAGGTGTCCCAACACGTGGTGCCACTGAACCTCAACTACCCAGGCCGGTGGGGCCATCTAACCTATGCCAGCGACACTCGGTGAGTGGGCCGTGCTGACCGCTGCCTCAGGCCTACACCACAGTCAGGTAGGTTACACATTTGGAACTGAGTCTTGATTACACCATGGCAGTGAACACCATTTAAGGCATAGGACAAGTCACTATACTCACTTCGATGTGTTGCCAACAACTCTGTTCATGGCATCACAACCACACGTGTCTGTGGCCCTACGCAGCGCACGAGTGAGTCACAGATTTGGAACTGAACATTGGTTATTCAAAAGGCAGAATACATGTCATTGCACGCACGGAGAGGGGTAAGAGGATGACCCGTTGCAGTCCGGAGGGAACAAGATCATCGTTACGGAGGTGATAGAACACTACTGACAACTGCCCTTGTGTCACTAACTCTGTGCCTCACCAGCCAACGACACATGGCTGTGGGCCACTGCTGACCGCTGCCTCTGGCCTACACTGTGGTCCAGTAGGTCACAGACTCCTAATTTTGCAATGGCTGAGTTCATATCAGCGTACCAGCATCATCGCAGACAGCATCCCCTCTCAGCCCCTGTGCCACTAAGTCTGTTCCCAGACAATCATGGACACTCTCTGGTCGAACTTTGGTGGCATCTGAGTCTATGGACTAGGGGGCAGTTTTCATCCTCAAGTAGCTGATACCTAATTGGTGGTGGCAACGAGGCTGTCACATTCCACTCCTCCATTTGCTGCTTCCGGATAAAATCAAACCATTCGGCGTCATGCCCTTGAAGACACCTTCCACTGTCCCCCGATACCCTCCGCAACATGCACCTCGGACATTGATGGTGAATCGCTCAGGTCGCATGGCCCATCTGACTGCACCGCAAGTCACCGTCCCATGGCTGGGTGCCTGTGCCGGCCGCTGTGCATTCGGGGCCACTAACTCTGTGCTGGTCAGGTCCAGGACCCCTTCTTCTGAGATATTGGATGGCCCCTGAAGCGTTGGCCTTGGGGTCATCAATGCCATTTATCTGTGGCCCTGCGCTGTATGCAGCCTCCAGGCCCAACAGCGTCCCACCAGGGCTCACACACCAAATCGAGTCCTGACTGGCCCAGATGTGGCATCACTGCAGGAGGCGCACGCCACCACCGCAAGAACCACCTCCAACAGCCATCTGCCAGAGTCGAAACGATGGTTCTGACAGACGTACGGAGTTGCTCAGACCTGTTGTGGATGCCATCATCGGCCTGATACCCTGCTCAGCACTCCAGGTGCCAGTGACTCAGTGCACCGCAAGCCATTGTCCGTTATTGATTGAATTTTGAGCTGTGGAGAGGTTGCGCAGCTGTGTCACCTTAAACAGTGTGTGGGCCCTGAGACGTTGATGGGGAAGATAATGCAAGTATGACACACCCTACTGCATCTGCATCAGGTGTCTGTTGGAGGGACACAATCCGAGACTTTTTCTTCACATGGGCGTGCTCATCTCTAGTGTCCCATTCCAAGTGCACTGCAACTCACGGACACTTCTGTTTGCATGTTGGCTGTCCTCTGGACTTTCTCCGGCTCCCTCCATGTTGCTCAGCAGTTGACTCTTTTATGCATGTCTTTTCTGTTTCCATTGCACTGGTGTCTAATATTCAAGTGTGTTAGAATCCGTGGTCTCTGGTTGGCGCAGGTATGCACTTGCGACAAGCAGGGACCCTTTCCTCTAAGTCAGGGCATAGGATCACCTCTTTAAAAATAACCCCTGCTCACCCTTTAGGTAACGTGGCACGAGCAGTCCGGCTAGATTCCAGAGGGCATTAGGTTAAGCGTTACAAGTTGTCCCACACAATAATCACCACCCCACCACACAAAGACACAAGGCTGTAGTTATATCAAAATAAAGTTCTTTATATAAAAGATTTCTTGTAGGCAGGTTGATACAATACAGTTCTCTTGTAAGTACTACTCCAGTTACTCTTTAAATGCTCAAAATCAGTCCACAGTTATTAAAAGGGCACAGTTCTGATCAAAATAAGGTTATTTGGGGGGTTGTGCGCTTCGTAGCACCTCAGGTACACTTCGTACCGCTTTTTAAGTACGTTGTGCCGTTCCTCACGCTTCTCGCGTGAGTACGCGTATGCAGGCAGTGAACCAGACGGGCCGTACCTACGTAGGTACGTGTCGAACTTGATCCAGGCTTCGCTTGCCGAGTCTCACGCTTCCCGCGTGAGCACCGGCAATTGGTTTCAATGCGGTTCGGTTCAAAACAGGTACGGTTCAACTATGCTGTTTCAGAGGCCAGTACGGTTCGATCTACAGCCCAGGTCACAATGATTGCAAATGCCAGTACGATCGGTACGGGTCGAACTACGGCCCAGGTCACAAGTATTCAACAGCCAGTACGACTCAAAGCAAAGTACTTTAGCGGCAAGTACGGTTCGAACTACGGCCCAGGTCACAATGATTGCAAATGCCAGTACGATCAGTACGGGTCGAACTACGGCCCAGGTCACAAGTATTCAACAGCCAGTACGACTCAAAGCAAAGTACTTTAGAGGCAAGTACGGTCCGTACGAAGGCAAGTACGGGCCGTATTTACGCGCACAGCTCCCAAATAGTTCTAAAGCAGGTACGGCTCGTACGTAGGCAAGTACGGGCCGTACTTTTAGCGCGATTGTCACAAATACCTTCTTTTCTTCACGGGGAGGGTCACGGCAGCCTCAGGTTTCCACGGGGAGGTGTCCCACATCGCGGTGTTGTCCATCAAGGTCAGAGGGCAGCGGTGCTTTGTGGCACCCTTGCAGAAGGTCTCAGCCACACGATAGAAGCCAGACGAGGGGAAGGCAGCTCCGGGGCAATTCTTAGCGCGTTGCAGCGCCGACGGAGTCTCGGTAGATCACCGGTATATCGCAGGTCCTTGCGGGGATCTCGGCGGCGCGGGGTCTGCAAGACTCGGTGCGCAGACACTCAGGGTCCTTTCCTTGCGGTGCGAGCTACAGCTCGGAGGGGCAGGTACTTGCAGTGCTGGGACCAGACAGGTCCTTGCGGTGCTCGTGGTAGCCCCAGGTGGCAGATGTCGCGGTGCTGGGAAAGGGGTAGAGGCACACAGGTTCTCTGGGAGTCAGCTTCACAGAATCGCTTCCAGGCACTTCTCCTCTTCTTTGGGAACGGTAGCGCCCACTGTTCCTGGGGCGCTGATCAGGGGGCAAGTTCACAAGCAAGCCCTTGGAGATTGTTTAAAAGCACAAGTTGAATCAAAGTCTTTTTCTGTAGTCTTTTCCTCTTCTTCCAGCAGACAGGCACCCACTGCAGGCCAGTCTCTTAGGCAGAGAGACAGTATTCCTCCTTCAGCTTCTCCAGGTCCTTCTCCTTCAGACAGAGGTTCGTCTTGGCGTAAACAGGATCTGATTTCTTAGGAGCAGGGCTCCTTCTTTTATACACCAATTCTTTTGTTCTTTGTCGCCAGGGGCCCTGGGCCTGGCTCAGTCCAGTTCTGGAGCACTTTGTTGTGGTGACTCTGCTCTTTCCTTTCAGCAGCAGGGCAGAGACATCAGCCGCTCCACAGGGGGCGGAGCAGGCTTTGTGGTGGCAGAGCACAGGTCTATTCAAGAGTCAAGGTGTACTCCTCCCACCCATCCTGGTGTAATCTCTCTACCCACCACCTGGCAGCCAGCCTGTCTCCTGGAATTCCCCAGCCCTGCTCCTTCCCTGTTACTAGGCAGAACACACACACACAGCGCAGAGGCTGACTGAAATGGCCAGGTCAGTAAATACTAACTTTCTAAAAGTAGTATTTACAAACGCAGGATATTAAAATAAACTTTACTAAAAGAAGTATTTTATTATTCTGAGTTCAGGCATACTAAATATGACTTTCTACCATGCTCTATGAGTCCACTGGGATCACAGGGTGTAGCAATTCCAGGCCCATTCTGTCCTATGGAGAGCAGGTAGCCTTCAACAGTGAAAAACGAAAAATGACTGTAATTCCCTATAAAGACATGCCACACACATCAGGGCATGTCCTACCTTATGCCTACAATGCACCCTGCCCTGGGGCCTACCAGAGGGGTGACTAATATGTAGTTAAGGGAAGGTTTAGGGACTGGCAAGTGGGTGCGCTTGCGCAGTCAGCGCGACAGTACCAGACTGCGCGCAGGTTCTGCAGTGGCAGATCCTAGACAGATTTTACTAGGCAGCTTCTGTGGGTGGCCCAAGCAGTGCTGCAAGCCCACCAGCAGCATTTGCATTTACAAGCCCTGGCACTCCTGGTGCACTTTACTAGGGGCTGATAGTAAACCAAATAAGCCAAATATGGAAACCAATCAATGTATACATTTTACCATAGGGAGAGCATATGCACCTTAGCACTGATCAGCAGTGGGAAGGTGCCCAGAGTCTTAAATCAGCCAACAACAGGTCAGGAAAAATACAGGAGGAAGGCAAAAAGTTTAGGGATGACCCTGCAAAAAGGGCCAGGTCCAACAAAGTGGTTGCCAGCACCAGACATTCTGTGCGGTATGGCTTACACTCACCCCACACACACATTCAGCACAGGCATCACTGTACATGTGGCCCTGCCAACAAAGGGGCCGGGCGCATGTGCCCGTAGCCAGTTCAACATGATTTCTGCGTGTGGCCCTGTGGTCTTGTTGTATGCATGAGGGCCCTGGGCCCGATGCCATTACATTGTGCTGTGTACATCGGATGCAGACGTGTCACCGCAGGCAGCGGGTTGGAGCTTGGACATGTAGCTTTGTCATCACCCACTCAATTCGTAAGGGGAGTGGCCAGGGCCGTCGTGCGCAGAGCCAATGTGGGTGTGTGACTGCTATTTGCGTGCCCCTGCCTGTGGTTCTGTACTGTGAATGTGCAACTGCATGTGTCTCTATGGCAGTGTGGGTCTCCTTAGTGGGGTGTTAGTGGCCCCTGAAGGGTGATAGACACCTACGTATGTGTCCTGGTTTGCATTCCATGGGTTCGGCACCCAACCACACCTGTTGGGCCACCTCCTTTTGGCGTGCAGGAACATGGCATTGGGGTGCGATGTGTGTGTGGGTGAAGTGTCATGAGTCCTGGTGGGGGGTTGCGTGGTATATCCATGTGCTGTTGTAGGGCATCTGTGTAGACAGTGTGATGGTCTTCTTCAGTATCACTGATGTGTTGTATTCTGTGCTCTGCTGAAGGTGTTGTGTGCCCCTCTGCGATGTGAAGTGGAGGTGTGTATTGACTTTGCGTTGACATATATGTTGGCGCATTGTGCAGGTTTACATGCAGACTGTATGGCAATGTACATTGTGACTGTTTGGGGGTGCTGGATTCTACTGCGGGACAGTTTACATTTGGTCTACATGACGGATGTGATGACGTACGCATACATTTCCATTTCACAGTTTCCGGTTTCGTCAGATGTGGTAGGCATGTTTCTGTGCATGTGCGGAGCCAGTTGTGTCTTCTGTTCTGCAGTGACGGCTATGCGTGTTGTTCCTCGTTGTCGTCAATGTGGGTGTGCTGTTCGTGCTATGTGTGTGTGCTGCAGTGTGCCAATGGGATCGGGCCCATGGACCTGGGTGATTGTGGGTGTGCAGTGTGCTACACCTCATTGTGCCTGTATGCCATTGTGCCCACTCCCCCGTCCCCCCAGTCTATTTGTTGCACTCCCTGTTGATGTTGTGTCAGGTCCTCTTGAGCTGTGTCCGTACTCCCTACTCCTTGCCCCATATCCACACTGATGACAGTGGCCTGGGTTTCCTTCACCTCCTCCGGTGGCGATGGGCTGCCACCTCCTGTCGCCGTTGCTGCCTTTCTGTTGGCAGCGGGTTTGTGCCTGGTTTAGGTAGTCACGTCATGCCGGCACCTCTGGGCCTCCAGGATTGGCCTCCTGGGCACTCCGACTGCAATCCAGGTGGTCTGCTAGTGGGTCAGTTGCTGGTAGTGTTCTGTCACCTCCGTGATGCTGGTCTTTTTTTTCCTGAGGTGTGCCCCCGTCTTCCTGGCCCTCTTTTCCTTGGCCTTTCCTGACCCCGTTGTTCCCTGTTGGTAGTCTGTGGGGGTTGTGGGGTTTGAGTTGGCCCCTGCGCTGTGTCAGTGTGCATCCATGTTGCTACGCGCTTTGGATTGTTTTGGGTGTTTTTTCTGTGGTTTTTATGGTGCATTGTTCCCCCAGACGCATGGAATTTGCAGGCCTGTGGCTGGTTTTCGCTATTCTTTGTACCGCGGTTGGCATCATCGCATATTTTTTGCGTTCGCGTATCGCATTTATGCGGCGTGACGTTGAGTTTCATGCGGAGATTTGGTAGGTTATCTGGTGACTATCACATGCTACCGCCTTGTTGTGAATTCCACGTTGGCACGGGGTTATTTTCCCGCAATAGGCTGCACTATTGAAAGTTGCATTACGCTACTCTTGGGGTAGTTTTCACACGTTCTTGTGAATATACCCCTCAGTGTTCTGGAGCATTCTCTAGCGTCTCTGTTCCAGGCTCTTTGTGCTAGGTGCAATTGCCATGTGTTTTGATAACCAATGAATGCAGTACAATTTCATGTATCATTTCAACCAGTTAAGGCAGTAACACAACAAATCAGGAGAGAACAGTTTGCGCCTAAGTTGGAAGCCAGAGATACATTCAATAACAATTCTCATGATCTCCACCTCTTCTCTCCACAGGTGATAAACATGTAACTGTACTTCTATATTTTACAGTTCTAATTTAATTTACTTGTTGCTCCTGGTTCCTTTTGCCATCTGCTAAAAGGGTTTGCCATAAACCTAGTAATTCAATTGCTTGATGTGGAAGTTGAGTGGCCTAAGGCTAAGAGGGTGTTCTATCTAGTTAGGGTAGCATCGTAGGAGTACGCATTTTTTTGTCATGTATTTTATATACTTGCCTGTGTTTATGATTAAAGCAAAATAGTAGAAATCTACCATCCTTTTACTTTCCTAGTGCTTCTAATCATCTATATCTGTTACTGTCTAATGATTATTTCAGCACACCTATTTTACACTAGAATAACGACTGTTCAATAAATACTTATTGGAAAAAGTCCCTACCGGTTATTCTGTGTAACCTTCTGAGACAAAGTGAGCACGAGTGACTGAGCGAAAAGTAGTACACTGTTTCTACAGTCCTAAGGGATCAGGGTTGTCATGTTCGATAGTTGCCAATAACTATTCTCTCCTTGGTAAGAGGAGTTTCTAGTGGCACTGTAAGCTAGCTGGTATAACAGGCCAAAATATCCAATGGAGGTGTCTGGAATCAGTCTGGACACCAAGCCTACAGTGTATGTTGTCCGAACACGCAAATCCTGTATAGGTTTTATAGTAACTACACAACAAGACATTTCCCATAGGCATAAGCCTATAAGGGTACATTTTACCCATTATTCTTCTTGGAATACCATGCTCCCACAACCGTTTGATGGTCTTAATACCCAGTAGGGCAGGAGGAATGTAATGAAAGGGAGGGGACAAACAGGACTGGGAGTAAAGAAGTTTACCAGTAAGTATTTGAAACATTACCTCCATGTCCTTATGTCCCCGTCCTATTCATTACTCACGAGGAATACCAAAGCTGTCCCAACAAGATCTTCAGACTTCCCAAGCCAAAAAACACCAGACCCAACAAACCCAAAGTGCTTCCAACAATCACAAAGGATTTTAATTAAAAAAATTACCAAACAAAAGAAACTCAGAGCAAGGCAGAATCCAAAGCCCCAAGCCCGAAATTCCTCTGGGCATGCAAAAACTTTTGAGGGCAATAATGTCTAACAAAAGTATTTGGACATGCCCAAATTTCAGCAATAGACACACTTCTTGCCTCAGCCCAGCAGGAAAGGATTCTAGTAGCACATCCCTGAATGCCACCTGTGGGTGAGGGGAAGAAAGATTCAGTCTTGGCAAAATAATCACGTAACACCCTTTTTACATCCCAAAGATTCCTAAGCCATCTCACTAGAAACTTCAAACACTCTAAAAAAAGAGCTGGAAGAGCAACTTCCTGATTCCTGTGAAAAGCTGAAGCCACCTTCAAAACAAGAGATGAATTAGGACAAAGCACTACCCCATCCTCAAAGAATGTAAGAAAAGACACCCTTGCCACAAAAGCAGCCAGTTCCCCAATCCTGTGTCCGAAGTAATGGCAACCAGAAAAACAATGTTTAGGGTTATAAGCTTAGGGTCATATTTACAAGAGGCTTGCACCACCACGGTGTCATTTGTTTGGCGCAGTTGCAGCACATTCAGTGCTCCATATTTCCAAAGTGATGCAGTAAGCCTAATGCGTCACTTTTCCCAGTCCTGCGTAGTTTTGTACCTGCACGACAACTGGCTGTGTCAGGTACCACTAATCATATGCAAGGTAGGTCCCCCCTTAAAATCCAACACAGAACTGATGCAGCCAAATTTACAAGTATATAGGAAAGAGGCACATCTGGGTCAAATGACGGGCATAGTCAAAAAAGGGTCAAAGAGCCTACGCAACAGCACTGGAACATAAGCTAAACTTATCCAAACCACCTTGGCAAGCACAACTACACCATGGAGATACTCAGACTGCAGCTCAGAGCACCGAGAAGACCACCACCTCTCCCACCTACGACATCACCATGGAGGCACGACAGGAGAAGGGAGCAGACATGCTGCCAGATGATTACCTTCACTGACCTCAGGGAGGAAGAGGTCATCACCCATTACAAGCTCAGGAGGGAGTCCATTGTCCAGCTCCTGCATCAGATTGTACCAAGGTTGCAGCCAACATCGCAGTGGTATACAAACATCCCTCCACAGGCAAAGCTATTAGCAGTACTCCACATGATGGCGTCTGGAACTTTCCAACCCACCACAGCTAGAGTGGCAGAAGTATCCCAGCCGTCCTTTTCGGGATTACTACCCTTCGTCCTGGATGCCATCATAAGCCTCGCACCCCAGTATATCATGGTCTCCAACACACAGCAGAATCAACAGGAAAACAAGCAAGGCTTCTATGCCGCTGCTGGATTTCCACATGTTTTGGAGGCAATGGACTGCACACATGTGCAACTTGTGCCTCCTGCTTCTACATCCCACCTGTACCACAATAGGAAGCACACATGTCAGCGTACTGGCAATAGTGGACCATCTGGGTATATTCATCAATGTGCTGGCAAAGTAACCTGGAAGTGCTCATGATGCATACATCTTCAGACAGTACATAAAAAATGAGCACTTCCTGAATGGGACATATGGGAATGGCCTACTAGTTGTTCAGTACATCTCAAGCACTTGACTGACCTCATGACAGTAAATTATGAAGGATAAAATTTCTAAATTTGTGTTTGGTGAATGACGCAGGTGTGTGCCTCATACTTGCAACATACTACATGGCACACGTGCAATACAACCTTCCAAGTCACACATGTTGAGACCTGTGGTTCTCATGTACAAGAGGCTTTTGCTGCAGGAGAATACATTTACATGATGCTCTGGTGGAGCAATTCTTTCAATCATATCTATGAGGCCATGCGTAGTCACCTTGTGTGCCCTTGCATGGCCTCATAGATATGGACTGAGGCAAGGCAATGGAAATTGCTGCGCAGCCTTACTCTACATCAAGGATGTTTGCCATGGGTCTTATGGTGGGATTCCCCATGCAACACCAATGTGTTTTGACACATTCCCAGAATTACAAGGGAAACCGGGAATGTGTCAAAAATGTGTGCCTCCCCAGTTGATGTGTAACATGGAGTAATAACTCCATTTATCTTCGTTCTTTACTCATTCGATGTGTGCTGCATTCTGCAGCACACATGGAAAGGGGAAAACACATCCATGTATTGTTTTAGTGCAGAAAGATGTCCCTTACTGCATGAAAACTATACAGCCCACAACGCACATGGTGCAAGGCCGCCTGTGTTGGCACGAGTCACCAATCTTTCATTGTGCGCATGAAGAAGCACCGCAAATGTGCTGTATGAAATCCAAATGGCTCATTCCTGCCCTTTCCTTTTGACGCTGGGCAGCGCAGCCAAGTGCCTTCCAGTGCTGATTTGTGTCAAAATGTATAAATGAGGCCCTGTGTGTGTATCCAATGGTGGAAACATCATCAGCAATGCAACACCTTGTAAAAAGCAGTATCCCTACACTGTGTTGAATGAAGCGCTTCCCTTTCTGGTGTCTATGTGTCTAGAAGTGTCTCCCATGGCCATGAGGCATGTCGTGTGTCCAATACCTGAGAAACCGGGAACAGTGTCATATGTCTCAAGGTCATGTGTACTATGGAAAATTAAAATAATCAGTCCTCTAAGGGTTCAGATTGTGCAGCAAGGTAGACTCTCATGCATACAGTACATCTCATAGAACAGGCAGCCACACATCCACCATTTACATAATGTCACTACCTTGGTGCAATGCTGCACATTGTCTGCCAGTGCAGGCAGCAAACCCAGGGCACTGAATCATGTGGCAAAATATGTCCTACACTGTCTTCAATCAGTGTGGCAGTGCAGTTTTTTTAGTTTACCAGAGCACTGTACAGTGCATCACTCCCACATATGTCAAACCCCTTGCAGACAGTCAATATAGTTGAGACAGTGCACTGCCATGCGTAGACTATCATGTCCCACATAGACATACACTCACTAATCTTCCCATGGCTGTAGCAAATGAAAAACTACTACTGTCACATCCAAATATGTTTAAATGAAGTAGACAACGTCATCTGCATCGGCTATAGTTTTTAAAATCAGACATGTTTTAGTTCAGAAATGAAAATAGTACTTCCAAACAAATACAATAGAGGAGTGTGAGAGAAGTATCTCCTCAATAGTTTACTGACTCTAATCACTAGTTAAAATTCACCATGTTCATGGCATGGGCACTCACACGTATGACAAATAGTAAGTGTGTCACAAAGGACAGTATACTTGTATGTGTATTACAGTGTCACTCATACCAAAAATGAAAGTGTGTGTATGACAAACAATGTCAGTGCATGTCCCATAATGTTTGCAAAGTGTATGAATGATTCAGGACACATAACAGATGCATTTGAATATGGGCACATCGACCATCACGACCTTTGACTGATTGTTTCCCTCCTGTCTTTTCAGCTGATCAAGGATATGGTCTGCAGCCATGGGTCATGATGACCCCATATGCACAACCCCAGATGAATGCCCAGCGGAGCTACAACCAGGCTCTAAGCCGGACCCGGTCCATAGTGTAGCACGCTTTTGGAGTACTTAAGTCACGCTTTCTGTGTCTCAAAATGTCTGGGGCGATTGCTGTACTCCCCACCTATGGTATATAAGATCAAAGTAGTGTGCTGTATTTTGCACAACATCTGTGTGCGGACCAATGCGCCATGGGCCAAGGGAATTGAAGACCATGAAGGCCCAGAGGATGATGATGACAAAAATGAGGAGCAACACCAAAATGTCTTTTCACTTGCTGGGACACGGCGGAGAGACCAAATTGGGAAAAATATATTTGCCAATGCATGAGACACATCAAGGCTTCACTTAAATAAGGTCCACATGAAAAGAGAGTACTAAAATGCTATGCTAATAAATATATAAAAACTACCAATGTGCAAGCAATTATACTTTATAGACACAGTAAACATCTAAACACTCAAGTCACACATTCTAGTAGCTGGCACACAATAAAGGTATGTAGCAATGTATAACAAACAGCGCTGGACAACATCTTGTAAATCCAAAAGTGTGTGCATGACATCAACCTTTTTGAAATGGTAGTCCATTGGGAAGACAGACACAGTTTTGACAGGCTATGATAATGTGTTCTGTTGCAGCGTCATGACTGTCAGGCATCCAACCACAATCAAAATGGTGAGTTAAAGTAAATCGCTGTTAGAACTGGCATCCTTGGCGTGGTTTCCCCTGTCTTTTTGCCTCTACCTCCAGTATTTTTGACTATGTGCTGGGCTTTGTTTTCGTTGGTATAGGTACTCTGGGCACTTTACCACTGCTGGTCAGTGCTAAAGCGCTAGCGCTTCTTGAGTAAATTGTGATTCTGATTGGTTATCCATGATTGCCGTATTTGATGACCTGGTAAGTCTCTAGTAACGCGCACTTGGTGTCCCCAGGGCCTATAAATCAAATACTACTAGTGGGCCTGCAGCACTAGTTGTGCCACCCAAATGAGTAGCTCTGTAATTGTGTCTCAGGCCTCACACTGCACTGTCGGTGAGTGAGGTTTTAAACTACCATGTCGACTTTGCAAGTGCAACCACTTGTCCGTCCCAAACCTTACCTTTTGTTTCATGCAAGGCACCCCTAAGGTAGGCCCTAGGTGTGCCCTTTGGGTAGGGTGCTGTGTATGTGAAAGGTAAGGCATGTAATGTTGTGTTTTACATGCCCTGATAGTATTTCACTATTGCAAGGACTAGCTGTCCCATAGGCTATCATTGGAGCTACCGTGTAACATTTTACAAGTGTAACTTTCAATTGGGAACAGCTAGAGATTTGGAGTTTGGGCTCTCTCAGCTCAGAATGCAAATACACATCTTTTATTGAAGCTGGTTTATAAATTGTGTTTGAAAATGCCCCTTTAGACAGTGGTAATTTTTTTGCTTAACCATACTGTTCATTTGCCTGCCTGTGGAATCAATGTCTGGTTTCGACTGGCAGGGCTGTTTGTGTATTCACTCTAGATAGTCTCACAAAGGGAGCTGATGTGTGCCCTGCATACCTTGAGTGCCCATTACCAGGCTGACCTAAAATGGTGGGAGGAGTTATAACATACACCTGAATAGGGCTGTACTTGGCCTCTCACAATGCTGTCTCCACCCCCTGGAGTGTGTCTGGAGCCACAACAAGGCAGGACAGGAACTTGTGCACTAGAAAGAAAATTCTTTGAAGAATGCCTGCTTCAAAGGCCAAAAGTTGTATAAGTATTGGACCTAAAACCCCAGACTTTTAGGACACTTCTGGATCAAGAGGAACCTCTGAAAAGGAGAAGAGCTGGAGAGCTGTGAGGAGGCCCCTTTTCTGTGTGCTGCTTTGCTGGGTTGGCCTGCAGTTGCTGCTTCTGCCTTGGAGAAGAAAAGGACTGGACTTTGCTGTGTATACTGCTTGTGAAGTTTCTCCAATGGCTTGTGCTTGCTGGCCTCCTGTTAAGAAGTCTCAGATTCATCAAAGACTTAATATGCATCTTCCCTGAAGTCCACTGAAGGGAGTTCTGATCTGCCTAGTGGCTCCAATTCCAGTTATAGGCCCTCTGAGGCGTTTTCTGCTTCAAAAAGCTGCAAAGTCCTGCCAAATTGATGCTTTGCCCTAACAGCGCCTGTTTTTCAGACGCAGCCCCATGGTGCAGGAGATATTTCCATGCACTCCTGCAATGCGGCCTATGAAATTGACACAGCACCTGCCCACTGCCAGAAGAACCACTGCAGCCTGGATTCAGCGCACCGATCTCCAAAGTCTGAGACCACGCACTGATTCCAACGCAGGCCCTACTGTGCAGATGAGAAGATTGGCGCATCATTGGACTGTGGCCAAAGAAATCGACGTAGAACCTGGTTCACCACCGCTGCATCGGCTCCAGCGCATCGGGATTTTTTACACATCACACTTGGGAGCCAAGTCAACATCAACACTGGGCTTCAGTAAGGAACCGAGGCCATGTTTCCAGAGAATCGACGAATCATCTCCCCGCATAGTTGGAAAATGATACAGAACCTCCCCTCGCAGTAAGAAACCGATGCATCACATCCTCTCCAGTAAGGAACCAACAGATTACCTCAGCTGCACAGCAGTAAGGAACTGACTCATCGCCTCCCCTGAGAAAGGAATCAATGCATCACCATCCCTGAGCGTAAGGAACCAACGCATCACCTTCCCTGTGAGTCAGGAACCAACACATCACCTTCCTTGCACTTTTTTTCATCTTGTGATTTTAACACATTCCAGGTACTTTGCACAAAAAGTGACACATCCATAGTTTTATATGGACTGAACTGTTTTCATCTTGAAATATGTATGCTGGATTTTTGTTGTTTTGGCCTTGTTTGGTTTAGATAAAGATTGTTTATTTTTCTAAACTGGTGTGGTGTCCAATTTGTAGTGTTTTCACTGCGTTATTGTATATGTTATGTACAAATACTTTACACATCGCCATTGAGATAGGCCTGACTGCTCGTACCAAGCTACCACGAAGGTGAGCAGGGGTTATCTTAGGTGTGTTATCCCCTTTTCCTGACTAGAAGCAAGGGTCCCTACTTGGACAGGGTGCATGACACTGCCAACCAGAGACCCCCATTTCTAACAAATGTGTGCAATGACTGTGTGTGTGGTGTACAGTTAACTATTTGAACAGCCTCATTCTTGTGGAGGATAGTTGAGTTTACTCTTAGTCTGATAACTGTGACGTGAGGCACATAGTATGTGCATGGGAACACAGACCAACCCCTATTGTCTGCGTATGCTACTTCAAATTCAGCAGGCACTTTTTCTATCCAGTTGAACATCTCACATCACTTCACCTAGTACTAATGTGGCACACTTGTACCACTAGACTAAGATGCAAATGGAACAAGCAATGATATACCCTACCATGTAGGTGTTGCACTCAGATATAAACTATAGGTCCACTCATAAGGGTACAGTGTTAGTGTGATTGCACAAACACAACACAATGCGTCAGAAGTGGAATCTTTTGCCCAGATCAAATTACAAAATGCAAGATTCATCCAGCCAAGGTACCATGCACTGATGCACTCCAAGTCATAGTGGCTGGTTTTGTCAACAAATGGCTGGGTGACCATTGTGTGTGAATGCATACCTACAACCTAGGTTTAAGTAACCTCTTAATATACAAACATACTGTGATGTATGCCAATAGCTACTAAATTCCTCCTTTGAATAATTCAGACTAGTTTTGGCTACACAAACTGGCCTCATGATCACTAAATCATGGACAATTCCAAGGTTCCAAGACTGGGGTGGCACTACTTGGCAGGGCAGGCCTACATATTGCAGAGTTCAGATGCAGGCAGTTGGAAGTATTTTGCATCCCTGAGACTTCAATCAGAAGGCAAGCCAGCAAGCCATTGGGGCCACTTTGGGTCAAGTGATGCAGGTCCAGTCCTTCTCACCTGGGCACAATAACAACAGGCAGCAAAGCAGTTCAGCAAGGCAAGAGTCCAGCAAAGAAACAGTCCAGCAGAGTGGCATTCCTTCCAGCAGTACAGCAGTTTGTCTTCCTGGTAGATGGTCATAGGTCCAGAAGTGTACTAAAGTCATGCTGTCAGAGGTCCAGTACTCATAAGTGGGGGAGACTTCAAAGACACCTAAGCACACAGAGTTTCTCCCTTCCTGACCTGGCTCCAGACTCACTACAGGGATGTGTGCAGCCCTTTGTGTGTGGACAGGACACAGCCTATTCAGGTGTAAGTGTGAGGCTGTGTCCAGATCCTCCCTCCCATCTTCAAGAATGGCCCAGCAAGACACACCTAAGCACCTTTTGTGAGTGCCTGTCTAGAGGGAATACACAAAGCCCAGATGTCCCCCAACCCAGATTGAACAGTGACAGGCAGCAGGCATCAAAGGTTTAAAGTAAGTAAATGCCAATTTTCTAAAGTTGCATTTGCCAAACTGTAGTTTAAATCCAACTTCATCACAAGTTGTGATTTTAAATTGTGAGTCCAGTGACCCCAAACTTGAAAAGTCCATCTCTTCACAATTGGGAATTTGACTTAAAAGATGTAATAAGATGATCCCAATGTTATCCTATGGAGAGATAGGGCTTGCAGTAGTAAAAAACTAATTTGGAAGTTCCTCCCCCGAAAACCCACATTCTGTTTCAAGTGTACCAGCAGCATTGAGGAGTTTGAGGAGCAAGCCTTTGCCAATATATTTCCCCTTTTGTTCATCCACAACAGTGGGCGGCTCCTCATATGAAAGAGGTGACACATCAGCAGAGCATTCCCCCATAAATAGTTTTGCAGGAGCCTTTGCCACATTCAGTTCATGCAAGGTCTCGTTAATTAGCCTTCTGAGATATTCATCCTCCCCACCCTAGCAGCCTATTTTGGAGGAAAAGAGACCAAAGAATCATTCGAGGAGGAGGAATCCACATGAATCCTCTTGCAAGAATGTTTCTTCATGGCAAATACACAGAGGCAGAAGTAGAGCCAAACACGAAGAAATCCACATATCGCCAGCACAGCATGTAGCAAAATCTCTATGCGGATTTACCTGAACAGCAACTAAAATACTCAAATTTCCAAGATGTGCTGAGAGTGCAGCTGCATCCATATGCACATGCACCCTCAGCCAGGGGCCTGCAAATGCATGGAAAACCACCCTGAAAAAATCTGGCACCTTTCGCGTCCCCAAAAAAGCTTCGCACAGTATACACACTGTGAACGCCCAGAGAGGCCACCTGTATACCTGCCAACAGTTACTGACCACTTTGTGACACCTAATGCATGAAGAAGCAATCATCATATAAGTTTGCAATGCAGATTCCCACCCGGAGTCCTCCATCCCTGTCTCCAGGGAGACAGAAACAAGCATTGGTAAATGCATCAGGTTTCGCCTATGTGATTATGAGAAGCTATTTTTTGTTGTAAGTTGTAGCTTACTGAGCAGTTGTGAAATATAAGTTACAGAAAGTCTGTTAAAGTGTTTTAACTTGTTTATGTACAAAAAGGCTATATATTGTGCTGTTACTAGTGGTATGGTGCGGGTAAGTAATAATAACCTTTTGAATAATAAAATGAAAGAGGGAAAAAATAGATTTAATTGATGTAATAGCAATATAATGTGTTTACAGGAATTCTGACAACTTTTGAGCACGGTGCCACTACACTGGCTGCACCATTCGAATCATGCCCCTATTGCCTGTAGGGTAACTGCACTGGTGACTGCCTTTTTAGTAGTGACATTTAGCAATATTTGGTGTTTAGAGGGGTTTCTAGAGCTTTGGGCACTAGTGACACTGTCCTTGCAGCACCTTTGAAATCATGGCCCTAATACCTGCTGGACTACTGAACTTGTGACTGCCTGTCTAGTAATAAAATTTAGCAATATTCTGCATTCAGTGGGGTCCCTAGAGCTTTTGGCCCCAGTGCCACGGCACCTGCTGCCACCATTCAAATGAAGCCCCTTTTAACTGAAAGATAACTGCAATTGTGTCTGCCTGTATAGTAGAAAAATATAGCAATATTAGGTGAGTAGAGCAATTCTGACAACTTTTGGGCCTGGTGCCACTGCACCTGCTGCAGCTTTCAAATCATAACCCTAATGTCTGCAAAGTAACTGCACTTGTGACTGCCTGTTTAGTAGTGTAATGTAGCAATATTAGGTGTTTAGTGGGGTGCGTAGATCTTTTGGTCCTGGTGCTACTGTACCTGTTGCACCATTCAATTCATGGCCCTATTCCTTGCTAGATAAATGCACTTGTGACTGTCTTGTTTAGTAGTAAAATTAAGCAATAATCTAGGTTATGTGGGGTTCCTAGAGCTTTTGGCCCCAGCGCAACTGCATCTGCTGCACCATTCAAATCGTGTCCCTTTTAACTGCAATTGTGACTGCCTATTTAGTAGCAAATATAGCAATAATATGTGTTTAGAGGAGTTCTGACAACTTTTGGGCCCGGTGCTACTGCTCCCTGCTGCACCATTGACATCATGACCTTGTTGTCTGCAAGGTAAACACAATTGCGGGTGTCTGTTTAGGAATAAAATATATAGCAATTTCAGATGTTTGGTGGAGTGTCTAGTGCTTTTGGTCCCGATGCCACTGCACCTTCTGCACTATTGAAATCATGACCCTATTGCTTGCTAGATAACTACACTTACGACTGCCTGTTTAGTTGTCAAATATAGCAATATTTGCTGTTTAGAGGAGTTCTGACAACTTTTGGGCCCAGTGCCACTTCATCTGCAGTACCATTCAAATAATGACCCTGTTGCCTGCAGGATAACTGTACTTGTGACTGCCTGTTAAGTAGTAAAATATAGCAATATTTGGTGTTGAGTTCTGACAATGTTTTGGCCTGTTGCCACTGGACCTGTTGCACCATTCATATCATGACCCTAGTGCCTGAAAGAGAACTGCATTTGTGACTGCCTAATTAGAAGTAAAATATAGCAATAATTAATGTTTAGTGGGGTGCCTGGAGCTTTTGGTCCCGGTGCCACTGCACCTGCTGCACTATTGAAATCATGACCATAGCGCTTGCTAGATAACTACACTTGTGACTGCCTATATAGTTGTAAAATATAACAATAGTAGGTGTTTAGAGGAGTTCCGATAACTTTTGGACCCAGTGCCACTGCACCTGCTGCACGATTTAAATGATGACCCTGTTGTCTGCAAGATAACTACACATGTGACTGCCTGTTTAGTAGTAAAATATATCAATATTTGGTGTTTAGTGTAGTTATGACAACGTTTGGCCCTAGTGCCACTGCACCTGCTGCACCATTTAAATCAAGCCCCTTTTAACTGCAAAGTAACTGAAATTGTGACTACCTGTATAGTTGTAAAAATTAGCTATATTAGGTGTTTAGAGGAGTTCTAACAACTTTTGGGCCTGATGCCACTGCACCTGCTTCCCAAGTGATACTCAAAGTGCAACCCGGATACCATCTGCGGCCTTTCTGGCCTTCACATGCAGCCCCTGTGTTAACAGCACCACTGGGCTGCTGTTTACTTCAGAAAGATGTTAAATAAATGGGGAAGCGTTTATCTACAAGCTAACTAAAGTTTAGGAAAAATATTTAATAAAGCAACCTGCAACATTTAACCACCCACAAAGCCCCACTCCCATCCTGCTAGCATCAATGCGGCCCTCGGGCTCACCACAGAACATACTCTGCGGCCCCTCAGAAAATCTTTGTATGTATGTACTACACCATTCAAATTATGACCATGTTGTCTACAAGGTAACTGCACTTGTGACTCAAGGTTCAGTTTTACATTTTTGCAATGATCTGGGTTTAGTGGGGTCCCTAGATCATTTGGCTCCCGTGCCACTAAACCTGCTGCACCATTCAAATCAAGTCCCTTTTGACTGCAAGGTAACTGCAATTGTGACTGCCTCTTCAGTAGTCAAATGTAGCACAATTATGTGTTTAGAGGAGCTCTGACAACTTTTGGAGCAGGTGCTACTGCAGACCTCAAGACCAGGCTCTTCAGATGACCCCAACGGAGCTGCCCTCCCCCAGCGCCTTGAAATCCTAGCGGGTGAGTTGTGCGCTTTACAAACCCCTGATTGATTGATTGGTTCAAATCTTGACCCTGTCATCTGCAAGGTAACTGCACTTATGGCTGCCTGTTTAGTAGTAAAATATTGCATAGCTCTTGTACATTAACTTTATTTTTAAAGTGCAATGTTTATTACAACATTCAGAATTTGATCATAATGACCAAATAGATCAAGTTGACAAAAAAAAATCCGATAATGCTTACAAAGCGCAAGGAATGGTACTGAGGCATAAATAGGAAATACCACAAACATTCTAAGGCTAAAGCATCTGCTTTAGAAAACTAAGTAATGAACAGCAAGCATTCCTGCATACTATTAGAAGCTGCCTGCCTTTTCCATGGGAAGAGATCTTATCTTGATAGTTGATGGTGCTTAAACAGTGTGAACAGCTTTAGCAGAAGTATCATAAATGCTTGCAGCCAGCAGAAGTTAAAAAAAAAAGTACCGCACAAAAGCGAATGAACACAGTAATTTGGTTTTGGGAACTGATAAGAGTCCCCTTTTAAGATATATTAAATACACTAAATTTCGCAAAACCTGTGCAGGCAAAAACTAAAAAGGGCAGGAGAAATGGTGCTAAAGTGTACTCTCATAAGATAATGCCTATGGGGGAGGGACACTTTTCAAGCATTTCCTGTTTCTTTTCTGCCTTGGAAGGTGACTATACCTTATTAGTATAGAATGGGAGGAGCAGATAAGGACGTGGAGGCAATTGTTGCTACAGATAAATGACCAATTATTAAATCGTTGTTAAAGCTTCAAAAAGAGTGCAACAATTGAGATCACAGTGGGCTTATACTTTAACAAAGTGCATACATACACTCAGAAGGAAATGCAATCCTCTGCGCTGCACTCCACATCGTTAATCTAAAACATGTTCATTTGGACGTCTCTCGCCCTCCCACTAACTACTGCTCTTTGTCTTACATGTCGTTTATTCCATTTGGCTTAGCTCGACTCTTTGCTTAAAATGACTACGCTATAATTTGCAGATATCTCCTGCTCCAGTTTGTTTTTGGTGACATGATTACATACTGCTTAATCTCAGGTCTGGAGCCGAGCGAAATGAAAACACTAGCGCAATACGATCGCGCCAAAACATTAATGACGTCAGATCATCTCTTTTCTATTTAGGTCATAAACCACTTCCTCGGAAGACACTTTTTGCTTTTTTTTCAAAGGGGAGTAAAATACAGAATGCGGACACTGGATGTTAATTCGGATATATCAGGGCTATTACACTGCCTCTAAGTGAATAAACCGTAATTAATGTTCCCTTTGCAGTAACGACTAACAGTGACAGCAAGCACTGTGTTTTTTAACAACAACTTTTTCATACATAGCTGCAGGTCATTTTAACACGCGCAAAGACTGAAAAAAGAAGTCACTAAAATGTAGCAGAGATCAAGCAAAGGACAGGTACAGCGCAGAACAGCAAGGAAATGAAATATCCCAAAGGCTTTTCTTTATTTCCACCAAGGTCGTTTCCCTCGGGATTGGAGTAGGAGGAAATCTATTAAATACAATTCCCCAGAAGAAGAAAATCGGTTCTCAGTGACCAGGGCTGTATATTACGCGAACATCCATTTCCCAGTATTCCTCGCGCTCGTGTGCCTGCTGTCAGGACAACTCCATTATCACCACTCAAATGGCGCCAAGAAAGGCGGGGCGACCCCCCTAAGGGGAGGAAACTTCATTAGGAGACAGTTATCAGCACCTACACCTTAGGCTCAAATTGGTTTTAGACTTTGTGAATCCTGGAAGTAAATGCAATCCAATTGGCTAGTGAGTATTCCGTTGCTACTGGGTTTGTTTCGTCCAAATATAAGCTGCAGCGCTACATAGCTCTTTACACAATAAGGCTTGCTGAGGGTTACACAAACATCACAATGAATGTTGCTCGTCTCCTTTTTCTTAATATTTCATTCACGCATGTCGCGCACATGCCTCCTGTATACATGAAGGCGTGCACCACTTCCAACCCCCTGTTTTCAATGTTTTTTCTGAGTAGCTCATTTAATGTTAGAATGCTGATTGTGTTTAGTAGGAGAAATGATGCTGAGGAAGGACAGTAACAAGACTTTAACCTACATGGACTTTTAGGCCTAGCTTGGCAGTGCAGCTGTCACCTGAGCTTTTAATCTACACCAATATTATTTTACAATTCTTTGCTAAAAATGCAGCCCATTTTCCTTAAAGGAAAATGGGATGTGTTTCAAAAAAGAACATTAATCACTTATGTTTAATTTTTGAAGAGAAGGCGTTGGTCCATGAGACCACTTAAAACAAGCATTTGCAATGCTTTAGGTCTTGCATTTATGAGATTTTGTGCTATTGGCATTGTAAATGACAATACCTTTTATTTATGTGTTGTTTTTAAAACAGATACATAAAAGGCATTTTCATTTTCAATGCCAATAGCTTAAACTCTCGCAAATACGAGACCTATTGCATTGCAAATGCGTGCTATAAAAATAAGCGTTAGGAGAGAGTGAGTCCTGCCTCCGGCAGGACAAAGCTTTTTGAGAAAATAGTGCTAAGAGGCTGTAATTAAAGCCCACCGAGCAACAACACATGTAACAGGGGTGGCTGCCATGGGGCGCGTTACAAAATGAGACAAGGAGATACTAAGGAGGGACTACCAAGCCTTTTGACCGATGAACAGCCACAGTTTCCAGTGGACAATGACTCAAGCCAATGAAAAATGTGGGCGGACAGTGGGCGGAGCTTCAAGTCCCTACCTCAATTCAGCATGCCTCGCAGAGCAGCACATGCGCTGCCCATACCCGACCTGCCCAGGTTCGACCTAACGAGACGGCATACATTTCTGGTCACTGAGATTGCAGAAAGGGTATCCCTCAACAGTGTGTTATATCCATTGATTGCTAAAAGGGGCTGTGTTTGGAGGGATAAATAAATGCACGGTTTTGGTACGGTAAAGGGCTATTTGAGGCCCTTGTCTGCAAACTATGTCAACTTTGTATTTATCAATGAAGTGCAACATGAACACAAACAACCAGGAAACATTTCAACCATTTTGAGCCTCATGGGTGGACTGCACCTTGAATCCATATGACACACTGAGCCAACTGACAACTCATGCAAGCGAAGGATGGAGATAAATGAATCAATTGTTAAAATAATTCCTCAGGTATGCATTCCATTCCACGAATTTAGCTAATCTGTGCCACTTGAGAATAATAACAACGAGGGTCTGCTCTCCCAAACTGCTAAACCACATCCTCAACCGGTGCAATAGCAACATATTTTGTAATGATGAAGTCTGACCCATGCGCCATCTTGGTTCAAGGGGGCCTTTCACGGGGCTGACAGACAGTTAAAATGTGTCCCAGGCCTGCGTTAAAAAATATCATTCAGCTGACAAATGTCCCAAAAGGAGTTGGCCCACTACAATTAAACAGTGAGACAGTGAGGCCTTATGGTTAAAGCTGTCACCACACTGGTTAGGACTCCGGCCAGCATTGTGCTGAAAGATACCTATGTCAGGCGAAAACATTGGGAGCAATATTGGGGTCCTTGCCAGCTCAGGAACGCGTACGTTTTTATTTCAAAGAATGTGCAAGACGGACTTTGAGAAACAAATACTTGATTGCGCTTGTCATTCAGAAGTCTCTTGCTTCTGGGTTCATACGGTACACACCCATCGTTGTCATTTAGTCCAATACAAATACGAATTCTTCTGTCAGGCGAATGTTTTAGCGAACAGCAGGTTGCATGATGGGAACTGTAGTTCTTCTTTTGTACAAATCAGCTCTCAACGCAAAATGCTTCTAGCTGAAGAAATGCTGTATGAACAATTTGTATCGGAAGAGATCCCAAATGGCCAAATGTGCAACTATGCCCCCACTTTATTAACTCTTAAACTTCATATAGTATCATACGCTAGTATATATATTTATATAGTTAGAAAACTCGATACAGCTAGCAGTTTTGTGCAAGCATGGAAATATACAGTGAGATGAGCAGGATTGTTATGTGATTAGGAAATATAAAGTAGCACATGTGGAGAAGTTCTTGGTGTCACTAGAAACATTCACTTTGTGGGTGTCATAGGGACAGAAGAAGGACTGATGGCTGTTATATGCGGGCTAGTGCTAAATGTGGCACATCCTCTGCTTTCGTCCTTTGATAGGTGACATTAATAGCAAGGATTGGCCCAGTGAGTTGCGGCTTCCTCCTTGGTTTTTTATTAAGTGTTGTTTTTTAATCCAGCGTCACTCCTAGGACGTGGAGGTGGCCCGACACGTGAAAGGCGCACTAGAATACAGATCCAACAAGCGGGAAGGATGGGGCATAGCTGCCAAGGTTTCAGATTACTTATGTGTGACATTTTCAGAATTTCAGTGTAATTATGAGCGACATTCAACGACTATGAGTGACACTTTCTCGTGAGCAAAAATCAAGTAACGGAGACCAGGGAAATACTTATATATCAGAAATTACACCCATTTGAGCAACGAGAAACTCTAAGATTATCTTAAAATTCCTGCAAAGCAGCAGAAATGGAAGGGCAGTCCTCCTCAACGGGGGCCAAAAGCAATACCACATCCTTCTTCGGCTTTCTACCATGCACATACTACTTCAAAACACCAACTCTCTTCTTCAAAAGACTCACATACACTAGCATAATCTCCTCACATCCACACTTTACACCTGCTCACACCGCAGATAATTGACACCCCTCTCTCAGTGTAAAATTGCCATTCCCTTCTACAAAACCTTACCAGAGTGATTGTTAAATCCAAACTTCTTCCTGTAAACTTTTACTGTAACTGGGCAGATTGTGTGTGGTACTGAGGACCTTCACTACTTTAATTTAAAAGGGAGGGCATTTGCACTTATCAGCATTGCTGTAATATTTAATGGGAGATCAGCGGCACTTCTCAGGAGGAAATAGGTAGGTTTTGTAGGTTTTCATTTAAATTACTGCCTGTAACATTTCATAGGTATACATCACTCCTCCAACTACAGATGTCAGTCTATAAGCATGGATTGAGAGCCCCTTTTGGATAGGCCACTAACCAACTTTCGGGACTACAGTAATCCGCTAAATTGCCAATCGCCTGAACTGGTGCTGGTGTTGCTCTGATAGCAGCAGTCGCTGGGCCTCTCTCGACTTTGGGGGCTCAGTGCTGCATTAAAGAGTTGACAGTCTGTAGAATCTGTTGTGCCCTGTGACACAAGTAAACGCTGGTAGCCAAGTAAAGTTCATAAGTACCTTTAATCTGTAGTTGGTCCAAGTACATGAAGATAGTCCACAAGTAAAACAGATAGGTAGTCCAGGTAAACAGGTGATGGAGATGAAGGTTAGCCAGTAGTCAATCCTTAGTTCCATGTGACAGCAAACCCCACCAGGAGCAGCCTGCCTGCTGCTCAGCCCATCTTTAACTGTCATTCCTCACTCACACAGACACCCAACATTCCATGCATCACTGAATTCCCAACATTCTACAGTAAACATACACACTGGCTGAGCAGCAGGAAGATTGATAAACTACAAGATGTAAGTCAACTATGCAGGGCATAACAGAATCCTCTTTCGCAGCTGCCAGTTCAGGTCATCGAGAGGCCACAGACTCTTGTCTGCTGTGCCTTTTGTAGATAATACAGCACAGCGCTCGCCTGGACAGACACAAGTCCCCGCCATTCCTGGAACACACATGGAGCCAGGAAAGGTGAAAAATGAAAATCTATTTTTTTAAAGCGCATGGCTACTCCACTGGAGTGTCCCAGAGCTAAGGACCCTCCAGTGGAGTGAAGAATGCTTTACATCAGAGGCCCGCCCAGAAGACGGGAATCTCTCACTGAGGTCAAGGGCTGGTGAGGCAGCAGAGGCACAGCAGGACTTAAAAACAAGCACTTCTGCCAAGTGTCAGTGTGAGCGTGATCTCCTCCACAGCAGAGCAGAACTGAGAGGTCGCGCATGGACTTGAGGCCCTCAGTCTCGGTCTGATATTATATTTAAATGGTAGTCAGTAACTTAAATATATAAATAAATCAAGAGTCAGCTGAATGAATCCTAGTACACTGCCGCACCACCCTGAGCCTGGAGAGCAGTGAGTAGAGGTACAGGTTCAGTGTCTGTCAGGGTGGAAAGTTTTAAAACTTTTTATACCTCAGTGAGCCAACGAGACAGCCTCTCTGTGATGACAGTGTCAGTGTATAATGCAACCTCTCTTTCTGACCAGGTCCGGTTGCAGGGCAGCGGCATGATGAGGCACCATGACCAATTGGGCACAGACAGTGGTGCAAGCAGTGGCTGCCGCTCAAACTAAAGAAACAAATTCATAACTGCTACCGCTCGCACAACAGCACCGCCCAACTCAGGAGTAACTTAACTTTCAGGCTGTATCCCCTCTCAGGAAATTGACACAATGTCGCGTGAATCCAGCTGCAGTGAATGCAACAGCCATCCAAGGCTCAGCAGCCCTGAGTCCATTCCCAGCCCCCACCCTGGCAGCCCGGTCTGCGGGTGCCTGCTAAAATGTAACTTGAGGGCAGCACTGCGCAGAGTAGTACAGTATCTACACATAGTCTGTCCAGTGCCTAATGTTAGCCAGCTCTGCCACAGCAGCGCCTGCCTTGCCAGCGTGTGGTTCAGAAGCACAGTCCAAGTTGATCTTGAAATCAACTGAGAACAGGCTGTAACTGGGCTGTAGTGTACACTTACAGGTTCAGAATGATGACATGCTCTACTTCTAAAAAGTACATTAAATATACATTTCGAGATACAGGAGTGAGTGCCACAGATGGGTACAGACCAGGTGTGGCGACTTCCCCGACAGAGTCAGCGGTCCAGGACTCGACTCACATGGCAATGAGGCTTCTGAGGCACAACTGGGGAGTGCACAGAATGGTATAGATGCCCTCGGAATGACTCTGATTGCAACTAATTATTTCAAACAAAATACTTTCAAATAAAATATAAACTTAAAAGCGACTTTCAACTTCAATATTTTACATGCTGTGCGACCCCAAACCATGCAGGTCAAAAATAAAACAAGTAGGCGAGGAGGGGGAAGTGCACCGAACAGGCACCATAGGAATGCCTCTGTTTACAACTAACAAATGAAATGCACGGCTGCCAGTAATCCAACTGAGGCTTGCCGCACTAGTTAAATCAATTCTTTTAAAAAGCGATGGAGGATAGCATTTAAATGCGAGACCTATGCCGGCTGCTTCAAAAAAGAAAGCGTGCATGGTGCGCTAAATGTATGCAGAGCACGTTGTGCCTACAGCAAGACAAACTCATTAAAGAACATAGTGCTCACAGACTAAAAAAGACGCACCCTGTAAAATCGAAGTAAAAGGGCCAGTCCTCATGGGAGGTTACAGATGAAGACAAGGCGATACTAAGGAGGGACTAACAAGCCTCTTTACGAATCAGACACCAGCATTTACGAAGGACACTGACACAAGCCAATGACAAACAAGGGTGGAGAGAGGGCAGGGCTTTTATTGCATACTCCACTACAACAGGTCTCCCAGACCAGTGCATGCACGCTAACTCTAGGCTCGACCTAAAAAAATTGTTTAAGCTTTTCAAAACAGAAAGTGTTCCATTTGTGAATTGATTACCACCAATTTTAAATTGATGGTAAAGAATTACTGTTTTGCGACTGGAATCTGTTCACAATACAATAATACAAACCATGCCAATTTAGTATTTCTAAGCGTCGCCCCTCTCAAATGCTGATTCGATATTTGGGAGTACACACAAATTTAAATTTAGTAATGTGTTACGGAATCACAGTTGGATGTTTGTACATGCCAAAAAGCTTTTTTTGCGGTATAAAACGCCCTGATTCAAAGAATCAAGCCTTTTGGAACCTCAAAAAACACTTTCTACATCTGGTACCTTAATTTATGGAGTCAATGCTATGAGCGAGTGTTTGTGAGGAGCGAGCTACTAAATGCATAGAAAGAAGTTATCGAAATGCAATTTCAGGAAAGCATAAAAGTCCGATTTCCACTTTATATAAGTGTCAGGAGTTGTGCAGTCATAGATTTTTAATGTGCAGATCAAAACCCTACACTCCGTCAACCAAAGGGCAAGCCTTGAGTATAAACTACTGCTAGAGTACATTTACATTCAGGACATTGTAGATGAACTGAATGCCAGAAATTATCACAGTATAAACCTCTTGAGGAATGTCATACAGAGGGCATATTTCGACCGGAAATCTCACCGTCACCCCATAAAATCATTCATCGGCCCATGTTGAGGCAAACTTAAGCTGAAAAAACACTCACTCAGGAGAATTATTACACTGTACATTGTGATGAAACCTCACTCATAAGCACAGCCAGATGAAGATCACACTGAAGGTGGAGAAAATCACACAAATACACTGCTGTGAGGGGGTCACACATATGGAATTGGAGCATTTAGGGTATGCCATTGATGCAAAGTCATCCTATGCCCTGGGCACCCCCCAACATTTTGCTGACTGGTACTGGTGGTACCTGACTCTGACTGACCCTGGGCTCTGCCTAACCAGGCCCAGGGCCAGTGCCAAGCTGAAAGGAACACATTAGAATACACTTAAAACACCTAACATACACTATGGTATGGTGGGGTACCCCTTTAATTGGCATGACCTACCCCATAAGCCCCTAGTATATCATAGGGCAGGGGATTGAAACTACCTAGAAGTCCCCAGTACCCTGGGGCATGGCAGTTTAGAGGCCAGCAGCCTTTTCTGCACTTGCATGTGTGCGCTGCTGAAGACTGAGGTCAGTTTAAAAACAGTCCTGGTTGCCAGAACTGCTTTTAAAGAGTAAATTGTGCCCAAACTCGACTTTGGTGTTAGGGGCACTTAAAAATGGATAACCGACAATGTTGTGGCATATTAGGGACCCCCAGGGTCTCCCTAGGTAGCCCAGGGGTGGGAGTCAGATATGTATAAGGTACACCCTTATAAAATAAGTTTGTATATGCCTGGGTAAAGTGAAATTTCACATTTCACTCCCCACATTGTGGTAAAGTGCTGGTCAAATTCGACTTTGATGCTAGGAGCACTGTAGGAAGAGAATCTGCAATATTTCTGCAGATTCAGAACCCCTAAAGTCTCCCCTAGTTGCACAGGGGGTGGGGGTCCAGTAGAATTTAGGGAAATACTTATCAAACATGTTTTTAGAAGTCCTGGTGCTAGGAAACTGGCCCAAGTCATTTTCCCCATTGCAAATCCCAGGCCCTATAGGTTAAAATTGCAGGAAGTTATTAAATAATAACTCCTGAAAGGAAGGAGATAGAGCTACCGTTCAAAGACTTCTCAGAATAGTATTGCTCAGTCCAACAATCTCATATTGTTGAATTTCTCCTAACGTGTACATACAAGAAGTTATAAGACTTTCTTGTTTGTAAGTCCAAATTCAGCCTTACAGTGGTCTGCCCTGATTGGTCAGAGTTAAGTGGATTAGCCAGGCTGCATTGAAGAGGTGATAAAGATCCCGTGGGAGGGCAGTGTGCTGTTCCATAGGAATGCCAGGCCAGGGGTGGAGTAGTAAACCATGCTCTTCAAAGGCAGAGGGGAGGCCTGGGTGTCAGTTACCCTTTTACACTTTTGACCCAGAGTCAGGGCTAGGCTTAAAGAAGATATGTGCAGATGGTAGTAGGAGAGTATAGGGAAATAAGCCATCCCTGGGGGTGTGTTTAGTCAGGTCTTGACTCTCTGCTGGAAAATCATCCAATATGGATTTGGAAGATTTGATGCACTCTGTGACAACATAATGCCACACTCTACAGGATGTGGTCATCGCCTTGAGGAGTTACCCTGCTCCCATTGGTCAGGAGTGACCTGCTGCTTGACCCAGAGAATTTTGAATATGTATCTGAGAGCGGCAGAGCCCTCCAGATCTGCTGCTTGAAACTTACTAAAGCAAGATGTCCCCTGCTGAGAAGATTTTGCTGTGCAAAGAATTCTAAGGCCTGACCTCTGAAGACAGCACAATTTGAAACTGCCGGCCTGTGGATACCTTGCTGGAAAAGAACTAAAGAGTGGACTCCCTGAAAGCTACAGGTTAAAGAGCTCAACTGGAAAATCACCAACTAAATCTACACCTTGGAGACCCATCAGTGGATTTCTAAGGGTTTTGTACCAGTGGATTGTGGGAACTGAAGTCCTCAACTTTCAAGGATCATCTTGGAGCTTCCAGACCCTTGGAGTAAGTTTGAGGAACTTCAGGAAGAAGTTCAAGAAGTTTGGAGAACTTTGGAGCAACTTTGAAAAAAAGCTCCATAGAGGGACTGACTCAACCTGGCCAGACAGGCCGCCTACCTTCAACCGCGAGCCGGCCAAGCCATCCAGGTTCGTCCCGCTAAAAGCTCCATCGCATCAACTTCCACAGATTGACCGGGACTAGAGAAAATCTGAAGCCGGCGAACCCTCACCGGATCCGGCTACATGAGGAGCATCGAGAGACCCCGCGAGAAAAAGCTCCAGAAAAGTTTCTAAGTCCGCTCGTATAAAAGGTGACCGGGAGCACCCACGAGAGCCAAGCTGCCTGCCTTCCATCGCGTGTCGGCCTGGATTCCTGGGTTGTCCCGCTGAAGCAAACTTGAAATATTGTCTAAGTCCGCTCCAGGGAAGTTGACCGGGACCTCATCACAAGTCAAGCCAGCGAACCCTCACCGCATCCGGACTGGCTGGGAGCTTCGAGGGACCTCGCGAGAAAAAACTGCAGAGAAGTTTCTAAGTGTGAACGTAGAAACTGAGACCGGGACCTGCCGGGAGCTGTAGCTGCTCAGGGCTCCATCGTGCCAGGCCTGAAACTTTGACTTTGGCCCGGTCTATCGCGAGCAGGTATCACAATATGGTGCTATGATCTTCTAAGTGCTATATTTTATTAAAAACTTTTAAAATTCATATCTCTGGTTTCCTACATTGGATTTTTGTTGTTTTGGTGTCATTTTAAAGATAAAAATATTTCCTATTTGTATAAATTGGTGTTGTATGTTTATTATGTGTTGTGTTTTAATTATTTACTGAAATGGTGTTTTTAAATGCTTTACATTCCCGTCTTTGAAGTTAAGCCTGTCTGCTTGCAGCCACGTTACCAAGGGTTGAGCAGAGGAATAATTTTCTAAGACCTATGCTGAGTCCTACCATGTGTTAGTGGCCTTATTGCCAGTGGCAGACCTACTTTTGCCCCTACCAATAACCCACTTTCCAACATTTGGTGCTCAACGGTGTGGATGAGGGCTTGTGTTTAAAAAGTACACGTTTCAGTGAATGATTTAAGATTAAAATAAAAATCCTCTAAATTGGCTTAGAACAAAACTTTTGAGTTTGATTTTTGGAATTTGGACTAAACTGTTTTTAATCCATTATTTTGATTTTTGTCTGTTGTGCCTAGTTTTTTGTGACCCAAAACTTGGGAACCATGCAGCTGGACCTGGCTAAACTGTCCCAGTTTAAGATGGCTGATCTTAGGGAACAGTATATGCTGCCAGGAAGATAAGGAAGGCAGGGTTGCTTTAGTCCCTAAAGGCCTGTGCCAGGGCAGCTGAGGAGAAGCCAGGGGGGTGGGAGGATGTTCCCCCCAACCTCACCCAAGAGAGGGGTGAGGCTGAGACCTCTTCCATTGTGACTAGTGTTAGCCAGGTGAATCAAGGTGGTGGTGGGAGTGGGGAATTGTACCTTACTCAGGTACCACTACTGTCCCTTGCAGAGAGACAGCTTCAGGCTCAATTAGAGTTGATTGCCTTGGAGAAAGAGAAATTCGAATTGGCTAAGAGAAAATGGGAGAGGTAGGAGGAGAAGAGGAATGGTGGCAACGAAAGTGAAGAAGATGCTGGGATTTCCAGGGGTGGTAGATTTGAACCTAAACTTCCCAAGGGCATAGTTCCCAAGTACACTGAGGGGGGTGACATTGACAGGTGGCTAGCAGCGCTTGAGAGGGCCCTTAAAATGAGTAGGGTGCACTCTAGGAATTGGGGTGCACTCCTATGGGAGTTGATTCCAATAGCTGGGAAGGATAGGCTCCTGACCCTGAAGGGAGAGGATGCAGAATCCTACCAGCGGATGAAAGCATGCTTAGTCAAGAGATTTGGTCTGACTCCAGAGCAGTACAGGGTGAAGTTTGAGGCACCCACAAATTGAGTTCAAAGTCTTGGGTAGACTTTGTGGACATTTCGGTGAAGGCACTGGAAGGCTGGATTGTTGGTAACAAAGTTGACACATATGAGGGATTGTATAGTTTGTTGTTGAAGGAACATATTTTGACTCATTGTGCAGAAGAGAAGTTACGCCAGTATCTAGTGGACTCTAAGCTGACAGACCCCAGAGAGTTGGGGGAATCAGCTGATGAGTGCGTGAGAACCCAGGTTTCCATTCAGCACCAGGGGGGTGACCAGAAGAAAGGAGGACAGGTCCCTTCCCAAGGGAAAGCCCAGGGAAATGAAGGTCATAAACCTAAGGAGTCCTCCAAATACCCACAAAAATCTGCACAAGGAGGGGGGGGTGAGCTAACCCAAATTCAAAGGGGGGGGGTTTCAGGGAAAGCCTGGTAGGCTCTTTGATTCCTCAAAAGTGGGTAAGTGCTATGACTGTAACCAGTCAGGGCACAAGCAGGGAGATGCTGTCTGGACCAAGAAGCTCCCCCCTAAGGGGCCATCCACAAGGATGGGCAGTGTCAGTGTAGGGGTGGAGAGTGGTGCCGCAGAGAGGGGTAGTCAGGTGGTGGAAGCAACCTTAGTGTCCCTGGGTGGGGTGAACATTGCAACCCTTGCTGCTTCGCCTCCAAACATGGACAAGTACAGTCAGAGGCCTAAAGTGAATGGGACTGAGGTTGAGGCTATCAGAGACACTGGGGATAGTGTAACTATGGTCTTCGATGAACTGGTGCCCCCAGAGAAGTTGTTACCTGGTGAGTTTCACCAGGTGACCTATGCAGACAGCACTACCAAACTCCATCTCTGGCTGTGGTGGATTTGGAATGGGGAGGTGTGACAGGCCCTATGAAGATAGCTGTGTCAAAGGTGCTCCCAGTCCAGTGTTTACTGGGCAATGATCCTGAAGCCTCTCAGTGGTCAGAGGTGGAAAGAGGACTCCAAATGAAAATATTGGAGCTCCCTGAGTGGGTATGTGCTGTGACTAGGTCACAGACTAACCAAAATGGAGGGGCTGGACACTTGGACCCTGGAACAAAGGGCCAAGCATCCAAGGACAAGGGTACTGGGCCTGGTGAGCCAGCCCAGGGAACTCCAGAGGTACAGGAATAATCTAACCCTGATGAGGAGAATCTGGCCTCTGAGGGAGGGACTCCATCCCTGCCAGAGCTGTCAGATTTGGCAGAACTGACAGGAGCAGGTGGACCCTCCAGAGAGGAGTTCAGTCAGGGACAGCGTGACTGTCCCACCTTTGAGAGTTTGAGGCAGATAGCTTCTAAGCAAGAGGAGGGGATGACAGTGGGTTTCACAAACTCTACTGGGAAGATGGACTGCTTTATACTGAGGCCAGAAACCTCAAGGAGGGGGGCACCAGGAGGTTGGTGGTACCCCAGAAGTACAGAGAGTTCATCCTGACTTTGGGTCAAGATATCCCCTTGGCAGGACATTTGGGACAGACAAAGACATGGAACCGGTTGGTGAACCATTTCTACTGGCCCCATATGTCTGAAAAGGTAAAGGAGTTTTGCAGCTCCTGTGTCACCTGTCAGGCCAGTGGCAAGGCAGGGGGCAAGACAAAGGCTCCCCTAATACCACTGCCAGTGGTTGGTGTTCCTTTTGAAAGAGTGGGGATGGACATTGTTGGTCCCCTGGACCTACCTACTGCATCAGGGAATAGGTATATCTTAGTGGTAGTTGACTATGCCACTAGATACCCTGAAGCCATACCTCTTAGAACCATTGATGCTCCTGCGGTAGCTAGAGCACTACTTGGTGTGTTCACCAGAATGGGTTTTCCAAAAGAGGTGGTGTCAGATAGGGGCACGAACTTCATGTCCAGCTATCTTACTGCTATGTGGGATGAGTGTGGTGTCAACTACAAGTTCACCACCCCCTATCACCCACAAGCAAGTGGTCTTGTTGAGAGATTCAACAAAATCTTGAAGGGCATGATAACTGGGTTGTCAGAAAAACTCAGGAGGAGATGGGATGTTCTCCTCCCATGCTTACTGTTTGCCTACAGGGAGGTGCCACAGAAAGGGGTTGGTTTCAGTCCCTTTGAGTTGTTGTTTGGACACTCTGTGAGGGGGCCATTGAGCCTGCTAAGAGAGTATTTAGAGAAGCCTCCTAAAGAAGCAAAGGACAATGTGCTTGACTATGTGCTAGGCCTGAGATCAAGAATGGCAGAGTACATGTACAAGGCAAACAGGAAACTGGAGGCCAGCCAGGAACTCATGAAGCACTGGTATGATCAAAAGGCTACTATGCCTGAGTATACTTCAGGACAATTGGTGTGGGTGTTGGAGCCTGTGGCTCCCTGGGCTCTCCATGACAAGTGGAGTGGGCCCTATCCAATCTTGGAAAAGAAGGGTGAGGTTACCTATTTGATTGACCTTGGCACCCCCAGGAACCCTCATAGGGTCCTGCATGTGAATAGATTGAAACCCCACCATGACAGGACAGACATGACCATGTTACTGGTCACTGATGAGGGTGTGAAGGAGGAAACTGAGCCTGTGCCCGACCTCCTCTCCACTAATGTGCAAGATGGGTCAGTGGAGGGGGTTGTACTCTCTCCCAGATTGACAGACCAGCAGCACAGAGACTGTACGCAAGTGCTGGAGCAATTTGCTGGCCTGTTCTCTTTGACCCCAGGCATCACTGAGTGGTGTGTGCACCACATTGACACTGGTGACAGCCTACCTGTCAAAAATAAACTGTACAAGTTGTCTGACCATGTCAGAGCCAGCGTTGAAGCTGAGGTTGCTAAGATGCTGGAACTGGGGGTAATTGAACCGTCTGAGAGTCCATGGGCCAGTCCAGTGGTGCTGGTGCCCAAACCTAATCCTGAGGGGGACTCAAGGAGTTAAGGTTCTGTGTGGACTACAGAGGATGAATGCAGTCACAAAGACTGACGCTCACCCTATACCTAGAGCTGATGAGCTCATTGATAGGTTAGGGGCTGCTAAGTACCTGAGTACTTTTGATTTGACTTCAGGTTACTGGCAGATTGCCCTCACTGATGGAGCAAAGGAGAGGTCAGCATTCTCCACACCAGAGGGACATTATCAGTTCAAGGTAATGCCCTTTGGCTTTAAAGAATGCACCTGCCACCTTCCAAACGTTGGTGAACAGGGTCTTGTCTGGGTTGGAACAGTTCAGTGCAGCTTATCTGGATGATATAGCTGTATACAGTTCTACCTGGGGGGGTCACTTAAACCACCTAAGGGAAGTGCTTCAGGCCATGCAGCAGGCAGGCCTGACTATTAAGGCAAGCAAGTGCCAAATAGGGCAGAGTTCTGTGGTGTACCTGGGCCAACTGGTAGGTGGGGGCCATGTACAGCCTCTCCAAGCTAAAATCCAAACTATTTTGGATTGGACAGCTCCTGTTACCCAGACTCAGGTCAGGGCATTCCTTGGACTGACAGGGTACTATAGAAGGTTTGTTCAAAATTATGGGACCATTGTGGGGCCCCTAACAGAACTGACTTCTAAAAAGAGGCCCAAAAGGTGATTTGGACCCCAGAGTGTCAGAAGGCTTTTGACACTCTGAAAGCTGCTATGTGTTCAGCACCAGTGTTACTGGACCCTGACTACAAAAAAGAATGTGTGGTTCAGACAGATGCTTCAGAGCAAGGGCTTGGTGCAGTGTTGTCACAGCTAAATGAAGGGGGCCTTGGTCAGCCAGTTGCCTTTATTAGCAGTAGGCTTCTTCCCAGAAAGCAGAGGTGGAGTGGCATTGAGAAAGAGGCTTTTGCTGTGGTGTGGTCCCTGAAATAGTTGAGACCATATTTGTTTGGGACTCACTTTCATGTTCAAACTGACAACAGACCTCTCAGATGGCTCATGTAGATGAGACGGGAGAATCCCAAGCTGTTAACGTGGTCCATTTCCCTACAGGGAATGGACTTTACAGTGGGACACAGACCTGGGGTTGCCCATGGCAATGCAGATGGACTTTCCAGGTTTTTCCAATTAGCTGAGGAGGACGACCAACGTGTAGGTTAGTAACCCATCACCTTTCGTGTGGGGGGGGGGCTATGTTGCAAAGTCATCCTGTGACCTGGGCACCCCCCAACTTGTTGCTGACTGGTACTGGTGGTAACCGACTCTGACTGACCCTGGGCTCTGCCTAACCAGGCCCAGTACCAAGCTGAAAGGAACACATTAGAATACAGTTAAAACACCTAACATACACTAGGGTACCCTATGGTATGGTGGGGTACCCCTGTAATTGGCATGACCTACCCCATAAGCCCCTAGTATATAATAGGGCAGGGGATTGAAACTACCTAGAAGTCCCCAGTACCCTGGGGCATGGCAGTTTAGAGGCCAGCAGCTTTTTCTGCACTTGCATGTGTGCACTGCTGAAGCCTGAGGTCAGTTTAAAAACAGTCCTGGGTGCCAGGACTGCTTTCAAAGAGTAAATTGTGCCCAAACTCGACTTTGGTGGTAGGGGCACTTAAAAATGGATAACCGACAATGTTTTGGCATATTAGAGACCCCCAGGGTCTCCCCTAGGTAGCCCAGGGGTAAGGGGTCAGATATGTATAAGGTACACCCTTATAAAATGAGTTTTTATATGCCTGGGTAAAGTGAAATTTCACATTTCACTCCCCACATTGTGGTAAAGTGCGGCTCAAATTCAACTTTGAAGCTAGGAGCACTGTGGAAAGAGGATCTGCAATATTTCTGTAGATTCAGAACCCCTAAAGTCTCCCCTAGTTGCACAGGGGTTGGGGGTCCTGTAGAAATTAGGGAAATACTCATAAAATATGTTTTTATAAGTCCTGGTGCTAAAAAACTTGGCCCAAGTCATTTTCCCCATTGCAAATCCCAGGCCCTATAGGTTAACATTGCAGGAAGTTATTAAATAATAACTCCTGATAGGAAGGAGATAGAGCTACCGTTCAAAGACTTCTCAGAATAGTTTTGCTAAGTCCAACAATCTCATATTGTTGAATTTCTCCTAAAGTGTACATACAAGACGTTATAAGATTTTCTTGTTTGTAAGTCCAAATTCAGCCTTCCTGTGGTCTACCCTGATTGGTCAGAGTTAAGTGGATTAGCCAGGCTGCTTTGAAGAGGTGATACAGATCCCCTGGGGTTACCAGCTCTGCTGGGAGGGCAGTGTGCTGTTTCATAGTAATGCCAGGCCAGGGGGTGGAGTCGTAAACCATGCTCTACAAAGGCAGAGGGGAGGCCTGGGTGTCAGTTACATATTTACACTTTTGACCCAGAGTCAGGGCTAGCCTTAAGGAAGGTATGTGCAGATGGTAGTGGGAGAGTCTAGGGAAATAAGTCATCCCTGGGGTGTGTTTAGCCAGGTCTTGACTCTCTGCTGGAAAATCAGCCATTTTGGATTTGGAAGATTTGATGCACTCTGGGACAAAATAATGCCACACTCTACAGGATATGGTCATCGCCTTGAGGAGTTACCCTGCTCCCATTGGTCAGGAGTGACCTGTTGCTTGACACAGAGAATTTTGAATTAGTATCTGAGAGGGGCAGAGCCCTCCAGATCTGCTGCTGAAGCAAGAAGTCCCCTGGAGACCCATCAGTGGAATTGTAAGGGTTTTGTACCAATGGATTGTGGGAACTGACGTCCTCAACTTTAAAGGATCATCTTGGAGCTTCCAGACCCTTGGAGTAAGTTTGAGACACTTCGGGACACCTTGAGGAACTTCAGGAAGAAGTTCAAGAAGTTTGAAGAACTTTGGAGCAACTTTGAAAAAAAGCTCCATAGAGGGACCGACTCAATCTGGCCAGCCAGGCCGCCTGCCTTCAACCGCGAGCCGGCCAAGCCATTCAGGTTCGTCCCGCTAAAAGCTCCATCGCATCAACTTCCAGAGAATGACCAGGACTAGAGAAAATCTGAAGCCGGCGAACCCTCACCGGATCCGGCTACATGAGGAGCATCGAGAGACCCTGCGAGAAAAAGCTCCAGAACAGTTTCTAAGTCCGCTCGTAGAAAAGGTGACCGGAGCAACCACGAGAGCCAAGCCATCTGCCTTCCATCACATGTCGGCCTGGATTCCTGGGTTGTCCCGCTGAAGCAAACTTGAAATATTTTCTAAGTCCGCTCCAGGGAAGTTGACCGGGACCTCATCACAAGTCAAGCTGGCATACCCTGGCTGGGAACTTCGAGGGGCCTCGCGAGAAAAAGCTCGAGAAAAGTTTCTAAGTGTGTAGGTAGAAACTGAGACCGGGACCTGCCGGGAGCTGTAGCCGCTCAGGGCTCCATCGTGCCTGGCCTGATACTTTGACTTTGCCCCGGTCTATCACGAGCAGGTATCACAATATGGTGCTATAATCTTCTAAGTGCTATATTTTATTAAAAAATTTAAAATTCATATCTCCAGTTCCCTACATTGAATTGTTGTCGTTTTGGTGTCATTTTAAAGATAAAAATATTTCCTATTTTTATAAATTGGTGTTGGATTTTTATTATGTGTTGTGTCTTAATTATTTACTGAAATTATGTTTTTAAATGCTTTACATACCTGTCTTTGAAGTTAAGCCTGTCTGCTCGCTGCCATGTTACCAAGGGTTGAGCATAGGAATAATTTTCTAAGACCTATGCTGAGTCCTACCATGTCTTAGTGGCCTTATTGCCAGTGGCAGACCTACATTTGCCCCTACCAATAACCCACTTTCCAACAGCCATTAATCTGGTTGTGGCTCCTAAAACCTTTCAGATTGAGGAACTAACACTCCTATAGTTCTATTAACACTGTTATAATGTATCCTCTGAAAGCGTAACCACCATACCTGGCTTATCCAACCCAGGGTTCACATTCTCAAGAAACTCTTTGTCTCAACATGGAATAGTCACTATAGAGGAGGCTTGGATGACTACTGTTTCATCGCCCCAAAGCTTAAATAGGTTTTTTGCCAGGGTTTTGAAAAAACATGGAAAATTAATTATAGAAGGAAAGATGTTAATTGAGTTACTGATTTTAATGTTGTACAGTCGACCTTCTTGTATATAATCCTTTTATGCACAATATCACATTGTCACTTTAATCACTCCATTCACACATTCACAAAAATGTCACTTATTTGCAGAACAATTTGTTTAATGTTCTTGTGACAGCCATATATACAAACTGAAATAAGAGTTGAACTGTTCAAATCTCTTGAATAGAGTTGTTGGTGTGTTTCTTACACTCATATCAAATATGGCATCCTAAGAAATTGTTCTATCCTACAGAACCAATTGTAGTATTTTGGTGGATGACATTATGAGCAAGTTCCCCAAAATGATGGTCCCCTTAATTCTGATAGAAAATAAAAACACCTTAAAAGCTGCAATACTTTACCCACTGGTGTTATAAACCCATAGCTCTCCCTTCTTCAAGAACACCACCTCAAGGCGCTATTAGAAATATCAAAGATACGGTCCTGAACATAGGGTAGCAATCATCCAAAATGTCAGATTGAGGAAACCCACGCGTTACATTGCTTGATCCAGCATTGGGATTTTCAAATAGTATTTCTGAACTAAAAAAATCTGAAAGCTAAAAAAGCAATAAAAAATCCGATGTGACAGAGTTCGAGGCCTATTGCTACATGGTTTAAAAGGATTTCAAATTCTTTGCAGAATACTTTTTCTTCTTCAAGATAGGCATTTATAAGCACAGCCACCGGCTAAAGAACATCTCTATAGTTACGACTGTTTCAAAAGCAGTCCTTAAATTCCATAGACAACTAGCATTGTCATACAACTGTACGCTTACCTTTGAACCAATCATGACCTCAAATAAGATCAAAGAAACTCATTGATTAACAAGCTAAATCTTTTGTAGATATAGTGCACAAATATTTCTCATTTCAGATATCCAGAACAATTACCACTTATAATCAGAACGGCTGAAAGATAACATTAATAAACCCAATATTGCAAACAGTCTGCTCTACATTCCTCTTGCACACACTAATCATAATGATGAATCCAGCTAAATTCCTATTTAAGACACTAGCCTGTCAAACTGACACCATTATTGATATAGAGCTACAACTCATTGTGACGCCCACAGCACACACCTTAATCTCAAATCTGAAGCTCTTTCTCCATAACTAGAGGTCAGTCAGATCTCCATTTATTCTCACTGCCTCCCAGAATCCCTGATTGGGATGAAAATGTTAAGTATTTTTGTTGCTTATGCCATAGTAAAATTCAAAATTTCAGCAAGCGTTCCAAAACCAATATTTGTGTGTTGACATTAAGTGTTCCAACTAAAACTGAAGGACAATTACATTAATTAAATGAGTTATTTCTACAGAACTGTGTTCCATAAACCAGGTGGGCACAAACATTCCCCAGCTACTTTATGATGTAGATCAGATGGGTCCATTTCTAACTTCTAATGCATTTATAACAAAGATAGGGACTCTGTGGGGGCCAGAGCAAAATAAACTGGAGCAGCGCACTCCCCTGGAGGTGCGGCTTACCCATGGTGCAGCTTGACAGGCGGTCTCAGTATTTTACACTGCCTTGATATGGCCCGATGTAGTGCACAGCACTTGACAAGCTCTGTGCATTTGAGGCTTCTCTAAAGCCATATCCCAAATGAGGAGCACCCTGGCTATTACGGCAGATTCAGTAGAAATTGCTGTCTCAGGCCCTCAAAAGAAGCTGAAAATTCCTCGAACTGTAGTAGCTCCCCATCCTTATAAAGATATTCTATCTTACGCACCCCATGGCTAGTCCATTCTGCTAAACCTCTCAATCTTCTGCCCAGATATTTTGCACCAATCCTCTTAACGGGATGCCCTGTCATAGGGCACCTGAGCATGGTTTCATTTGAGTGCACAATGCCAACAGTGTTGCACAACATTCCACTCAGTGGGTCTCCTGGGATCTAAATCTAGTAACTTCTCCAAATGTGCCATGAGTAGATTCACTGTACAAACCACTGCAACAGTGCCACTAAGTAACAGGCTTCCATATCTAGTGTGGCTAATCCTCCCTTTGATGTTGATCATTGTAATTTAGACAAGGCCCCTCTGCACCTGACTGTTCCCCATACAACCCAAATCAACAGTGAATCAAGTTCCCAAAAGACTTTACAGGGTATCACCAGAGACAGTGCTGTGAAAAGTGAAAACAATCAGGGCAACACCACCATTTTTACTCCCACTCTTTTTGCTACTGCTACCACTATTCTGTCACAAAAAGCAGCAGCGTCCTCCTGAACTCTACAGATGTACGTAGGCATCTGGTAGCCACTCCAATCCTACCTCCGATAAATCATTGGGTGCACCTTATAATTGAACCCCCAGATACTTTAGGCACGTTCCCTCCCAAGTAAGCCCCCTTAGATCTTCAGGTTGCACCACATCCTTCAGTAATGGGAACAAATATGATTCATTCCAATTTATGCATAAGCCTGAATGTTGCCCAAACTGATCTATGAGGCGAATTGCATGACGTAAATCTACATTTTCGTCTCTCAGGAATAACAACATATCATTAGCAAATTATGCTAAATAATGCTGGATACTCTCTACCTCCAGTCCCTTGCTGGCCCCTCCGGTCCTCGTGCAACTAGTGAGGGGTTTGACTGCAATTACAAACAAAAATGGTGAAAGGGGGCAGCCTTGCCACACTCCCTTCCCACCACCTACCTTTCAGAGATATGCCTACCTGTTCGAACTCGAGCAGTAGGTGCAGCATACAGGAGCTTTGTCCATTGAACAAACCCATTTTCCAATCCCATTTTATTGAACACCAATGTAAAGAAAATCATAGCAAAGGCTATCAAAGGCTTTTTCAATATATTTTTCAACATCTATTGCCACAATCACCGCCTTTTCTTTCTCTTTGAATTCTGATTCCAAAATCGCCAGCATCCTCCAGATGTTATGAGCTGTATTTCTCTCCAGGTTGAGCCCAGACTGGTATGTATTTATTACTGCGGGCATTAATGGCAACCGGCGCATTGTCAAGACTCTTCTAAGTATTTTATAATCCAAATATAGCAAGGGAAGTGGAAGATAAGCCCATACATCCTCCAGAGCTTACTAATGCCTCTGCAGTTTTGGGGGGGGCATGCGTCCCGCCTCACGGACAGCCAAGTAGAGAGCTGCCAACTTTAGCAACAATGTCTCCATATAAACAGCACAGAATTCCACAGGGAATCTATCCAATCCAGGGACCTTCCCTCTGACCATATGCTTTAAAGCAGCCTTTACTTCTTGAATGGTAGCATCTCCATCCAGGTCTCTCGCTTCCTCCACAGTAATCCTCGGCAATTCCACCAGGCCTAGAAACTTAGGGGTCTATTAGGATGGCGGTCGGAAAAGCACTTCGACCGCCATGGTAGCGGGAAAACACTGCCCGTTAGGACCGCGGCATAAGCGCTGGTCCAATTAGTATGCTCCGCAGTCGAAATCCGACCGCGGTGGTACGATCGCGGCTTTTAGCATTGCGGCAGTTGCTGCTGCCAGCAGCACCACCGCGATGTCCAAAAAGGCATGTCCAACATATCCCTGCACGGCATGGCAGGCAGGCACTGCACAGTGCCTGCAACCTGGTAAGGGGACATGTAGGGGGTACCAAGGCTACCCCCCAGTGCACCCACACACCCCCAAACACATTGTGGGCCCGCAATGGGCCTACGGAGACAATCTCCCTATGCCTTTCCATGGCGGCTCCACCGCCGCGGAAAGGCTGGCTACCACCTGCATCATAATCATGACGGCGGAGCCTGGCCCTGCACCGGACCCATTTTAGCGGTCCAGCTCTGCATGCCAGGCAAGCATGCAGACTGCTACAGGCAGAAAAGTGGCAGGCAGAAAATCTCACCGCTGCGGTCGTCACTGCCATGCTAACGGGACCGGCGGTTTTCTGGGTTGCGATCGCGGGAGGATGACTGCCGCCGGCCCGGAGGCGGCCCTCCAACTGCCATCCTAATAGACCCCTTAGTGATAAACTGAGGTGGCAACTCCAGAGGGGGGGCATATAACACTGAATTATATTCCCTAAATATGCCATTGATGGACTCCTGTGTATATAGGTGTGCCATCCTCAGAATCCACCTCCAGGATCGGTGTTCTATCCGCAGGTGATGCACAGGGAAAACTTGCTGCACAGGTGTGATGCGTGGAAATCCAGGTTGCAGCAGCGTCAAGCGGCGCTGCGTTGGTTTCTTCAGCCACGACCCATCGATGCATTGGTTCTTGTAGCAACGACAGGCGCTGCATCGGTTTTGGAAGTGGAGCAGCGATGCGTAGAGATTCTTTTCGCACCGCGGTGCTGCATCGGAAAAGCGTCTGCAAGAAGAGCGATGTGTCAATTTTCTTGTAATTGCGTTGTTTTTCCAGCTCCCAACAGCAGAAACAACCTCCAGAGGCCCAAGACAGTCAGACACAACTCCTGGCAGGTCAGAACACCCAACAAGGAATTTCATGGGAGCGGGGATGAAGTCTCTGTGTCTCTGAGGCAAGCTCTCCTCAATCCCTTGGAGATCTTCTTCAAGCAGGGGACTCAGCACACAGCAAAGTCCTTCTCCTTTCCTTGGCAGAAACAGCTACTGCAGGCCAACCCCAGACACAAAGCAAAGGGGCAGTAGTTCTCAGTTTCTCCAGCTCTTCTCCTAGGCAAAGGTTCCTCTTGATTCCAGAAGTAGTCTAAAGTTCAGGGGTTTTAGGTCTAATACTTATACTCCAAAATGTCTTTGTTCTCTTTGTGCAAGGGTTTCTGAGCCAATCCAAACCAGTTCTGTCCTCACTGGTGAAGTATGACCGAAGGGGGTGGAGACAGCATTGTGCAAGGGAGACAGGCCCTATTCAGGTACAAGGAAATCTCCCCCAGCTACTCTAAATTCAGCCATGATCTATTCAGCCTAGTTCTTAGTCATCCAGGAAGGACCAGGCACACCTCAAACACCCCCAGTGGCTGTCTACAGTAAATGCACATCCCCAGCCCCTGTAACTCCAAAACCAGACAAACTATACACAAACAGGCAGAGGCACAAAGAATTGTTAAACAAGAAAATGCCTATTTTCTAAAAGGTGTATACACACAACAAAATCAGATGGTTGTGTGATTTAAACACATCTTTACTTATGCATGAGGTACATTTTACTCAATAATCATCATCTCAAATTTGTTTTTGTAATGATTGAACACAAACGTTCTTTAAACTTTCACATTTGGTGTGATAAAAGAAAGGACAATCCATATTCAACTCGATGTATATACAGTGAAACATATTTGAAAAACGTGTGAAATATGGAAAGATAAATCAAATATACATTGTGATAATGCAAAATTTATACTTGAACGAGGCTAAAATTGCATCTTCACCAATCCAAGATTTTACAAGACTTTTCTAAAAGTGGCATTTTCAAACACACAATTTAAAAACCATCTTTACTAAAAAGATGTGTTATTAAATTCTGAGTTCAGAGAGCCTAAACTTTATTTCTCTATCTTGTTCCAATGGGAAGTTATATTTATAAGATGTTATAAATAAACTCCCATTCTGTCCTATGGGGCAAGATAACTTTTCAATAGTGAAAAACGAAAGGGGGCAGTATTTCACTATCAGGACATGTTGCATGCACACCAGTACTACCTTTCAGATAGACTGCCCCTCTGCCAGGGGGAACTACCATAGGGGTGCCTTCCATGTCAGAAAAGGGAAGGTTAGGGCCTCGCAAGTGGTTGCACTTGCCAAGTCGACATGGCAGTTAACAACTGCTCACAGACACTGCAGTGGCAGGCCTGAGTTACCGTTTCAGAGCTACTCTTGTGGGTGGCACAATCAATGCTGCAGGCCCACTAGTAGCATTTGATTTACAGGCCCTGGCACATTTCAGTGCACTTAGCTAGGGGCTTACTAGTAAATAAAATAAACCAATCAGGGATAACCAATCACTATCACAATTTACACAGAGACCATATGCATTTTAGCACTGAAGAGCAGTGGTAAAGGGCCCAGAGTCCTAAAGCCAACAACAGGTCAGGAAAACATAGGAGGAAGAAGCAAAAGGTTGGGGGATAACCATGCAAAAAGGGCCAAGTCCAACAAGGAAGGATTTGGAGTTATTTTCTTTTCACTGGTAGAACATGCTCTAGCTCTTCTAGCAAGGGACGGAACCGCTGAGTCTTCCAGGGTTAGACCTCCAGGGAGGCCCACACTTTGTTTATTTAGAGACTTAACAGTGAACTGTGTTACCAGTATTAGGTGTGCAGGTGCTTCTGTGCTCTGTCTGGGAATGTTTAATGAGCTTATATAGTTAATAGGAGTGCAGGTGAGCTGCACCCTATGTGCTTCTGGTGAAATTCTGTGGTCCAAGTATTTATGGTGATACTTGATAATTCATGTGCTTTTCCCTAACTTAAACTAGAATTACATGCACTGATGTTATGATGTATGTCGTTTTAATATTGCATTGTCCAGGATAATGGGCCCGATTCACAAAAGTAATCTGAGACACAATCCTAACTTTACAACTTTCGGTATTCACAAACGGCATTTAGGAGTAGTAAAGTTAGGAATCCTAACTTTACTACTACTAAATCCCTTTTGTGAATACCCAAAGTCGTAAAGTTAGGATTTTGTCTCAGTTTAGTAGTAGTAAAGTTAGGAATCCTAACTTTACTAGTACTAAATGCCTTCTGTGAATACCAGCAGTAGTGAGTTTAGGATTTTGTCTCAGATTAGTTCTGTGAATCCGCCCCAATATGATCAACCAACGGTTTATTTGGCCACTTTACAACGTATACGTGACTGATGTTGGACTATATGTTTTTTTACTTCTTGTGTAGTTTTACCTAAATAATACTATGAACAAGGACATTTAATGCAGCAGATTACATTTTTAGAAGAACAATTGGAATGATGTTTCAGAACCCACTAACTTAAGACAAAATCCTAAACTTACTACCATTTTGGTATTCACATAATTCACAGAATGCACTTACTCATTTTGGTATTCACAGAAGGCACTTACTCATCAATGAGTAAGTGCCATCTGTGAATACCAAAATGAGTAAGTGCCTTCTGTGAATACCAAAATGAGTAAATGGTAGTAAGTTTAGGATTTTGTCTTAAGTTAGTTCTGTGAATCGGGCCCAACGTTTGTTTCACCATAGATGTTGTGGCACAAACTGAACAATTGAACACATGACAAGTGTATGTGTTCAATTGTCACAAGAGGTAGGCAGCCTCTAGCCTGACCTATTCGCTAAACTAACATTATTATTGACAATCAGATACGTAATTCAGGTTTAGTGATACAAAGAATAATTTAAAACAGGGTGTGCGCAATGCATTCCAGTAATCAATACAAGCTGAACAATTACCACATGGGTAATGCCCCACCACAGGTTTGAGGCCACAAAGATGTTGTATTGATTTCGGTTCAGAATCTTTATAGGCTCTGACTATGTAATCTATCAAATTGTTGCCTCTTTTAAACACAAACGATGGTCTTTCCCACTGGATATCAGCAGTTTGTAACAAGTGCCAGTTTTTTATTATAGACTTTTATTATCATATTCGATTCCATTCTAAAGGTCACTACACAGGTCAATCTTTTGTGGTCAGATTCCTGATGCACTGCAACCTTCAACAGGGCATCACGGTCATGGTACCAGGCTTGTTTTAATGAGCTTATCACAAGGTGATGTGGGTAGCCTCTCATAATCGAATTCGACATAAGAATTTTTGCTTCAGTGAAGTAATTATTATCCCTCTTGGTACAGCTAAGTTTAATTCTTAAACACTGTCCAAAAAGAAGGTTATCTCTCAAATTACACGGATGGTGGCTCGTATACTTCAAAAGAGTATTCCTCGCAGTTGGTTTTGTGTATAGGCTTATTGGTAAAAATCCTGAGTCATTCAAAATTTTTAGTTCCCAAAAACTTATCAACTGGTTATGGTATTGAACACTAAATTGTAAATTACTATCTTGTGTGTTAAGCCACATATGACATTTTAGAACTTCGCTTAAGGGGCCATGACAAATCAACAGGACATCTTCAATATATCTTAGCTATTTGTATACATTCTGTGCAAATGGATTATTGTTATAGATAACCTTATCCTCAAATGAGGCAACATACAAATTCGCTAAATCTAGAGCAAAAATTGCCCCCATTGCAACTCCTTTAATCTGAGGAAACAATTCTGCATTGAAAATAAAGTAATTCCGTTCTAAGGCAATACTAGCACAATCAACAATGAAATCAGTCGGTATTTATGTGGTCGTGGTCTCATTTCTAAAGTACTTTCAATTACTGATAAAGCTTTAGCTTGAGGAATATTAGTGTAAAGACGTTCGATTTCCATTGTTACAACAATGTCGGAATGGGCATCAAATTCCACCCCCTCTATTTGTGTAATGATGGCTAAGCTGTCCCTAGTATATGATTTAGTGGAAGGAACAAACGGTTTAATAAAAAAGTCCACAGATTCAGCCAAGGGTTGTCAAATAGATTGGCACGTGTTGGACCTGGCCCTTTTGGCAGGTACACCCCTAAACTTTTTGCATTTATCCTGGCCTTTTTCCCTATGTAGTGTTAGTAGTTTTAGGCCTCTAGGCACTTTAGCACTGTGTCCCAGTGGAAAGTGCGTGCGCTCTGTGTTACATTTAGTGAGACTGGCCTGCCCTCCCATAGGAATGCATGGGGGATATGTGTGTCGATGGTAGTTCCTGATGTGAGAGGAGTGCAGGGGCGAGTTTGGTATGTGCAAACTCGTGAGAATAAATGCTGCGCAATAGCGTGCGCAGATTTATTGTGACTGGTGGAGAAGTGCCACTTCTAGAAGTTGGCATGTCTGTGTGCTGTGTGATGTGAATTGCCTGTCTGGCTTGTGATTGACAGGAGCTGAGAGGGCTGGGGAATTCCAGGAGCCATGGTGAGTCTGCCCGGTGGTGAATGGAGAGATCTGCATGCAGATGGGAGGGAGGAGTTTCACCTGGGACCTGAATGGGGCTGGGCCTTCCCTTCACAATGCTGGCTCACCTCCTGTTGTGCGTCTGATGTCCCTGGCCTGTCCTGTGAATAGAGGGGGGAGCTGAGCAAAACAAAGTGCTCCTGAACCAGTTATATCTGGTTATCCCCTTCAGGGCCGGACTGGGAACCAAAACCGGCCCTGGCAAAGTGCTTGGCGGCCCTCCCCCCCGGGGCTTGCGGGTGCCGCCGAGCTCTTTGCCTGAGCCGATTTTTGGCCGATTTTGTTACAGGGCCGATTTTTCAGCTATGCTGCAAAAACGGCCCAGTAACAAAAACGGCCCCCAGGGGCCCAAAACCGGCCCCCACCCGTGCAGCGCACCGGGGGATTGCCCGGTGCCCGCTACGGGCAGTCCAGCCCAGATCCCCTTGCCCTACAGTTGCAGAACAAAGAAAAAAGCTGTATAAAAGAAGGGGCTGTGACCCCATGAAAATGTTCTTGTTCTGGACTTGAATCTACCAGGGGCGTGCTGCTGCTGGGACTCAGGGGAAGGCTTGCCTGCCTGGGCCCTGCCCTGCCCCTGGATGCCTGGAGGAGTTCTTTTTGGGGACTCTTCTGCCCTGCATTGCCCCCTTGATGCCTAAAGGAGTTTCTTTTGGGACCTTTTTGCTTGTCTTCATGTCTTGATCCCTAAGGAAGAGCGCTTCCGTTCTCTCCCTGCAGCGCCAGGCTGTGATTGTTCCTCGAGGGAATCCCGACGTAGAGATTCCCCCACTGTCCCTGATTTCATAGCAGGTGCCCACCGCGCTTCTTTCGCTTTAATTATATGCAGGTGGCCACCCTGCGTCTTTTCGTGCCATTTTAATTGATTAGCGGGAGCCCACCCCGCATGGCCGCCTATTTTTATATTTTAAATCGCAGGAGCCAACCCTGCTTTATATTCTAAATTCGGAGGGAGCCTACCCCTCATTGCCGCCAAAGAACGGAGTTCGCCGCCGCCCGTGGCCCACCTGGTTGCGGGCGCGGCCGGCGGACGGAAGCGGAAGTGCGGCCCCCAAGAATGGAGTCCAGTGGCCGGAAGATGGCTCGCGTCCCAGCGGGACTCCCTTGAGCGGCTGGGAGCCTCGGGAGCCCTGGGGAAAGAGCGAGACGTGCGGCGCCGGCAAAAGTCCCGGTCCCATAAGAGGGACCGGGTGAAGAGGAGACCCGAGGGGCCCCAGTGCTCCTATGAGGACGGGGCCCCGCGTGATACTGCACCGCCAGAAACCGGAGGAGCCAGGAGTCCCCGAGGCAGCCCGGTGAGCGAGGGCTGGGCTGGACGCATGGCATGGCAGGTATTTTTCTGAGCGGACCCGCTGTTGTGGGCCGCTCCATCGTGATTGGTATGGTGGCGTTTAGTGCCAGAGGCACCCTTGTTCTGGTGATGACCATTTCCCTGAGCGGGCCCGCAGTCATGGGCCGCCCCACAAGGCGACCATGTTTTGCTTTGAGCACCACTGCACTTGGGGCTTATCTTTAAAGGCCCACGGTTGCGCCCATCATTTCTAGAGCCCGTGCGTGGCTCCAACGCTTGTGGACATATTTATTTCCGGAGCCGGTGCACTCCACGGGGGCAGATTTATTTTCAGAGCCAGATGGCTCCAACGTTCTACAGTATTTGTTTAGAGCCAGATGGCTCCCCCACAACGCAGATTTATTTTAGAGCCCAGATGGCTCCAACTGGGGCATAGTTAGTTCCAGGGCTAGTGAGAGCCCCTGACTCATTTGATTATTTACAGCTGCGCAGCAATTAGTGCCAGCTGCAACGTTTAGGCCATTTGTTTCTTTGGGGGACATGCCTGAGTTAGGAGTGAGATGCACTCCTTTACCCCTGACACTCACAGCTGCGCAGCACTTAGTGCCAGCTGCTACGTTTAGGCCTGCGCAGATTGTGCACCCTTGACTTTCGCTGCATGGCAGCGCGCCCTGACTTTCGGGACACAGGGCATTTGAGCCCCTTCTCTGGGATGGCCAGTTGGCCAGGGGGGCTGCTGGGATTGTTAGGTTTATAAGGCGCCAGGCCCTACTGTGATTGTGGGTGCTAGGAAATGTGATTCCTGTAGAATGATTTATGCACCTGTGTTGATACCTCTAAATGTGTTTTATGATTATGAGGTTGGTTCGCATATGATGGTTTATGCTAGTGAGAGTTATTCCCTAATGTAGTTAGGCTTAGGAGGTTAGGGTCTAATGTGTTTAGACTTGTGAGAGAATTGCATAATGTGTTTATGCTGATGAGGTTGGCGTACAATGTGTTTGGCGCCTAATGTGAAACTGTGCATAATGTGGTTTATGTTACAGGCTGATGCTAAGTACAGTGGTTACCAGTAGTTACTGGTTGTGTTCTCTGTTTATGATAGGTTCTACATTTACTAAGTTCACTTTGTGATGGTACTGACAGTGGTCCAGTTGGCCCTGTCAGGTGTAAATAATCCCTTGTAAATATTGCCCAGTGCCAGTTGGCACAGTGTATAATATGTGCTTACTATTCTAATGTGTTATGATAATACAAAGGCTATTTTTATATATAACCTTGTGTGGAGTTGCTTTACACATTGCCTCTGGGATAAGCCTGACTGCTCGTGCCAAGCTACCAAGGGGGTGAGCAGGGGTTATCTTTGGCGTGTAACTTCCTTGCCCTGACTAGAGTGGTGGTTTCTGCCTGGCTTTGGCGCACGCCTCAGCCAACCAGAAATCCCATTTCTAACAGCACTCTACAACTATAGGTCTACCAGAAGGATGCTTATCATCTTTGTAAATTATTTTAGCGCATAAAATGCTGGGATGGGAAAGTCTTTTTTATTAAGACAATCATATTCTTTTTGGATCAACCATGATCCATCTCGACCCACAGTGGTAAGACTGGCAATTTCTTTTATGATTATCCCAGTTGGATCCTTTGGTAATCTCTGATAATGTGAAGGAATATGAAGTTATCTTAATACTTCAGTGTCGTAATCTATTTTATTTTGTACAATAATACTTCCTCCTTTATTGGAAGGTTTGATTATTATATCCTTGCAATTAGCTAAGGAATTCAAAGTATCCATTTGTGCTTTAGAGAAATTGAACTTTACATATTTCTGTTGTTGGAATATTTGCTCCACTTCAGTTAAAAATACATTTTCAAATGTCAACAGGTCTTTAGGGATCAGATTTGTAGCTGGTTAAAAGGTTGATGGTCAATTTAAGCCTATGGTGTCTACATTAATATTCATCATTTCGCCCACTTCGCAACCCCCAGTTCAGACCCAGCCATAGGTAAATTAGTCTTGACCCTGTTCCTCATGGGAACAGCCCGAACTGCCAAGCCAGCTCCTCCCTACACTGGAAACAAGCATCCTGGGACCGGTTTCGGGGTAACACCCCTCATCAGTCAGGCTAGCTTGAATCCAGTGGCAAAGTGAGCAAGGGACCCACGTCTGGGTATACCCTGCCAACTGAGGGCAAGCGAAGCAAACACAAGGAGACGATGGATAGAGCGCTGAAACTTTTCAGACACTCACCCCTAACCATAGATCTGGTTGAATCCATCATCATTCTTTAGCTCACTTCGCCACCGTAGTTCATGCCCAACCATATGCAAATCAGTCTTGACCCTGTTCCTTATGGGAACAGTTCAGCCCGAACTGCCAAGCCAGGTCTTCCTTGGATGGGAAACAAGCATCCTGGGATTGGTTTTGGGGTAACACCCCTCATCAGCCAGGCTAGCTTGAATCCAGTGGCAAAGTGAGCAAGGGACCCATGTCTGGGCACACCCTGCCACCTTACAGCGAACAAAGCAAACACAAGGAGATGATGGACAGAGCGCTGAAACTTTTCACTCACCCCAGCCACAGATCTGGGTTGAATCCATCATTATTCTGTCGCTCACTTCACCACCCAAGTTCAGACCCAGCCATATGCAAATCAGTCTTGACCCTGTTCCTCATGGGAACAGTCCAGTCCAAACTGCCAAGCTAGGTCTTCCATGGACCAGAAATAAGCATTCTTGGACCGGTTTTGTGGTAACACCCCTCATCAGCCAGGATATCTTGAATCCAGTAGCAAAATGAGCAAGGGAAACACTTCCGGGCATACCCTGCTAACTTAGAGCATACACAGGAAACCCAAGGAGATGATGTACGGAGTGCTGAAACTTTTCAGACACTCACCCCCAGTCACAGATCTGGATTGAATCCATCATCATTCGTTAGCTCACTTCGCCTCCCCAGTCAAGACCCAGCCATAGACAGATCAATCTTGACCCTGTTCCTCAGGGGAGCAGTCCAGCCCGAGCTGCTAAGCCAGGTCTTCCCTGGACCGGAAGCAATCACCCTGGGACCGGTTTCAGGATTACACCCGTCATCAGGCAGGCTAGCCTGAGCCCAGTGGCAAAGGGAGTAAGGGACCCACACCTGGGCGTACCCTGTCAAATTAGGGCGAACAAAGCAAACACAAGGAGATGTTGGACGGAGCACTGAAACTTTTCAGACACTCATCCCCAGTCACAGATCTGGGTTGAATCAATCATCATTCTTTAGCTCACTTTGCCACCCCAGTTCAGACCCAGCCATATGCAAATCAGTCTTGACCCTGTTCCTCATGGAAACAGTCCAGCCCGAACTGCCAAAAGCCAGGTCCCAGGATGCTTGTTTCCAGTCCAGGCAAGACCTGACCTGGCAATTTCGGCTGGACTGTTCCCATGGGGAACAGGGTCAAGACTGATTTGCATATGGCTGGTCTGAACTGGAAAGGCATGGGGAGCAAAACATTGATGGTTCTAGTCACAGATCTCTGTACTGGGGTAAATGTTTGACATTATGCAGCATTCTGTCCATCAATTGTTCTTTTTGCATTTGTCACTCCGAGTGGGACGGGTATGCCCAGATGTGGGTCCTATGCTCTCTGTGCCACTGTAGTCAAGCTAGCCTGGCTGATGAGGAATGATGTCCCGAAACCGGTCCCAGGATGTTCGTTTCCAGCCCAGGGAAGACCTGGACTGGCAGTTTGGGCAAGACTGTTCCCATGGGGAACAGGGACAAGACTGATTTGCACATGGCTGGACCTGAAGTGGAAAGACATGGGGAGTGAAAAAATGATGGATTTAGGCCCAGATCTTCGTACTGGGGTGAATGTTTGACATTGTGCAGCATTCTGCCCATCAATTTTTCCAATTAAAAATGGAGCAAAATAAACTGACCATGAGGAGGAGAGGGACTTGGCAAAGGAAGAACATGGAGGAAATAATTCATTTGGAGTGACTGGCCCATGAAATGAGTTTTAAGGAGCAGGACATCTGGCCAGCCATGCAGGGTGCAGCTATCATTGTGGCAGCATGCCTACTGGCCTCGTCAGGGGTAGTAAGCGCTATATAAATGCAATTACAATACAATTACAATACACATCTGTGCCCTCTGGAGACAAGAGGGTCCACATTCTAAAGATCTGGTGCCTGATTTTGTTGTGGGGGGTAGCATTGACAAATGGTTTCAAGCTCATGACGTAGCTTTGCAGATTCATAGGATCCTTGAGGAGGTTTGGGGTCTAGCCTCTGGAAGCATATAACTAGTGAGGGGAGGGATATCCTACTGGCACTAGAGAGGGGTGTCACGTCGCTTGCCCTGCAATGACCACCACCACGCAGTGTGAGTAAGTGTTCTTTATTTCTTATCATCGGCAGCTAGCATGCTGCATGTCTGCCCTCGACCATCGCTTCCTGTGCTCTGCCCCTCGGCCACCCCTGACCGGAACTGGTGTCCGGTGACCTGTGCTGCCCCTCGCCCTCTCCCAGGTCCTAGTGTCCACTCCTCAGGACACTACATCTCCCCCCTTTGTCACAAAGATGTGACGACAGTAACATTAGTTTGTAATCAGAAATGGGACAGTTGGTGAGGTACAGTCCGTTGCAAGATGTGATGGTATCGATAGATGTGACCCTTGAGATGCTACCCAGAGCGGCATCTCACATTTCTTCTATCAGTCTCTTTGGTCTCACAATGTCTCTTCTCGGCCTCGTCACAAGTCCTTGGCCCTCCTTTGGCCTAGTTGCTTCTGCTGCACCTGCTCCATTGCACTCCCTTTTTGTTGTCTCTTCGATGCCTGTCACTTGCTCTTCGTCCTTTTCTTCCTTTAGGCCTTTGAAATGTGAGCTGTTTCTTGTTCTTCGTTGGCGGTCTGATTCTGCTGTTATCATTGTTCCTTTTACTTGTGTTATCGTCAACGTGTCTTGGGCGAACAAACTGTCCGACTTTCGTTGTTGTCTCTGGCGGACTACTACAGTGTCTCCTTCATGGAAATGTGATCTGGTGGCATGTCGTCTGCTGTCGGCGTATTCTTTCATTTTTCTCTTAGCCACCTCATCTTTTGCTGCCACGCTCTCGTGCCCTGGCGCCGTCAGTCCTTCTACCTGCGGCAGCCTCATTCGGCTTGTCCTCCCTAGTACCAGCTCGGCCGGGCATTTCCCTGTAGACCCATGGGGCGTGTTTCTGTAGTCTCTCAGTATTTGGCATAGTGCTTGGCCCAGGGAAATCTGAGACAGTTTCGCCCTCTGAACTGCCTTCTTGATGTTTCCCATGAATCTTTCGACCATGCCATTTGCTTGCGGCCATAGTGGTGTTATCTTCCTGTGCTGTATTCCGAGGTAGGCCATGAACCTTCGGAATTCCGCTCCTGAGAACGGAGGACCATTATCAGTTTTCAGTGTTTCTGGCAAAGCCCCATGCTGCAAATATGTCGTCCAGAACAGGTAGTGTTGCTGCTGCTGACGTTGAGGAGACTTGTCTCACAATGGGGAATCTGGAGTATTCATCTATTATGACCAGTAGGTAAGTTCCCGCTTCTAGAGGTCCAAAGAAGTCGGCAGCCATTGTTGTCCATATAGCCCTTGGCAGTTCCGACATGTGCAAAGGTTCTTGTCTCGCTGGCGGACCTGTTGTTTGACATAGGTGACAGGCCGCGATCGTATCTTTGACTAGACGGTCTAAACCGGGGAACCACACTTTTTCTCTCAGCAACTTCTTTGTCGCCACAATGCCCCTGTGTGACTCGTGTGCAATGCTGACCACTTGGCGCCGTAGTGAGCTTGGAATGACTATCCTGGTGCCCCGCATTACTATTCCACTATTTGCCTCTGATAGCTCTGCGCTTATTTTCTGCAAAGCCAGCATCTCCTCCTTGTTTACTCCTCCCTTCCATGTGCAGTTGTTGTTGACATGTCTCCACCTTTGTTGCCTCATCATTTCTCTGGCCGCTCGGAGAGTGTTATCTTTTTCAGTTTCTCTCTCGATTTCTGTTCGAGTTACTGGTGCAGGCGTGCTTTGCTTTAACACGAAGTTTAAGTATTCTTCTGCCATTGAGGCCTTTGTCTCTGCATGCGGTGGTGGATGCCGTGACATGTAGTCTGCTGGATTATGTTCTTTCCATGGTTTGTGGACAATTTTGAAATCGTAGTCCATCAATCTGATGCTCCAGCGCTCGATGCGGGGCGGCATCTTTGCCGCTGGGTTGCCGTAAATTGTTACTAGTGCTTGGTGGTCTGTGATGATGGTGAACGGCTTCCCGTGCACAAACATGTAGTAATGCTCGCATGCCCGTACCACCGCTAAGCTTTCTTTCTCCGGCTGTGAGTATGCCTTCTCAATGTCTGTCAGGCTTTTGCTGGCGTATGAAACAATCTTCCTTGGTGACTCCTTTCCTGGCAAGTGTTGTGCTAGTATCGCTCCTAGCCCCACTGGGCTGGCATCGACCGTCAGCTCGGTGCAGAGCAGAGGGTCGAAGTATGCGAGGTGCTCCACAGTCATCACGGCATTCCGTATTTCTTCGAACGCTTCATTGCATTGTTGAGACCAGACAAATTTCTGGCCTTGTTTCGTTAGTTCTCTCAGCGGCGTGCTCACCGTAGCAAAGTCTTGTATGTATCTGGCACAGTAGCTTGCCAGGCCTAGGAATGATCTTATTTCTGCCACATCTGATGGTGGCCTTGTGTTCTTCAGCGTCTCCACTTTGCTGGGATAAGGCCTCATCCCCTTTTCCGAGAATATGTGCCCGAAGAATATCAGTTCTGTTCTCCCTAGCTCGCACTTTTCTCCATTCAGTGTTAGCCCGGCCTGATTCAGCTGTTTGCACACTTGCCATAGGGCGCCATCGTGTTCTTCGTCCGATTTCCCAAACACTAGGATGTCGTCACTGTAGTTGAAACTGTTGTGCACTGGTCGTATCATCTGTTTATTGTTTCCTGAAATATTTCAGCTGCTGACGAGATGCCAAAACTGAGCCTTTTGTATCTGAATAGTCCTAGGTGTGTGGAGAACGTCGTTATGTACCTTGACTGGGGGTCCAGTTCTAGTTGGTGATATCCTTTGCACAGATCTAGCTTTGAGAATCGGCACGCCCCTGTCAGCCGGCTGATCATGTCGTTCAGATGAGGTCCCGGATGACGTTCCCTCGATATTGCGGTATTCGGTATTCTCATGTCTACACAGATCCGTATTTGGGATGTGTTCTTCTTCGGGGCTGCCACAATCGGTGACACCCACGGTGTCGGGCCGTCTGCAGGCTCAATTATGTCTTGCTGTAGTAAGTTGTTTATTTCTTCTTCCACTTGCGGTTGTAGATGAATAGGCACTCTCCTGTGATGCTGTGCCACTGGCCTCACAGCTTCATTTATGTGTAGGGTGATCTGTTTGTCTTTTAGTTTCCCCAGCCCTTTCAGTATTTCTTGATATTCTTGCAGTATGTTGTCTTTTTCTGTCCTGAGATATGTCATAGCCAACAGCCCCATGACTTGTGCCGTGACGTTGCTCAGCAGGCAGGGTGCTGGGATGTCCCCTTTCAACACGTGTATCTCTTCTTGGCATGTCATGTCCTGATATGTCTGAGTTTCGGTGAATTTGCCCATGTTTTCAACGGGTGTCTTTGATCCCCATGTGAACACGTCTACTGTTGATGGCGATAACGTTGGCTTTACTCTCATCTTTATGTACTCTGACATGCACATTATGTTGCATGTTGCGCCACTGTCTAGTACGAATTTTGTTCTGTGGCGCCCGACGTCGATGTCTACTGTGGCCGTCTTTTTTATTTGCTGCGTCCCCACCAGCTGGACGTGTTCCTGCTGTCTTCCTTCCTTTAATGTGTCAGACATGAGGTATAGCCGTGCTTCCCTCCCGGCCGCCGTCATTTCGTCCGACTCTTCGGACGAGCCTCTCTCCGCCATCTCCATGTGTCGGGCGTGTCTTGTGCCCGTCATCCTTGGTCTTGCTGTTCGTCCCCTCTCATTCCTGAATTGCCGGCTCCTGCAGGTGCTTGCGAAATGGTTGTCCCTATTGCATTTTCTGCATTTCTGGCCCATTGCTGGGCAGGTGCCAATGTGTGGGAATTCAAGGCCGCACCTGTAGCATGTGATGGCTTGTTTCCTGGGATGTTGTTGCTCCCTGTTATCATTCCTTTTAAACTTTTCCGTCATCCAATGCGCCAAAGCTATTCCTTTTTCTTTGCCTGTTTGTATTTGTTTGCCATGTTCCATGGCCCGTGCTTCTGTGTGGGCCATCGTCATTATTTTCTCAAGTGTTGTTGGCTCTTATAGAATGCGTGCCCTGAACTCTACTGACAGACACCCTACAATGAGACGCGTTCGTATTGCTTCTTCATTGGTGAATTTTCCGAATTCGCAATATGTCACCAACTTCCGCAATCTTGTTGCAAATTCATCCATGCTCTCTTCAGGTTGTTGGCATGCTGTATGGAACGTGTACCTTTCAAAGTCGATGTTGTATTGGGGGTCGAATTTCTCCGTGAGGCAAGCTTTTGCGCCTTTGTAATCCACCATTTTTTCACTCAGGAATGTCATCATTAGGTCTTCTATCTCGTCCCCCGCAAGGTTAATCAGCAGATCTAGTTGTTTGCTCTCTGCGACGTCCGTTGCGTGCATGTAGCGTTCGAGTTGTCGTAGCCATCTCTCCCATCTGATGGCTGCTTGCGGTTCCGATATGTTAAATGGCAGTGGCCTGCGGAACACAGCTTGTGTGCTCCTTGTGTCTTCATCACCCATCCTTTGTTTTATTTTATTATTATTTTTTTTTCTTTTACTCTTCTTTCTTCTTCCTCTATTGCTATTTTCTTTCTTTAGCGCCTTTTTTCTTTTATTCCTCCTTTTTCCGACCTTTTTAATGCTTTATTTCCTTTTGCCTGACTTTAAAATGGCCTCCCGGCCTTCCTGTGCTGTTATTGGCCCAAATTGCCTGACTCCAAGATGGCCGCCGCACTCTCGCGTGATTTCGCGCTGTCTGGGACTTTGCCTGACTCTTTAAAATGGCCGCCGTCTATCTTGGATGCTTATTGGCCCAATTTGCCTGACTCCAAAATGGCCGCCTCCTCTCGCGAGAGTTTGTTGAAAACTCACGCGCGGGAGCATCTTAATTTCCTTTCTCGGCTGCTTCATCAATTTCAGTTTCGCGCTGCTCTCACTTGTGTTGGCAGCGCTGGGGTGGGCTCCCGCAACGATGTTCTTTTTCTGCTGGGCACTTCGGACCAGGGTGGGCTCCTGGCTCCGAGATGATTTCCGCGACCGGGTGGGCTCCGACAGTCGCCGCGACGTGTGGATTTCGATCCCGCCTCGTCGCCAGTTGTCGCGTCGCTTGCCCTGCAATGACCACCACCACGCAGTGTGAGTAAGCGTTCTTTATTTCTTCTCATCGGCAGCTAGCATGCTGTGCGTCTGCCCTCGACCATCGCTTCCTGTGCTCTGCCCCTTGGCCACCCCCTGACCGGAACTGGTGTCCGGTGACCTGTGCTGCCCCTCGCCCTCTCCCAGGTCCTAGTGTCCACTCCTCAGGACACTACAAGGGGGACAGGATGAGGTATCTCTCCATGAAGGAAACCCTTGTCAGGAATATGGTACCACTACTGAAAAGTATAGGCAAATGTTTAGGGACAGCCAGACACTAGTCCATCAGGTCTAGGTGGATTGTGTAGATTTTTTTTGTGAGGCACTGGGTAAAGGATTACCAGGTGTCGTATAACTTGAATACAAGAGAGCACATGTTCAGTCTTTGCTTTGCAATTTGCATCAACAACAGATCAATAGCTATGTGCTTCTTGGTGCTATTTCTACTTAAAAAATTAACAATTCATAATGTTTTGATGTAATTTTATCTATTAAAATGTAATCTATTTTTCTAAACTGGTTTGGGATTCCTCTTGTGTTGTGTTTTCCCTTTATAACTGCTTGAGGGCTGCATAAATACTTTATACATTCCATCTAAGGTAAGCTTGACTGCTTTTGTACCAAGCTACAAGGATGTTTAGCACAAGTCTATTTAGTGACTTTTGTGATCCGCCCTGCAAAGGATTGGGTCTCTTTCTTGAGTGGGGCTCTCACTCCCCTCAACTCATTACCCAATTCCTTACAATGACTGATCGAGCAGGTCAAGGCTGCAAAAATGCACATCAGTCCAGTTCAACACTATATTTATTGTATTTGGAAACTCGACATGCAGTTCCTATGTAATACGTTTTACAGGCGTGAATAACTATCATTAAATGGTGCACGTATTTTCACTGTGGGCCAGTAACTTAACGCAAAAATTCAGAGATTATGAAAAAAATTGAGGGGCTTATTTACAAGTCGGTTGCGTCATTTTTAACATGGAAAAGTGACGCAAAGGTGGCGCAAGGGGCTTGTAAATCTGCCCCTTAATGTTTCAATATTTTCAACATACTGCTGAGACAATAAACAATTAAACAAATGACTGCATCTGCAAATGCCCATTCGAAACATGGCTCGTGGAGAATGACAGCTTTGCAATTGAATTCGCGGGAGGAAATGAGAAATATTTTTCAAGGATGTTCAAGGTTGAAGAAAACATTGTGTAATGTGCATTTCAAACAATGGTTTAATGCAGAATATGGAAATACCCTCAAGAACACTGTGTATCTTAGAACGACAGCGCCCGAGACGAGAAAAAAACAGAGAAACAGAATCATTCTATTGTTTGTTTGTTTTTTCCCCCCAAAGTGCTCGCTTCAGGTAGTTTTAATAAGGTTGCTAATAACCTGGCGGCGGGCCCAGCCAGATGCAGCGCATTTGAATCCTGTCCTTATAGCTGTGTCAGAACTGTTGACATTGCATGTCAGCGACGGAAAATTGCCACCGCACAAAACAAACATCTTCATTATAGGGAATCACATTGTTAATATGGAGCCAGATGCAACTTGAGCTGGGGATAGGGCTGAGATTGCACCCAGCTGTATACTATCACTGAAGTGGCAGGTCGTTCTTCAGGATTAGAGATTGAATCAGTCTTTTCCATCATCAATAAGCGCTCCTCCACAATGAGGACCTGTCACTGCAATATTTTACTCTCAGCACCTAGAAGAAGGCACTGCCCGGGCGGTAATGAAATTTCCTAGTAAATAGACCTCGGGGAGGAAAGGATACCTGTCTTGAAGTCTGCTCGCTGACCTCTGCTTCCACAGATTCTCAATCTTAGACTGTATAATGGGGAAAACACCGCCTCACTTTTTGACACATGCTATAACCACTAACTTTTCATTGTTAGCGAGCAACCTTCTGCTGTTAAAGAAAAAACAAGAGCTAGGCCTTAAAAATCGAGAGATGATTACAGCGTCTGGCTCGTGATCTGAAAGTATTTTAATTGCAAGGTCGTGTTGTTAGTCACTTTACTTTTATTGACATCTGTGTTTCTGGTTGTTGATCTCTGAAGATTGTGTACAGAGAGTATTCTATATTATAGGATACACCTTGTGTGAAAGATGCATTGTGAGACAGTGACAGGATGTGTAAAATAGTTCAATCAAATTCAAATGCTTCACAGTTTTATGATTTTCGATTATTCCTGACTCTTCCTGACTATGCACGGCAGATGCAGACACCTCTATAGCATATGAAAGGAAAAAGCAGCCTTTTGTAAGGTAGGTTGTCTGTGGCAGAGGTCACAAACAGTGAAATGCATGGAGTAATGGGGCACTCAGAGGTTACAGACGCAGAGGGTACAGCGGACATGCCACTCTTTTGACAGGCTGGGTACAACTTGATGCAGGTACAGCAGCTATATACCCTAGGGTTTAAATCACGAAAATACTAGGTACTTGGGCACAGGGAATGTTGCGTTTGAAGATTTACCTAGTGCTGACCAGGCCATGCAGTGTCCAAGCGCCTTACAATTGAGAATGAAAAGACCTAAAAATGATACTTTGATGAAGTACATTTCCATGTGATTTACCTATTGCTTAGTTTAAACTTTGGCAGCATGTATCAACACCTGCATAGTCTAAGTATTTCATTTGCTGCACATTTTATGAATATTTCAATATCACATGCTTACTGTCTTATTTGAACTCCAGGTTGCTCAGCAGAGAATATTGATGTGAGGTTGTTTTTGCAAAGGTTGTTTCATATGGGTTTGTGGCAGATGTTATCTTATGCAATTGGCACACTTCTTGATACTGGTGGGAGTATACCCGATATCGCCATAAATGGGAAATTTGGTTGCATCTCCCTGTTTAATTCTTGCTTGGCTCAAACATCACATTGCTTGTTCCACATGACATTTGGCAGCATGCTGTACCGTATTTAGGGCGTGATTTAGATATTGGCGGACAGGTTACTGTGTCACAAAGGTGATAGATATCTCTCTAGGCCGAAATATCAATCCCAAAGGATATAAGGGGATTTATTTTTCAGCGGACAGAAAATCCATCACAGTTGTCCACCAAAATCTAAATCAGATCCCTTAAACAGAGGCACATTGGAGAATTATTTTTTAGAGTGTGGCTCCAGTCTGCATGTGAGGCACACTGCATGATTAAACCATATCACTCTGGGTGAGACTATTCGCCTAATGATGACATCTCAGTCTCACACGACTTCAAAGGATTCGTACTATTCACAGATGTTTTGGGGTGAACTCACTGATTTACTTTGTAGCACATCTATTAATTTGATGAACTCATATGGAGCACAAGTTTGTGTATTAATTACAGCACCAGGATGAACAATATCAATAGTGCTGTGAACAGACAACACTTGAGTGGGTGTCTGCACATTTCGTATTTACTTTGTCTATGTGTTTTTGTTTTCTTCACTGGAGCATGGACCAAGTATTTATTGATTCCTTCAATAGTGTTCTGCATTGCTTGTACTTGGATTGTGGTACTTTTTTCTTTTCTTTTTGTGTGGTTTGGATTGAAAGACAACTTGAAACTATAAGAGCTGAAGCTTGTGCTTCCTGGCATTTCCAAGAGCTGAATGCTAAAAACTAGCTATAACAAAGCTTTGTGGCATGTGACTAATTTCTGAAATATATACATTGTGGCCACCTGTTATAAATTAAAGAATGTTTTACTCATTGTTAAACATGCAGTGATTTCAAAAGGTTTCATCTTCACCTCTACCTATCCTTAAACCCCCAAATCAAACTTACCTCCTTTTACCTTAGCCCACCCTGAAATCCTTAGGCCACTGTTTCCTCCCTTTATCTCTGACCACCTTCTGAGCCCTCGAGTCACTATCACCTGGCAGTCCCTGGGCTGGCGGGGGTTCCAAGAGGCTCCCTAATTAATAATTAAAGAAGTTCCAGGGAGGTGGTGGTCCTCGGTGTGTGGGAGTGCCATGCGTGCACCCCTGCTTAATTGGAAACCAAAACCCTGGGGAGGTGGTGGTCCCCAGGGTTTGATTGAACCCTAGTAGGGAGGCACCATGCAGCCCCCTCCTTTATTTTTCATATGCCCCCAGAATTTGGCCCACCCTGGGGCTTCCTTTAAAAGAAGCGCAGGAGCCTGCTCTGTTTTAAAAGAAATTGCAGCAAATCTGCAGATCCACCAGCGCATTTGTGATAAAATTGAACAAACATAATTCTTTTTATTGCATGACGGGGGTCAGGGTATTCCTACCCGGCCCTTTTTCTTTATTTTTTACTATTTTTGTGGGACTCAGCTTTAAGCCGAGGCCCAAGATGGCTTTCAACACTTCCTGGTTGAAGTGTTGGTAGCCAACCAAATTTCAGTAGGATCCATGAGTCCAATGCAAGGACTTGCATCCCCGGATATCTATATTTTTTAAACTTGAAAATCTCTGAAACTACTGAACAGATTTACACCAAATCACAAATTTAAGGCTTTCTGGACCAACATCCAGCTTTCTGCCAAATTTGGTGTAATTCTATTAATGGTTCAGGCTGTAGTCGTGTTAAAAAGGCTGCAGTTCCATAAGTCTTTAGGTGTCCCTCTAAAAGGCAAATGCAAATACTTGGAAATTCTTACTGTAAGCTGAAGTTCTACTAGTCGTTACTAGGTGTCCCTCAAGTCAAATGCAAATGTATTGCTATTCTTTAATGAAAGTGCAGTTCCACAAGTTGTCACTACGTGTGCCTCACAATTCAAATGTACACACATTGAAATTTGTGCATCAACCCATAATTAAACTAGTTGGGCCCGATTCACAGAACTAACTTAAGATAAAATCCTAGGGCCCGATTCACAGAACTAACTTAAGACAAAATCCTAAACTTACTACCATTTTGGTATTCACAGAAGGCACTTACTCATTTTGGTATTCACAGAACACACTTACTCATTTTGGTATTCACAGAAGTTAGGAGTCCTAACTTTAGGACTCCTAAATGCCTTCTGTGAATACCGAAAGTCTTTAAATTTGGATTTTTCTCAGTTTAGTAGTAGTAAAGATGGAACTCCTAACTTTAGGACTCCTAAATGCCTTCTGTGAATACCGAAAGTCTTAAAATTAGGATTTTTCTCAGTTTAGGAGTAGTAAAGTTAGGACTCCTAACTTTAGGACTCCTAAATGCCTTCTGTGAATACCGAAAGTCTTAAAATTAGGATTTTTCTCAGTTTAGTAGTAGTAAAGTTAGGACTCTTAACTTTATGACTCCTAAATGCCTTCTGTGAATACTGAAAGTCTTAAAATTTGGATTTTTCTCAGTTTAGGAGTAGTAAAGTTAGGAGTCCTAACTTTACTACTACTAAACTGACAAAAATCCTAATTTTAAGACTTTCGGTATTCGCAGAAGGCATTTAGGAGTCCTAAAGTTAGGAGTCTTAACTTTACTACTCCTAAACTGAGAAAAATCCTAATTGTAAGACTTAAGACTAAAGTTAGGACTCCTAACTTCTGTGAATACCGAAATGAGTAAGTGCCTTCTGTGAATACCAAAATGAGTAAGTGCCTTCTGTGAATACCAAAATGGTAGTACGTTTAGGATTTTTTCTTAAGTTAGTTCTGTGAATCGGGCCCCAAAACTTACTACTATTGGTATTCACAGAAGGCATTTAGTAATAGTAAAGTTAGGATTTTGTCTTAAGTCTGTCTTAAGTCTGTCTTAAGTCTGTCCTAAGTTTGTTTTAAGTCTGTCTTAAGTTTGTCTTAAGTCTGTCTTAAGTCTGTCTGAAGTTTGTCTTAAGACTGTCTTAAGTCTGTCTTAAGTCAAACTTAAGTCAAACTTAAGACAAAATCCTAACTTTACTACTACTAAATGCCTTCTGTGAATACCAAAAGTAGTAGGACATACTTAAGACAGACTTAAGACAGACTTAAGACAGACTTAAGACAAACTTAAGACAGACTTAAGACAGACTTAAGACAAACTTAAGACAAACTTAGGACAAACATAAGATGGACTTAAGACAGACTTAAGACAAAATCCTAACTTTACTACTACTAAATGCCTTCTGTGAATACCAAAAGTAGTAAGTCTAGGATTTTGTCTTAAGTTAGTTCTGTGAATCAGGCCCGTTGTCACTAGGCAACCCTGAAAAGTGGAATAGAAATGCATTGAAATACTTTCATGAAGCTGAAGTTCCACAAGTCATTTCTGGGTGTCCCCTCTTAGTCAAATGCAAAAGCATTGAAATATTTTCAAAAGCTGCAGTTCCAGTTGTTGTTCATAGAGGCTCAGGCCAAGTCAGAAGCAACTGCTTCAAATGACCTGGACCAAGCGGACGGGTTGTGGCTTTAGTGTATACATTTGCATACATACTTTTGCTATTTTAACCAGTTGTGCATGTTTTCCACAGGATTAGTTGTTGGCCAAAGCTGGTTCATAATGAGCCCACATTATAAATTTCAAAACATTTTTTTTAATTTAAAAAAAAGTTTGTGATCACACACTTATGGGAGTTTTTAATTCTAATTCCTGGTAAGTACAATACAAATAAGTCGTTTATTTTGGCTATTTATGGTTTGGTGACAGGAAAGTCTCACATGCTCCACATTTGTACTTTCTCTCTCGGGTCAAGCGCCGTTAGTGTAGTCTATTTGATGCATCCTTATTGATCTTCCCTCTAGTGGTGTGCGACGTTACTGTAGCCTTTTGAAGCTCTCTCTAAGGGAGAATGGTGATATACAAGTGGTTGAAATGTCAATCACAATGCTTTGGGGCAGTGGCTTCTATCAGAAACTTGCATATATTTTCTAGCTACTCTAATGATCGTCAGTCAAATAAATATATATGCCAAAGCTGTTTTAGAGTCAGGCATGAACATTATAATTTACAATAATTGCTTGGAGAGTTATGAAAATGGTTGATGCAACCCTCTTCTAAATAGTGACTATCAATCATTGGAAAGTGCAAATGTGCAACAATTATATTTTTGAGGAAATCATTTTTTTAGATGTATGCTACATGTGCAGGGGCGAAACACAGTCACTCAACGTGAAAGCGTTCAATGGCTGTTCTGTTGATCTATGCATTTTGTTGGAGTGGAAAGGAGTATCATTTGAGTGACATGTCAACAGACCAATGATGAAAGATAGTTGATTGGTATCCCCTATAAATGTATATGTTTTCTGTATGATATTTTTGGGAAAACGTGATGCTGGCAGCTGTATTTAGTCCACACATAAAAAAGACTGAATTGTGAAGAGCATGGTGGGATAACCCATGGTGTGCAAGCTATATGTATTGAAAGTGTTGGGCCTGCAAGCCCACCATGCTTTTACCCGAGACCCACAAACTTGTTTTTCACGCTGGGGGCCAAGCATCTCAGTGGCACCCATGGCAAGAAGAGAACATAAGCCTTAGTACCCCACCCCCCCAAGAGCTTCTAGTGCAAGCTGTTGAGGACTCTGGATGGGATCAAGACAAAATAACTCCCTTGAACTCTTGCAAAACTATGGACGTCTTGTAAGAGCTGGCGGCTGTCTTTGGCACCACTCTGTTATTTCAAACTGTATCCTTCCTCTAGAAACAGCTTCCTGTCGAATTACTTACCCAGATAGGATCCACGTCCCGTTAGCCACTTCCGCCTGCATCCAGATTCCTTCTTGGATTTAGCGCACAGTCGCCCCTGGATTGGAGATCTAAAAGGGAGAAAAGAGTGAAAAGTATTAGTACTATTCCAGAGTCTGTATCAGGTGGTAACACACCACAAGTTAAGCGCTTAATTAAGACTAACCACAAACATACCTAGAGTGCCACCAGCCTTCTTGTTGCTCTACAGGAAACGAAAGACCAGAATTAATTATTCATTTGTCTGGAGCTTGTTGGTCGCTTGTCATGTAGAGCAGTACTTGAAAATTTACGAGCAGCAGCGGCGGCTGGACTCCGGTGAGTGCACAGCTGTTCTCGAAACTGGGTGAGATTCCGAGAACAGGACGCTCCTGCGCTCCCTCCGGTGCAGCAGGGGAGGATTCTGCCGGCCGCATTGGTGCTCCGGACGGGGTGCCTGATCAGGAATAGCCAGAGCTGAGGCGAGGGAGATGGCGGACGTGGCGCGCTTCTGGTAAGGCCGAAGAGAGCTTTGTGGCGGCGCCGCGTCAACGCACTTCGGAGCTCGCACCAGGGTCGCTTTATGCTCGGAGAACCTGCTGCAGACTACCAAGGACACAGCTGACTGCACACCACGAGGGAACGGTAGCGGCCCAGTGCGAGGTCTGTGGGTCACCCGCCATTTTGTTTGCTGACCTGCCGTGGCGGAGCCACCATGCTGAAGACTGCGGCGCTACATGCTCTGAAACTCACAGCGCGGGACTGGTGAGCGCACCTGACTTGACGACCTGCCCCTGGTCATACGGTGGACCACCGCGCCTGCACAAGAGGATTTATAGGTGAATGATCATGCAGGACGCCGTCATCAACCCCTTGGAGAACTCAGGACCAGAAGATTAATGGTATTACTTTGTGCAGCTGCGGGAGTTTGGACTTCACCGCCTATTCCACCACTGAACTAGGAAGAGGACTCCAGGTCCCAGAAAGCCTGTGCAGACACCACCTGACACGCTGCTTGTCCACATAGCGCCTTGCCGCACCCGCTTCGTGGGACGCGCGCGGGCGGGCCCGTCCTTGCCCACCATAGGCCGGAGGAGGCCGGGTTGGGCACACTCCCTAACTTTCCACTCTTGGGACCTACAAGTAAGGTCCTCAGATCGATATGACCCTGGATCTATGACTGATAGATCATTATTTTCTAAGGGGGCCCCCATTCCTGAGGCTGTATCTGTACTCCCACTGGTCTAACATTGTCAGAGCCTCAAGCCGCATTTAGTTACTATATAATTTTTTGATTTAGTGGTAGAAAGCAGGTGTCCCCCTCGCAAATTACCAAGCTAGAACATGGGAAAACATACTCCTCCACCTACTAGAACTAGCACTAGACAGAAAGCGCAACCCCGTACCCCAATGATAAAGCATACTGCTATAGATAAAATGTTGGAGCAGGCCATTGGCGCTGTAACTAATGAAATTTCACAAATCGAGAGGCGCCTATCGATAACGCGAACACTAAATGTAAATGTGTATGTGCTTATATAGCCCCGAATCACCCCTAGGGGTATCTCAGCGCTGTACTCATACCGCTGTAGGAACCCTTCCTGGCTATCCGTGTGAAGTGTCCACTCCTGGGCACCCCCATGGTGAAGCCAGGCATCCCAGCGCTGTTGGGGCCGTTGTGGAGATTAAGCAAGCTATTGCCCAGAGTTGCAGCGTGGGACCCATGATTAGAATAGGCACTGAGGCGAGAATATCAGGTCCGAGGAATTTATAGCCCGAGACCCTGCCGTGGCAGGAATCGAACCCTGGTCCCGGACCAGTGCTCTGCATCGAGGTCTGCCGCTCTAATCATTGAGCCACACTTCTCCACTACCCTCCATTTCGTCCGTTTTGAAACCAGGCACAACCAGGAAATTCCAACAACTAGATGATACATATAATCCCCATCCAATGGCAACTCAGGGCGAAGTAGCGCCAATATCAATGCAAGGGGGAGACTATGGGGGAGGTATTGAAAATAACACACCCAAGATTAAAAAGTCCCAAAAGAAAAGCAAATCTAATTTGGGTAAAAAATGCTCATGCAAAATCCCGGTCGTACCATCTGGGAGTTCCACCAATGCTTGTATAATCGATCTAAGCAATAAGGATGGAAGGAATTCCCCAGACTGGTAGAGATGGTAAATGACCTTAAAGCTTATATAGATCTTGCAAACCCAAATAGTTTAGATAAAGTGATGAGTAAAATTAACTCAGTATTATCATTAGTAGATTCCTGGGGTCCTAATCCACCACTTAGTTCGCAAGGGGATCAGTGTGCCATAGACATGGCCTCCAGGGTAGCTCCCGAGCAGCTAATTAAAGCAATGGCTCCTCCGATCAATCCACCTATTTTGCCTCATCCTCACTCCGATAGGTCTGGACCATCTACCCCATTAATGGGAGCCAGTGGCCCTCCAAATGGCAAAGAGGTAATCCAAGGAAAAGGCTCTGAAATAAGTCCTGTGGGTATACCTAACCAGGAGAAGGACCACAGGCACCCAAATGAGCGAGCCAAAAACATACATGGTCATTCTCCCTGCCCAAGTGAATCCCGTCTCCCATGTATAGATCTGCCACCAGCTTCCTCTCCGTATGTGGTGGTACTAGCTGGAGTTCCCAGCCTACAGACTGGTCGGGTGGAGACACATACAGAATTAAGAAACAAAGTATCATACTGGTTAAATAACAACAGACCCCTTCCACCCTGGGTGCATAGTGAAATTATCCATGTGCGTAGGGTCGGCTGGGTAGGCCAGAGGCAGAAAGACATTCAGGGGGACTGTATTTTGATTAACTTTAGGGACAGATGAACGGTCCAGCATATTCTAGGATGGTCCACTCTGACGATAAGTAAGAAAATCCAGACACTACCACTTTGCCATTTCTATCCGCAGGGTACCTTTGAAGAGAGGATGGGCATGATATACAAAAAATGGGGAAAAAGGGCCGACCCAGGGGAACAGCAGCAAGGCAGCTGGGATAGTGATTCTATACCATGCTTCAACATCCCTGTATGTAATAGATATAGCCCCTTGATCTGGTAGATTGACAAACTCCCACAAATGGCAATAGGGATTGTGCGGCCGATCCACACGCAATAGTTTACGAGGGCAGTGGCCTCAGGGTTAGGAACCAGTATCCACTGATAGGCAGTAACCTAACCACCGCAAACATTAATATAGGTACTGACAAAGGGAAAAACAAGTTTTTCTATACTACCCTACCACCAAGGCAGGGGGATCTGTTTAAAGATAACTCAGCTAAGGTTATACTGGAGGATAGCAGGGGCTGGACTCCACATGCACTTAGGAATACTGGAGCACATGGTGAGGGGAAGGGTAGGACATCAAAGGCCCACTCATTGTGCCTGGGAATACAGAAACCAACTGATCTGATAGTTTCATCCACAGATCTCTGGACAAAGACCCATGATGTTGGCCAGAGGGGTAATAACCCCCCTGGAATCCCATGCACCCCCATAACTAAATTGCAGGAAATGTCCAGAAAAGTAGGGGAATCTGGCAGGACTCAAAAATAAATTACCTTGCCCAGACTGGGGAGGCTTCATAGATAACCACGACATCTGCCTCTTTCAGGAGACTTGGGCCACGGAGGAATACCACAGGACGGGATTCGCATCGTTCAATATACTGGCCACCTCCGGTGGAAGAGGTAGACCGTCGGCGGCCTAACTATCTGGCTGGGTCCGCATATTGGGGCGCAAGCTGAGTCAACAAAACAAATGATATTCAATGTGTTCTGCTGACATTTCCCACTAAGCTCAAACTAGCTCTCATTAATCTATATTCTAGACCTGTAAGCTATAGATAGGAATCAGTGGTCCTGGATAAACAGGGACGTTTCCTACCAACTTTAGACCCAGATACGTTGCTGATCGTAGGGGGCGACTTTAACTGTCAGTATGAGCCACTTACTGATCCCAACATAGGGGAGCCCTCAGAAGAAGATTGCCATTGGTCTATACCCGAACCACAAATTACCCCTATAAAAACTTGGACACCGCTGGCCATCCAACTCCATTCATTGACCTTGGCCCACTCCCTTAGGGCCTGTAATGGGAGAACAAAATCTGACCAACCGGCCCAGCATACATTTAACAGGGAAGGTCAATCATCTCTGATCGACTACATTTTAGTAGAAACTAAATCCTGGGACAAGGTTCTTGATTTTCAGGTACTTGAGAGACAGGACAGTGACCACAATGCTCTGGTACTGTCCTTGAACTCAGAGACCATGGGCATTTCCAACCTTTTACCTTCGCCCAGTGAGGGGGCCAATCAACTGTTGCTCTCAAACAATAGACGAAGGGTTAGGTGGTGCCACATACAACAATCGCCAACAAACTTGGCTAAAGTATATGAGCTGGCGATACCACTGATAGAGGAAATGGAGGAACTAGGCCAGCTGGAGGTCTGTCATGGTACCCAGAAGAGGGCAGCTGAAATTCACGAGCAGCTAGTCGCTAAGCTGATCGAGATAGTCTACCCAACTGCAACACCTAGAGGAGTTAAGTGTAACACCAACTCCTGGTACAATGCCACTTGTCGTAAAGTAAAGCAGGATCTAATAGCTGCAGTCAAGGCAAAGGACAGAACCCGAATCAAATGTCTCCGGGTAACATATAAAGGTACCCTAAAAAGGGAAAAGAGAAATTGGGAAACCGAGAATTGGGAGGCACTTAGGATTGCCTTGAAGGACAGAGATTTGAAATCTTTTTGGGCCCTAGTAAGTGTGGGAAATAAGGAAGGACAATCGGCCAGGGAGCCCAATATATCGCCAGAAGCCTCGGCGAGGCACTTCGGGGCCCTTTACGCCGGGGAAGATTTGGTGGGTGCCAAAACAGCCTTTCTGGATTCTCTGCATGAGTTCCACCCAGAAGGTTTGTGTGATATCACTTTGACCGAAGTTTGGAATGCTATTAACAGACTATCCCCTAACAAAGCCCCCGGCTTAGATAAACTTCCCGGGGAGCTTTTTCGTATGGAACCAAAAATTTGGACTCCTTATTTATGTGTTTTATTCAACGCTATCCTGAGGGGCATGCTCCGCCAGATACCTGGTGTGGGGCCGAGATTGTTCCCATCTTCAAAAAAGGTTGCCCACTTTTACCGTCTAATTACAGACCCATCAGCCTTATTGATATCTCACAAAAACTGATGGGCAGGGTCCTTCTTGATCGCATCCAAAGCTGGATAGAGGAGGAAGGAATTTTAAGCCCCTACCAAGCCAGCTTCAGATCAAAGACCTCAACTGTGGACCAGATATTCAGGTTACAATTGTTGTTTTGGAAAACTGCTAAGATGGAGGGTGGCAGCCTCTATCTCATTTTTGTTGATCTGAAGTCGGCTTTTGATCTGGTTCCTAGGGGGAAACTCTGGGAAGTTTTAAACGACCTAGGGATTCCACCCTATCTCCTCACAGTCCTGGTGAGGCTGCATATAGGGACCTACGCGCAAGTAAGAAGTGGGAAACATGGAAAACTATCTGCGCGTTTCCATGTTAAAAAAGGGGTACGCCAGGGATGTGTCCTTGCCCCAACCCTATTTTGTCTTTATATCAATGGGCTCATTGACCATCTCAATAACATCAAGGATAATGATGCCCCGAAATTGGTTTTGGGGAAGATTCCTGCGCTGATGTTTGCGGACGATACTTTGTTGCTGTCCAAAACTCCATCAGGCAGCCAACGCATTCTGGACGGATTCGCAGAGTTTTGCACTAAGCGGGGTTTGGAGATCAACTCAATCAAGACAAAATATATGATCTTCAACCCCCCAAAAATTACTCGGTCAAACCCCTCTCTTGATGGCTCCCCCCTGGAAAGGGTGAGGACATTTGACTATCTAGGCATTACCTTATCAGAAGATTTTGCATGGGAACCCCAAATGGAGAAGGCCAGACTAAAATTATCACAGACGGTGGGTGGGATAATGAAATTCCACAGGTCAACCACATATAGGTCAGTGGCCCCCGCAGTAGAAATTTATAAAGCCCAGGCAAGAGGGGCTGCCTTATATGGGGCTGAACTGTGGGGACATACTTCTGCCGCCAACCTCGTAAAAATAGAGAATAATTTTATGAGACAGGTAGTAGGCCTCCCACCCAGTACCCCCCTAGTCCCCCTTCGTATGTACTTGGGTCTGCGGCCCATAAATTAAGAAATTGCCCTGAGGCCCATTACATTTTGGCGCAGGGTGTGGGCGACTCCAGATCTTTCTGTCTACAGAGACGAGCTGAGGGAGATCCTCACTATTAAAACCCCGAAAAAGATCCCGTGGTTATTGTACATCAAGGATCTCTTGGCTAGGCTAAGTAGGCTGGATCTCTGGCTAACCCCAGAGTTATCATGATTATCAACTTCTAGGCAAGACTTGGTGCACCCTTATAGACAGGATAACTTGTTGGCCATCCAGGGAAGTTCCATAGGGGGTTCGATGACTGCTGAGTTTTTGCTAGTTAAGGCTGAATAAAGGAAAGAAGAGTTCCTGGATCTGATTTATCCTTTGCAGGCCAGGAAACTCTATATGCAATTTAGAGTGGTGAATCTCCCTCTAAATGCCCTCACTAGCAAATGGGCTCCAGAGAACAAGAAGAACTGTCCTGCATGTATTTATAGGGAAGAGTCTGAAATACATGTACTATTTTTTTGCCCAGCATATACTCTCCCACGTAAACAATGGATAACACAAATATGTCGCAACCTTGGGTTTAGGTTACAGCTAGAGGCCCTCAGGGTATTAAAACAGGATACCCATCCTCCAATAGTATTTGCAGTCTCTCGATTTTTATATTCGATGTGGCATATACGCAGGGGCCTCGTAAAGTGATATGTGAATTTTTGAGTATCCTGCGTACTCTTTTTTGATTGTGACTCAGGCTCTTTTTTAATTCTATTTTTTTTCTGTGTGTTTTTATCCTATTTTATGACACTTTTAACTTGAGCCACTTTCTGTTTTTAAGATTTATACGTGGTATATAATATGTTTTTTTTTTGGCCTGAGATGAATTAGCCAAATGTGTTTTTTATACTGTAGATATAGCAAGGTTGGTTGGCTTTTTGTACAGTCCATTTTGCAGTATTTCTAGATCTGTGTATTCTTTGGTGTTTGACCAACTATGCTTACTACAAAGAAATTTCGATAGTATCTACACTTGTATATATTATAGGGTCATGATTTCTACAACCAATCAATGATCATGTTTTTGGTTATTCAAAACCACACTACCTCATAGGTCACTGTTGCCAGTTTCTCCTTTCTGTAATGAAATTGCATACTGTAGTGTGTTTTTCCTATTCTGTGCTTTTATGGTCTTTTGACCGAAATAAAGTTACTATTGATTGATTGAAAATTTACATTGAAGTGCACCATATTTTTGACATATACCTAATGTTGTTTTGGATATGTTGAATCTGAACCAGAACTGCTAAGGTATATATATCTATAGAGTATCTCCATGAAAACATTGTTAAAATATGCTTCTTATCATAAAGGTCAAGGAGACTCTGGTAGGTACACCACAAAATCAGGCAGGTCTAGTGGAATCAAGTTAGGACACTGCAGAAAGATTAACAATCGCTCACTCTCTCCTAAAAACAATCACAGAAGCATCAACAAGGAACAGAGGGGGTGAGTTTACCAATACCAGTAATAGGGGCAACTAAAGGTACACATTAGACACCACTGGGGGAGACTGCAAGAGGGATTGCAGCAAACTTAGCAAGGGCATATGATAAAGAAATATTTCGGTGTTACAGGTTCACACAATATCCTAGTCATTGCCACAAGCAATTAGGAGAAGGAGCAACTGGCTGCTATGCGGAAGCACAGCAGAGTAAGGGACCTTCTTTCTTGCACCACTGTCTCTCTCTTCATCCCATTTCCTTTTCCCTCAGGTGCCTTCATCTTGGCCTTGAGCAGAACGCAGAGTGGGCGCAGGTGTCAAGAAGGAGTTTGGAGCCCATTTCTAGGGATGGGTGAATAATTCCACCCTGCTGGTGAGTTCTTAGAGTTTTGCCCACTTTGCATTCCACGCTGAACTGCAAAGTGCCGAAGAGCGGAGTTTTTTCTCTCAGTTCCTAAATTCTCTTTGTCAGAACCTGAAGCAATTTGGATAAGAATGGGTCCGCAATGCTCCTGCAAGCTTTTCTGAATATAGGGCAAAGTTAGTCCTCTATTTTTTAATCCGTGGAGGATTGAAAGGGCAAGGGTATCTCTCTCTTTTTCAAAGCTATTACCCCAGGCTAAATGGAAACCTACCACAACCATATATATGTATATACACTATCCATCCTAGGTATCACATCGTCTAGTAACTCTTTGAAATCAAGACTCAGCGTTGCAAATAAGTAAATCTATAAATATGAATAATTAAAGTGAAGACTGGTTGGAGAGTGGAATCGCTGAGCTTCATACCTAGAGCAATACCTCATTCACTCAGCAAAGACAGTGTTTTCCCTGCCCAAATGAACAAAATAGTTTTTCTGTCTTAGATAATTCCTCCAGAATTTCTTTAAGGAATTTTGGAGGATAACATTGTAAAAACATAGTTGCAAAGCAGCACTACGTCCAAATTATTCAAAATTGCGGTTTTCCCCCACGTTGATATATTTAGAGCTTACCACCTCATCAGATTATGCTATGTACTATCTGTGAGGTGGTATAGAGTGTCTCTACTACTTTGTCAAGGCACCTATTTAGGAGGATCCACAGGTATTTCAATCTGGACTCATTCCAGGGTGGCTTCTCAGAGCAGCTACACTAGTTGACCTAGTGATTGGCAGGGCTTTACTTTTCCTCCAGTTAATATAACTAAAATGTTCAGAGAATCTCGAGATGTGTGGTGTGATGCAAGTGATAGAGTTTGTAGAATCTGATAATGTTACCAAAATATCATCCGCATACAGGAGGGGTTTGTGCTCTCCTGCTGGGGTAGAGACCCCTTTAATAAATGTGTCTTGCCTAAAGGCAATTGCGAATGGTTTGAGAACCAAGACAATAAGAAGCGGAGACAAAGGACAGTCCTGCCTTAAATCTCAGTTTATCTAAAAAAGTTGGTATGTGTTGCCAATACCGGTTATCACTACTGTGGGGTTCAAATAAAGCCATTTCACCTTAGTCATGAATTCTATCTCTATCCCCATGCATGCTAACACCAAGAACACTATTACCCACTTGCCAGAGAACGCCAGCCAGTGATCTGATATGACCTGCCGAAGAACGATGTGGAATGAATCCCACCTGATCTAGATGGATCAAGGATTGTACGACAACTTTCAACCTAATGACCAATGCTTTGGCTGAAATCTTGACATCAGGATTGGTGTGCGAGATGGGCCTATAATGTGCAGCAAAAGGGTCTCTCTTCGTTCCACTTGGGAATCAAAGAGATTTAAACTTTATTGATGTCTGGAGGCATATTTTACTTCTTATGTATCTTTTAACATCCTGCACAGGTTGGAGGACCAGTTGCCATTTATTGATTTTATAGAATTCTGCCAAGTATTTATCTAACCCAGGTACTTTGCAAGAATGAGGTCATCTATTGTTCAATTGCTTTTTCTGGGATGTCTCCCTTTAACGATCATGGGGGACAATTGAGTCAGGTGCACAGCAGAGAGAAATTGTTATTTTGCTAGTAGGCTACCTGACTATCAGTTGAATGTTATGTCTTATAAAAACGACAAACGACTGAGAGAATGTCCCAAGGGTGGGTGGTTAAATGTCCCTGAGTGTCCTTGATTTTTGAGATAGTATGATTGACTTTTTGTTGGTTCAATTGAAGGGTTAGAAGGTGGCCTGCATTCTCTCCCATTTCGTAATGATGTTGTTTGAGGCAGAAAAGGAATGTTTCCGCTCTCAAAGTATATATTTCATTTAGATCATATTTCACTTTCAGAAGCTTGAATCTCAGTGCCATGATACCCTTGTGGGTGATTAGCTGTGCCTTATAGATCCAGTTTGATTGATTGATTGTTTGAGAAGTGTCTGTAGCACGTCTGGTGGTGTGTCTTCTGACACTGCATTGTTAGAGGTCTGGCTTTTATCTCCAAAATCTTCTGAGCAGTTTTCGCTTTTTGTTTTCTCTGTGCACAGTACTGCTTTATGTCACCTTACCTGCAGCCCATGCAATAAAGGGAAGGACACTGAGGGGCATATTTATGAGCTGCTTTGTGTCACTCTTACACCACGCAATGTGGTGCAAGGACGCCACATATAAAAAATTAAACATATGAAGCCATGCAAGGAAGGACACCTTGCGTGCCCCTGCTTGGCATCATAAACCTTGAGTAATGTGATGCAGCTCAAATCCCTTCATTGCATTACTCTGTGCCAGGAGGTGTTTCCAGGGGTGTGGCATGGGAGTTCCCATGCAACCTCCATGGATGTTGATGCATTCTCCGATATACAAGAACTTGTAACTCTTGGAATGCATCAAAAAGATACACATCCCCAGCAGAGGCACAACGAGGGGAAATAGGTTTGTTTCTCATCTTTTCTGCAGTACACATAGAAAGAAGAAATAGCTTCTCATGATTATTTTCGGACAGGAAGGTGCTCCCTCCTGCACAAAAGCAATACTGCATGCAATGCAGGCACCGTTGCACCATGATGCACAGGTGCCTGCGTTGGTGCTAGACTGCCAAAACAGATCCTGCGCAAGGGAAAAGGACAGGTATGAACTGTATTGGATAAATATAGAACATTTCTGCCCTTTCCCTGTGACGCAGGGCGGTACAGCCAGGTGACTTGCTGTGCTGCCCTGCATCACAGATGTCATAAATTTGCCTTGGGTGTTCATTTCCTTACATACCGAAGTGCTGTTCAGTGAAATGCCACTATTGGTCACATGGATTGAAAGAGAGGGCTTTACTACAATATATTCTATGCCAGTTCTTGTACCGTGTGTAAATGAACGAAGGGGTATATTTACAAGGGCATTGTGCCACCGAACCTTCACTTTCTGTGAAGGTCCAGTGGCGCTGCACCCTGCTCCATATTTACAAGGCAGCGCTAAGCCACTTTTCCTGGCTTAACTCCGCCTTGTAAATATGGTCCTCATTGACGCAGTTTTCTGTGGCAAAGGGGCATGCAATGGGTTTTGCTGTGGGTATTCTCACGCTTCACCCATTGCTTTTTGACACAGATCCAGCTTGACAAATCTAAGGCAGCGCTAAAAACTTACACCTCCCTTTGGGAGGTGTAAAAGTGGTGCAACGAGAAGAAACTATTTTATTTAAATTCTGCATTCTGCAGCACACATAGAAGGAGCAAAACACCACTGATGCTTGTTTTTGTGCAGGAAGGTGACCCTCCCTGCACAACAGCAATCATCCCTGCAACAAAGGCACCTTTGCACCGTGGTGCAAGGTGCCTGTGCTGGTGTTAGGCTGCATTTTTGTGCCGGATCAGGGGTGAGTACAGGAATGCACTTTACTGTTGTAAAAAGGGTGCATTCCTGTACTTAGAAAATGATGCAGCTCGTCATAGCAAAGTTGCGTGCAGCATTGTGCACCACATTTTCTTGTAAATATGCCCCTGAAAGATTAATCCCTTTCCCCTGGGCACATCTGCCGCCATGGTTTGAAGAGGGACTGGTCTTCCATAAGATCTCCCATTAAAAGACTATCTCTTGTACACTGTATCATTAGATGATCAGATTTATCCTACAGTGGGTCAAGTTCTCGGTTTTAATCTCCAACAATTACGTTAACTCATGAATAAGTGGAGCTGGATTATGTCAAATGCTTAAAAAAAGCCACTCTTATCCCTGATTTGGGAATAAGTCAAACACAGCACTATCACATGTTGATTTATAGAAGTCCTTCTGAATACATAATGTCCCTCTGTATATGCCCAAATCTGTTTTACCCTGAGATGTACCTCTTTTTGGACTAGCATGAAAAACCTACTTTATGGTATGGCTTAGATATGGAGGTCTTGTTAAGTATTTTGAACATTTAAAGGTGCGGTATTCCCTCTCAACCCAGTCTCTCATGAGGTTTTCACATTCCACTGGCAAAAGGGGTGTGTCCTCTACTGAGGCGATATTTGTGTGGGTGTGGTGAAGGTAGGGGAGTATTTTCTTTCTCTTTATATAGTGTGTAAGTCAATTTACATTATGTGTGATTATCACGAGGTTGGATAGATTTTGCAAGAGAGCCAGGTAGCCTGTGGAACTAAGAAAGGGGGAAAGTCAAATGAAAATGAAAAAAAGGCTTCATTAATGATAGCACATCTTTGAGTATATATGTATGTCAATCCTCTTCCTAGAGATGGGTAGAATGTCAAGACCAAGCAGCAAGTAGAGAAGCAGTATGAGGATAACAGGATCATGAAGAACAAGGGAACTCCAAACGATTCCAGTGAGAGGAAAGCCAGGCAAGGCACAATTGCTACTCATGAAACCACAAAACACAAGACCTGGTTACTAGAGAACACTATTCTTCTTTGAGATAACGGGGGCAGTCTGCAACTAACTCTGCCCAGAAACGCTGGCTTCACCAGAATGCCAGTCATATCTCATTCACAGTACTCAAATTTTTAAATTGTTTGTCAAAACTTCAAAGGAAACTGGAGACAGGTAAAAAAAGGTGTGAAAGGTCAGAAAGTACCTCACGTAAGCATCACCAAGGGAGCTGCTGGTTGGTACTCACCAGTTTGCTCACGCTGCCATCACTAGTTACTTTCATGACCGTGAAAAAGGAACAAAAGGTAGTGTCCTAATTTTGAAGGTGAAGAAAAAGAAAAGAGGTGAAGGGTGAAAGAGAATGCAGTATTAATATTACTGTCATTCTTAATCAATCGGAACCCATGGTGATAGAGAAAAAGTTGCTTCTCCAAGCTAAAATGAGTTGTGACTCACTTGCTGGTGTACCTACTTTATTGATCGCAGTGATCACACTCAGGTTAAACGAATGGTAATGACATGGTCACCCCCACTGAATGCCCGGCATTTGATGTGATTTCTACTGGAAGTGCAGTGATTTCCTGCTAACCAGGCCTCCATGTCCAGATCCCTTTCCCGAACCTGTGCAATTGCTTACCCAATTGGCAATAGCTTTAGTCCCACCTGAAAGTCCCAAGTAAATGTTACCCCTGGTACCTAGGGCCTATGGTACAAAAGAAGGTCCACGAATCGTGCCACCCTAAGGGACCGGTCACCAAGCTCATGCAAACTGCCACTGCAGGCTGGTTGTCTTGGTGCAGACAAAAGTGAAAACACAACATGGCACACAGCCTGTGTGCCATGCCTGCCGACACTGCCTACAGCAAGCCTTACCGCCTTAATGCAGCGTGCACTATGTGAGGGCATAACTTAATGAGCGGATATGCCCCTGGGCTGGTCAGTTCCATTACTACCAGCACAAGTGATCAGGGAAGAAATTTTAAAGCATGTGCTAGACAAGGTGAAAATGGGTTCCCCAGCTATGCGATGGCTTCACTGAAAATAGGGATGTTTGGTATCAAACATCTCGTACAAAAAAACCTGCACTGATGCCAGTGTCAGATTTAGTAATACCTGCACACAGAGACCTACGTAGAGGTACCCCCTGAAAACCTACCAGCTACTGGTGTGCTGACTGACTGTTTTTGGCAGCCTGCCACCAGGGATAAGTTTCTGACACCCCAAGGGTGAGCGCCTTAGCTCTAGGGGCGCCATCAACCAAGCCTGCTCTGGCAGAGGGTATGTTACTCCCACTGCCACAGGAAGACCTACATATTAGTATTCCAAGGCAGAGGGGGGCTTCAAAGGGCCTACTGCAGTTGGTATGCAAATCTGGTTTCTCTCACAGGAGAAGAACCAGACCCCCTTCGACGAGAGCCATTTAGCAACTGTACAGGTGGGAAAATTAGCTAGTCCAACAAGCGTGTCCACCATCAGGTTAGTACCACCCCTAAGGTGGGCTTCTTGAAGTGGAGGCAACTTTTTTTTTTTTTTTAAATATTTTTATTGATAGCTTTCAACACAAATAAACGTACATTGGCATTGAACAAGTCAATAGTCAGACCATTGGATTGTGCTCAATCATTCAGAATTCAACTTCACGGTACATTAACATAACGGTATTGTGGGGCCCCTCGCTGGCCTTTAGTTTTACCCTGTGTTTTCATAGCGGTTCTTAATCTACTAGTGATCAACTGTAGTCTCTCAGTCACTCACTTCTGACTCTGAGGTAGCTTTTGGGGGGGTCACATATATTCCCTCTGTAAGTATTCCATCCTCCCCATATCTGGGTCCATTTTTTTGGGCAGCCTCTATGTACATATACTGTTTTTTCAACAACCATTGTGGTATCCATATCTCTACACCATTAGGGAAGGGTAGGGGGCTGTCTGGATCCCCATCTTTGAGCTATGTTTCGCTTTGCCAACATCATTCCCAATGTCACCCATGTTTGCGCCATGCGACTAAGATCTGTAGGTTCCCATACATTAAGGAGACACCTCCTCGGTTCCGGGAGAATCGTAATTTTTGTCACCTGTGAGAGTGTGCCCATGATCGCCTTCCAGTACTGGACTATTACGGGGCATGCCCAGAGGGTATGGAAGAGACTCCCTTCCTCACCACACTGCCTAAGACAAAGCGATGAGTCCGTCCGTTTAAGTTTATATAGGAGTGTGCGGGTATAATATGTACGGTGTATAATTTTTAATTGTACCAGTTTAAGTTTTGATGATATCCCTACCTCTTTGGGGGAGGAAAGTGCTGTCTGCCAGTCTGTTTCGTCAAATTCTCCCAATTCTGTCTCCCATTTAGCCTTAAGGGCTATTAGCGGATCTGGCTGGTTATGTATTATTTGCCGATATGTTAGGGACGTGGCCTTTTTAGTCAAATGCTCCATGAGAAGTCTATCCTCCAGCGGCGAGGACTCCGCTAACCGTGTCCCTGGCGGAATTGCAGCCCGGAGTGCGTGTCTGATTTGTAGGTAGCGAAATTGTTCAGTGTCTGCCAGGTCATACTCTGCCTGTAAGTGGGCGAACGTGACTATTTCACCTTTTTTCCAGAGATCTCTGACCCTCGATATTCCTATCAGATCCCATTGCAAAAATCCCTTGGTAGTACGCATCACTCCCAACCTTTTAGTATCCCACAATGGTGTGACCTGAGTTATCTTTCCCTCCCATCCTAGTGCGCGTTGCGTCTCAAACCATATCTGCAAAGTATGTGCCATTGGGCCCGTGAGGCCGCGTCTCTTAGTTTGGTTATACAGCACCCCCATAACCCCTCCGGTCCCCAGCAGGTGGCGGTCCATACGATATGCTGGGTCGTCCCCCGGCACATGATGCTACTGGTTTATGACCATAAGCTGTGATGCCCAATAGTATATTTTGATATTAGGGAGGGCAATGCCTCCGTCATACCAGCCTCTTGTTAGTTTATGAAGTGCTATCCGTGGTGTCTTATCCTCCCATAATAAACTGGTCACCTCTGGGTTTATTGCGATAAAGTATGTGGGGGAAACTGGGAAGGGTCTGTTCTGGAGCATGTAGAGAAATCTGGGGAGTGCCATCATTTTAAAGAGGGCTGCTCTTCCCAACAGTGTCAGGGGTAGGGAGCGCCAGTGTTTAACATCACGTCGAAACCGGACCAGGGGTTGTGTCAGGTTTTCCGCGACAAATTGCGCTCTATCTGCTGTTACATATATCCCTAAATATTTGAAACCATCCTCTGCCATCCGGATTTCACACCCCCTAGGAAGCTGCGGTGGGGATCCTTGGAGTATATAAAGATAGGATTTTTCCCAGTTTATCGTGTAACCGGACACCCTCCCGTACTATGTACAGATATCCAGGAGACAGCGTATTGAGCGCGCGACATCGTCCGCATATAGGGAGATGCGGTCTTCCCACCCCATCGTCCACTTCAAGCCACGGATGACCGGGTCCTGTCGTATCCAGGCCGCCAGCGGCTCCAGTACCAGCGCAAATAGAAGTGGGGAGAGGGGGCAGCCCTGTCGCGTCCCCCGCCCCAATGGGAAGGCGCTCGAAATATGCCCATTTACGACCACCTGCGCCAACGGTTGGGTATACAAAAGCTGGATCCAAGCGTATATCTTGGGGCCAAATCCCAAGTGGCGAAGAACAGCAAAGAGGAAAGGCCACTCCACCAAGTCAAATGCCATCCTTGCATCTAGTGATAAAATGACTGCATCTTCCTCTATCGAGGAGCGATGCGCTAGGACTCCATGCAACCGTCGTATGTTCAGGGCGGTATTACGGTTTGGCATAAACCCTGATTGATCCGGGTGTATTATGGTGGCCAGGTGCGGCTGTAGTCTTGTTGCCAAAACTTTTGCTAGAATCTTTGCCTCGGCATTAAGCAGTGAGATTGGACGATATGATTTGCACTCATGCGGTGGTTTATTAGGTTTGGGGATGGCCACTATGGTGGCCAGTCTCTGATCTCGGGGTAGAATCCCCTTCTTTAAACTATCCGTGTACATGTTTAATAAGTGCGGAACAATGTGTTTCGTGGCTTTCTTATAGAATTGTACTGGAATTCCATTTGGCCCCAGCGCCTTCCCAGTACGGAGGTCGGCTATTGCAAGTGTGATTTCTTCCGAGGTCAACTCTTTTTCAAGGGCTGTAACCTCGGATGGGGCTAACGTGGGCATAGCGATGTCTTTAAGGAATGCCAGGTTTTCCAATACGGTGGATGCGGCCTCCGGAGTATATATTGTTTTGTAATGCGTCGACAGAGCCTCCGCAATCCGCCGAGGCTCCGTCGTGAAACTACCATTATCTAACTGGATCCGCGCCACCCATCCAGCCGCATGCTCCTTTTGTTCCAGCCAGGCCAACAATCTACCCGCTTTATCCCCTAGTTCGTATATCGTGTGCTGTGTTTTGGCTTGTCTGGCTTTTGCCACCTCCCAAACGTAGGACTCATATTCTTGCTGCGCCATGAGTACTCTATGTGTAGTGTCGTCATCTATGCGTGCTGCATGGTCTGCCTCCACCTGGGCCACCCCTTGTTCGAGGTCGCATACCTCTTTTTGTTGGTTTTTCTTGTGATCAGTCACCATCGAGATGGCCTGTCCTCGAAGAACCATTTTATAGGCCTCCCACAATGTCGTCGGGCTTGTCACTGAATCCTTGTTTTCTTCGAAATACTGCCTGGTTGTTACCAGCAGAGCTTTATTAATTTTAGGTATTTTAAGGTACCCGGGATAGATTGGGAATACCCTACGCCTCTGTGGCGTGAAGGCTGCGTATGCGACGAGGACTGGAGAGTGGTCTGAAATGCCCCTAGGCAAATGTGCTACATCCGTAATCGGATGTATGACGTTACAACGCACACTTTTACAACGCATGCACTTACAACGCATTTTTTACAACGCATAATCCATTACAACGCATGACATTACAACGCATGACACTACAACGCATTTTTTAAAAATACCTTTACAACGCACTACCATTACAACGCATACTACCTTTACAACGCATACCATTACAACGCATAATATTAAATTACATTTAAGGTAAGTATTAGATAGTATAGGGGTAAAAATTACTATTATAACTCCAGGAGGTGCAACAGTAGGGTAAGTGTTGGATATTATAGGGGTAAAAATTACTATTCTAACTCCAGGGGGTGCAACAGTAGGGTAAGTGTTGGATAGTATAGGGGTAAAAATTACTATTCTAACTCCAGGGGGTGCAACAGTAGGGTAAGTGTTGGATAGTATAGGGGTAAAAATTACTATTCTAACTCCAGGGGGTGCATCAGTAGGGTAAGTGTTGGATAGTATAGGGGTAAAAATTACTATTCTAACTCCAGGGGGTGCATCAGTAGGGTAAGTGTTGGATAGTATAGGGGTAAAAATTACTATTCTAACTCCAGGGGGTGCATCAGTAGGGTAAGTGTTGGATAGTATAGGGGTAAAAATTACTATTCTAACTCTAGGGGGTGCATCAGTAGGGTAAGTGTTGGATAGTATAGGGGTAAAAATTACTATTCTAACTCCAGGGGGTGCATCAGTAGGGTAAGTGTTGGATAGTATAGGGGTAAAAATTACTATTCTAACTCCAGGGGGTGCATCAGTAGGGTAAGTGTTGGATAGTATAGGGGTAAAAATTACTATTCTAACTCCAGGGTGTGCATCAGTAGGGTAAGTGTTGGATAGTATAGTGTAATATTATGCGTTGTAATGGTATGCGTTGTAATGGTAGTATGCGTTGTAATGGAATGCGTTGTAAAGGTAGTTTTTAAAAATGCGTTGTAGTGTCATGCGTTGTAATGTCATGCGTTGTAATGGATTATGCGTTGTAAAAAATGCGTTGTAATGGTAGTGCGTTGTAAAAGTTGCGTTGTAAAGGTTGTTCCCCTCCGTAATCCCCCTCATCCCCGTCGCCAGTGTAAAAATGTAGTCTATTCTAGAGAGACTGTTATGGACCCCTGAGTGGAATGTATATTGCCGCTCCGCCGGGCGTCTGGCTCTGCAGGTGTCTATGAGGCCAAGTGCCTCCGTAAATTCTAGCAGTTTGAGATTGGCACTACCGGGATCTCTGGTGGACGACCTGTCCATGGACGGATCTATTGTCGCATTAAAGTCTCCTCTCATTATTAGTTCCCCCTGCGGAAGTGACAGAAGGAACTCTCCCAGTGCCTGGAAAGTAGTCTGATGGAGTGTCGGGGGACATACACTGTTACTAGGTTATATATTTTCCCCTCCCACTGGCAGGTCAGCGCCGCAAATCGACCATGCTCATCCTTGCGGGAGTCGGCAATGATCAGCGGGAATCGCTTATTAACTAATATACCCACCCCTCGGGAACCTGATGTAAAGTCAGAATGTACCACCATTTTAAAGCCCCACCTATCCAGGGCCCTGGTAGTCGTGCCCACTAAATGCGTTTCCTGAAGGAGCGCCACTGCCGGCCCTTTTCGCTTGAGATATTGTAAAACCAGCCCTCGTTTTATTTTATCCCCCAAGCCATTCACATTCCAGGACAGCACTTTAAATAAGGGGCTGGGCGGCTGTGGACTCCCTATATCTGATCTCGTGTTAGCCTCTAGGGTAGGCATTCGTACTCTCTCTGTCATTTAGGGTAGTGTGAAGTTGTGTTAAATGTTCATTTATCCTCCTTTCCATGCCATACATATCGTGCGTCAATAGCCAATGTGTAATCTTGAAACACAGAAACAAACATAAAATAACTTCTGCATTTTGCCCCCAACCCTCCACCCCCCTCCCTGCCTCCCTGCCCAGCGGATTTTGAACTACCCGCCACCCCAACTTAGCAGAGTGCTTAGTCCCCATAACTTTGTACTTGCGTAAAGGGGAGGAGCTGCTCCCTGCCATTCGCCCTCTCCCTGTACCAATTGTGGGTCAATGCGAGAAACCAGAGATTTAGGATATCAGAGTTCAGTCTTCAAGCATTATATGGTGGTTCTTTCTCTTGCAGCCGGGGGGACACCTCAGCCATCCAACCAGATAGCCACGTGACAGTCCGTTCTTTCCCCTTCTACTTCATTCTAGTTGGGTATGCTCCGTTTCCTCCATTCCAGCGTTCTCCGGAGCTTTTGACCTGTTCGCCTAGTGTCCCTCGTCGGGCGCCAACCCTCTAACCCGTCAGCGGCCTCCGTCGCTGTGGTGAAGAACCATGCCCTTCCTTCCGCTTCTACTCGCAATTTTGCTGGATAGAGCATCGCGTATTTGAATTCACGGGTGCACAACTCTTTTTTTATGGCCAGAAAATCACGGCGTTGCTTCATCACCGCTGCAGTGTAGTCTGGATATAGGGTTATTGTACAGTTGTCCACCGTCAGCGGGGGGGGGGCAGCACGCGCCGCCTGTAGGATGGCATCCGATCACTGAAATTGAATATACGTGCCAGGATCGGTCATGGGGGGGCTCCCTGTCTAGGCCTACCTCCGGGCACTCGATGCGCTCTTTCCACCGAGAAAAATTTTGATAGTCTGCGTGGTTGCAGCTGGTCCGTGATAAGTTTTTCGATGAAGAGGTCCAGAGCCGGCCCCCTCTCACTCTCCGGCACACCTACTACGCGTATATTATTCCTTCTGGACCTTCCTTCCTGGTCATCAAGCTTTTCCAGCAGCTGTTTTGGCACAAGTTCTAGTGTCTGTATCTTCTGTTTAAACACCACCGCCTCGCTGGTAAGGGTCGCCACAGGCATTTCCACCTCTGTCAGTCTTGTGCTTATTTTAGATACATCGGCTCTCAACAGCGTTATGTCCGTCGAGAATGTTCATATCGAGACCTGCATCTGTGTCAGCGTGTCCATCACATCTTGGAGGGTAATCTCCTTCGGCTTGTCGGGGGGGGGCGCGTCCGCTTGTTCCTTATGGTACGCGTATTTCTCAAGTTTGGCGTCCGGCCCCACATGTTGCCCCTTGCCTCCCATGATGGCCAAGGCGAGTAATATTGCCTTCTGACGATCTGGGTCTTCAGGAGGGGGGGAGGGGGCATCAGCAGTAGGGATCCAGCAATCGCCGCCGCCTGCCACGGGGGTCTCCCACGTGCGGCCTGTCGGTTTTACCGGTGTCTCGCTGTACCTCCCCTTTATCAGATCTCGCTGCCAGCCGCCTGCTCCTGTGCACTGCAGCCCCCTTCCCTGTGCCTCGATCTGCAACCGGGACCCTCGCTGCTCATGCACCACCTCCGAAGCCAATGCCGTCCCCCTCACTTATACTGCCAGCCTGCCTGCGGTGTTCCACTCCCGGGTTCACTCCACGAGGGGTCCGTCACGGCTCCAGCACACCCCAAGCGCCCCCCGGGGGGGCCAACAGTGTTCTTCTTAGTGCTCAAGGGGCCACCCCGCCGGCGTCCGCTAACTGCACCGGCTTTCCGCTCCTGTGATTCTGCTAGCCTTTCCAGCGCAGTTTCGAGCAGGCCTCTATTTCCGAGGGGGGCGGGGGCCGTCACAGAGCGATGGACTCCCCAAGCCTTCACCACATAGCGATCAGCCAATCTCGGTGTTCGTCCCCGCTCTCCTGGGACATCGCCACGGAGCCCGCAGTCTCCCGGCCAGCGCCAGGCTCTCTGGCCGTATGCTATTCCGGGCAGCGCGGGACCCCTCTCACGGCTTCGTGCGGGTTCTCCGGAAAGCAGCCGATTACTCACACATACGTCGCCTCATACACCACGACTTGCGGCTGCGATGTACTCGCTCCAGATGTCCGTAAGTTCGGGCCACAGGGACGAGGTCGCGCCCGTATGGGATCTCCAGCCCCGGCTGGCCATTACTCGAGGTCCCGGCTTCGCTTCCTCCCTCAGGTCGCAAGCACGTTGCCTTGCAACTCCTCGCCACCACGTCCGCTACCAGGCTGATATCGATCTCATCCACTGCCCCAGTCGCCCAGGGGCTGTCTCCGATGCTGTATCTTCGGTGTCTCTCAGGATTTATGCCAGGATAGTTGCGGGAGTGAGCTACAAACACGGAGCTGCACTAGGCTGCGGCCATCGTCGTTGGCTGCAAGCCACGCCTCCAATGGAGGCAACTTTTTAAGGTTAGTCATCTTGGCGATGGGAAAATCAGGAATTCTGGGACAAGGTTATGACCACCTCCCTGGGAAGTAATCCTATAGTGGGGCGTAGTGGCTCCAAGGGTAGGAAGCCCATTGGCTACTACCGTACACTGTCCTAACACCCCTAAATTCTGTATTTAGGGGAGCCCATGGCACCAGAAAATCGGATCCTGATGAAAAAAAGAGGAGGGGCTGAAGAGTCGTGAAAGCAAGAACTGCAGAAGAAACAACTGACTTGGCACCAGCCCTGCCTGCTTGTTCACAGATTCTCGACAAATACATCTCACCCTTTAAGCTGCTGATTCTCCAAAGCCAGAGAGGATGGTCAGGGCTTCTTCAAAGATGCAGGAACTCCCATTTGGACAGTGGAGCGGTTCCCCTACATTTTTCAGGTACATAAGACCAAGCTGCGAGGCTCCAGAACCACCGAATCCTAACGCCACCAAGCACCACTACACAGAGCCCCCCTAGCCCAAGACGAAGTGGGCCAATGGTGTCAGAGGGCCCCAAAGCCCTCACGAGACAGAGTCCACCTTGATTTCACAACTCTTGAACTCTCCAAAACTGCGTGGAAACTCTGTGTGTAGCCCTCCTCAACTGTGAGTGCTCCCAGACGAGAAAACCTGGCACCTCGAAGACCCTCTGCATCCGGCTAATCCGGCTCAAGGAGATGACCATTGGTGTCTCCCATATCACCTAGCATTGCAAGACTTAAACCCTCTTATTGGTTCAGCCCGACTGGTCTAAAGCCTCTGTTCACGAAGACCGAACTCCTTTGTCTTACATTGGGCACCGAATGCCATTTGGCACAACTGCATTCAGCCACCCTCATGCCGCTGGGGGTGATCTGCTGGTACTGCCTTGGACCTTGCCCCATACTCACCACAAGTCCCTGAGATTGGCCTCATTATTTGCTGCAAAGAACTCATATGCCGTATTTGTTTTTCCTCTTATAGTATAACATTGTAGCCTTCATTAAATGTGCTTTAATTGTCAACTTTTAAATGCAAACGTATTTCTCTTGAAAAACTTACTTACCTGTTCTGGTGACTAATCATATATAAAGGTACGTGTTATTTTTATGAATTGGTGTGGATCTCCTTATTGAGTCGTGTGCATCAATAATTGACTGCTGTGTGTATTTGTGGTTGTCTAACACTCCTCTCTGTAAGCCTAAGGCAGCTCGACCACACTACCCCCTAAAAGAGCACCTTGGGATCTGCTCGTAAGGGAATACATGGATTCTTTGCACAGTATATCTCGTTTTGATATACTACATAAAGAACTGGCTTCTTACAATATACATTGTTGACAGTTACTTTACAGGAAGGCAGAAGCATTTGTAAGAACAGAGACAATGGGAGAAAAGAGTCTGCAGATAACATAGAGGCAGGGTCGCATGCAGTAACACAAGGTTTTTTGCGCCCTTACAGGTGAGTGGTAAAGATTTAAATAATGTCAAAAAGGAGCAAAGAAATAGGGTAGTGGGGACAGAAGAGCTCTGGAGAATATGTTAAACTAGAGAATGGCCATGCTTATGCGGAGGCAGTATGAAGAGCAAAGGAGATAGTGCCTGCAAAGTAGGCCAGGAAGGGCAGATTGCCGGTGAAACAATACAGAAGTTAAATGAAACAGCCGAGAAAACATATTTTTAAGATATTGACAAAATCTCGAAAGAACAAACTGACTAACTTAGAGATTCATGTTAAATACTTTTTCAGCGCATATTTTTGTGCAACATTTTTGCAGTCTTTTTTTACAAGGCTAAAAATTAAATAAAGCCCCGTGCTTCCACTAATGTGAAAGAGTGACCCTTCACAAGTTCCACACCCTCGTCTGTAAGTCCATCAACAGCCTCACTTCCATACCATACAGAGTCAATCTCCCTATACAGTGCCTATCATCCCTTTCAGATAGATATCCCTTCACTCATTCTCTGTTCTCAAATTTGGTATCATAATATCCACATTTTTGTTGTTTAAAATTGTGTCATACTGCTACTAGAATCACTGCACAATGAACTCAGAGAACTTGCCACCTTCAATACTTTAATAAAAACAGAAGCTTGAGAAGCACACCCTGTTTTTGCAGTATAACTCCAATAGTTTCAACTTTTATGACCTCAGCCTGATGATCTCAGCATCCACAAACACATGGTTAAAAGGAAACAATAATTATATTCTAGTGCCCCGACCAAGCCAGTCTTCTCCCTCATACCTCCCACAGCTACCTGACAATAGACTGCTGACCTTTCTCAATCACAGTGAATCCAAGTAGAGCGTCTATGAGATACAGTTTCAATACCTTAAATAAATACACATACTTTCCATTGCTATTTACCTGCACTACGTTTGTTAAAAACAATTGGCCCAGTACAGAGTAATTACTATAAATCATCTGAAATTCAACTCAAGAACTTTCTGTTCTGTATCTCCCAATGAGCAGAAAGAAATATTTAAGTAGCATTCCAGACTTAAAATAGAAATGTAGGCCTTATATGTTGAAAGGGTTTTTGTGTTGATATCTTTATGGTCTGGGATTAAAGAGATTACTTTCAACCCCTTTACTTATATATCCACGAGTTAAAACAAAAATTTAGACGGCCATTTAGATAATGGCACTCTGATCTTGCTGGGGATACCATCGATTGATCCAGGGTCTCTGCTTTGCATTGTATTAACCTATTAAACGAACATTTCGTATTCTTTTTGACGAATAACAGAAGTGGACAACCCTCCGTTCGTTTTAGCAGCCAGACTTCATGGTTCAATAGAAGGTTTTCAATGTTCCCAGTCAGATCTGAACTGTTTAATCTTTAAACGCCTTTCTGTACAAAATGTCACTACTTATGTTTGATATTTTTTTAAGCAACGTGCTATGCATTTTGCATAGTTTCACGGTATATTTCGGAAAGTCCACAATTATTTCAATGATGTGGGCTTCGCCTTCTCCTTGATGATACTAAGGCAACTTTTTACAGCTTAAGGCAGGTATTGAACAACGGCTCTTTCATGCTCGCTTTTGTAGATTAGCAGATGGACCTTTTAGCCAGAAATATACCTTACGCAGTATGATCGCTTTTAAACTAAATTCAGATTATGAATACTTGATATTACCCCAGACTTTAGTGCCTTCGCACTAGATGTGTTCAAATGCAGGATTGCACTGCCAGTGATAAGAGGCCATGCAAATAGGAGACATTGGGATATATTCTCAAGAACGTGTGATAACTATCGTAAAATTTGCTTAACGGAACTTTGCACATCGGAGTCTATTGCGGGAAAATAATGCCGTGTTAACATTGTATTCAAAACCTGGCGGCACCATACGATAGTCTCACGATAGCGCGCCAAATTACCGTGTTAAAACGAACGTGACGCCGAAAAAACGTGAACCACGGACACGAAAAATGTTGCGATGTGGCCAATCGCGTTACAAAAATCAGCGATAACCAGCGACAGGCCTGCAATTCCCACGCGTCATGTGGGAAAATGCACTATGAAAACACAGAGAAACACAAACAAAATATTTCAAACTGCATAGTACCATGGAGGAAGCCGGAGAAAGTACAGAGGATGACCAGAACCCCACAAGCCCCCAGGAGGACCTACCTGGGACCTCAGGATCACAGAAGGGCAAGGAGAAGAAGACCAGGAGGACGAGGTTCAGTCCACAGGAAAACAGGATCATGATCACGAAGGGCATAGGACACCACCAACAACTGTTCGTCACCTCCAACGTGCCATTGGTAAATAAAAATGCAATATGGCAGGCCATCCTGGACAAGGTGAATGCAGTCAGAGTGAGGAAGAGAACAATTGGAGAGGTCAAAACCAAGAAGAAACTCGCTGACAACCATCAGGCAGCTATGCAGACTGGAGGTGGCAGTCCAGCGGAACACCAGGAGCTGGATGAGATGGTGGAAATGGTCTCCACAGTCATCAGTGGGGAGACGGTGGCAGGAGTTGGGGGTCTGGACACTGCTCGACATGACCTGACACAACAGCAGCAGGGTGAGTACTGAACAGGGACTGGGGGACGGGGTGAGATGGGCACAATGGCACACATGCACAATTAGGTGGAGCACACTGCACACCCACAATGACTCCTGAGCATGTCCCTGATCTCCTTGGCACACTGCAGCACACATACAAACAGCAAGTAGGCCCCTGTCCACTATGGGCATAAAGGTGTCCCCCTCCCACAGCACCAATCTCACAACCAACCCATACACAAGTGTGAAAATCAGCAAATCTGCGTGTCTGTGAGCCACACTGACAATGCAAGTGACACTGCATGACGAATAGCATGGCTGCAGTCCAATAATCATGATATGCTGCAAGTCACAACAGGTCACACCCTGACACATCCACATGCACACACAACCCCTGACGGCAACAGCACATCTGCGGATAAACCATGCCCAAGAGCCCAAATCTGCCAAGTCTGCAACATCTCAGCACTGTAGAAGCACAGAAGTCAAAGAAGCACTGCCTCAAAGGGACAAGGGGCGGCAAATTCACAGCTGCAGGGATGACTCACTCACAATGCACCACACACACATAGCAACAACAGCACATCAACATTGACGACAATGTGGTACGAAGTGCAACACTTTCACTGCAGAACAGAGGACACAACTGGTTTCGCTTGTGCGTAGAAACTGGTAAATCACGTCTGGCATAGCAGGAAACTGTGAGATGAGAGTGTACGCGTACAACCTCACGTCCCTGAAGTAGTTCAAATATCCACTGTCCAGCATGAAATAGTCAGCTCCTCCCAAACAGTCACAATGTACATTGTCATGCAGTCTGTATGTAAACATGTACAATGTGTCAACATACATGGAGCACACTGTCAACCAGCATCTCCCCTTTACATTGCAGAGGGACAATCAACACCTCCTGCAGAGCATACCAGACATCTCTTCAGTGATGATGAACATTTGGACATTTGCCCCAACATCCTCCAATGGCTCGTGGACAGCCTCTGCACCCCACCCCCAGGAGCAGTGCAGGCCAGCTGCATCGAGGTGACCCCACCCCCTGCACAGACCACAGAGCAGGAAGCACCCACCACCACTGCAGGCTCCCAGCACCTCACCCAAGAACACATGGTATTCCAAGGCCAGGTGTTAGGCTGCCAGAAGGAGGTGGCTGAACATGTGCGGTGGAGTTCGACAATATGGCAGCCAAACTGGATGACATACGTGGGTGTCTGAGTGACATCAGGGACCACTGACACTCACTAACGGACACACACAGTTCACACCATGATGTCCATCAATCCATGCCTGACACCGCTGGACTCATGCCTCTGAGAGGAGAACAACTGTCTACTCAGAGTGGCCTCAGCGATGTCAGCCGAGAGTTTGCACAGATGATGAGGATATTGGAGAACATGGAGCATATGCATGCGGAAAGAATGGTTGCCACGGTTACACCAGCGAAAAGTTGTTAATATATTCCATGCCCTGCAGATCCTCATCATGGCATTGCTGTCACTGAGGCAATTGCAGATGAATGCTGCTGGTACTTCCACACACACATCTCCGGCCACTGATGTGTCAGGGGCACACAGTGCTGCAGACCAAACATCAGCACCCACATGTCAGACAGATGACAGAGTGTAGTAAGAAGGAGACAGTAGCAATCCTCTCCGCCATATGCACGGTTTCATCTTGGTGCTGCCCTCTGCATCATGACCTGTAACAACACCTCCCATTGTCCCCTGAAACACTCCGCGACACTCACCTTGGACTTCGACATGGACTGCCATATTCTGTTTGCTCAACAATGACACAGCAATCACACTGTGGACTGTCCTCTACCTTTTCCGATGTACTTGTCAATCCCTAAATGACTCTGGCTGGCCCTGCCCTGGTCTACAATGTAATGTGGTGTTTGCATGGCCATGTACTGCTCGAGCTCTGAGAACCCCAACGAATGTGAATAAAACATTCAAATTGACACAGATGTGTCATGTCCATAATCGATCAAGTTTGAAAGTATGGATGAATGTAGGGACATTGATTGAACAAAAAGGTACACCCTGGGAAATGAAAGCAATGCGTATGTGTGACTGTGACACACTTAGGTAGTGAGATGACTGGGAATGTGGGCACTAGCTGTGGCCTCAATGCACAGAAACAACGCTCGCGCACTTTCACAACTTTGCCCCATGCAATGTTATGAATAGGGCTGTGTATGTAATGACTAAGTTGTTGGCAGGCCTAAAGTAGTATTCCCCATCACATTTGACAACAAAACATCTCTTTGCATACCTAGTCACACTCAACTGGGTGGACACAGCCTGTGGTGATGGATCACATTGATACACATGACAAGAAGTTGGACACCATACTCACATTGCTGAAGACACGTAGGAGCACAGGTCTATCAGCAACTATCTCAACCACAATGTCTGGCTCACAAAGGTGGAGCTGGCAATAGGGACTCACCCCTCAGTGAAATACGCCAGTCAGTCCCTCAATGTGTACGGACAATGCTCATTGAGGCACACGATTTGTCATTCGAATCAAAATTCATCACAATTGAACACTAGTGAAGTTGCGTATACTTAATTTGCATGTGTGTGTCAGTTCGGTCAAGAAAAAGGCCACAACATGCAGACCAATGCATCAGACACTGACAGGCAGCATTCGGTCATGGCACAGTTCCATGTGACAGCCATTGTGTATGTGCCCAGGATGTTCGGACAGTGCATTGGTGGCTCTCGTATAACCGGCACTCCTCAGGCCTGCGGCAGTTATATGGATGAGATGCCACAACTCGGAGCAATGAATCATATATGTGTGCAACGTTTGGACGTATGGGTAGTTGTGTATGAGTACCTCGAGCCAGGACTTCTGTGTGAGGTGTGGATATGTCGCTCTTTCATTTGCACTGTGTGTAGTGTGGGAGTCGTCATCATCTGCTATGGTATCTCTCTTAGGGGTTGCCGGCAGCATGCAAGACCAAGGTTAGAGGTGCAGATGTCCTTTCGCACTATGTATTGAGACAAAGGTGCTTTCATCCCTAATGTTAGTCTGACAACTGCTTGCATTCTGGAAATGTGATGTGGCTTTCGCGCTGCAGATGAGGCTAAGCCTTAGGCTTATGGTGCACCACTGGAGAAACACACACAACAATTGGCATGTGTGATCCAAGAGCCTGAGCGGTCTTGCGCTCCTTGTACAATCCTTTCGTGTGTGGCCGCCCTCCGGGTGCATGCACAATTGCAACATTGTCGATTGCGGGCCGTGTGGCACCGACACGGTGACAGAGACACATGCATCAGTTGGTTTCCTGTCCAGCCCAAAAATGAACCACGCCCAGAGCCCAGGGATAATTATTCACACCCCTACGCTGGCCTGGCGTACGCCGAACCAGCCCACTTCGCTTATGTATAAAGGGGGAGACGATGTCGCTATGTGTCCCAGTTCTTCCCCACTGCCGGAGGTGACATGGCTGCGTCCGCCTGGCATATCACAGGACTCAATTATAAAGGGTCCATGACTTGTGTTGCACAGAGCTGGTGGCACTGGATACACTGTGGCTGGCACAGGCCTACTGCCACGGGACAGTGACTTTCGGTGCACTGAGGTAAGGGCACCGTAAGTGCTGAGCGGGTGTGCAGCTTGCGATGATTACCGTCCTGGCGGTCCGGACTGGTAAGGATTTGTGTGAGCCCTGCTGGACCGCAGTGTAGGCCTGAGCCAGGGGGCAGCGCGAGCCTACCGCCACATGGCGTAGCCTCACAGTTCACAGAGTTAGTGGCACATAAAGAGCTGGGCGGGTGTGCAGCCTGCAATGATACCCTGTGCACTAATATGATCTCTACCATTGTGTAATCAAGGCCCAGAATCAGGTGTGTGGCTGCAGTGTGGGGCTGCATGATGTGAAGGTTGCCAAGATCACGGGACCCGTGCTTGGAGCTTGCACCGGCATGTGGTGGGCCCTCTTGGAGATACGCCGGTGGCAGAAGGTGAACAGTGAGGCCTGGTTGCGCAGGGGTAGCCAATCACTGCTGGGCGGCGGGAGGGGCTGGTGTGCAGCAGACTGTGTGCGCAGGTGCGGGCAAGCACTGATGGCATGTGCAATGATGTAGACTCTGCCATTCATGATTCTGGAATCTGTTTCAGATAAGGCACCTGGTGGACTGCAGTGTGTACCGGCACGTGGTTGGAGACACACTGGTGGCAGCAGGTGAGCAGTGAGGCCTTTCATGCTCTCTCTCTCTCTCTCTCTCTCTCTCTCTCTCTCTCTCTGTCCTTGGATGAGCGCATGACACACCTTCCTATCTTTAAATTTTGTTTTGCAGGCTGTGACTTACAGATTGTCCAGAGAAGACTCTCCATGACTCTTCCACATAGTTGTGTTTAGTTTAATTTGAATAAATTGTTTTGTTTTGAAATTCAAAGATGAATGACTGATTCGCGTTTTACTGACCACACATGATTGTTGATTGTTGTGATTGTGCGACACCGGGCAACTTGTTTTGTTCAGGATTTCGTACAGTTGATTTGATATCTCTTTATCTGGTGTGGGGTGCCCGGCGGGGGGGGACGGGGGGTGTCCTGGGGGTGGCTGCAGTGGCTGCATGATCAGTGGCTCCCTGGCATCTGTCGTTCTGCAGGTGTGGCTCTGGGCTGCGCTCCCTTTCATGGTGCCGGTTGTCGTCCGACTTAACACCAAGTAAGGGCAGGTGTTAAATCCCTGCTGCTAAGGCGCATTATCGCATGTTTTGTGAACTTATCGCCGATCTGGCTGGTCATTGAGTGTTGCGAAGTGGTGTTGTCACGACTTTCTGCACGGGAACGCCTACTCTGCATCGCATTAGCGTTAGTTGCCGGTGTCATCTGTGGCAATGTTTTTTGCGGCTGCTATCGCCGGAAAACGTATGATATCGGCTGTTAGCACCAGCTTGTGAATGGTGCGATTAATTCATCGCCACTTTGGCAGCAATAATGTGCCGCTAACTCGGCGATAGGTCCTTGAGAATATGCCACATTCATTTTTAAAAGATTTATTTTCCCTTTACTATTTATGTTTGCAACCTCTTCTCTGAGACTCTGATAACAGTACACATTTGTCTATGAGCAGTACGCAGCAGTCCTCTTTATTTGTAAGATAATATAAATTGATACACATACGTTAGAGCAAACTAATGCATTGCTACTTTATCACCTGCAGAGTATACTATGTTCCAAAAAAGGAACATCACAATCGATGTCCAGAACAGGGAGAACAACACAATATCCAACCAACTGTGGAGCAAAAAATTGAAAGATCACATGTAAAATAATTTACACAAATACATGTAAACAGAAGTATAAACGTATAACAATATACTAACTATAGGAACCCTACTTCAAAGGCTACAGTATAAATTACATCAGATGAACACACATAAATGGTGGCAACTTAGCACCTGATTAAAAAATAACTTACACTTTAGATTAAGTTAACTTCTTTTATGCTAGTCAGATAATCCAAGAGTAAAGTTACTCAGAAAGTGTAATGTACATTTTTCTACCCCTGGAAAAAGGGGGTAGAGTCACAATTACGAGTTATAAGATATTACTGCTGAAGCAGTAGTGAGATCGGCCCCACACATGCTCAACCACTGGTACTGCAACTCCATCACTAGAAAATAATGGAGGTAGGGACTTTAAGTTAAACCGCAGGAAATAATGTTACATTTAATTAAATTATTATATATAGTTAACAATATAAATAGTTTTATTGTAATGTTGAAAAATTAGTAAATAATATACATTTATTATTCAATCTATTTTCATAACCATTTTTATTGAAAAATGTATTTAGCTTTTTAAATACAAGTAAATTACTTATATTTTATTGTATACAACCATTACATTAGTTATTAATGCATATAAAAATATATTTGTTCTTGATGGGATTAATTACTTAAATTAAACATTCTGAAAAATAATCTAAATTTTATTTAATATGAAGGTAATAGTGTGCATTTTTTCTTTTCCTCTTCATTTAAAATACATATATCAGATGAATTCACATTTATGTTTAACTTCAAAAGATTTGTAATATTTTTTTTCTAGTTGAATACACTTTTTACATTTTCTTATGTTTTTCCCAAACAAAGATATCCACCGACTGCAAATTCTTCCTCCGTCTAAAATATAGGAAAAGTAATTTTAATATAATGTATTCCATTAATTAATGATTTTCTTCAAAATTAATTTAACAGTAATATTTGTATTTTCTCGTGCCTGCCTGTTCCTTTCGCCGCTGCTGCCCCTGCGGCACCTTCCCCCATGAATTCCCCCCTGGAATTACCCTGCTCCTGCCTCCCAGCCTCTCCCCCTCCACCTCCCCTACTTAATGGTGGCTGCTGCGCCACCGGTGTGCCAAAGTCAAGCCCGTCTGCGCCCATCTGCGACCCGACCATGGCCAGCGCCAAGAACCCTGGACCTCCCACTACCCATTGCTAAGACACCACCACCCTCCTCACACTCAACCCTGGAAGACTTAGGGAATGCCAACAGGTCTCACCGAACACGACCCACGGCCAGTTCTCCTGCCTCCACTGCCGCCAGCCCCTCACCGCCACCCCAGCCTCCAACAATGCCAACGCCGGCACCGGCGACACCCTAAAATGCATCCTCCTCAATGTACACGCCATGGAAAACTGGAACTTACTCGACTCTCTCCTGCCCGACATTACCTTCTTCACAGAGACCTGGACCAACGCATCCACCACCCCCGACATCAGCACCGCCAGCCCAGACGGATACAAGATCCAGAGGAAAGACTGCCCAATCACCCAGGAGGGGGCCTCGCCATCGCCCACAAGAGAACCCTCTGCCTCACCACCTCCAGCGAAACCTTCCCCTCCACTGAACACCTGCACTTTCAGATCCAGACCACCCCCAAAGCCACACTCCGAGGAACCCTGGTCTACAGACCTCCCGGCCACCGAACACCCTTCGCCACCACCATCACCGACTTCATCGCAACCCACACCATCACCTCAACAAACTGCATACTCATTGGAGACCTGAACTTCGAACCTTGACAACCCCAGCGACCCAACTCCACTATCCTTTGTGACTACCTCGCCGGCATCGGACTTAAACAACTCATAAACACACCAACCCATAGAGCAGGACACACCCTCGACCGCATCTTTGCAGCAGGAAACAGCGTCCAATTCAGCCGCACAATGCAGCCGCCATGGACCGACCACCACTGCGTACACTTCGCCATCAACAAACCCAAGGCACCCAAACCAGCCCCACGCCCACCACGAAGCAATGTTACCGACAAGCAACTTAACTCCACCCTCACCCGAGACAACCACACCTGGGCACCCGACGCAAATGACTCAGCCAGAGAACTCCACACCTGGATCTCCAACTGCACAGAGGAGCTCGCCCGCTACGCAACCCCGACAGACGATGCCATAGGAAAGCCCCCTGGTTCACCACCGCTCTCCAAAAAGCCAGACGCACCTGCAGACGCCTGGAGAAGAACTGGAGCAACACCAAGACAACCAAAAACCACACCACCTACAAGGACGCCATGACAGACTACCACAACCAGATCAGAGCCACCAAGAGGAACTTCATCCACAACAAAATCCTGGCCAACTCCACCAAATCCAAGGAACTTTTCAGTGTCAATCAAGAATTCAGAAAACCCACGCAGCAAAGCCACAGACATCACCCCATCCCAAGGCCTCTGTGACAAGCTTGGAACCTATTTCCACCTCAAGATCAAATACCTCTAGGACAACTTTATCTACCATCCACCAGGCACGACAGATGGCCCCCCGCCCCCCAGAAACACCATCCAGCCAACCATCTCCAACTGGACACGGATCACGACCGAAGACACCGCCTCGACCATGAAAAGCAGCCACTTGGGGGCCCCCAACAACCCCTGCCCCTCTCATATCTGCCACAGAGCCACGGCCTCCATCGCACCTGAACTACATCCCACCATCAACACCACCTTCAAAACAGGCACCTTCCCAGATGACTGGAGGCACGCAGAAGTCAGACTCCTGCTCAAGTAGCCCACAGCTGACCCACCGACCTCAAGAACTATCAGTCCATCTCGCTCCTCGCCTTTGCTGCCAAAGTTGCAGAGAAAACAGTGAACAGGAAACGGACACGATTCATTGAAGAGAACACCATCCTCAACCCGTCCCAATCCAGATTCCGAAGCAACCACAGCACAGAGATCGTCCTACTCGCCGCCATAGATAACATCTGTACCCTTCTGGACCAAGGCCACTCCACAGCCCTCATACTACTCGACCTATCAGCGGCCTTCGACACCGTCTCCCACCGTACACTAGTCGCCAGACTACACGACGCAGGCATACAAAGAACAGCCCTGGAATGGTTCCGATCATTCCTCACCGTAAGAAGCCAAAGGATCAGACTCCCACCCTTCCTCTCCGACCCCACGAAAATCACCAGCGGAGTCCACAGGGTTCATCACTGAGCCCCACCCTCTTCAACATCTACATGGCCCCCCTTGCAGCCATCCTCCGACAACATGTCCTCAACATCGTATCCTACGCCAACGACACCCAGCTCATCCTTTCCCTCACCAAATACCCCACCACTGCCAAACTCAACTTCCAGAAAGAAATGCAAAACGTCACAGTCTTGATGACCAACAGCTGCCTGAAGCTAAACACTGAGAAGACAGAAGTCCACGTCCTCTGTACCACCCCTTCTGCACGGGACAGCACCTGGTGGCCGACCGCCCTCAGAAGCCCACCTACCCCCTCAGACCACACCAAGAACCTTGGCATCGTACTCGACTCAACACTCACCATGAACCGACAGGTCAACGCCGTCACCTCCAGCTGCTTCAACTCCCTCCGCATCCTCCGCAAGACCTTCAAGTGGATCCCTCCTGAGTCAAGTAAGAGAGTCACCCACGCACTCATCACCAGCGGATTGGACTATGGAAACTCACTCTATGCCAGCATCAACAAGCCCCTAAACTCCAGACAATACTGAACACTGCCGCCAGACTCGTCTTCTGCATCCCCCGACATGAACTCATCAGCCAACACCTACGAAGTCTCCAGTGGCTCCCCGTGGAGAAAAGAGTCACGTTCAAAATCCTCACTCACACCTACAAATGCCTACACAACAATGGACACAAATACCTCAATGACAGAATCAACTTCCACATACCCAAAAGAAACCTCCAGTCTTCCAACCTCGCACTGGCCAAAACCCTGCACATCCACAGAGCCAGAGCAGGCGGAAAATCCTTCTCTCACATTGTGGCCAAGACCTGGAATGAGCTACCGGCAGACATCGGACGCGCCTCCTCCCTGAACACCTTCAGGAAGATCCTCAAGACCTGGCTCTTCGGCTAAACAGATCTGCGGCCCCCCCGTGCCTTGAGAGCCTCACGAGTGAGTAGCGCACCTACAATTCCCTGATTGATTGAACCTGTTTCATTTTGGGATATTGGTGTGAAGCTGGCAGGGCAGCCATGCCTGGAGTTCTTATTATAGATTAACAGCCTCTCACCGCAAGTGATCCTTCTTAAATTTTATTCACATTATATTTTGTTCTGGAGTAGGCAAGTTAATATTGAATCCCGAATATTGACGAGACAGTATATCATTACAACAATATCAATGGACAAAAAATTCTACATATTCTCTGTACCTACCACCACGTATACTTACCTTGTGAGAAACAAATATTTAAATATATATATATATATATATATATATATATATATATATATATATATATATATTTTTTTTTTTTTCTCCTCTTTGGCTCACATATCGCTGGACGCCTGGCGCATCTGACACCAGTGCATACTTCTCGGCAGAGCCATGCCATAAATTATTCACACACAATCCTTTTCAGGGGAAAGATGAAGTCGCACTCACAGACGGTGATTTTCCAAGCTTTTATTTTCAAAATTCCTCCAGGTTGAAATGCCAACCATTGGCATGGTTTGGGAAACTTCCCGAGCCTGGTGGCCGCACAGAAGACTTTTAAATGTAACCAGCTCTTACATTCCTGGGGCCCACCGGAGGACTTGTATTGTAAAAATGGAAGTTAAATCTACCTTTCAAGGAAAATGTAAAAGCGAAAATGACCAGTTGAGTGATTTCCTGTCCTTGCCAGCTTCCTCCCATGAAGAAGGAGCAGCCGCTCCGAAACGCGTCGGGAAAGCATTGACTTTGGGAATGTAAATGCTGGTTTCAATAAATGATGATGTTAATCAGCCTTCTGCGGAGTAGCGTCCTTAAAGCTTGTGGCATCCTTGGGAAAAGTGGAACACTGCAGCCTGGCCGTGGAGGACTGCACCGCATGTGGGAATATCGTACAGGTCTGCGAGTTTGGCAAACTTCCCGAGCCTGGTGGCAACACAGAAGACTTTTAAATGTAACCAGCTCTTACATTCTAGGGGCCCACCGGAGGGCTTGTATTGTTAAAATGGAAGGTAAATCTACCTGTCAAGGAAACGGCCCCATGGAGGAGGAGCTTGTGGCATCCTTGGGAATATATATATATATATATATATATATATATATATATATATATATATATATATATATATATAGATTAGCTACTGGCGGCCGCCAGTAGATAGTTATAGTTAGGACCTATTTTCCATAGGAAATCCGCAACATTCTATTCCCAATAAGTCTGGCGCCGGTTGATGAATCCTCGCAAAATTTTCCAAACTTTTGGCCAGCTCTACTCTGCTCCTACCCTGAAAGATTTGCGGTGATCCGTCAAGCGGGGGCCGAGAAAAAAGGGGGGTCCCAAAACCCGTTTTCCCCATGCAATTTCCCATAGGATCTGTTGTCGCAGCTACAGCCCAAACCGCTGAACGGAATGACACCAAATTTGGCAAATAGGTAGTCCTCAGTTCATAATCGTGCCTTTTGCATAAATGGTGTGAATCTGTTCAGTAGTTCCTGAGAAAATTAGGGTAAAAAAGTTAGTGATATCTATGGCCGGGGAGGATCCGCAGACCCTACCCGCACCGTAAGCGCACCCTCCCCGAACCGAGCGCGCACCCTCCCGATCGCGCGCTGAATGCTAATTGGCTGTCGAGTGTCTGTCTACATTCAAAACCAGGAACTGTTGGGGGCCATTTTCTGCCTCGGTAGAAGCGAGGCTGAAGAAGCAAGGGGAATAAGTGTGTAAAACATATAAAGGGGGCAGAGTGGAAATACTCTGACCCTCTAGAGGTGCTCCTTGGGGCCCCCTTTTTGTTTTTTTTTAATCGGCGAAATGCGCGCACGGTGCGCGCATCCTATCGCGTTGGGTGCACGGATTCTCTCGCGTTGGGTGCGCGAATCCAAGGAAAAGAAAATTTACATTTTTGGGAGATGAAGATGAAGCTTAAGTGTTTTGTTCTTGAGTGGCTCTAAAAAGAGCCGTTGTGTTCATTGAGAGTTTTTGGTACTTATAAGTAAGTACCTATACAGAGTCTAAAGTTGTTGAGGAAGACTCTGTTTCCTTCATCAGTAAAGTGTACTCCATCTCTCCTATACATCTCTTGCATATGAAAGCACAGATTGTTATTGTAAATGGACCCCATTCTATAGTCTCGGAGAAAAGCAGAAACAGATTTATTCACATGTTTCCTAGCTTTCTCAATTTGTGGACAAAAATGATCGGACCAGTTTGTAGACGCTCCAGACTCCGTCTTATCATTACACAGTTCCATTTCTGCCTTTGGCATATGTTAGAATACACAAAGGCAGTTTTGGGAAAAAGTGAAATCAGTTCTGCAAAGGTGTCCTTCATAAGCATTTTCAGACCTACCCCAGTCAAAGTGCCCAGGTCATTGCCACCACAGTGCACTATTATGAGGTCAGGGTGTTGGATATGCATGAAGGATTTCACCAATGGCATCAATTGGTGCCACTTTAACCCTCTCTGTCCAATCCATTTAATGTCTACATTTGGCAAACCTAGGTCTTTGTGAATGCCTTGGCTCCAGAAAATATAGCTGTGTCCCACAATCCACACTCTAAGCATCTTGAAAGGAGGTCTGGATGCACACAGATGGTCTCTGTAAATGAAATGGCAATTTGGAAAGTAAGATTGCTCTAAAATGGTGGCTAAGATGCAGTTTTGAAAAAAGACAAGAAATCATTGGTTGTTTGACAACCTTCTACACTGAAAGGTAGGGTGCATATTTCTGTTTTTTAAACGTATGACTCTTATTGGTTAACAAAAACTGATTGTAAGGAACATTATATATGATAAGCTGATATGTTGAAAAGTCAAGCACACTTGCTGTCTTGATTAGCAACATTGTGTGCTGAACTTGTGACCTGTGTGCTCAGTACAGTGTTCCATGACCTGTTTCTATGGTAACAGACAGAAGGCAGATTGGGGGAAGGGTTCAAATGTATGTCATTTGGAAAGGGTTGAAATGTTTAACCAATAGAAATGTGTATTTGCTTTTGAATTTATGTGGGAAGGAATGTGATTTGATGTTTACATGTATATGTGGGGAAAATGAGAGGGAAACTTTGCCATTCTTTGGTTCTGCTGACAGGTGCACAGTGCAGAGATTCTGTATAAGAAAATCTGGTGTGTGACTGATATCTGGTGTGTGACTGATATCCTTCTTAATCTACAAAACAACTTGAACGGTGAGTTATTTAATTGTGAGGGGATGTATGTAGACTATTTTGATTTTAATCAGACAAATGTATTTCTCCTGCTAAAGTGTAGGGAGTTCTTTTTTTCTCTACAATCTTATTGACAGTGTGTGTGCATGTAGAAACCATTCTGTGATAAGCAGTTGTGTTTTTCATGTGGTTGCAGACAGATAACTGTGCTGTTTTTTATATTTTGGTAGAATTAGAAACCAGTCATTGTTTATGAATTTGTGAAATGAGTTATGTTTCTACACTAAAATGTAGTACTCCTTCTAGACGAAGACATGTGTTTTGGTATAGTGCAAGGGATAGTGTTGTTTATCTAGAATCACACAGTGAGTCTGTGTGCATTTAGGAACCACAGTGAGAGAAGCATTTGGCAACATCGTGTATTTGCTGACAGATAACTGTTTTAAAACCTGTCTTGTTGTCAAGTTTTAGTAGCATTAGAAGGCACTTTTTGACTCTAAAGTGCAGTTCTGAAATATGTAGTTTGTGTGCATTCCCCTTACCTCTTCCACTGTAGTGAATGAGTTTTGGTAAACTCCTAGGGATAGTGGTGCTTGTCTGGAATTATACTGTGAGTGTGTGTGCTTTTGGGAACCATTGTGAGAGAAGCATTTTGTAACATCATGTATTTTCTGACAGATAACTCTTTTAAAACCTGTCATGTTGTCAAGTTTTAGTAGCATTAGAATCCAGTGTTTGCTTATGCATTGATAAAATGATTCATGCTTTGACACTAATGTGCTGTACTTTAATATGTAGATTGTGTGTAGTCTCCTTACCCCTTGCACAGTAGTGAATGAGTTTTGGTAAGCTGCTAGGGATAGTGTTGCTTGTCTAGAATCACACTGTGAGTCTGTGTGCATTTGGGAACCACTGTGAGAGAAGCATTTGGTAACATTGTGTATTTGGTGACAGATAACTGTTTTACAACCTGTCTTGTTGTCAAGTTTTAGTAGCATTAGAAGGCAGTTTTTGCTTATGCTTTGATTAAATGAGTCAGGTTTTGACACTAAAGTGCAGTCCTGAAATATGTAGATTGTGTGCAGTTCCCTTACCACTTCCACTGTAGTGAATGAGTTTTGGTAAACTGCTAGGGATAGTGGTGCTTGTCTAGAATCACACTGTGAGTCTGTGTGCATTTGGGAACCACTGTGAGAGAAGCATTTGGTAACATCATGTATTTTCTGACAGATAACTCTTTTAAAACTTGTCATGTTGTCAAGTTTTAGTAGCATTAAAAGCCAGTCTTTGCTTATGCGTCGATTAAATGAGTCAGGCTTTGACACAAAAGTGCAGTCCTGAAATATGTAGATTGTGTGCAGTTCCCTTACCACTTCCACTGTAGTGAATGAGTTTTGGTAAACTGCTAGGGATAGTGGTTGTTGTCTAGAATCACACTGAGTCTGTGTGCATTTGGGAACCACTGCGACAGAAGCATTTGTTAACCTCGTGTATTTGCTGACAGATAACTGTTTTAAAACCTGTCTTGTTGTCAAGTTTTAGTAGCATTAGTAGCTAGTCTTTTGTTATGCATTGATAACAGGAGTGAGGGTTTGACACTAAAGTGCAGTACCATGTAGTATTCTCTTCACTGCACCAGAACTGAAAATGTAAAAGTTTTACCCAGGCACTAGCAGTAGTCTGATGATTTAGTCAGTTTCCAAGTACTCATGTTGTGAACCATACATTACCACATAGAGTGCTTCAAATGTCTATGCAGTATGCATGCAGTCTTCTAACATACTATACACTTGTCTTTCACACCTTCAATTCCCTAGTCAGTATCCATATAGTCCAGCAAACATCCTGTCACTCCCTTTGCACTCCTCTAGTGACCCATTCAGTACCAAGTACTAATCCATTCACTGTGTCAAAAGACCACCACTTATAAATTCACCCAGGCACTCTCCTTGCTGTACCCTAATCATTCAGTCAGTACCCAAGTATTCATGCAGTGAGCTAGGCCTTAGCACATAGACTGCTTTAAATGCTTATTCACTATGGATGCAGTCCTCTAATCACCTACACGGTTGTTTTTCACACCGTCAATTCTTCAGTAAGTATTCATTCACTTCCAGCAAAAACCCTGTCACTCCTTTTGTACTCCTCTAGTGACCCATTCAGCACCATGTACTAATCCATTCACTGTGCCAAAACCCAAACACTTATAAATTCACCAAGGCACTCTCCTTGCAGTACTCTAATCATTCAGTCAGTGCCCAAGTATTCATGCACTGAGCCAGGCCTTAGCACATGGACTGCTTCAAACGCGTATCCACTATGCATGCAGTCCTCTAACCACCTACATACTTGTCTTTCACACCTTCAATTCCCCAGTCAGTATATTTACACTCCAGCAAACACCCTGTCACTCCCCTTGCACTTCTCTAGTGAGCCATTCAGCACCATATACTAATCCATTTACTGCGCCAAAACCCAAACACTTATAAATTCACCCATGCACTCTGCTTGCAGTACTGTAATCATTCAGTCATTACCCAAGTACTCATTCAGCGATTCAGGCCTTAGCACATGGACTGCTTCAAACCCCTATCCACTATGCATGCAGTCCTCTAACTACCTACACACTTGTCTTTCACACCTTCAATTCCCTAGTCAGTATCCATACAGTCCAGCAAACACCCTGTCACTCCTTTTGCACTCCTCTAGTGACCCATTCAGTACCAAGTACTAATCCATTCACTGCCCCAAATGCCAACCACTTATAAATTCACCCAGGCACTCTCCTTGCAGTACTCTAATCATTCAGTCATTACCCAAGTACTCATGCAGTGAGTCAGGCCTTAGCACATGGACTGCTTCAAACGCCTATCCACTATGCATGCAGTCCTCTAACCACCTACACACTTGTCTTTCATACCTTCAATTCCCCAGTCAGTATTCATACACTTCTAGCAAACACCCTGTCACTCACCCAGTGTGTTTCCTTATAGTACTGTAATCATTCAGTCAGTTAGCATGTAGTCTTGTAGTGAGGTAGGCTTTAGGGTATGAACTGCTTCAAAGTAGTATGCACTATGCATGTAGTGTTTTAACCATTGTCACACTTGTGCTTCAGGGCTATAGTTTCTTAGTCAGCTTTTATATAAAATGTGTTTCTACAGTAATAGAATAGTATAAATTTGAAGGTTATTAATATACTTTTATTTGTGATTCTTTTTTACAGATACTGTTTTTCAATGTTAAAATAGATAAATCATGCCAGAAAAAAAAGAAAAAGAAAAGAACAGGAGGATTACTTGAAGAAACATCAACCACAAGTATTGAAGGAAAAAATATTCTGGTAAGATTACAAAGCAATTTATTAAAAATGTTTGTAGGACCAAACAGAATGTACATAATGCTGGAACTACTGAAAATTTTTCAAGTAAGAAAAAAATCCAAAATAAGAGGAAAAGCAAAAAAGCAAATGATCAGTCAAAGGAGACAAAGTATGGTAAAAGAAGACAAAATCAGTATAAGGAAGTACGCAAAAAAATATTTGACAAGAGAGTAGTGCATAATTTGCTGAAGTATTTGAAGAAATATAAAAAGAGAGCTTTATTTTATAAAAAGAAGAAGCATATTAAAAACATTGTGGAAAAGGCTTTTGAAATAAAAAGGAAACTGTTTATGTTAGTATTAAACGGAATTCGATCACTAGATAAACCAATCCATGTAATGAAGGCCAAATGTAGGAGGAAAAGAGTTATTAATTTTTTATTGGAGAATGGAAACACAGTTCCAGTTCAGAGCCTTTTTTTAACGAAGAGAGTTATTCACAGAGCGAAAAATTATTGTATGCAGTTGACACCAGTGGTAGAGGTTATGAGTTTAGAGACGGTTGTCCAATTGAGAAAGACAAAATGGTTGAAAGAAATGCAGAAGAAGTGATAGCTGATGACGTTTTAGGGAGATGTGCTAAAAACCCTGTGTACCCTTGGGATTGCAGTAGTACTTGCAGTGTACGACAGGAATCTATTGAAAAATTATGTCGTTTTTTACGAGCCTATACTAAAAAAAGTGTAAAACAAAAGATTAAGCTGTTGCAAGGACTAGACCCTTGCAGAGTGAGAAAACATACTGGTTTGCAAGGTCATTCTCTGGCTTGTCTTTCTAGGAAAGTTTGTCAAAGTGTTTTTCACCATTTCAGAATGCGGAAGTTAGTGAGAAGGTTGTATTATGCAAAAAGTCCAGCACTAAAGTTAAGTGAGTTGAACAGTGCTCTTTTGCGTGGGTCAGTATCAGATGTGAAGCAGGTCTGTGATGATATTGAGTTTTGTTACTTTGGTCCTCAGCAAGAGAGTGAAGAAACTGACACATTAGTAGAACAAAATGTTGAAGACAATGTACAACCCATAATTACCGACAAATTTGAGGATAAAATCACAAAGTTTAAGGTAATTTCAGGTGAAAGACCAAATGTTACTTGTATTTGTTGTCGGCGAAGTCACTATAAAAATCCGACTAGGGGTGTCAATCTGTATTTAAAAAGTGAAATAGAAGATAATGATAAGTGGATGGAATTTGCAACTTATTTGTTGGTAGAGGATTGTTTTGATTTGGGACCTGAGCAGCGTATTTGCAAATATTGTTATAACAAATTAGATGAGAATAAAATGCCTGCTAGAGCTGTTCATAATAATCTAGAGTTGGTTGCTATTCCTCCAGAGCAAATAGATTTAAATACGTATGAGTCTATTCTCATACAATGTGTTCACCCGTTTGAGGCTATTGTTCGTATGGAGCCCAAAACAGGTAAATTACCTCCATCAGAGTTGCAAAGAGGATTGAAAGGAAGAGTTGTGTATTTACCGTTAGATTTAAGGCAAAATATTGAAACTATTGGTGTAGACCATGCAGAATAGGAGCCACTAGTCATTCTAGTTAATGGTGTTCCTACTAAGAATAAGAAAATTTGGCAAGAGATAGTGGATGTTAGAAAAATGCAAAAGGCGTCATTGTATCTGTTAAAAAATAATGAGTACTATGCTCTCCTGGTGGGGGCTAGGGAAGACCTACTTTCCAGGCTGCAAGTAGTGCAAAACATGGCTGCCCGTTTAGCCTTAAACAAACCTCCACGGACGGCATCCATGCCACTACTAAAAGAGCTACATTGGCTGCCCATCAGAAAAAGGGCACTCTTCAAACTTCTGTGCCTAGTATTTAAGGCACTCCATGGACAGGGACCTAAATACCTCTTGGAAAACCTGGAATGGTACACTCCATCGCGACTCTTAAGGTCTATTAGCCAAAAGCTTCTCCTAGTGCACAAAACTAAAAAATGCAAAGACAGGGGGCCGTGCCTTTTCCTATATGGCTCCAAGACATTGAAATGCATTACCTCTAGAACTGCGCTCCTGCCCCTCGCTAACCAGTTTTAAGAAACTTTTAAAAACTTGTCTATTCAACTGAGACATGTCACTGTAGTAGCCTGCCGCCCAGGCGGCGAGAGATCCCCTTGGGGATGATTTGTGCGCCTTATAAATAAAAATAATAATAATATAGAAATGTGTTTGTAGGAGAAGAAGAAATAGATTTAGCAGACGATACTGAAATAATAAGTGGACAAATAGAAAAAGTGGACATGTCCAGATGTGAAGAGATCTATGAACATTACAGTGTACATCCACTTCATTCCAAAGAGGTGATGGGGAATACAATTGAGTTGTTTCAAATGAAAAAAGCAACAGGAAGTCCCATGAGTGTATAAGAAGAGAGCTTGGAAGCTCCTTGTTTCCCGCAGTTTTTTCCAACAGGAAAAGGTGGACGATATGATGAACGTCCTGTGCAGATTCCTGCATCTGAATATCGGACAACAAGATTATATGCAGAAGATCCAAGATTTCGACAATGTATCCCTTATATGTTTCATCTTCTGTTTGAAAGTGACTTGTCTGGACTTTCATATGCAGTAAATCACATTTTAAAAACTGGAATGCATCTTCAAAATGTAACTGCAAAGGAATTTATGGATAAAGTGCATCAGAGAGATGATCATTTAGAATCTCAGTTGATTAATCTGATGGCATGTCAGCGTGGGACTAATGAATATTGGTACCGTCGACATGGAAAACTGAAATGTATGCTACGGAACTTGGGAACTCCTACATGGTTTGTTACACTAAGCTGTGCTGAGTATGCTTGGGATGATTTACTTGAATTTCTTCGAGAGGCAAATTCCGATATAAAAAATATTGAATACAAGACACCTGGAGAATTGTGCTCTTTGGATCCTGTCAATGTATGAAGATATTTCAATCATAGATTTGAAGCTATGATGTCGTTCATCTGCAATAAAAAGAATCCACCTTTTGGAGAAGTTGTGGATTTCTTTTGGAGAAAGGAGTATCAAGCAAGAGGTGCTCCTCACATACATATGTTGTTATGGATCAAGGACTCCCCCAAATTTGGAACAGATTCAGATGAAACGGTTTTGTCTTTCATTGAAGATTATGCTACATGTGCTCTTCCCAATAGCAGAGTAGATAAAAACTTTAAAAAAAAGTCTTACGATTTCAAAGCCACAGGTGTGGAAAATACTGTCGACGAAAGTACAAGTCAAAGGATAAGTTCTATACCAAATGTCGTTTTGGATTTCCACGTCCTGTATTATCCAAAGGAAGAGTGAACAGTTTTATGTCAGCTATTCGACATACCATCACAAGAAAGTCTCCGAAAAACACCTACAACTTAAGAAGAAGCGAAGAATCGAAATACATAAATGACTACAATGCAGTTATTTTATCCATGTAGAACGCTAACATGGAAATTCAGTATGTTGCGGACAATTCCATGGCTGTTGCTCGATATGTAATGTCTTACATTACTAAGTCAGAAAAGACTGAATTGAAAGAAATGTGGGAAGAGATTTCTCATGAGAAGACTCTAAGTAAGAAATTATACAGTTTCAGTTTGAAGATGGTATTGCATCGTGAAATTGGAGCATATGAATGTTCAGATCGGTTATCATCTGCAAGTCTATATTCCAAAAGTAGAAGAATCATTTGGGTGAGTCTAGGTCTTGCAGGAATGCGAAATTGGGTACTGAAATCTGTTCAAGAAATTGAATATTTAGCAGAAAATGAACCAGAAAGTACAGATATTTTGAAAACGAATATGTTGGACACATACTACCCAAATAGAAGTCATCATCTTGAGAACATGTGTCTCTATGAAGTGCTGCAAAACTACACTTTTAAACGGAATACTACAGAGAACATCAACAATGGAAAATATGCAGTTATTGGTTCCAAAGGATGTCTGGTGAAACAAAGGAAAGGAAATTTAATTAATCACAGGAAACTGAGTTGCGACACTGCTGACAAAAGGGAATTTTACTATTTAGCCCTTTTGCAAATGTTCAAACCATGGCGTTCAGAACTGGAATTACTTGGAGATTTCCCAGCTATGAAGATTCATTTAATGCTTCTAAAGATAGAATACAATGCAGTGCTTTCGCAAATTATGTCAAAATGTTGAATGATGAAATTGATCAAGAAGCTACAATTGCAGCTGAGATTGCTAGAGACAGTTCTCAAGCCAGTCAAAGTTCTGCTGCACTGAGTAAAGATCAACTAGGACAACCAATTGTTGAAAATGAAGCAGCGATTGCAATGAATGAGGTGGAAACAGCAATGTATCAAGCTCAAGAAGATGCAATACAGTTAGGAAACTTGGAAGAACAACTAAATGTTGAACAGAAACAAATATATCAGCAAGTGAAAGAGCAGATTGACCATGGATTACTTCATGAAAAGAGAGGGTGCTCATGTACATCATTTCAACCTATCCAAATGTATGTGAGTGGTCAAGCTGGAACAGGAAAATGTTTCTTAATTAAAGTAATTACAAGTTATCTACAGAAAACAACTGATTCGCATTTGTCTTGTGTTGTCACTGCTCCAACTGGGTTGGCAGCACATAACATTAACCCCTTCAGCGCTGCGCGGATTCCCCCGCGGTGCTGAAGGGTTCGAGCGCGGGCGGGGCCATGACGGAACGGTTCCGTCATGAGCACAGCTCAACCGATGCTCATGACGGAATCGTTCCGTCATGAGCATGGAAGGGGTTAAAGGAATTACTTTACATTGTTCACTAATGCTGCCAGTAGAGCATGAAAACAAATTGGAATACCACAAGCTATCTGGAGAAGCTTGTTGTGAAGTTTCAAGAGTCCTGAAGAAAATGAAACTTCTCATTATTGATGAAGTGAGCATGGTCTCAAACTTGATGCTTGCCTTTGTGCATTTAAGAATGCAGCAAATTCTTAAAACAGAGTATGACGTGTTATTTGGAGGAAAACACGTCATAGTTTTTGGAGATCTACTGCAACGACTCCGGTAAAAGGACAACCGGTATTTAAAACACTAGCCCATGAAGATACTAGAAAGTCTCTTGGCAGTGTTGGTAATGTGAACATTTGGACTCATTTTGAATACAAAGAACTGACAACAAATATGCGACAGGCAAATGATGCTGAATATGGAAGTATTCTTCAAGGTATAAGAATTGGAATTCTTTCAAAACAAGGAAAACAAGCTTTGGAGAGTTGATTACTTTACAATGTCTTTCCAAATGAAAATGCAGTTCCTGCAAAAGTGTACGTGGAAATTGCTAAAAATAAATCAGTGCTTTGCTTAATGCCAACACCGCGTGAGCGTTCCATATTCAACGAAGAATTATTGAAACTGGAAAATGAAGAAATTGTAAAAATGGAAGCCATTGATAAAATACTGCATGAAGGAATCACTATTATTTTGACGGAAAAGTTGAGATCAAAACTGGATTGTTTAGAAAAAAAATATCTAAAACTGCTGGTTTAGAAAAGACACTATATGCGTGTGTAAACTGTCGGGTAATTTTAAGGCATAATTTGGATGTAGAGAAAGGTTTAGTTAATGGTGCAATGGGTAAAGTGGTGGATTTTGTGAATTATCAGAAAAAAGAAGGAATTATATTTTTAAAAATGTAATTTGATCAGATTGATGAAGTTAAAGAAATTGGTCGTTGTTCAGTTTGTTTTTTGCTTGATAAAGATTTATATGTCCGTAGGAAACAATTTCCATTTTCTCTGGCATATGCAGTGACTATTCATAAATCTCAAGGATTAAGTGTAGACAGTGCATTGGTGAACATTGGATCTACTGTATTTAAAGAGGGTATGGCATATGTTGCTTTGTCGCAAGTCAGAAGATTATCTGGTTTGTTTTTGATTGATTTTGATGAGACAAAGGTTACTGCAGATGCAAACTGTGTAAAAGAGTATTATAGGTTAAGAAGGGCGTATGCACCAAATGTAGGTCAATATCCTGTATTTGAAAAGCGTGTGGTTGGTCGAAAAAGAAGGTTAGAGAATATCTGTTCTGAAGGTGTAAAGAAGGGAAAAGAACAAGATAATGTTGTGATTGCAGGTAAAAAGAAATTGGACACTGTTGAAGAGATTGTTGGTTATCAGTTTGAAAATAGTTTTGGTGTCAACTGCTATGCTAATGTAGTGGTCAATGTTGTTTTTTATCTGGAAGGTTTGCAAGAACAAATTATGTAGAATCAGGAAAAAAGATTTTGTTCTCTGTTGCATTCTGTTTATGAAAAATTGACAACAGATATAAGTAAAACACAATCTGTTTCAGATGTTCGTAGTCTTTTGGATTTGTGTTCTGGTTCAACACAATTTGCAAAAAATTTCCAACAAGATGCTCAGGAATTTTTCATGTATATGCTTACCATTTTTGAAAATGAAGGTATAGAAATAGAAAATATTTTTGGCCTTTCTTACAAATGGGAACATCATTGTGAAAATTGCATGTATACATGTAGCACCAATGTAGACACTGAGAGATTTCTGTATTTAACATTACCAGACTGTCAATCAGTGTCTTTCAATAAATTAGTTAAAGGTGAAAATCAAAACATGGAGTGTAGCCAATGTAAATCAGAAATGTTATCCACATTATTCTTAACAAAATATGGAAAATACATAATTTTAATGATGCAACATTGTACAGCTGACGGAAGAAAATTGGATACTTAATAAAGCAATTTGTAGCAGCACAACTATCAATATCAGGAAGGACTTTTGTAGCTATTCCAATAATTTTCCATGATGGTCCTGCCACCATAGCTGGACATTACACAGCCTATCTAAAATGTGAGAAAGGGTGGACACTTTGTAATGATTCCCAGTTGGTTTTTAAACAACGTTTGCCTAGAGAATTACAAAATTCCTACCTAATATTTTTAAAGTCAAAGTTTTAGGAAGATAATTCACTCTCTGAGGAATTTATTATTATAATTTAATAGGACTACCATTGGACAATTTACATAAAGAAGGAGTGCAAAAATACCATTTGGCCTCAAGGAAAGGTATATTTTTGAATTATGGACTTTTTGGTGGTCATTGATTCTGTGAATATTTTAATGCGGCAATATTTACAGTTTTTATAAGTTAAACTTATAAAATTTTGTTAGCCGTAAGCATTTTATATATCTGTGATTTGTATCTTGTGGTATTTTACTGAGAATAGCATGTTGTTTTTTTTTTAACAATCTTTCTGATTATTATTTTTTTGCCTGCTGTTAAGTGATGAGTACGATTGAAATCACAATTTCTAGTGAAATTCAATATATTCTGAGAACAGCAAAAAAGGCAAACAAATTACTTTGTGGAAATTATGCTGTGTTGTTAAAAATTTATTTTTACATGTTATAATTTTTCTTTTCTTTTCTTTCACAGATCCAAATTTAAAAATAAGCAATTTATATGAATTTAGATTGCAATGAAAATGTATACCATTTTTTATTGCTATTACTGTGAAGGTAAGTTTAACTAGGTCTCAATATGCAGAATGAGGAGGTCTGCAAGAAGCTACAAAGTTGAAACACGTTTGTAAAAACACTCTGTTTATACCTATGTAGTTTCAAAATCTGACCATAATCAGATATCATGTGACCTGCAAAAAAAGAGATTTGAGGGGTTCATAATATTTCCCATTGTAGCTATTGAAGGACTGCAATCACTTCAATCATTCTTCTTTGAACATCTTTGCAGACAAAACTCTGTGCTAACCTTCTATCATTCGCAAGGAATTTTAAAACGGGAAATATGTCACTTTTTGTAACATAGTTATTGCGCAAGACACTCTTTCATATTTACAAAGAGAGGAAAAGGCACTCTGTGCACTTTTTATACTCCATGTAAATACAACCTCATTATGCACACCAGTTTGCGTCGGAAGGGTGTTCTGTAAGTGTTGTTGTGCATGATTGCACTGAATACTCAGAGAACAAGACACATGTCTAGATTTGTGAGAAATCATTAAACTCAATATGTGTGTGAATGCTGCACCATTCTAAAATTGGTGTAGGAAAGCACAACAAGGAGAATTGTTTTCATTTCTCCACATTTTTATATCTTCAATGCATGCTACAATGCTCAGCATACATTGAAGGAGAAAAATGCCTTTACTGATTGTTTTTGTGCAGGAAGGTGTGTCCTCCTGCACAAAAACAAACAGCACATGACACAGATATCCTTGCACTATGGTGCAAGGGTGCCTGTGTCACCATATGGCTGCAGTTAAAGCAGCCGTGCAGAGAGAAGCATAGATTTGCAACATATTTATGTACATATGTTGCATCCCTGTGCTTCGGAAGTATTACAGCACACTGTAGTTAAAGAGGTTACTGTGTGATGCTGCAGCACTTCCTCATAGTTCTTCACTTATACATTCACCATACACTACTAATGCATTCATTCAGTCAATTACGTACTACACATACATTCATCTAAACTTTCACACACTAACAAAGAAATGTAGCTCTTTTTTTAAACCAGGAAAGTTAGTTCTTACAATAACTTTTTTTTTTCTTCTTTCTTCTTTTATATTTTTTTGGGGGGTTTTCTGAACAATTTTTAATTTTTTGGGGTTTTTCTGCAAAAAAAACAAAAAACAAAACAGGAGGAACCAAACAATGAACTTGAGGGAACAATAATTTTTTTTTTTTTTAAACTAGCAAATGTGACTTTCTTGCCGGCGGCAGATCAGATCGATTGACTGCTCACCGTAGCACAAAGTCGCATTGCACTTAGTGCAGAGCACTTTTAAATATTGAAATTGAGGACGGATGTCCAAATTTTGGGCTGATGGATGCACTCTTGAAGTGCTCGGCTGCGATGAGGTGGAAGGCGCAGGAGCAGGAGTGTCTCTCATCTGTCGGCATTCTTCTCATGCAAGATTGTTTGGATGAAGGGTCCTTAGGTGCTTCATCATACTAGCCGTGCCGCACGAGTATTTCTTGTTAGGATCCCCTCGCGACAGCACTCCTTTGCAAATCTTGCATGTGACCAAGGTGGCATTGGTCTTATTCTGCCCCTCGAGAAAAGTAAAACATTTCCACACCACTGAAGAAAATTTTTCTTTGCGTGGTGCTTCCTCCAAAAATTCATCCTCACATGTATGAGGAGATGCAGGTGATGCCTGCTGCCCTGAAGCCATTTTTAGTTGAAAAAAGTTAGAGCTAAGTGTAAACTTAGTCTAAAAAAATCTTCTTCTCTGCAAAGAGATGCTCCTGCAAAGAATGTCAAAGAAGAATGATTGAATTGGGTGGGGTCTTTCAATAGTTAGAAGAGGAAGTGTAATGAACCAATCAAATCTCTTTTTTTGCAGGTCACATGGGATCCGCGTACCCTGCGCATAGGCAGCACGCACCCAGCGCGCATCCGCGAAATTGAATTAAAAACAATTATAGGATTAGATTTAAAAATATATTAGTTTTAAGACTAGTTTAGAGTTTGTCTTCAATTAATATTCACATGAAATAAATATATGTATATCTGTTTTTTTAAATGTTAAATATTTCACGGGATCCGCCCACCTACCGCGTCATAGATGCAGATGACGCATCGCGGAAGCGCGTAAACGTCGCGTTACGTACATCGAACGTGTCACGTATAGGCTGGGAGTCGCGTACCGGTAGCATTGCGATCACGCACTAAACACGTACCCAATGCATACCATGAGCAGATGCTAAGGCGTAGGGATCGAGAACGGTGCGCATAGGGTGCGCGGATCCAAAAACATTGGAAACAAATATATAAAATAAAGTTTTGAACATATAGTTAAAAAAATATTTTTTTAAATATAAAAAAATATGTTTGAAAAACCCAATAAAAACAAATCATATTTTTAAATTTTTAAAAGAATTAGTTAAAAAAATAAATTTAAAAAATGGTCATAAAAAAGAATTAAAAAAAAAATTTATGAAATTGACACACTGAATTTGAAAAATATAGAAATCCAATGAAAATCATTAAACATGATATCTTTAGAGATAAGTTACTTATAGATAGGAATTAGCATTTAAAAAACCTTTGAAATTCCCTGAAAAAACCATAGGTTTCATGCACGTTATAGTTAGGAATTGGCATTTAAAAAACCTTTGAAATTCACTGAAAAAACCAAAGGTTTCAGGGGTGTTATTGTTAGGAATTGGCATTTAAAAAACCTTAGAAATTCACTAAAACAAACATAGGTTTCAGGGGCGTTATAGTTAGCTGGACATTTCCCTCGTACAAAACCCTAGAAATTCCCCTGTTATAGTTAGTTCACCTAACTATAACTCACGCCCTCGCAATGCACTGCTGATGACGTCACATATTACATCACTCGTGACATGGTCAGTGACATCACTGATGACATCACTGATGACATCTCAAATGACATCACTGATGACATCACTGATGACGTCATCCATGTGGTAAATTAGTGCGTCTTCTCACACCCTAATATAACCTTTGATACACCGACTCAAAATTTCAGACGGCCATTTTGAAAACCACAGATACTCCAATACCAATAACTACATACCCACTCATTGACTCTTAGGTCTACATACACCTCCACTCACTCACCTGTACACTCACTCATACTTACAGTCACTCAGTACAGGACAATCATATGCATTTATACACCTATATAGACACTCACACACCGCCAATCATCCATTGAGGCACTTACACACCTAGTCAGTCATGCAAATAATTAATTACAGTCCAATTTACTCACCTATACAGTTAAATACACCCAATTTCACTTACTCATAAAAATACTAACAATTTCTGACGCTCTTATACAATTACTGATACAAGCACACACTCATCCATACAGCCACTCCCAAAATCACACACTCTCACATATAAATAGTTATATACTCTTACACACATATACACTGTGTTTCAAATGTGTAGTTACTGACACATGTACAACTGAGATATACATTCAATCACTAACACACCCTTACATACAGTCACCCAACCATACAGTCCATCACACATGCACTCTTAAAACAATGCACCCACTGAATCACCCACTCACACATCTATGCACAGAGTCACACACACCCTACCCACACAAACACTCAGGCACCCATACAGATACTCAGACAACCAATCAATAACCCATATAGACACTCATATTGCTATTCACAAAACCATGTAGCCACTTATACACCAACACACAGACACATACAGACATTCACACAGTTTAGTCACTAGTCTGCAGTAAGATACATTTAATGACTCACTTATAGAGTCAGTTACGCACCTAGAAAATCACCCATTTACACACTTATACACCCACTCATTCTTCCATAGGCCTTTCACTATAAATATATAAAACATTTTTAAACTTTTCAGAAAAAAACGCATTCACTGGATGATGTCATCAGTGATGTCATCAGTGATGTCACTGACCATGTCATGAGTGATGTAATATGTGACGTCATCAGCAGTGCATTGCGGGGGCGCGAGTTATAGTTACCTGAACTAACTATAACAGGGAAATTTCTAGGGTTTTGTACGAGGGAAATGTCCAGCTAACTATAACACCCCTGAAACCTATGTTTTTTTTAGTGAATATATATATATATATCCACGCTCCAAATTTCCATCACAAGCCTGTTGTTCGATCTCACGGCGGGTGCACCAATAACGCGGGGATGGAACCCGTGTGTTACACAACAACTACAGCTCCACTGGTGCACTCACAGGCTGTGTCAAAGAATCTTTCGCAGACGTGTTTCAGCGTTACACTTTCCTCAGTGCGATACAAATTTTTGACAGACAGGCACACAGCTTTAATAAACCTTTGATTTAAGTGGTGCATTTTATGGCTAATGGGAGGGCAGCATACTCTCTGGGACTTTCATTGGAGAACCGGCATTTTTGAAAAATCGCTGCATTAATGCTTGATAAATCTTATTTTCAAAATGTTAATTGATTGTTATAATATCCCCAATTAGTCTGGCTACAACTGTATGTTGGTCCAAGCTGCTTTCAATGTGCCAAGCGATGTACAACATCTCAAGGGTGTCAGTCGATTGGCAGAGAACCCTGAATTTGAATAATTCACGACCTTCATGGTCAACGGAGTTGTGCCGGTGGCGGTTCGATCAGGCTATTAATCCACGCTCCAACATCCATCACAAGCCTGTTGTTCGAAATTCACAACGGGTGCAACAATAACACGGGGATGGAACCCGTGTGTTACACAACAACTAAAGCTCCATGGGTGCACTCACAGGACGTGTCAACGAATCTTTCGCAGACGCGTTTCAGCGTTTCGCTTTCCTCAGTGCGAAACAAATTTTTGACAGACAGTCACACTGCTTTAATAAACCTTTGATTTAATTGGTGCATTTTATGGCCAAAGGGAGGGCAGCATACTCCCTGGGACTTTCATTGAAGAACCGGCATTTTTGAAAAATCTCTGCATTAATGCTTGATAAATCTTATTTTCAAAATGTTTATTGATTTGTTATAACATCCCCAATTAGTCCGGCCACAACTCAATGTTGGTCCAAGCTGCCTTCAAAGTGCCAAGCAATGTCCTTTGCCTGCCTCTGGTTTACATGCATAACATCCCGCGGGTGTCCGTCGAATGGCAGAGAACCCTGAATTTGAATAATTCACAACCTTCATGGTCGATGGAGTTGTGCCGGCGGTGGTTCGATCAGGCTATTAATCCACGCTCCAACTTTCCATCACAAGCCTGTTGTTCGAACTCACGGCGGGTGCACCAATAACACGGGGATGGAACACGTGTGTTACACAACAACTACAGCTCCACGGGTGCACTGACAGGCCATGTCAAAGAATCTTTCGCAGACGCGTTTCAGCGTTTCGCTTTCCTCAGTGCATCCAAATTTTTGACAGACAGGCACACTGCTTTAATAAACCTTTGATATAATTGGTGCTTTTTTTGGCTAATGGGAGGGAAGCATACTCCCTTGGACTTTCATTGGAGAACCGGCATTTTTTTAAAATCTCCGCATTAATGCTTGATAAATCTTATTTTCAAAAAGTTTATTGATTGTTGTAATATCCCCAATTAGTCTGGCTCCAACTCAATGTTGGTCCAAGCTGCCTTCAATGTGTATATATATTACCTACTGGCAGTCACTAGTAGGTAGTTACAGTTAGGACCTTGTTTCTATTCAAAAGGTTTTTTTATGCCAATTTCTTTGGCACTGTTTGACAAATCTTCACAAAATTTTTCAAACTAATGGCCAACTCACTCACCTTAGCTGCTGTGTTAAAAATGTCAGGGTGATCCGTCAAGCAGGGGTTGAGAAAAAGGGGGGTCCCATAATGCTTTTTCTCCATGTTAACTGTTGACGCAGTTACAGCCTGAACTGCTGAACGGATTGCACCAAATTTGAGAGATAGCTCTTGGTCCAGAATGCACTCTTTATGTTATATGGTGTAAATCCGTTTAGTTGTTCCTGAGAAATGTTTGATATAAAAATATGGCTGTGGAGGATCCGCACACCCGCCCGATCTCGAGCCTTAGATCTGATTGGCTGCCAGCACTTCAAACCAGGAAGTGTTGGCAGCCATCTTGTGACTTGGTTGAACCAAGTTGCAAGGAAAAAGGCAGAAAAACATTTTAAAATTTAAGAAAAGGGGGAAGGGTAGAAACACCCTGACCTTCTAGGCATGCTCACATGGTCCCACAAGGACCCCCAGGGCCTAAAGAAACATTATTTTTAAACTTTTGGCAGGATTCGCATTGGATCCACTAATCCGGTCGAAAATGCGCAGACTTCCACGCTTCGTTTCCATTAAGCTCCCGAGTGGGCTAGGTCCTGAGGGCAATGAAAAAATGTGATGTGGGGGACTGCCACCTCCCCAGGGCTTATTCATTCAATGCAGGGGGCTATGAAGCCCCCCGCAGCCCTGGGGACCGCCACCTCCCCGAGGCTATGTTGGTTAAATGCGGGGGCCACGTGGCCCCCACTGCAGCCCAAGGCCACCACCTCCCCAGGGCTAATGAAACAATTAGCCATGGGGGCTATGTTGAAATAAATGTGTGGATGTGTAAGCCCCCCCACACAGCCCCATGGACCACCACCTCTTCTTACAAATTGGAGGGAGGCCGCGTGTCCCCCTGGAGCTGTAAATATTTCTTGAGACCGCCACCTCCCAGCGCCAGCCCCAGCAATGTCCTGGGATGCCCAACCCTGAGACATTGCAGTTTGCTATGGGATGGCGGGCCCCCTTCCCTTTTTTATTTAAAAAAAATTGGCGGGCCCCGTGGGATGTGGTCCCCAGGGCAGAAATTGGCATAAGATGGGGGGCCACGCAGCCCCCACCTTTATTTTATTTTTTAATGAAATGGCCATGCCCTGTGGAATGGGGTCCCTGGGGCCAAAAAAGGCCTGGCAAGGGGCCCCACTTTAGTGAACAAAGAAAATGGCCATGCCCTGAGGGATGGGGTCACCGGGGCCCAAAAGCATCAAGGGAAGGGGGGACACACAGCCTCCCTTCCTAAAATAAAAAAAAAGTCGGCAACTTGGAGGAGGCCCCGTCCCCTTTTTCCACTACACTGCAAACACGCCTCCTGGCGCGCTAATGGTTGGGGGATGAAGTCCCCTTTACTCTAGAGGGTCCTTGTGGGCCAACTAGCCCACCTGCTACCCCACAGAGTGGGATTGCTGAGAGGTGCTCGGAGACCATACCCCTTTTTCCATCACTCTATAAACGCATCTGTCAGCACAATGCTGGTGGGGCTATGAGGACCCTTTATGGCTTGAGGGCATTAGGACTAAAGTGAACTTCATCCCTCAAGCATGAGCATGCCAGGAGGCAAGTTTGCAGAGTGGTGGAGAAAGTGGGCATGGCCTGAGACCTCCTCTCAGCAATCCCACTGTGTAGGGCTTACTGGCGGTAACAGGTAGGCTAGTTGGCCCCTAAGAGCCCCAGCAGCAAAGGGGACTTTATCCCCCAACCATGAGCGTGCCAGGAGGTGTGTTTGCAGACTGGTGGAGAACGGGGACATGGCCTGCTATCAGGACTCAGCAATCCTGCTGTGTGGGACTTACTGGAGGTAACAAGAGGGGTAGTTGGTCCACAAAGATGTTCTTGGGGGCCAGCTACCCCTCCTGTTACCTCCAGTAAGTCCCACACAGTGGTATTGCTAAGAGGTCTTCAGAGGCCATACCCCCTTTGTCCACCACTCTGCAAGCATGCCTCCTGGCACACTAATGGTTGGGGGATGAAGTCCACTTTATTCCAGAGGGACCTTGGGGAGCAAGAAGCCCTCCTGGTACCTCCTGTAAGTCTAACGCATCAGAATTCCTGACAGCTGGCTGGATGTCCAGACCCCTTTCTCCACCACTCTGCAAATGTGACTGCTAGTTAAAAAGCCTTCTAAATTCACTAAAAAAAGCACAGGTTTCAGGAACATTATAATTAGGAATTAGCATTTTAAAAAATGTAGAAATTCATGGCACAAACCAAAGGCTACAGTGATGTGATAGTTAGGCTGATGTTTCACTCGTACAAAACCAGAGAAATTCAACCGTTATATTTAGCTAAGTTAACTATAACTCGCACCCCTGCAATACACTGCTGATGACATCACATATTACATCACTCATGACATGGTCAGTGACATCACTCATGACATCACTTAGACAGCTCAAATGACATCTCTGATGACATATCTGATGGCATCATCCACATAATCTCTAATGCACCTACTCACACCCTAATATAAACTTTCATACACCCACTCCAAAATTCAAACTACCATTCTCGAAAGCTTAGACACACCAATACCAGTTAGTACATACCCACTCACTGATGCATAGGTCTACACACACATTCACCCACTCACCTACACAGCTACTCATACACGTAGTCACTCACCAAAACAGCCACTGATATATGCACTCATAAACCCTTAAAGACACTCACAAACCAACACTTACACATAGAGTTGCTAACACACCTAATCAGACACCTAAAGAGTCAATCACACTTCCATATACTCACATATATGGTTATACACATACCACCTCACTTTTTCATACTGGTACAAGCACATACTTACTCTTACACAGTCATTGACACAAGCAGACACTCATCCATACAGCCACTCTCACAATCACTTACTCTCACATACAGTTACTAAAAAACTCTCTCACATATGCAGTTCCACATATACAGTTACTCATCCATATACCACTGAGATATCCATTCACTCACTGACACAGCCATACGCACACTCTCTCACCCACACAGCCCCTCCCAGAGGCACTCATGAACCCATACACATCATAAATCACCCACTCACACATCCATGCAGGGAGTCACCCCCACCACCCACACAGCCACTCAGGCACCCACACAGGTACTCAGACAACCAATCAATACCCTATATAGTTACTCATGTGCCTAATCACCAACCTATGCAGCCACTTACACATGAACTGACACACTGATACAGATATTCACACAGATTAATCACTCCCCTATACATTTACTGATTCACATATAATCATAATATGAATAACACTCATAAACTTTTTTGAAACACTCACAGTCACTGGATGATGTTCTCAGTGATGTCATCAGTGATGTGATTTGAGATGTCATTAGTGATGTCATCAGTGATGTCAATGACCGTGTCATGAGTGATGTAATATGTGATGTCATCAGCAGTGCATTGCAGGGGCGTGAGTTTTAGTTAGCTCAGCTGACTATAATGGCTAAATTTCACTGGTTGTGTACAAGTGAAATGTCATCCTAACTATAACGTCTCTGTACCCTTTGGTTCTTTTTCATGAATTTCTAAGGTTTTTTAAATGTTAATTCCTAACTATAACGTCTTTGAAACCTGTTTTTTCAGTGAATGTATATATATATATATATATATATGTGTGTGTATGTTTATATATGTTGTACACACACAAACACACATATATATATTACCTATTGGCGGTCGCCAGTAGGTAGTTATAGTTAAGATGTCGTTTCCATAGGAAAAACGCTTTTTGTTTTACAAATTAATTGGAACCGTTTGATCAACATTCATGACATTTTCAAAACCCGACCAGGCCCATAAAACAAATTCTAAATATTTTCACAGTGAAAATAGCAACAGATTCATGAATTTGAATGCAAATTAAAAAAAACAAGCTTGGGCTCCTGCGCTTTTTTATATTTCAGCCCCCGGGTGGGCCAGAACATGAGGGCATATTATAATATTTATTTTGGGGAGGGGGTGCACACTGCCTCCCTTCCCATGCTTGATATAAGCCCTGGAGACCACCACCTCCCCAGGGCCAGGTCAACATACTAAAATAGAGGATGGGGCCACCCGGCCCCCTTCCCAGGCTGTTTACAGCCCCAGGGACCACCACCTCCCCAAGGCCAGCCTGATCGAGTAAAAAGGGTGTGGGGCAATTTGTGGCCCTTTGGACCACCAACTTCCCAGGGCTTGGCCACAATTTGATTGGGAGGGAGGCTGCGCTGCTCCCCCTCCCTGGCTGTTTTCAGCACCGGGGACCACCATCTCCCTGGGTCAGGTCCTGTAATAACAAAGGAGGGGATCTGCGCAGCCCATCTTCTGGAGTCATTAATGGCCCTGGGGATGCCATCCCCCAGGGCCGGCTCCCTACTTCCTGGGTATTTCCTGGGTTGCCCAACCCCAGTACATTGCTGTTTGCTGTTGCTTGGTGGGAGTTTTGACAGCCCCCACAAAGGGAGAGCGAGCAGTAAGTCCACTCCTAGCTGGTGGGAGCTGGAAAACTGCTCCCACCAGATGTGAGCAGACTTTTAATCTGCTTTCCTGCCTGCTGCCAACAGTTGAAAGTATTGTTCCCACATGCAGGGAGCAGCATTTTTGGCTACTCCCTTCATGCGGGAGAAATGCCGGCTTCAACTGGAGACGGGAAGCAGGCAGGGACCATGGGGGATTGAGGCTACCCCCGTGCTCCCCAGCACTGCACACCAGGTGCCCTTAGTGGGCTCCAGGGTAGCCAGGATCAAATGGCTGGGGTCCCTGGAGCCAAAATGGGCCAAGGGAGGGGGGCACGCAGCTCCCTTCTCCTTCAAAAAAGCACAAATGATCCTAAATTCTTGGATTTGGGGGAAGGCAAAGCAAGTGTGTTTCCTTTTGTATTCCTCTTTGAAAAATGAGCTGAATTCCTTAATAGAGGTGAATTCATCATTGATGGAGAACAATCTGAGCTGTAGTGACTGTTACAATGGGTTTCTTTCTTGTTATCTCCTGGTGAGAGCAGAGTCCATGGGTCTCCCTTTTAATTACCATCAGTATTCAAATACCCAAAATCTTCAGCAAGATCCGCCCATTTGGCCCTGCCCTGTTTTCCTCAGTAGTATGAAAAGGTCTTTCCACTTTTTCCCACATTGATGGACTGCTTACCAAAAGGCCACCCAAGCACGTTTCCCCCAAGTATGTTGTAGAGGAATATGAGGCTATCACCACTAAACAAAGAAGAACTTACTTCGTATAGATAGAAGGAAGTACCCCTGTTTGGTGGAGATTCACCGCTTTGTAGTCTTGTCATCTTCTCTTGATGAGTATTCTTGTTATCACAGATTTGTGGATGAAGGTGCTCGAGGAACAATCACATTGCCGAAATTAATGCACACAAGGTCATTGAAGGCATTGCCATGTGGTCCTTAACCTCTTCTGTGCGCATGACGGCTGGGAGCCGTCACGTCTCCCGGACGTCCAAATCCCCGCCCACTAATACAAACACCCGCATGGCGCGGGAATTCCCCGCGCATGGAAGGGGTTAACACAGCTGTAGAGTACAATATGCACTAGACATTTACCCAATGCGGTAGCACTTACTAATTAACGAGTAGCAAGTACTTTAAGTGGGCATATATTTTGTGCAAAATTGTGGACTCTTATTGGACAAAGGGACCGATGAGGTTCCATTGTTACCCAGTCACTCACACAGCTGCTGACATACTCAGACACTCAGATACTCACTCACACACCCATTCAGCCACTCTCACATCCACTCACAGACCTACACAGCCACTCATATATGCACTTGCATACTCATATGGCCACACACCCACGAAACCACTCATGCTCCCACTCACAGCCCCATAAAGTCACTAACACACCTACTCAGACACCCACATAACCACTCACACACCAACACACCCATACAGAAACAAAAACACCCATTTATGAATCAATACAGTCACTCACACACCCACTCTCAAAGGTTACACACCCATACAATCACTCCAACACCCAGTCACTCACCTATAAAGCCACACACATAGCTACTTACTTACCCATACACCTACTCACATAGCCACTCACTCACCCAGACAGTCACTGGTGCAGCCTCTTGCTAACCCATACAGCTACTTACATACCCACAAATTTATCCATACATCCAATCAGACACCCACTCACTCACCCATACAGTTTCTCAAAACAGCCGCTCCCACGCCCACACAATCACTTACATTCCCATTCACAGCTCCATACAAGCACTCACACATCTACTCATTCACCTCTACTCATTCACCCATACAGTCACTCACACAGACACTCACTCTCCAATACAGCCACTGAGTTAACCAAACATGCACTCAAATAGCCACTCACTCACCCATACAGCCACTTACACATAGTCACTCATCCATACAGTCATTCACAAGCCACTCACTCACCCATACAGCTATTCACACACCCACATATTCACCAATACAGCTCAACTACCTACTCACAAAACACAAAAACTCAGAAATACACTCACATAATATATGTTATAAATAGTATCACTCATTAGTAGTGCACAAAGGATACTAATTTAACTTTTGTAATACTTTTGTAAGTATGTTTAACACTCATAAACCTTTTAAAACACTCACAATCACTAGATGATGTCATCAGTGATGACATTTAAGATGTAATCAGTGATGTCACTGACCATGTCATGAGTAATGTAATATGTGGTCATAAGCAGGGCATTACAGGGCGTAATTTATAGTTAACTCAGGCAACTATAACTGCTGAATGTCTATTGTTTTGTACATGTAAAATCTGAGCTCAACTATAATGTCCCTGTAACCTTTAGTGTTTTCAGTAAATATATATATACATATATGTATATTTGAAGTATGTGGATGTGCAGTTAAGACTACTTAATTTCTTACCTCCCTCTGTGACTTACTTTTCAAACTTTTGCTCCTCAATATAGTGTTAATAATATTCTGTTCCGTCGATATTCTAGAATCAATATTCACAGCCACAGTCATTTTCATCCAATCCAGTTAGTAAACTCCTTGTCACAGCCACATTTGGTCCTGTAGCCAGAACTTGATACCAGAATGGGTGGCCTGGAGTTAGCTAAAAGAAGCACTGTGGATCAATGATATTATGCATAATACAAATCAGTAGTAGTTGCTATACAAGAAGAGTATGATTCTGAGATCTACTAAATGTATATAAGTCAATTATATACATTTACAAGAAAGGTAAATATGAGTAGAATCACAGCAACCTCTGAGAATTTATAGCAAATGACAGCTTTTTTTATACAGAGGGCTTTCAAAGTCAGCGGTTCACACATGCAGGCATATAATAAGAATAAGATTTTCCTCATGCAATCTAGAAAAATGAAGTTGGGTATTATGTAGTACTTGAAGAAATAGGAGGGCTTGTGAAGAAAAGAAAAATGGCTACTGCAGCCTCAGCAGAGCTCATCAGTAGGAAATGACAGTGAATTGCAAGCAAGTAAGCAGTAACATGAGAAAACGAGCTTTAAATTATATTCCCTGTGACTTCTTTATGGACACATTTCCAACTGTGTTTATTGCTGCCAAGAATAATGTTATCTTCCAAGTGGCGTAACACAAAACGATTGAGCCCCCTTGAAAAATGTGACAAGGGGTCCCATCGCCGCCCAGGTTGCACAGGTTTTCATTGGTCTTGGGGTCCCCATGAAGGGTCGATGCCCCCCTATGTTGCAGGTGGTCTTCTCGGGAAAGCCGGGTGACTTTGCTGAATGTTTAACTATTTCTTAGTCCATGCCATTGCACGCATTCTGCAAGGCAACAAATGTTATGGCTTTGGGAGATGAGGGGACCCCTTCAAAACAAGGACGCCAGGGGCCTCCCACATTGTGGTGGGAGCGGAGACCTCTGTTACACCCCTGTAATTTCCACTGTTGCTGCCGGTCATGTGGTGCAGTGTTAGAATGTCAACATCTCAATCGGTGGTCAAGCTACACTTTGGCATAATACCATCTCTAGAGTTTGTTGGGATATTATTTCATCATATTTTAAAGGTTAGGCAAGGTGAATTAATGCATTAATGTTAAAATTGTGCAATCAGTGGCAAACTTGATTTTTGCAACATCTCCTCCCTTGGGGTAAAGCTTGATTTTTTATTTTTGAGGTTGTGTTCCCAAGGGTAATGAGAACGTATTCTATCTTGGTACATTTTCTTGTTTGTAGTGAGGTCTATGACTCCCTTAACATGCCACAGCTAGCTGGATGGGCCTAGAGTGCACTAATGGACCTAGCAAACATCAATGAAAATATCTCTCATAGACTTCACACAACTTATTTCACATAATCTTGTGTGGTATGTTCTCTTTGTTCAAAGGGTAATTCAAGTACAATTTAGTTTGTCTAATCTGGAATATTAGTGGACAAAATGAGCCACAAAACACAAGTCTTCAAGTGACTATGCTTGTTGTAAAATGTCTTTGTTTTATTTAGAGCTTTTGAATATTAACCAAGCATCTTCTCATTGGCTTCCCAGATCTTTAGACTTGGGCAATGGAGCTCGGGCAAAGGAAGTACTGCTACTCTTAGTCTAAATCTTTAGCTCTGTCCCATTACGAGGAGACATGGCTCTACATTGAGCCAAAAGATGATCTCGGTCCCATTCAGATTCTTAAGAACTCTTTTTCTAGAACAAATGAATGGGGGAGCAATACCAGTGGCAATACCATGAAGGTATGTGTTCAGGCAGTGCGCCGTTGTGCACACATTTTTGTGTGTCTGTGCTTTCTAGAGTACATGTATTGAACTCGGACTGCATGCAGCAACATAGAAACAGTGAGCAGTGATTGAGCTTTTCCTCGCTTTATGCCAGTTAAACTGGGCGTAGTGGGAGTAGCGGGGTTACGCAGAGGTCCAAGGAGTTGCGAACAAACTCCATGGAACTCCGCTATGCTACACTACGCCACCCATCTTTACCCCCCATATTAACAATTAATTCTACATGACAATATTAGATCAAAAACCACTTACCTGGCATGCAGCGTCCCCAGGCTGCCCTTCTCCTCTTCCTCGCCGAGGAATTAATTGTTGATATGGGGGTGGAGGCAGGGGCTCTCCACCTCCGCTCCGCTGCGAGTGTACGGAGATTTGCCTTCTCCTCCATCTCCGCGGAACGCAGAGGATGTAAATCTCTGCCCACTCGGTGGGCAGAGCGGAGGTCTCTGCCCCGGATTAATGCCAGTGTCAAGCTAACCATGGTACAAGGAATAACACATTGTGCTGATATCCTACATGTGTCAGTGTAAATGGAATAATCTCAGAGAATCAGTGTTGACTTTGGTCACTTCTTATATATAGTGCAGAGAATAAAAGACACCTCTCAGGTGTGCAAAGAACATATGTTGACGCAATCATCATAGTAGTGGGTGTGAACCCTGAATATTGACACTAGTTTTTCGATGGAACTTAACATCGAGGACAAAAAATGTAAAATAAAATATTGACAGGAAAATAAGTCTAGAGTTTCTATAACTAACTCCACATGCACTTACCTTTCCATATTTTTTCCTCTTGATGTTCTTGGAACACAATATTCTGTAGGTTGATATTCAGGAATACAACTGTAGTGGTTTGTGAATATGAATACCTTACTGGTCCATGATGGGCTCCATAGGAGAATGACATAATCAGTTGGGTTGTCTTGGTGTGGTTAATACATTTTTGGATGCAGTACACTGAAGAATAAAGACGTGCGCTGCATAGCTCTGTGTGTGGCATGGTCATTGGCCTGCTACCGGACTGGGGAGGATGATACAACTGGTGATGAGGATGGAATGAGCAACTAAAAAACACGGAGTGCTCTCCCTGACAGTTTGCAGAGATCCAGCAAACTGCTCATGCATGCCATGTGCACCCAGGCCAAGTGAAGCAGTCTATGGTTGGCGTATGTGGAGTCAAAGCGCCTGTCCAGCCAGTGCAAGATTTTTGAAGAAGGCCAAGGGCCTATGGAGAAGCCTATTCACAGTCAGCCAGGAACCTGCTGGTAAGGCCAAAAGAAGAGGTACTCCGCCACAACATACTACAGAGCCATCATATGTACAGAACGATAAAGCTAAAGCTAGCAACAACAAAGTACAGAGAAGCACAGAAGGATCCAAGGCCAGGTGCAAACGTGCACCAAAAGCAGAAGCATCCAAACGCAAAGAAACACTAAAGACAGTGAAAACTGACTACAATGCAGAAGGTTGTTATTGGTGATGACCATATGCAAGAGACAAAACCGTCACTCACTGCCAAAAAAGAAAAAAAGGCCATATGACATAAGATCGGCTGCAATGACACCGAAGTCAGCACACAGCCAGTACTTACTGGAGGTACAGGTCCTAGTAGGCAGTAGACATCGCTATAACGGGCCCCGCTCTCGAAGTCAGTAAGATCCACTACTGGCTACGATGCCACCGCCTTTCTGAAACCAACGCTTGCATTTGAAACCTCCAAAAAGCTAAATATTGGAGCCAGATGGTCTGCATGGATCAAAACTTTCGATGATTTCATTGACGTGCTTGAAGGAGCAGATGACAAAAAGATCATCAAATACTTAATAAACCTTGCCGGTAACTGAGTGAAAGATGTGATAAAGAAAATGCCACAAGCTGATGAAATATTTTATCGTCAAATGAAGCATGCATTACAAACAAAGCTCAATACAATGCCAAATGTTGACTATGTAAGGTACATCTTCAACAAAGCAAGACAGCAAGCAGGAGAAATGATGGCTGAGTTTGCTGAAAGCCTTGATACCCTCATCAAGCATTGCAAGTTCAACTCATTCGATGATGAAGAAGCCATAGGTCTCAGAGCCATCTATGGGTGCCTGTCCAATTCATTCAGAAGACATATGCTGAGAGAGACACACAGTCTAGAAAAGGTGCTAATGTCTACAAGAGCAGAGGCACGTGCAGATTGACAAGCTGTTGATATGGAAGCTGTAATAGCCCAGACCCATTCAGAATTGAAAATGAATAGTAAGTAGAGATATAAGGGTGAGGGCCATAAAGTGGTGTTTCCGAAGAAAAAGAAGTTGTGTTTCTGATGTGGACTCTCCTTCCCACACAAAGGCAAATGGCCTGCAATTAGTCAAGTATGCAAAGGCTGCTGGAAAGAAAACCATTTCCTAAAGGTTTGCAAAGCAAAGAGAAACCACCTTCGTCACGTTGAGAAGAGAACATGGATGCCAGAAAATCCCAGAAGCACTCTAGCCAGGCCCACAAGGCCAAACACGACATCAATTAAGGTAAGTAGACAAGAAATGATGTTGTTTGTCATCAAAGTGATATTCTAAAGGCTCTTCAATGTCATTGTCGAGCAACAGTGAAGAAGATGGCTGTGCGATGATGTCAACCTCTAAACGACATGCACATGTAGGTTTGGCTGCATGCAGAGAAGGGCCTATGACCAAGAGAGATCGCCACGTGAAACAGCCAAACTCATTTGGACAACGCCCTAAGATCACACTAAGGGTGAATGGTGTTTCCTACCATTTATCATCGACCATAGTGCATCAATAAACATCATGCCAGTAGAAAAATACAACAAACTGTCTCCGGTGCCTTATCTCACACTGTCAAAGACAAAGGCATACACGTGGGCTGCCTACATGCCATTGCAAAGTCAAGGATCATTTGTAGCATCCATGCAACACAAGAAGATAACATTACAACCACCCATACTTTTTCTTCCAGATACTTCATCAAGTGCATGTTTCATTACTGCTGCTTACATGGGGCTGATCTCTATCAATTGTAACCTGAATACACATGCTGAAATAGTGTATCAGTTCCCATGAATATTTCATGGACTAGGATAGGTTAAGACAATGAAAGTGCAACTTAACATTAATGAGGACATGCGTCCTGTTGCTCAATTACATCTTCGAACTGCTTTCATTCTACAAGAAGCTGTTGAGAAAGAACTTGAAACACTGATGAAGCATGAATCATTGAACGCTCTACTGTTCCGATGCCATGGGTTTCATCCATAGTGGTAGTGCCAAAAAAGGACAGTGGAGGTGCAGTGAACATTTGTGTTTTGGCGCCAAGCTAACATGGCAATCAAGAGAGAAGAATATCCAGGTCCCCACATTGCAGATATGATTACACAGCCGAATGGTGCCAAAGTATTTTGCTGCCTTGATCTGAACAAGGGGTATCATCTAGTCTAACTAGAAGAAAACTGCAGATACATTACTACCTTTTTGACCCATGTAGGTTTGTTCAGATATAAAAGAATACGTTTTGGGGTATCGCATAATACAGCCTGTCACACATGCTTTTAATTACAGTGATGATATACTGGTATTTGGGGTCACTCGAAAGGAACATAGCAAAGCCCTTACAAAAGAATTCCATTTACTTGCTCAAGCGGGTTTCACTTTGAATGCAGAAAAGTGTGAGTTTCACAAAACAAAAATCTAATTTTTGGCCATATTTTCTCTGAAAATGCGATGACACCAGAGCTAAAGTGTAGCTCTATTTGTCCCCCACAGGATGTGACCATGCTGTCATCTTTCCATGGCAGTCAAATACTTTTCTGGGTACATTTGTGACTTTGCCACAGTCAGTACCCCATTGCGGGATTGAACAAATCGGAATGCCCTTTTTAAGTGGTTACTTGAATGTGATCAGAGCTTTAATAAAATCAAACATGCACTTGAGTATGCGACTGAAATGGCTTATTTTAATCCAAAACTACATGCTGAGATTATTGTAGATGCAAACCTGTTGGAGTTGGGTGCGATCCTTGCCCAGCACAATGGACACAACAATACTCAAAGACTCATTGTGGCTGATGATACTTTGTTTTAGCAAGAAGGTGGAGCTGCTCATTCTGTTCACTGTTCTTATATTGCTAATTACTCTTATCTGCTTCTGTTTATTGACCATTGCAGTGCATATATTCTATACAAGGATCACGATGGTTCAATAAATACTAAAAACGTGACTCTGTGTATTCTTTGAATATTTCTCAGAGAGAGAGCATGAGTGACTGAGTGAAAGGGTTCTAGATCTGGAACTACAATTCGTGAGGGGGTCAAGGTTGTCATGTTCTGTGGTTGCCCAAGCCATTTGTTACCTGTCTAGGTTTAGGGGTGCTTGAGGTGGCCCTGTGAGCTGGCTAGCCTGATGGACAATATATCTTGAGGGGGTGCACAGAATCAGTTTGGCACCATCCCAAATTTTATGTTTCTCAACAAACATGCAGTTCCTACTGGAAAGTGGAAAGTTAACAAGATGGCACCGGCAACATTGGTAGAATAGGTTCTTATTTAATGAATCACCGGTTCAGCTCTCTAATGCATTCTCAGAGACTCCTACTTACCTCCTAAACAAAGACATCAGTGGTGGTAGGGAATGTCTTCCTTAGCTGAGTAGGTAAATGCTACAAAGTATTGGCTGTAAGTTGTTCAAGCTTGAACTCTTCAAAGGATCTAATCTCAATGTGTTATCCTCTCTGTAATCTATTCAGAATAATGTCTGAGGATGGGGATGCAGCAGCACTCAACATAGCTGGGAACTGCAGACTTTACAACATGGATTCACACCTACGGGTGAAGAAGTTACTTTTGTGATTGAGGCTCACAAAATATATAGGACAGAGGTGTTCTGTTCTCTGGTTACATTCCCGGTTGAAGATAACACAACATGGTTATTTCACACCTTCAAAGAGGTATCACCCCTAATCAGAAAGTCTAGCTTGAATCCAGTGGCACCATAGGTCCCTTGCTTGCTGTGCCACTGGATTCAAGCTAGCATGGCTGAGGAATGGTGATGCCCCGAGGCTGTCCCAAAATGCTTGGTTCCGGTCCAGGGAAGACCTGGCCTGGCAGTTTGGGCTGGACTGCGCGCATGAGGAGCAGGATCAGGACTGGTTTGCATATGTCTGGGTCCAACCTGGGGTGGCATAGTGAGCCAAAGAACGATGGATTAAACCCAGATCTCTTAAATGGGGATATGTGGTTGAAAAGTTTCAGCACTCCATTCATCATCTTGTGTTTCCTACTGGAAAGTGGAAACTACATAGCACCACCTTTCAATAACTGGGAGCTTAAGCACTTTCTCACTAATATGAATATTAAACATCAGAAATGTACACCTCTCTGGCACAGGCAAATGGTGTTGTGAAAAGAATCATGGGAATACTAAAGAGAGTAATTCAGTGTGCTGCGCTAGAAGGAGGTGACCTCAGTCAGCTTTGTATTCAGCCCTTTGTACTTACAGATCAACTCCTCATTCTACGACAGGTGAAAGCCTCGCCACCCTGATATTTGGGAGAGCGATGGGAAACAAAATGCCCCAATGGACCACTAATAGGTCAACAAATGCCGACAAGATCCATGCAACAGATTCCTTTCACAAGTCCAGAATGAAGGCCTATGCTGATAATCTCTGATGTGCTTCATACACGGTTTTCAAGGAAGGAGACCGTATCCTGGTAAAACAAAAATGGAAATGTACATCTGATGCTCCATTTGATGCTGATCCAGTAAAGGCTTTGACAGGCAAAGGACTTATGTTGACTGCTCAACGTCTGGAAAGTACATCGCGAGAGACTCATCACATTTCAAGCATCTGCATCAATGGGCATTGGCTCTAGATGTTAGAAGTGAGAAATGTCCACCTGAGAGTCCAGAGAGTTCAACTCATACACCTGCCTCTGCATCACCTGTACCCAAGGTAGACCTCGTCAACCTCACACAACGAGATCTGGATGAATTTTTTTAGAACCTCACTGACTCATTGAAGAACTATAATGTATACATGTAATATTTGTACTCTATAATGTGTATATGTAATATTTGTACTTTTTATTTAACAAAGGGGGAGATGTAGCGTCTTGTGAATATGGATAGCAGGACTCTTCTGGTCCCTGATGGTATCCATGAGAGACTGATTTAATCAGTTGGGTGTGTCTGGGTGTGGTTAGTAAAGTTTATGATGCAGTGCGTGCACTTAACATTTGCACACTGAAGAATAAAGATGAGCACTGCAGCGCTCTGTGTGTGGAATTTCCATGCTACCAGGCTACCATGCTACCAGGCTGGGGCGGATGCTACAACAACCGACGCAGAGGCAAGGAGCTGGCACCTTGCTACTGACTATGATTATTGTAACTTTTAGCTAACGCCCCTCTTCCCAGGGCATATCATTGTCCAACCATGTATGTCTCAGATTAACAATTTGGGAATGGATGGTACATGGCGACCAGCATTTATACTCAATCACTGTAATGGTTGAGTCTCATTTCTGAGGGAGAGAAGCAAAGAAGACATATCTATTTCAAGTGACATAGTGTGCTCCTAAGAAGCAGCATAAACCTGCTTGTGATGTGATGCTTTGGACAGGTTACATAATATGTACACATTCACTACTTAGTAATGATATGAAAACAGTCGCACATTTGTGTTTGACGATTTTTGGCACAGATGCACAAGCTACATGATTCAACTACTAGGCCTGTATGCCTTACTTCTATCAAGGTATGAAACTAATGTCCTCTTCCCCCCACATCAACCCCCATTATGTCCTCTGTGTCACTGTAACAGCTTTATTCTTTCATCCAGGGCCGGACTGGGAACTGCATGGCAGATTGCTGCTTGGCCACCCTGGGAGCTGGGGGGGCTAGTAAGAAGTACCGCTCCCGCTTTTGTTACAGGGGGCCCATATTGCAGCAGGGCTGCAAAAGTGGCCCCCAGTGACAAAACCGTCCCCCACCGCAACAAAACCAGCCACCACTCCTTCAGCCCACCGGGGAAACGCCTGGTGGCAGCTACAGCCAGTCCAGCCCTGCTTTCACCCTTTAAGAGATGGGCTGTAAAACATATTGCCTCTTTCTTATCCTAATGAGGACATTTGTTATTATTCAAAAGGGCAAGGAAAAATATAGGATAACCTGAAGAGCTTCACCATTCAAATCCAATCTTGTAATAAGCTGTTTCCTGGTGTACAGATCAACATTTATCAGATCCAATATTTCCACTCTATTTCTTACCAGTGGAACAGTGTACCTCCAGGAAGGTTCTCTTTGAAACGTAATAATGACCTGTAACATGTGTACTGTAACTGTAGGCGTACATGCGCTACAAAGGGCCCATCAGCCGTTCCCAATATTCACGTAGCTCAAATGTATGGTAGACAATCCGAACAGAGCGCTTTGTCAGTTCAACCAAGAGCCATGAGCTAAACCTCTGCAGCAGCAGACAACGCGAATTTATTCTGAGATGAGAAGTATTTGCTGAAGGGAAATAATAGTTTCACATACACAATATGAAGCTGAACATATTGTTTCTGGTGAAGCCTTGAGTCTCGCATCGTTCTGCCGCGGCTTCACAACAAATAAAATAACTCCGCTTGATTGGTTTCTCTTCTTTTCAGCAAATGCTCTTGAAAAAAACAAACAATGGAATGCCTACCAGAATGCTGCAGCTTGTGCCTTAATTTATAGCTTCATTGCTATTAACAGTGAGAATTCAGACACATTTCCTCTTTGTTTTTGTGTACAATAGCAATGATTGGTCTGTGAAAAGTAAATAGACTCACAGTCCTTCTTCTGGCGGAACGTAATTGAAGCGTCTATTACATTTGCATGTATGCTCCAAGGTGAGCATTAAATGGATTCCGCTGGATGAGGCTAATTTTTCTGCTCAAAATTGTGCATTAGTAGACTTAAGATTTAAAAGGTTACCAAGACTTATCATTCATGCATTCGAGTACTTGGTGAAATAGAACTGTGCTGCTATCCTTGATTGTTAAAAAGTTGTACTTCGCCAAATGTATGAAGGGTCTCATGTCAATGGTGTCATGGTATGGACACGCGAAAAAACAGGGGGCAGATTTACTTAGAATTCACGCAACACAGTGCAGCAAGGCAGGTTGCTGCGCTGCATGAATGGGAGAGAGCCGAAGTGAGCCATATTTGCAAAGATATGGCTGGCTCTCTTTTTCTCTCTAACAGTGCTGTCCCCCCTAGTGGCAGACTAGCACCAATACAGGTACCCTTACTCCATGCTACAATGGTGCCTTGGTTACAGTCAGGATTGTTTTTGTGCAGGATGGGATATATTCCTGCACAGAAGCAATAAAAAGAGGCGCCTCCTCTTTCTATGTGTGATGCAGAATACATGACACATAGAAAGAGGAAGTAACAAGGTGAATTCAACATATTTCTCCTCCTTACGCCTCTCTGTGGCAGGCGTAGCGATTTCACGCAATTCCAGCTTTACAAACCTTAGTAAATCTGGAATTGCCTGAAATCCATGGGTGGATGAATAGGAAAAACGACCATGCTCCACTCACGGAATGCCTACCACTAAGAAATGTAACACAGTGCAGCAAAAGCTGCTGGGCAGTGTTCCATTACTTTACAAGGCCACACAAGACTACAAAAATCAAGCTTTGCGGGGCTTTGAATATCCCAAATAAGCCTTTGTATTGCTCTCCGTCACTTTGCGCAACGCAAGGGCAACGCAAAGTCTTAGTAAATATGGTTCAGATATAGCTTTGTGCAATGATAGGTTTTGCTCTATGATCCACTGGTACGCTATAATGTCCAGTGCCGGCTCTAAGGCAGTGTGACCGGTGCTGCACTAGGCATGGAGTTCAGGGGGAGCGGGGGGCATTAGGCTGATGAGAGCTGAGTTTTGTTTAGTGGCAGTTTTGACCCATAATAAAGCAGTGCAGAGGGATAATGTGCCTGTGGCAAAGCAAGGGTAACATGCAGTTTACAGAATTGTATTTTACTTAGAAATATCAGTGGGTTTGCTGCTTTTGTCACAGGGATCCATTTATTACCTGCATGTCGTAAGTTAAAATTCTTCTCATATAGCACAGTGAGCAATGAACTGGAACGAGAGAGCTGCATGAAAAGTGCAAGATATCGGTATAGAACCTTATGTTGTTTCCCCATTTTCTCGTTATCCTAGCATTGCTAAAAAAAAAGGTTCATTTGGTTAGAAATACATTCTTATTAGCAAAACTATCCCCGACCACTGAGTTACTTTTCAAATCCTGAGTTTGTACTTCTCCAGACAAACCACTCTTAAAACATAACGCATGCCTGTATGGGTGACATGTATCTCCTACACCTTGTAGTACTCATTGCAGTAACGTAGTCCACGCTGGTAGATGTAGTTTTAGTAGATTTATTCAAGATGATAACAAGTAGCTTAGATCCTGTACAGCAGCCCCACCTGGAGCAGCCTGCTAGCTGCTCAGCCCTTACACCAGCTGTCACCACTCATACCCAGTCACTCAAGCATTCCACTCATGGCCCACACACGACCATTCCACACAGAACCTTCACACTGGCTGAGCAGCTAGGAACAAGAAAACATAGTACATAATAAAACAACATGAAGATATTACACTCATTGTCTTATGTACCTTTCATATGCATTTACACACTTGTACGATTCATGGTCTCTGTATAATGTGTGTGTGATATGTAAAGTGCTCTGACACCCTACATGGTTATGAGTACCGCTATGAAAGACATTAATACTTGTGAAAGAGAGGCTATGGAGAGGTCAGCACCACCCGGGGTGGGTGTTAGTGAGGGAGCCAATGGAGAAGGCCGTCTCTGGGGGGCGCCAACAAAGATCACATTCGCAGCTAAAGCAGGCCCCAACAGTGTCTAGTGTTCAAATTGTACTTGGGGTACATGCTCCAGTATTAATGACAGCCAACACCCCACAAGGGTCGGCTGGGCAACAAGATACGTGATTTCGTGAAAAGCACATGTTACTCCTATTTTATTTTATTTGGATATCATTCAAATCCAAGAGATGTTTATGGCGCTTTGGTTCAGATATGCCTCCTTTACATTAATTCATAGAAGTTTAGTGGTTTGTGGGGCAGACTGAGTTTGCCACTGCCTCAGGGTCAACTTTTGGTGTTAAAGATCAATAGAACTGGTAAGTTGATCCACGCTGCTTTGAGCTGCTTTGCATCACACGATTGGATGTGCAACACTTACATCTGGGCAGGGCCGGACTGGGTACAGAAACCGGCCCTGGCAAACTGCTCAGCTGGCCCCCCCTGGGGTGAGGTGGAGTGCAGCTGTGCAGTTTGCGAGGGCCGATTTCAGCCGATTTTGTTACAGGTTTGTTAGGATATTGCCGGCCCCTGGTAACAAAAACGGCCCCCCAGGGGCCCAAAACCAGCCCCCACCCTAGCGGCCCACCGGGGAAACGCCCGGTGCCTGCTATGGCCAGTCCGGCACTGCATCTGGGTATTATTTGAATGATTTTTGCTTTAAGTACATGTCTGTTTTGAATATTTCATTGCATGTAAACAGCAAATACTGTATGCCAAAATACAATTAAAGAGAGATTTACTGTAAAAATTGTGAATTTAAAAAAAAGTCTCTGCTGCGGCTCAAATTGCCAGCAGTAAATTATGTGCAATTCATTGTATGGTGCGTGGTCAAAAGACGACTCTGCGGCATTTTACTCGGAAGAAAAGGCAGTTCCATGTTCCACAGCTTCTATAACCTGACTCCTAGAATCTCCCTCTCTCTTTCTCTTTCTACTTCTCTCTCTCTGATAATCCTCCACTTTTTCTATCATATTTCCTCAGATTTATATAGCCTCCTTCGTAGGTATTTGCTAATTCCAAGCATTTCAAACTATGAGCAGCCTAAACTATTTTAAATTATGAGTGGACCCTGCCAGAGACCCTCAGTAAGGACCACATACTGCTGTTAGATGTCACAAAGAACTTAAATGAATTCCTCATATAGGGGTTCCCTGAGGCATACTTGCATGCATTTGTTTAGAAGGAAATCAACTGCAATTATTAGATGAAAACATTACCAGGATGATAAATTGATTAATTCGAACGCATAAATGTATAATGCGTCTGGACCAAGAGTGGGGGAAGCTTTAAACTTCTTCCAAAAAGTCAGATGAAGTAGGGAAACTTCACAAAAGTGACCAAAGATTTCCAACTTCAGTCAAGGCAAAATCTAGGCTTCCCGGCTGCTGCTGATGATTTTCTGCAAGAAAGGTAGATAATCTGGCAGCTGAGAATTTCTCATTGAGAGAACGATACCTTTGAGGAGGTGCAAGTAACTTATTACAATTAGCACTGCTCTTAGGCCTGATCAGTATTGGATATCACCATTTTTTTATTGTTATGTTATTTGGAGATATAAAGCGAGATTACAGTCCAAAATGACATTTAGGTTCTCCTCACACTGGGACGGGCGGGAGACACACCTAAGAAACGAGGCCCAATTAAAGGTGTGGATTCGAAAGATGGCTTGTCGATTGACATGAGTTCAGTTTTGCAAGCATTGAGTTTCAGTAGTTGTTTGCATCCTTTACTTTATTCAGATCATGCAGATGTTGAGATTGGTATTTGTGTCTAGTTAAATTTTAAATTGAGCATCTTAAAAATGTAGTTGTAGCAGGTGTGAATAAGGAATTAAGAGCTCCCAGGGGCAAGGATAAATTACTTATAATGGTGGTGATGTGGTAGATTCATGTAGTATACTAGAATAGAGAGTGTGTGAGTAAAGGAGCAATGAACCATCAGGGGTTTTGATTTCTTTGGTTAGTTTTTGTATTTGAGGGATGCCATTGTGCAGCTTATCCAATGCTTGCTGAAAAGGGATTGGAAGGTGGCCAGTTCACATGGATATATGCAGTCCAGTTCTTGATTTAATATTTAGTTTAGGTTAGTCAAAATAACATTTGCAGAGTTAATGTTTTGTTGAGCAACTGAATGTAAAGGTGTCATGCAGTTCTTCTGAAGTTTGGGCAGCACTGACACATGCTATAGGGTTGTTCCTCTCACGGATGATCCTGAAGAATTAGTTTATCATACAGTTGGCTTGCATGATTCCATTTCTGGTTGAGTTGAATGAGTATTTGTCTTTGTCAGAGTCCCACTAACCTGATGTTCCAGATCTGCAGTAGTGAAGATAGTCCAGCAATCCTCCCCCAGAACCAGTCCCAACACACAATTAACAAGCATTGGCATAGCCAATAGGTCTCGCCTTTGGGACCTTATAAGTGTTTAGCCATGCAACAGTTAATGTTACTGCACCAAGGATATTGTGCTGGATAACTAAACACTGAAACGGTCCCAAAGGCGAGACCTATTGGCTATGCCAATGCTTGTTAGCATTTGAGTGTGATTATAGAGGTATGGGCGAAACCGTTTAGGGCCGTTCCATCCAGAATTTGATGGCCTGTGGTGTTGAAAGCACTGCTAGATAACAAGGGTAGAAGAAGTCGGGAATGGGCACAAGTGAAGGGTATGACATAAAATTCCAAATGTCAAAATCATAAAATGTGTGATTTAAGATATGGATGTCGTTTAAGAACAAATGTGCTATTTACTTGAAAGTTAAAAACAACCAATAACTGCATTGTAAATAGAGACACGAGTTTTCCATTTTTACTATAAATGCTTCCCTCTCTTTATTTTAAAAATCACAAAGAAGTAGAGGTTAAGGGTCTGATTTGCAAAGGGACTTACGTGTAGTAAAGGTACAAGTGTGGAGTCTCTGCACTCTGGGCAGCCTCTCTGTCCAGCGCACTGCAGTGAGTGCAGTGCGGAGATTCTGCCATGAGTGAAGAGACACGTAACTTTATTGCATATTAGTCCCTTTGTGATTTGAGCCCTAAGCCTTCATTTAAGGGTCTCACCATATGTTCAATCATGTCTGCTAGATCAAACGTTATGCATATAATCAGAAGCCCTAGTATTAAAACATGCCATCTTGTAATGTGCCATACATTGTCATAACCTTTTCTGTTTGCGAAAGGCACCAGTTATCGAAAGTAGTAAAATAAACTTTTACTAAACTCACCTTGGTGAAACTGCACCGATTGCTGCTGCTTATTGAGGAGCATAAGGGCTGGTACCCAGCTAATGCCCCGTGCGCTCATTGAGAAAAGTGTGGGGTGACCAGCAATATCAAAGGAGAGGCAGAACGATCTAAGAGTATGAGCATAGACAAGAACAGAGGAGAGGATAGGATAGTGGAATGAAGGGTCCCGAACACAGGAGAGGGTTGAGTAGTCGGTTACAGGACAGGCAGTCAGTGCGAAGGGAAACGCAGGGGAAACTGTTGGATGAAAGAGGCAAAGATTTGTTGAAGGGAGGACGAAATGGTTACAGGGGGGGCACAGGGTGGATTAGCTACTTTCATAAGAGGAAACGTTTGTTAGGAGGATGTTGTGTTAAATCGTAATAATGTAACTGCGCAGGGTTGAGGCGAGTGAGGACTTGAGCACTGTGGACTAATTATAGTGTTAATCTTGGAGCAGATGTAGCAGGGTGAAGTCATGAGCAGGTAAGGATGAACAATAGAATACTGATAATTGAAGATTATGGAGAGAGTAAAGAGCTGAAGGTTTGCACAGAGCGCTTGTGGATGGTGAGGTAATGAGGTCCTGGAAATAGATAGATTTGACACCTCCTAGATCATTATGCAGTGTATGAAGGGCTTGCTTATTAACCAAGAAGTTAGCAATGAATATGTGCTTTCGCCATTTATGTACTGCTGCCCTCATTTACTGTTATGCGTGGCTGAGGCCTATCTTTGGTACAAGGTGGATAATGAAGCAGTTGTATGAGCTGTAGTGCAAGACTGAAGTGAGGTCTTTATGAAGATCACGTGGAAAGCAGTGAGAGCGGTGGGGTCCTGTTTTCTACAGCAGATGGGTACATGAGAGAGCGATCTACAAGGAGGCGAACTGATTTGCATGTGAAATGTGTGATGTCAGATGGAGCGATGATGGGTTTAGATGTGGATAAAGTGTTTGAAATTAGCATAAAATTGAGTGGCTTACCTTGCTTGTGGGTGGGATTAAGGAAGGTGTCATTTGAGGAGTGATCAGACAGAAGTGGAGACACTGCCGAAAGCATCAGTAAAATATTTTGGCAAGTTATGGTCACACCAGTGAAAGCAGAATCGTTTGGTGAAGGCAATAAATAGGTGTGTAGCATAATTTCCGGCAGCTGTAACTGAAAACCATTACTATATAGTTACGTTTCCAGATGTTTGGAATGAAAGAGGCTTATGGTGCGAGTCCTAATGAGAAAACATCTTGTCATCCATAATAAAACACTGACCAAGGAGAGTAAGATCACATAGGTATGCTTTACTAAGGTAATACCTAAAACAAAACAAATGTTAGATTGGTTTTGAAATAACAGTAAAGTCATGAGTCTGAGTCTTAGGACCTGGAAGGCCAGTGCAATCAGGAGTGAAATACGGACAGTATTGGAGCATGCTAGTATAAACTATGTTCAGGATCCTTTGAGACACCTTTAAAAATACATTTTAATACAAGTAAAAGGGATAGCTCCTTTCCGCTCCTAAAGCGTCTTTTTTTTAACGCAGAACAAAATGCTGTATGAGGCTCTGTAAAACACGTTAGCGCCACCTGGTGTATTTCATGCAATACGGCCCCAGAAATGTTCTGCCAAATGCAATGGATCTCCGTCACATAAACAAAGGCAATAAAAATCAAACATCAAAGCGGCGAAAGTGAAAGTAATCGAGCAGAGCATCAAAGGGCTGGGTGAGAAGGGAGGGGGGAATGCAAGGGTCAAAGCAGCTAAAGTGAAAGAAAGCTATAGAGAAGGGAGGGGGGAGTGGGAGCAGCTGTGCACGTGCATGTGATCGTGCACTCAAGGTTTAGGCCAGCCAAAAGACTGTGGGTAGCACTTTGAAAATCCCACATACAAAATGTCTCTTCGAGCCTTTGGCTCAGCGAGACCTAAAAATGGGCTTTGACAACTGTTCTCAGGGAGAAAGGAGGTAGATGAGGGACAAAGATCTACGGAAAGGCATCCCAGTCCTCACTACAATGGATCAGCGAGCTTCTCACTCAGAAGATCCCTTCTTTAATGGATTTGAGTCTATAGAGGAATGCAAAAGCACCCATTGGATATCAGTAGCTATCCTTAGAATAATACTCATGCATAAGCATCTCTGCACTGGATTCCTCAAATGATAGCAGTCAACATGGAGAGAAGACTGTGGCGATCATAGGAGTGCGAGTTACCATTACTGGCTAAATTGCAAATTGCAAACATAACCAGGTTTCATTTAATAAAGTTCTAGAATACTGATTTTCCATCAAAGGAATCAGAAGGCCTACATGAACAAAAGCATAGCTCCAATGGAGCGAAGGAGCGAAGAAAAAGTGGGAACAATATCACAGTCTTGTTTGTTTTCCTGAAAACATTAGTACTCCATTCATGAATGATCAGTGCACTGATCTGGGTTTGTAGCAATCCACGCTCCCAATGAAGCAGCTTGTACCCATAGGAATACCGACCATGAAAACAAAGTAAACATTCAGGAGCTAGAAAAGTACAGTCGAACAAAACTCAAAGCTGTAGCACAGGACTGCTAGAATCCTGATTGTCCAGAAAGCCACCTATAGGGGAGCGTGGCTTGAAGCAGGGAAAAGACCAGTACTGGTGCCAGGAAAAAACTGAGCGATGTGAAACCGAATCTACGGCACAAAAGGCAGATGCAGGGTATACAAAAAGGCTGTCGAAGGTAGGCTTGCAGTGCCACTGTGTGCATAAGCTGAAATGCAGGATGAGCTCCAAAATGCTCGAAAGGAAGGAGGTGAGTTCAAGAGTTAAAATAAGAAACTTGAAACCAAGGATGGATAAGAGCACATTTTGGAGATGCCTGTATGTATGCAATATTGAAATGTTAAAAACACCAATATAAAGATATTTCTAAAAAAAAGGATGGATAAGAGCACATTAGTGGCTTAAATACAGAGCCGCTGCCCCGCTCCAGGATGCCCCTCCCACACGTCCCGCGTACTGTTTCAATTCAAACCATACGGAAGGTCAGCACAGTGTGAGCGATCAAGAACATAGATAAACAGGTACGGGGAATAGTGGACCGGCTACACAGACCTCGCTAGCGCTAGCAGCGCTTTTTGGATGCTTTCTCGAATTTTAAAAATCCCGTTTTGTACTTTATTTTATTTGTGTAATTTGTACCTTGCTTTTATTAGTACTGACCTCCCTGGCCTCATTCTTGCACTATAGAACCCTCCTGGGGACCATCTACACCGCCTTTGGCGGGTCCGGGATCACGGGGAATCGGGGGCCACGATTTTGAGCGCCATTTTGCTTTGGGCTGGGGCACTCTCGCGTAATCTCGCGAGATCTTGCCCTTTGGAGCCTACTTGAGGCAGTGAGTGGTGAGAGGTCAGCCTGGAGAAGGTGACCGGCTACACAGACCTCGCTAGCGCTAGCAGCGCTTTTTGGATGCTTTCTCGAATTTTAAAAATCCCGTTTTGTACTTTATTTTATTTGTGTAATTTGTACCTTGCTTTTATTAGTACTGACCTCCCTGGCCTCATTCTTGCACTATAGAACCCTCCTGGGGACCATCTACACCGCCTTTGGCGGGTCCGGGATCACGGGGAATCGGGGGCCACGATTTTGAGCGCCATTTTGCTTTGGGCTGGGGCACTCTCGCGTAATCTCGCGAGATCTTGCCCTTTGGAGCCTACTTGAGGCAGCGAGTGGTGAGAGGTCAGCCTGGAGAAGGTGACCGGCTACACAGACCTCGCTAGCGCTAGCAGCGCTTTTTGGATGCTTTCTCGAATTTTAAAAATCCCGTTTTGTACTTTATTTTATTTGTGTAATTTGTACCTTGCTTTTATTAGTACTGACCTCCCTGGCCTCATTCTTGCACTATAGAACCCTCCTAAGGACCATCTACACCGCCTTTGGCGGGTCCGGGATCACGGGGAATCGGGGGCCACGATTTTGAGCGCCATTTTGCTTTGGGCTGGGGCACTCTCGCGTAATCTCGCGAGATCTTGCCCTTTGGAGCCTACTTGAGCCTTCTTTCGGTCGCGCAGCGGTGACGCGCAGCGGTGCGCCTTCATCGCGCCTGAGTCCAGCCAGAGTCCTGCCCGTCTGCGCTCGTCAGCGCTAGGCAGGGCCTGGCAGGGGACTCCGGGCCTTCCAGGATGATATCAGCTGTGAACTTGCGTCTTTTACGCCACCAGGTATGTGACTGCTGCCCCGGCTCCCTGGATCCTCTCAGTGGTCCCTTCCAATGCCCCACTGGGCATTTTTAAACTCCCTACACCAATGTGTATTAATAGTCTCCAGTGGAGGCCCTCGGTGGCCACTCAACCAACCTTTACCATAGGCACAGTTAATCAATCCATCCTCAAAGTTATGCATCTGAATGTTAGATCTTTGTCTTGTCACTCCCAAGAAGTCCTTTCGCTGATTTCTGATGATAATCCGGATATTTTTTTCTTTACGGAAACTTGGCTGCACGACCAGTCCATGGCGGTCATTAATCTAGCCCTTCCTGCGGGCTACATTATGCACTCTCTCCCTCGCAAGACCAGAGGTGGCGGCATAGCAGTTGCAGTAAAATCTTGCTACCCCTGCATATGGAAACCTATCGCCATAGCCGGTTGCGAGAGTGCGTTATTTAACATCTCAGTGAACCCCCATTTTACCTTCACGGGACTTCTAATTTACAGACCTCCTGGGCCTGAGGCTGCCTTCCGTCAAAGCCTTCCGGAGGTAATTTCTTCTTTAGCTTTAAAGTCTGCTAATTTCACGATTGTCGGCGACCTCAATCTGCATATGGACGCGCCACTTTCCAACTCAATCCTTAGCCTGCTTGCTGATCTTGAGGCGTTCCAACTGATTCAAATGGTACAATCCTCTACTCATATAGGTGGCCATCTATTGGATCCTGTTTTGACAAACCTTTCTACGAATATTTCAGTGCTCCATCCCAGACCCATGGTATGGACTGACCACCATCTCATTGAATTTCGTATTACAACCTCCTGCTCTCTATCTAAAAACAATCCCTCAGCCAGTTTTAGACGCCCTTGGAGAAACTTAAATCTAGAGCATTTCCATCAGCTCCTGATGAAATTTCATCCCCTACCCCCCACTGAAGTCTCCCGCGGCTATGACTGTTTTTGCGAGTGGCTAAATAACGCATTGGATTCACTTATTCCGGCTAAGTGGAGTAAGACCAGATCTAGCCCTTCTAACCCCTGGTATAATGATTCCCTCACAACTCTTAAAATCTCCTGTAAAAAGGCAGAACGCGCGTGGCGTAAAACGTATGATACTGACCTCAAGGCAGCCTATAGGGCTTGCACTAGAGTGTATCATCAGGCCATATGTGCGGCCAGGGTGGCTTTTTACTCCCAGGAGATCAAGAATAGTATCAATCCCACCAAGATCATTTTCAGGATATGTAAGGACCTTACCAGTAAAAGGACTGATACTGCTGCCCTTCAACCCTCTATGACGCACTGTGAGGATTTAGCCTCATTTTTTGTCGAAAAGGTGGAGGCTATCTATAAGTCATTTGCCCAGCTTCCTATTGCAGAGACTAGCCATATGTCACTGGTTCATAAACCATTACTGATTATTCCTAGTCCGACCTTGGATGAATTCTCTGCCTTGACGACTAAAGTTAAATCCGGCTCCCCGGATGATCCCATGAGACCATCTCAATTCCGGGAATTCGCTGAAGGCTGCTTCCCTGCTCTTCATGGTCTCATTAATTTGTACTTCAGCACGGGTAGTGTCCCTAAAGCTTGGAAACAGGCGACGGTTATTCCAATTCTTAAAAAACCCGCCCTTGATCCCACCAAGCCCGAACACTACCGACCTATTTCCCTTCTGCCCTGGCCTGCTAAATTAGCTGAAGCTCATGCTAATGCTATTCTATCTTCTCACTTGCAGGAAGCTAATATATTGGACAATTCCCAAAATGGGTTTCGTGCTGGCCACAGCACAGAAACTGCCCTCCTGGCTGTGGTGGAACACATCAGGCAGTTGCTAGATCTGGGTCAGACGGCGGCACTGATCCTTTTGGATCTCAGTGCCGCCTTCGATACGGTGTCTCACCAGATTCTTTTACACCGCCTGATGGAAGCAGGAGTGGGAGAGGTGGCACTTGAGTGGTTTCGCTCTTTTCTTAAAGATCGAGCCTTTAAGGTTTCCACACCCCCTTTTGTTTCTGCTTCACGCCCCATACTCCAGGGTGTTCCCCAAGGGTCGGCCCTGAGCCCTACCTTGTTTAACCTATATGTTAAGCCATTAGCGGAGGTAGCCCATAGTTTTGGTCTCTCCTTGGTGTCATACGCCGATGACACACAGCTGGCGGTGGCTCTCAATGGTGACCACAACATGGATGCCCCCACCTTTCAGTCAGCTCTAAAAGCTGTGGCTGGCTGGATGGCGAACAATCGACTCCAACTGAATGCCTCTAAGACCGAGGTTATTATTTTGGTAGGGATAGTGAATTATGGGGAGATCAGTGGTGGCCCTCCGATCTTGGCCCCGTTCCCTCCCCTGTAACTGAGGTTAGAAACCTTGGGGTGTGGTTCGACCATAAGCTTTCTTTTACTTCCCACACAAAACGTGTGGCCGGTACCTGTTTTGGTACCCTGCAGTGTCTCCGACCAATTTTTAAGTTCTTCGATGCGGAGACCAGACAGATTATTGTCCAAGCCCTGGTTCTCACCAGACTAGATTATGCTAGCTCCCTGTTTCTGGGCCTTAATCAGGCCGAGTTATCTCGTCTTCAGAGAGTTCAGAATGTGGCAGCTAGGATGCTTGTTGGCCTTCCGAAGTTTGTCTCGGCCCGTCGGACTATTCAGGATCTTCATTGGTTGCCGGTGGGGCAGAGAATTAAGTTTAAAGCTCTCTGCTTAACTTTTAAGATTCTTAAAGCAGCCTCCCCTTTCATCCTTGCACAGACTATCCAGCACTATGTTCCTGCCAGAGCTCTTCGCTCTGCTGGATCTAATTTGGCCATTGTGCCACGTTTCCAAAAATCTAGGATGGGCGGACGCTCTTTCTCAGTGTTGGCGGCTACTCTTTGGAATTCTCTGCCTGCCCCTCTGCGTTCCATCCCTGAGTTGCTTCCTTTTAGAAAGGCACTTAAAACTTTCCTTTTCACCACAATCTAGGCCCATCTTTTCCATTTTTTTTCTGTCGTGTTGTGTTTACTATTCTCCAAAGCGCCGGGACGCCACTTTGCTGCGGCATCCGTGCGCTATATAAAATTATATAACATAACATAACATAACATAACAAGTGTACATTCTACCCCATTGATTAACATCGTCAGAAACTAGGAGGAGGCCTCAGGCCTAGGGGTCAACTAAGAACATTATCCCAAATAGGTCAGAAAGTAATGAACCATAGGAGACCTACTGCACAAGAAGTGCAAGGTGTAACAGTTCTCCCCCACAAAGGCCCACCCTCAGGGCTGGAATTTTCAGGATGGAGTACATGGAACCTACACACTAGAGAAGGGGCATGGATCTGATCTGCAGGTTCAGCAGAACTATCCATGGAAATAACCAACCCAATCAATCAAAGAGTGTAACTTGGCATTTTGCCTCTTTGAATCCAGAATGTGTCAGACTCCCAAACTCTACCTGTCCCCCTACGATTAGGGGCAGTGGAGGATGTTCAGGACGGGACCCTCTATAATTTGGCTTTAGAAGAGACGTATGAAAGACAGGGAACGTGTGAAGTTCCATGGGTAAATCCAATTTTAAGGCTTCTGGATTGATCACTTTGGAGACTCTGTAGGGCCCAATTTATCGGGGTTGAAGTTTACGAGGTCTTGCTAACCTCACATTCTTAGTTGCCAACCACAAGTGGTCTCCTACTGTATATGGTGGAGCTGGAGAACAATGGCGATTGGCTCGAGCTTTCATGGTGGTTTTCGACTGCTGAAGATCACTTTCTGGCTTAGACCAATTTTCAGCAAGATTATCATGTTGTGATTTGACAGCTGGGATTGCTGTCAATTCCTGAGACATTTAAAATGGAATGGCTTTACGATGAAACCCCAGAGAATAAAACAATTGTGATATCTGGGCTGCTAAATATGTATTGTTGCCATATAAAAATTCTGCTAATGGAACTGCTTGGAGCCAATTGCTAGTATAGGTGTTCAATAAGCATCATAAATATTGTTCCAAAGACTGGTTGGTTCTTTCTGTTTGTCCATATGTCTGTGGGTGGTAAGCAGAAGGCAGACGATAGTCAATCTGAAGGGCAGTACAAACTCCTTGCCAGAACCTGGAGACAAACTGTACCTCACGGTCAGAAATGATAACAGTGGGAAGGCCATGTAGATGGACCACTTTACTAATAAACACAACTAGTTCTTTGACTGTGGGGAATTTTTTGAGAGGAATGAAGTGGGCCATTTTGGTAAGAAGGTCCACCACTACAAGAAGTGTGGTGCAACCATGAGTTTAAGGCAAATCAGTGATGACGTCCAAATTTAGGGAGTGTCAGGTAGTAGGAGGGATGGGCAATGTCAGGGACTGTCCGGAACTGTCTGGAACACAGTCAGGGACGTGGGCAAAGACTGGCGACTGGGTTGAAAATGAAGCAGAAAAAGGAGTACAGCACAGCCCATGATCACACAGGAAGTCAGAGGAGACAAAGGGATCCAAAGGGGAAGCCTGTGCAAGTGAACAAGATGGCTAAGACTCAAAGGATGGGCACTCAAGAGGCAATTCAGCATTCAGAATAACTGCACCCAGGATGGACATGCAGATATATATATATACAAGAGTTGAAACGCGTTATGGCGGCATCTAAATAAACACAAGAAATTTGGCACCAAGTCTGTGGTCCGTGTCCGTGTGTTGCTGCTAAAGCCGAGACGCTGCGGATTCGCTTATATTTGGAGCCGGGAGGTTTCACCCGACTCTACACGGGCCCCCGCTACACCAAAGGTCGACAACGTAAGAGAAACCATATCCGGAGCTTCTGGCGAAGGAAACGAAAGAGAAGTCCGGAGGGACTAGGATTGTCGGACCCCCCTTCAACGCGCTACAGTCCAGTCAAGCCGAAGCCGTGCTGACATCGGGGACAGCTGGGTCGGAGGACGCGGCCGAAACTGAAAGACGCAAGGTAGGCGAGACTACATGCAGCGAAATAAGGGGTTAGCGGTTTAGCCATACACGCATACGAGGAAAAACAAGCAAAGCAAATCTAGTAAACTAACCTCAAAACGCGTGACTGAAATACTACAATTATGATGTCCGGAGACACGTTAAAGGAAAGAGAAGCGGCAGCTTTAAACATGTTTTCTGATGCAAGTGTTACGAAAACATTGCCATAGTTACACGAAGACAGCAACATAAGCAATAACACTTTGAAGGATAAATACAAACAGTTGGAGAAATGTATGCGCCAGGAACAAAGTAAATGGTGGGAGTCAAAGTCATTGCAAGGCTACATTGATGCAGGGCGTATACCACGTGGTCTGAGAATTTTTATAGCTCCAAGCTATGAGAATCCGAACCCAAAGATGATGCAAGAATGGGCACAATGTAATCTTGAATCATCCAGAAATTTAGTTTTAATTCTGATTAAATATGCAGAGATTGATCGTGCCACGCTATTGGAACAAATTGACAGATTAAATGATGAAATTGGAAATTTTGAAAAGACAGAACCAAATCAAACTCAAATAGAAAAGTTACGCAAAGAAATGATGATACGGCTGAAAAAAGAGGAAGACAAAATAAAAGAAAGAAAAGCCTACAAATTTATAAGGGACAAGAATGACTATGACTTAGGACAGATTTTCACTTTCTCAAGGAAATATGATACCATACGACGCACCAAAACAAATGAAAAAAATGGCCAAAGAAAAGATACAACAACAGGCGATAAAAATGTAGTCCCAATGGAGAATTCAGACTTAAGTTCTGCCATTGATAGTGGTTCTGATTCCGAATTAAGGGATAAAACATTGGGGGCCTCTGAACCAGTACCTGAACCAGGAGAGGAGATTAATTTTTTATGTATGGACAGACGGCAAACTCTGCGTCCAAGAACCCAAATAACCGGAAATCCAGAAACTACAAACGTAGGCAGAGACGCAAGGCGCGACTTCGGATCATCAAATCCCAGAAGGCAAGCCAGGGGAAGATGGATGAGAAAATAAATTCAAAAAGTGAAACCAGCCAAACCATTATCAATTTGGCAAACATTGATCTGTCCAAAGCAGAGGAACAAATTTTAAGCTTAGGCCTTTCTTTCTGTCCGGAAAGTAACTTTAACTATTCGAGAACCAGGATGGATATTTACAGGTGTATAAGAAAATTAAAACTAAAAAAACACTTTATGCTTCAGGAAAAAGAAAAACAAAAAACAAAAAAATACAACCCTGTAAATACAACCAATGCGGATGAAACAAGAACAAACAAGTCTGCATCCAATCAGGAAACATTGTTATTGGATACTTTAAATGATTTGTGGTCCGAAAGCAACATAGAAATGAATAACGAAGCAGTGATTGAGCCTAACATCAGGATCGGACCAGGGAAAGCAGTAATCCCATCACCATTCAAACCCAAATCCACATTTATACCAATCAGTCAAAGGGACTCAATAGATGTCTTCAGTGAGCACCTCACGGGTGCTATCAAGAAACTACATCAGAAGGTACAAAATGAAAAAAACAGATACAATAAAAAATTAACAGACTATAACAAACTAATGTCAAAACTCAAAAGTGACTCCTCCATTGTCATACGAAATGCGGACAAAGGGGGAAATATTGTTATTTGGAATAAAACAGAGTACCTGAAGGAGGCGCTGTCTCAACTTAACAACAATGACTGTTATACAAAAATAAATGGAGCAGACTTAAAAAGAATATATCAGCAATACAATACTAAATTACTTAACTGGAGGACTAAAGATTTACTTACCAAGGATGAATATAATTTTCAAAAAAATGACTATCCGATCACACCATCAATGTACTTCATCCCCAAAATTCACAAGGACAGAAACAAACCACCCGGAAGTCCAATTATATCGGCCCGTGTGAGTTTGTTGGAACATACTTCACAATAAGTTGATTTTTATCTACAAAGCCACGTACAAGGTTTAGACTCATATATAAGGGATACAAGTGACTTTTTACATAAGCTCAAAGATGTAAAATGGCAAGAGGACTATCAAATGATGGCACTTGATGTCACATCGCTATATACGAGTATTAAGCACAAGGATGGATTACAAGCTCTCCAATTCTACTTAAGTTCGGACACATTAGAATTGACAGACCATAGTAGGATGTTAATTGATATGGTCGAATTTTGTTTAACAAACAATGTCTTTATGTTTAATAACATGCATTATCAACAACTAACAGGAGTAGCAATGGGAGCCAGCTTCTCCCCCAGCTATGCATGTCTACACATGGGTTGGTGGGAGGAGCTGGTTCTGGCCAACAAATTCAAGGAAATTTGGGAAAACAATATTGTTATCTGGTTAAGATTTATTGATGACCTTTTTATAATATGGAAAGGAACCCGACAGGAGGCAGAAACTTTTGTAAATCTAATCAATGAAAATGATCTAAATCTACATTTTACGGGTAACATCAATAACACAGCTGTAAATTTCCTTGACACCAATATATATATCGACAAAAACAAAATTCAAACAAAACTTTATCGCAAAAAAACAGCGGGTAACTCGACACTACACAGTTCTAGTGCCCATCCTCGACACTTGATCAACAGCATCCCCTATGGGGAAATGCTAAGATTAAGAAGAATAAACAGCGATGAGTTAGTCCTCAAACAAGCACAGAAACAAGGAAAGGGCAGATTTCTCACCAGGGGCTATCCCCATAAAATTATTCAAGGGGCGATTGATAAATCAATGAACAGGGATCGTTTGGACTTAATAAAACCCAAATGAAAAGGTCTACAGTCAGCATCAGTCAATTTTACTGATGGCAATGAGAAAAATGAATTTCGATTCATTATAGATTATAATAACCAACACAAAGAACTACGTAACATCATAAAGAACAATTGGCCTTTAATTCTAAATGACCCAGTTCTGGGACAATCTATGCCCAAAAAAGTATCCATTACATACAAGAGAGGAACATCTATGAGAGACAAACTGGTCTCTACAACTCCTGAAGTTATCGAAACATGCAGTTGGCTCAAGTCCCATTATGGATTTTACAAATGTAAAACATGCAAGGCATGCCAATTGAGTATAAATAAGATTTCATATAAAACACCCTTTAGTAAGGAGGAAATTAAAATAAAAAAACTACTCACATGCAAGACAGAATATGTAATATATGTTTTAATATGTCCTTATGAGCTACAATACATTGGTAGCACCAAGCTACAAGCTCACAAGAGGATTCTACAGCATATAAGAGCTATAAACAATCACGATAATACATATCCTGTAGCTAGACACTTCCGAGAGTATCACAAATCAAGAAGTCAAGATCTCAAATTCTTCCTAATAGACTCGGTACCCCCAAGTCGATGTGGAGGAAATAGGGAGGCCAAACTGAGGAAACTGGAGACCCAATATATACTTAATCTTGATACTAAAACTCCAGGGGGTCTTAACATCACGGAAGATCTATACACTTGCATATGAAATTTTGTTTACATGACCAGCATGGTTTTTCAAAGGAATTATTTAACATCATTTTAAGAACTATATATATACGATGATTTTTATTGAAAGATTTTTAGGAAATATTTAATATGTCTCTTTTATATGTATGTGTATTTATATTTACATTTATGTATTTATTTATTTATATATGTATACATATTTATATATATATATATATATATATATATATATATATATATATATATTCACTGAAAAAACCATAGGTTTCACACATGTTATAGTTAGTGGAAATTTTACTGATAAAAAACCAATGAAATTGCCCCGTTATAGTTAGCGCAGGCAACTATAACTCACGCGACCGCAATCCTCTGCTGATGCTAATACTGTATTTAGACACTTATTTGCCCATGTCTTCTTCCATACATTTTTAGCTATACATATATTACAAATATTTTTTTTTCATAAAGACACATATGTCATCAGCAGAGGATTGCGGTCGCGTGAGTTATAGTTGCCTGCGCTAACTATAACGGGGCAATTTCATTGGTTTTTTATCAGTAAAATTTCCACTAACTATAACATGTGTGAAACCTATGGTTTTTTCAGTGAATTTGCAAGGTTTTTTAAATGCTAATTCCTAACTATAACGTGTGTGAAACCTATGGTTTTTTCAGTGAATTAGTACGGTTTTTTAAATGCTAAGTTTTTTTCCCTTATAATAAGCCCTGTACATTTGGTGGCCTACGGCCACCAAAAGCACAGGGGGTGGGGTAAGTGTGGATAGTGTTTTTTTCCATTGTAATAAGCCCAGCACATTTGGTGGCCTTCGGCCACCAAAAGCACAGGGGGTGGGGTAAGTGTGGATAGTGTTTTTTTTATTTTTATTTTTTTACCGTACGCTTACCGTAAGCGTACGGTAAGCGTACCCCGCGAAATTGCCGAAAAAAAAATAAAACCGTTTTTGCACTTGGGGGATGTTTGGGGACTCCCTCAACATGACTATGTGGGAGGGAGTTGTCAAATCAGCCCCTTTACATGTTTTTGGGCTTCCGATTTTAAAAATCTCTCTCAGTGCGAGAGACAAAATGGCGGCCGCCGCTTCCTGGTTTCGGCCGATTCGAATGTTTACTAAGATCTAAGAGCCAATCAGAATCGCGCTCGCGCACGCCACCGTACGCTTACCGTAAGCGTACGGTAAGCGTACCGTAAGCTGGCTCAGATATATATATTGATTTAAAGGCTATTTTCTCAGAATCTACTGAACAGATTTACACCAAACCTACAAAAGGCACTTCCTTGACCTAGGGACTACCTCTCTGCCAAATTTTGAGTAATTCTGTTCAGCCGTTCGGGCTGTAGCTCGTTCTAAAGGTCCTATGGAAAAATGCATGGGAAAAACGCGTTTTGGGACCCCCCTTTTATCTCAGCCCCCGCTTGACGGATCCCCCCGAGACTTTCAGGGTAGGAGCGGAGCGTAGCGCCCCACCTATTTTGAAAAATTCGCGAGGATTCGTCGACCGGCGCCAAAGTTATTCAAAATAGAATGTTGAGGTTTTCCTATGGAAACGTGGTCCTAACTATAACTACCTACTGGCGACCGCCAGTAGGTAATATATATATATATATATATATATATATATATATATATATATATATATATATATATATATATATATATATATATTTAGCATTAGCTTGTATCACATATTTGAGATGTATGCTCCTAATTTCAAAATGAACTTGAACACGATTGTTCAAAAAATTCCAAACTAGGCCAACTTTCATTATTAAATCATACTATTTCCAACAGCTATATATACTTAAAACCAACCAACAGGACATAAAACGGTAATTCAAAAAGAATACGCAATAAAAGGCAATATGTAAATATTTGCATCAGATGAAATTAAAATATGTTCAGTACAAATATTCATTTTATATTATGCATTTTGCACACATTTTATTTTAGCACTTGTATTTTGCACAATTTTAATCTTTTTGCACATTGATGATTTTAGGCATATGCTCCCGACATTCCAACAAAAAATGATATTAGGATGGTCAACACAAATAATTATATATAATGACAGGGATCTGAGAATTTGCATTTATGCATATATTTATATGAAGTATATCCTGTCACACCACAACAGTATTATCGAATCCCAAAAAAATCAACAAAAAAATGAAGATATCATTGTCTGTGCATTTACGCATTTATGCAAGGTATATTTTGTTATTATGCAGACGTTTATGCAACGAAACAAATGTTTTGAAGATTTCATTAGAAAAAAACGTTTTGAAAATCCTATGGGGGATACTATTTCTATGTCTATAATCACGTGCAAAACATTTGACCAATCACTGAACACAATGTCATTTAAAAAATGCTTCAGCTGTAAACAACGTTACCATGTGATCAAGACTCGCAAGAGTTGAAACACGTTATGGCGGCATCTAAATAAACACAAGAAATTTGGCACCAAGTCTGTGGTCCGTGTCCGTGTGTTGCTGCTAAAGCCGAGACGCTGCGAATTCGCTTATATATAAATATATATATATATATATATATATATATGTTCCACAAAGTTCAGCGTTTCTTCCGCTCTCGTCCACCAAATGGGGCTGGTGCAGACAGGCGGGCGCTGCAACCCGCTGACATATGGAAAGAGCTTACGCTGCATACAACGCAAGAACCAGTTGCACTCAGGATATATATTCAGCAAAAGTATTTATTGACTTTGACGCGTTTCGACAAACCGTCTTTGTCAAAAAGTCATACATTGGAACAATGGCAGTCATGTCTTTTTAAAGATGCATTTTCGGGTTGCAAATCATAAACATAGAAAACATGTTTTCAAACATGTAGGTCTATCGTGAACATTCGTTGAAAGAAAGACTATATTTAAATCTAACAACAAAACTTTATCGTTCACAATATTGAATGCAAACACAATTCATTTACTAAATAAAAATTATTTAAATTCATAAATGTATTCAATGATACTTGTGTCATTGATAATCTCCAAAAATAATTTGTATATAAAAATACGTACATGATTTGTGTTAAGAAAAAATGCCAAGTGGCATATGTCTTATAAATCAATTTCAATCCGGCCAGTGCCCATAAGGAATGCCAAACATCAAAAGACCTGCATCCAAAGCATGCCATTGATACATTTTTAATTGAAAAAAACTTATAAATGATCAATTACGGAAAAAGCTTGAAAGCTGAAGAACTGGGCCAATCAAAATAACACCAAAGGAAAGAGAATCATAAGCCTAAATAATAGGCATAGTCAGACCCTAGTGTTCTCTATGCAAGTGCATGTATATTGTACTTAGCCGTGAAAGGTTAACAGACAATAGCATCCTAATGTCATATAGAATACCGGATAGCACATACTCCAATTTACAAATATTCAAAAGAGGGGAGAAAATTTCTTATTTAACCCAGATGAACATGGAGATCTTCCTCATGGTTAAGGCCTCCCGGGATCTTGCTCTGTAGTTTTATTATGTATTCTGACTCCAGGCGTCGCAAGTGACGTTCCCGGTCTCCTCCTCTCGTTGATGGCACAACTCTGTCAATGCCAAAAAATGAGATCTTAGTGCTTATATCTTTGACATTGGGATGTAGCTGATCACAATGTTTGGCAATAGCATAAGACAAATCACCATTCTTGATTGCGCGCAGATGTTCTAAAACACGCTTTTTCACCGGGAAGATTGTGCTTCCCACATAGCGAAGCCCACAGATACACACTAAGACATAAACAACAAAGTCTGTATTGCAGTTAATAAAACAGGTAATTTTTGTTGTTTTACCATTTGCCAGAGTAAATGTCTTGACATTTGTGCTACTGTTACAAGCTTTACATCTGCCACATTTGTGGAAACCTGGAAGTTCTTTTAACCAGGTTCCACTGGGCCTTGATTTAGTGGTAAGATGGCTATGCACCAAAATGTCTTTCAGCGACTGGCATTTCCTGTATGTTATATGTGGCATGGGGCTCACCTTTTTCCCTATAACCATGTCATGTGTAGTGCGCTACGGTTTTAAATCCCATACGGAATCCTCGGAGTTAACTCTTGGCTTCGGATTACAGATCTACGTAGCAGGGGTGCCCTTTACTCTTAAACAACGCAGCGGCGTGTTTAATTGAAGTCTAGGGGAGGATTTCACATTCAGCACCAGATCAAACGGAATCTGCAGGAAGCGCTGGGGCAAGTATAACACTTCTGGAGTTGTACGCTAGCAGACCATGTGTGAGGCAATACGCCAGAGATTGGATGTAGCTAAATCGCTCTTCGTAGAGGTCGACGAAGCAAATGGAGTGAACGTAGCGAGGCCGACTGTGGGAGACACAGGGGAAACTCGGTCTTTGAAACAAGATCTTATGAAACTTGAAAAACTGTGTAAAAAGGAAATCAACCGCAGCTGGGAAGTCATTTCTCTTGATAACTATATTGAAGTGGGACGTGTCCCAAGGGGGCTCAGAATCCTGGTCACACCAACGTACCAAAATCCAAATCCCAAACTGTTGGAAGAATGGTCTGCTTTGATGGCAGGTACGTGCAAACAGATGCTTGGTCTCCTCTCCAAATATGCGGCCATGGAGCTTCAACTTATCGGAGAGGAACTAAAAGAGCTCCGAGAATCACTTGATAAGTTGCCCAACAAGGAGGAAATCACGAGCTTTATAAAAGAAATGGAGATCAGACTAACAAAATACGAGGATGGAATCAAGGCCAGAAAGCGGTGGAAATTTATCAGAGATAGAAATGATTATGCGCAAGGACGCATTTTGACCTTCAGTAAAAAATATGATGTAATCAGGAAGGACTACAAGAGAATGGAAACGATTCAAGTTCTTGAATCAGAAACATCAGGTTCGAGCTCCGCCGCTCCATCCGATGACGAGGACAGGAGTTCCACAGCAATGGCACAAAGAGGACCATTTACTTCCCTGGAGGAGTACCGTTTTATGCAACTAAGCCTCAGCGCCGCCAAAAAACCCACACGGGGAAGAGGAAAAGGAGGAGGCAGAGGAAGAGACAAAGGAGAAGAGACAGGAGAGGGGGCGAAGGCCAGCGACAATTCAACGCCACATGGGAGAGGCATCAGGCGATCGAAGAGGAACAAGTGATGGGTAAGCAACCACTATCCAATTTTACTATTATCAATCTCTCGCAACATATCCTGACCCCGCATGAAAGATCGGTTTTGGAATTAGGCCTTTCTTTCTGCCCCACTGCAAACTTTGACTTTGCTCGAACACGCATTGACTTATTTTTATTTCTACGAAAATTGAAATTATTGAAGTTATATACTTCTAAACAGAATGTCACTTTCTCCAATATAAAACCTCAAATGTCTCAGATTCCCGCACCTACCACCTTAGCCTTACGGGATATAGATACTTTAGCTGGCATGAGGGAAATACAAATGGGTACGAAAGATTGGGACTCGGATCGGGACCTCCTAATCAGTTTGGATATGGAGATCAGTAAAAGATCAAGAAATGACTTTAAACCCAATTCTAAGTTTAACCCAGTTACACTACATGATGGATTAGACACATTCCATGAGGCTGTTTTGCTTGACTTACTTTCTCTGTGGAAAAAGGAGGGCAACAACTTTGCCAAAAACCTGACGGCTGCAGAAAGAGTTGGGTTGCAGTCTCTGAGAAATGCCACTGACTTTGTTATCAAACCCTCTGACAAGGGGGGTAACGTGGTCCTTTGGGACATCAATAAATACAGAACAGAGGCCAGGAGGCAACTGGAATTCTCAGGTTGCTATCTTAGATCTAGCCAGGCGAGATACAATAAAACAATTGTGGAGTATCATAGACTCCTTGATGGCTGGCGCGAGAATGACATGTTGAGTCAAAACGAATATCTATTTTTGTTGGTTAAGAAACCTGTAACTCCGGTTTTCTATATGCTGCCGAAGGTTCATAAGCATCCAACAGATCCCCCTGGGAGACCTATTATCTCAGCCAAACAGAGTCTCCTCGAAAACACCTCCATCTATCTTGATTTTTTTCTTTGTCCTTATGTCCTTAATTTACCATCTTACTGTAGGGACACCATGGATTTTTTAAGTAAAGTTCAGGAAATTCCATGGAAGGAAACATATATCCTAGCGACAATTGATGTGGTGGGACTATACACCTGTATTGAACATGATTTGGGCATACAAGCATGCAAATATTATCTCAGGGACAGACCCATCACTATGTATGATCACACTGAAATTTTACTGCTGATGCTACAATTTTGCCTGTATAATAACTGTTTCCTCTTTGAAGACAATTGGTATGAACAGTATACAGGTACTGCGATGGGAAGTTGCTTTGCTCCATCGTATGCATGTCTATTTATGGGGTGGTGGGAGGCGGAACATCTGTGGAATGACAATAATGTGCAGTATATGGACAATCTCATAATGTGGACCCGATATATAGATGACATTTTTCTAATTTGGACGGGTCACAAGAGTCCTTAGATCTTTTTATCCAAAGCTTATCGGCAAACAAATTAAATCTACAGTTTACCAGTAAGACTGACCGTACCAAAATTGAATTCCTGGATATTCTTGTGGAGGTCGAGCATGAAACATTGAACACGAGCCTCTTTAGGAAGCCCACATCCAGTAACAGCATTTTGCATGCACATAGCCACCATCCAACGGGACTTAAGAATAGTATCCCCTACGGGGAACTATTAAGAGCCAAGCGTAATTGTAGTACCAACAATGCATATCAGTGAGAAGCACAACACATGAGGGCTCGTTTTAAGAACAGAGGATACTCAGGAGGGACTATCAGACTCGCAACTAATAAAGCAGAGAAAGTAAACAGGAACACCTTATTGTTACCTAAAGAGAAAAATAGCGAGAAGCGTGAGATAAGATTTATCACCACCTTTAATCATGCTTCACAAGAGATTCACAAAATAGTCAAGAAGCACTGGCACATAGTCAGGAATGACATGGTTATAGGGAAAAAGGTGAGCCCCATGCCACATATAACATACAGGAAATGCCAGTCGCTGAAAGACATTTTGGTGCATAGCCATCTTACCACTAAATCAAGGCCCAGTGGAACCTGGTTAAAAGAACTTCCAGGTTTCCACAAATGTGGCAGATGTAAAGCTTGTAACAGTAGCACAAATGTCAAGACATTTACTCTGGCAAATGGTAAAACAACAAAAATTACCTGTTTTATTAACTGCAATACAGACTTTGTTGTTTATGTCTTAGTGTGTATCTGTGGGCTTCGCTATGTGGGAAGCACAATCTTCCCGGTGAAAAAGCGTGTTTTAGAACATCTGCGCGCAATCAAGAATGGTGATTTGTCTTATGCTATTGCCAAACATTGTGATCAGCTACATCCCAATGTCAAAGATATAAGCACTAAGATCTCATTTTTTGGCATTGACAGAGTTGTGCCATCAACGAGAGGAGGAGACCGGGAACGTCACTTGCGACGCCTGGAGTCAGAATACATAATAAAACTACAGAGCAAGATCCCGGGAGGCCTTAACCATGAGGAAGATCTCCATGTTCATCTGGGTTAAATAAGAAATTTTCTCCCCTCTTTTGAATATTTGTAAATTGGAGTATGTGCTATCCGGTATTCTATATGACATTAGGATGCTATTGTCTGTTAACCTTTCACGGCTAAGTACAATATACATGCACTTGCATAGAGAACACTAGGGTCTGACTATGCCTATTATTTAGGCTTATGATTCTCTTTCCTTTGGTGTTATTTTGATTGGCCCAGTTCTTCAGCTTTCAAGCTTTTTCCGTAATTGATCATTTATAAGTTTTTTTCAATTAAAAATGTATCAATGGCATGCTTTGGATGCAGGTCTTTTGATGTTTGGCATTCCTTATGGGCACTGGCCGGATTGAAATTGATTTATAAGACATATGCCACTTGGCATTTTTTCTTAACACAAATCATGTACGTATTTTTATATACAAATTATTTTTGGAGATTATCAATGACACAAGTATCATTGAATACATTTATGAATTTAAATAATTTTTATTTAGTAAATGAATTGTGTTTGCATTCAATATTGTGAACGATAAAGTTTTGTTGTTAGATTTAAATATAGTCTTTCTTTCAACGAATGTTCACGATAGACCTACATGTTTGAAAACATGTTTTCTATGTTTATGATTTGCAACCCGGAAATGCATCTTTAAAAAGACATGACTGCCATTGTTCCAATGTATGACTTTTTGACAAAGACGGTTTGTCGAAACGCGTCAAAGTCAATAAATACTTTTGCTGAATATATATCCTGAGTGCAACTGGTTCTTGCGTTGTATGCAGCGTAAGCTCTTTCCATATATATATATATATATATATATATATATATATATATATATATATATATATATATTCACTGAAAAAACCATAGGTTTCACACACGTTATAGTTAGGAATTAGCATTTAAAAAACCTTGCAAATTCACTGAAAAAACCATAGGTTTCACACATGTTATAGTTAGCGGAAATTTTACTGATAAAAAACCAGTGAAATTCCCCCGTTATAGTTAGTGCAGGCAACTATAACTCACGCGACCGCAATCCTCTGCTGATGCTAATACTGTATTTAGACACTTATTTGCCCATGTCTTCTTCCATACATTTTTAGCTATACATATATTACAAATATTTTTTTTTCATAAAGACACATATGTCATCAGCAGAAGATTGCGGTCGCGTGAGTTATAGTTGCCTGCACTAACTATAACGGGGGAATTTCACTGGTTTTTTATCAGTAAAATTTCCGCTAACTATAACATGTGTGAAACCTATGGTTTTTTCAGTGAATTTGCAAGGTTTTTTAAATGCTAATTCCTAACTATAACGTGTGTGAAACCTATGGTTTTTTCAGTGAATTTGTACGGTTTTTTAAATGCTGTTACTTTACGCCATTCGTGGCGTGCGCGCCCACTTAACGCAGTTCGTTCCGTGCGCGCACGGTGCGCTTCGCGCATCGTGCGCGCACAGTAAGCACGCGGTGCTTACTGTGCTTACGGTGCTTATAAGCCATGCACAAATGGTGCCCTTCGGGCAACATTTGCACACGGGGTGGAGAGAGTGTGGATAATTTTTTATTTTAGTATTTTTGTTAAAAATATTGTGGTTTTTCACACCACTGATAAGCCCTGCACATTTGGTGGCCTGCGGCCATCAAAAGCACAGGGGGTGGGGAGAGTGTGGATAGTGTTTTTTTTTTTATATTTTTTACCGTACGCGTACGGTAAGCGTAATCGGCGAAATTAGCGAAAAAATAAAAATGGCATTTTTGGCCTTGGGGGGTCTTGGGGGACTCCCTCATCATGGCTATGTGTGTGTGAGCTGTCAAAACAGCTCCTTTACATGTGTATTGGTTTTATTTAACAACCTAACTCTCAGTGCGAGAGAGAAAATGGCGGCCGCCGCTTCCTGGTTTCGGCCGATTCGAATGTTTACTAAGATCTAAGAGCCAATCAGAATCGCGCTCGCGCACGCCACCGTACGCGTACGGTAAGCTTACGGTAAGCGTACCGTAAGCTGGCTCAGATATATATATTGATTTAAAGGCTATTTTCTCAGAATCTACTGAACAGATTTACACCAAACCTACAAAAGGCACTTCCTTGACCTGAGGACTACCTCTCTGCCAAATGTCAAGTAATTCTGTTCAGCCGTTCGGGCTGTAGCCCTGTCTAAAGGTCCTATGGAAAAATGCATGGGAAAAACGCGTTTTGGGACCCCCCTTTTATCTCAGCCCCCGCTTGACGAATCCTCCCGAGACTTTCAGGGTAGGAGCGGAGCGTAGCGCCCCACCTATTTTGAGAAATTCGCGAGGATTCGTCGACCGGCGCCAAAGTTATTCAAAATCGAATGTTGCGGATTTCCTGTGGAAAAGGGGTCCTAACTATAACTACCTACTGGCGACCGCCAGTAGGTAATATATATATACATAACAGCATTAGCAGTAAAGGGAATGTGGGGTAAAACACTCAGGAGCTCCACACGGTAAGACTAAAGCTCTGTAAGTTACTCACCAGAATTGCTGTTACAGATACTGACTGCAAATACCCACATATAGGGTATGTATGCAAGGGCAGGGTCTGCGGAGCTGATACCTATGGTGATGTTATAAATGTAACTCAAAAGCAATACTCACAGTGAACAAGAAACACCACCTAGGTTGTCAGCTGTGCCCACTGATATTGGCGATCAAACGGGAACATGCAAGGCAGGAACAGCTAAGGGGGTAGAACTAAATACAAGCACAATAAACAAGGAGCTAGCAAGGAGGAGTGCTATACAGAAAAGGAAGGAAATCACAGGGCACACTTGGCAGAAAGCAAGTAACAAACATAGAAGGCAATAGAAGCAAGAATGCAGGAATAGAAAGACAATAAACTAGGAACTGGAACCAAGGAAATGGGAAGAAAAGCAGGGACCGGAAAATGATATACAGATGGGGAGGCTACAAGAGTACACCAGAATAGTTCAGTAACAAGGGAAACTGCTGCAGCACAGGAACAAGGAATAACTAAAGCTCAGGAATGCTAAGGCTCAGGAGTCAAGGAAGCACTGCAGGCAGTGCTAATTCAGGAACAAGGAAAACAGCAGCAGCCTCTGGAAACAAGGATATCAAAAGCTCAGGAAACACTGGAAACAAGGGTCGGTCTTACCGGTACACAACTACAATTACCCACCTTGGCCTTAAAGGAGCTGGGGCTTAAAAGAGCTCACAGTAATCACATGAATCAGGTGTAAGAAGGCTAGCAGCAGCCAGCTACAGGTGAGCTGAATTCCTCCACCCATCCTTGGCCTGCAGGGGTGGAGACGAAGTAGTGAGCAGTGAATTATAGGTAATGGAGTTCCAAACATGAGCAGGCTGGCTTCAAGCATGAGCAGGCTGGCTTTCACAAAACCCGGCATGGATTGGGAATGGATGTCAATTCCCAAATAGTGAAGAAATGGATGGAAGTCAGGATATGCAAGCAGGGAAGTATGTGGAAGCTCATTAGAACACAGGAAAGTCACACCATGCACCCCTCTGGTGGTGGGCACAAGAGTGCAGGGAGCGAACCCTGACAGGCAATGTCTTTGTTAAACCAGCAGGGGCACAGTGGAAAGCTTTTTGATGAGCCCATGTGGTATAGGTTCGAACATAAGTCTTCACATCTATTGTCATACATTTCCGCCACACCCATTGCTGACACGTTTTAGTTGTATTCACCTAGATGTCCTGCTAAGGGTCTGGAGTGACACCAATGTAAAACTTTTTGTTGCAACTCCGGAGTCGGAACATATAATTTGTTCTCATGGAACAATAGGCCATCTTTGATACTGTTGACTTGATCAACCAACCGGCCATGAGGCTGTGCAGTATGAAGGGTCAAAGACAACTCTCGCAGAAATGCCTCAGAGTCATCTTCCCTGCCCTCTCAAACAGGTGGAATTATAGAAATTGATGCTTCAGGTGATACATTAGTTTCTTTGCCAAGACGTAGCAGCACATCTACTTTACCCTGATATGTGCCTGGATGTCAGTGTTAACAAAGTCATACCCACTAAAGAATAATACCCACCTCATCTGGTTAGGTGTAAGAGCTCTGGAGGACCTAAAGAACTCGTAATTCCTATGGCCAGAATATATTGTTATTGTGTAAGGTGACTGTAACAAATATTGCCTCCATTCCTGAAATGCGAGTTCAATAGCCAGTAGCTTGCATTCAGCAATAGTATAATTCTACTCAGTTGGTATTAGTGTTTTAGAGGAATAGTCTAAGGCATGCTACCTTCCAGTTTTCACATCTCTCTTGGGCAATACGCCTCCCATTGTGAATTGTTAGGCTTCAGCTTCAACATGATATGGTTGAGACAGGTCTGCATGCTTCAAGATGGGAGCAGAAGTAACCTTTTGTTTCAATACTGAAAAGCTTGCTGAGCCTGTTCAGACCAGCTGAAGTGAGTGCACTTACCCAATAACTTAGTGATGGGGAAAATTATGTCAGAAAAGCGAGCAATTAATCACCTATAGAAGTTGGCGAAGCCAACAAATGATTGAACCTCTTGCACTGAACACGGACTGGGCCATTATTGGATGGCTTGTATTTTCTTGGGGTCCATTTGAATGCCTGATGGTGATAGGATAAACCCTAAGAAGTCCACTTGGATTTAGGGAAAGACACACTTGTCCAGTTTAGCGAGTAAATGGTGCTCTCTAAGACACTGTAGAACCTTTTTTACATGTATTATGTTCTTCTTCAGTCTGGGAATATATCAGAATATTGTATATATTTATATATATATTCACAGAAAAAACCATAGGTACTAGGGGTGTTATAGTTAGCTGCCCATTTCACTCGTACAAAACCATAGAAATTCCTCCGTTATAGTTAGTTCTGCTAACTATAACTCACGCGCCCGCAATGCACTGCTGATGATGTCACATATTGCATCATTCATGACATGGTCAGTGACATCACTGATGACATCACTGATGACATCTCAAATGACATCACTGATGACATCACTGATGACATCATCCACTGAATGTGGTTTAGGGCCATATGTAGGTACCTAAATAGCGGTCGGTAACGGCCGAAAATCGGTAAATATCCCGTTACCGACCGGTATTTAGGCAATTGAGATGTAGGTGGCTGGAATTCAGGATTCGGTAATTTACCGAATCGGAATTTTAAGAAATTGGTAAAATACCGAATCCTGAAATCCTATGTAGGGGGCACTCAAGTGAGTGCATTTTTGGTTTCTGGATTTGTTATTTACCACCAACTACAAGTTGATGGTAAATAACGAATACCTTTTAAAAAGCAATTTTGTGCTTTTTGAAAAGTGCCATGTGGCAGACATACATGCCCTTAGGGCATGTATAAGCGCCACATGTGCCATGTGACATTGACACCCTGCCACCCATGAATATGCTCCCCCTATTACCGATTTGGTATTTACCGAATCGGTAATAGTGAATGGCTTCCCATTCATTCCTATGGGCCTGGAGACCCATAGGAATGAATTGGAAGGGATGCATTATTACCGATTCGGTAAATACCTAATCAGTAATACCGAATATTACCAATTCGGTAATAATTACCGAATGTTTTCCTACATTCTATTTAACGATTCATAAATACCGAATCGGTAAAATTCGGTATTTATGAATCGGTAAATAGAAATTACCTACATATGGCCCTTAGTTTGAAATTTAAATATGTATTATATATATACCAATCTGAATTGAAGATTGAGTGGATATATAACTGTCTGGATGGAGGATTTAGTAGCTGTCTGACGGTCTTTTTAAGTGAGTAATTAAAAGTGTCTCACTTAATACATGGATTAGTAACTAAACTATGTGAATGTGTGCAGCACTGTCTCTGTTGTTGTATAACATGCTGCCTCAGTTGGTCACTAACTACATGAGTGTGTATATTAGTTATTGATTAGTTGGGTGAGTATTTGTATGGGACACTGAGTTTGTGTGTGGTTGGATGGGGTGTGTGTAACTCTATGCATAGATGTGTGAATGGTTGATTGACTAGGTGTATGGGTTTAAGAGTGCATGTGGAAACAGTTGTTTGGGTGACTGAGTGTATTTATTTGTGTGTTGGTGAGCGAATATATGTTTTAGTTGTACATCTTCAACAAAGTAAAAAAATAAAAGGCATTGTATGTGAGAGTTGGTGTATATAAATAAGTTTGTGAGAGTAAATATATGAATGAGTGTATAATTGTAATGGTGCTCTTTTAATATATTAACGATGAGTTACTATGTGTTTGAATAAATGAGGTGTCGGATAATTGTGTAAGTGAGTAAATTTAAGTGCGATACATTTTTTTTCATGAGTGAGTAGGATGACTGCATAACCGACTAAGATGACTGCTGATGTGTCAATGTCTATATATGTGTATAAGTGCATTTGATAGTGTTCTATTAATTAATGACTGCATGTATAGATGATTCTGTTGTTGAATGGGTAGTTGTGTGTGTAGACTTAGGAATCAGTGAGTGGGTATGTAGTAACTGGTATTGGTGTGTCAATGGTTTCAAATATGGTACTCTGTATTTTACAGTGACTGATGAAAGGTTATACTAGTGTATGATGTGGTGTATCGGATTGTCAAGTGGATAAGGTCATCAGTGATGTCATTTGAGATGTCATTAGTGATGTTATCAGTGATGTCACTGACCATGTCATGAATGATGCAATATGTGACATCATCAGCAGTGCATTGCGGGCGCGTGAGTTATACTTAGCAGAACTAACTATAACGGAGGAATTTCTATGGTTTTGTACGAGTGAAATGGGCAGCTAACTATAACACCCCTGAAACCTATGGTTTTTTCTGTGAATTTCTAAGATTTTTTAAATGCTAATTTCTAACTATAACGTCTCTGAAACCTATGTTTTTTTCAGTGAATTTCAAAGGTTTTTTAAATGCTAACTTTTAAGTGTGATAGTAGTTATATCTATTTTTTTGTACTGATTTTCTACAGTTTTTTAACTGTTTATTTATAAATATTTTATTCATTAAATAACATTATATATTTTTCTGAAAATTGCAAAAAAACATTTTTTAATTAAAACTGAAATATTGATTAATTTTCTTGTTTTCATTTTTTATTTTAATATATTTATATCATTTTCTTTAAAAAAAAATCCAATTTTTTTCGCAGTCGCACACTCAAAGTGTACACATCACGGTGGGTGTGCGCATTCTAGCCGCCATTTTAGAAAAGTCATGAAGGATCCGAGAATGGTGTGCGACGGCTGCGTGTTTTTCAGTTACATCATATACATTTAATATCACGTGATATTTGCGATTGGTATGCGACCAGTCTGCGACTCCTGCTCCCGCGCATTCGCAACACATGCGCATTACGGTACGAGATGATTGCGCGCTTGCGAGTCCCGCGTGACATCATATACGTGCTGGGGCGCGCTGGGTGCGCGACTCCCACAAAAAAAAATTCTGTTCCAAAATGATATGTATGTGTCTTTAATATACATATTAAGGCAAGAGATTATGTAAGATATTCATCAAAATAATATATTTGTACTTATAAGAAACTTATATTATTTTTCAATATATTTCCGCGAAGTCGGGTGCGTGTGTCGTGAGTGCAGAAAACCAGGTCAGCAGAGCTGCTGTAGAGCCAGGGAACCAGGTCAGCAGAGCTGCTCTAGAGCCTAAGAACTAGGTCAGCAGAGCTGCTCTAGAGTAAGAGAACCAGGTCAGCAGAGCTGCTCTAGAGCCAGAGAAACCAGGTCAGCGGAGCTGCTTTAGAGGGAGAGAACCAGGTCAGCAGAGCTGCTTTAGAGCCAGAGAACCAGGCCAGCTGAGCTGCTTTAGAGCCAGAGAACCAGGTTAGCAGAGCTGCTTTAGAGCCAGAAAACCAGGTCAGCAGAGCTACTCTAGAGCCAGAGAACCAAATCAGCAGAGCTACTTTAGAGCCATAGAACCAGGTCAGCAGAGCTGCTTTAGAGCCAGAGAACCAGGTCAGTAGAGCTGCTCTAGAGCCTAAGAACCAGGTCAACAGAGCTGCTCTAGAGCCAGAGAACCAGGTCAGCAGAGCTGCTGCAGAGCCAGAGAAACCAGGTCAGTAGAGCTGCTTTAGAGGGAGAGAACCAGGTCAGCAGAACTTCTATAGAGCCAGAGAACCATGTCAGCAGAACTGCTCCAGAGCCATAGAACTGGGTCAACAGAGCTGCTTTAGAGCCAGAGAACCAGGTCTGCAGAGCTGTTGTAGAGCCAGAGAACTAGATCAGCAGAGCTGCTCTGTAGCATAAGAACTAGGTCAGCAGAGCTGTTCTAGAGCCAGAGAACCAGGTCAGCAGACCTGCTGTAGAGCCAGAGAAAACAGGTCAGCAGAGCTGCTTTAGAGAGAGAGAACCAGGTCAGCAGAGCTGCTTTAGAGCCAGAGAACCAGGTCACCAGAGCTGCTCTAGCTGACACTGACTGACTGACACTGACTGACTGACACTGACTGACACTGATTGACACTGACTGACACTGGCTGACTGACAATGACTGACTGACACTGATTGACTGACACTGACTGACACTGATTGACTGACACTGACAGATTGACTGACACTGACTGACTACTCTCTACTACTCTACTACTGACTCTCTACTTCTCTCTACTATTCTCTCTCTACTACTCACTCTCTACTACTCACTCTCTACTACTCTCTACTACTCACTCTCCACTACTCTACTACTCTCTACTACTCACTCTCTACTACTCACTCTCAACTACTCACTCTCTACTACTCTACTACTCACTCTCTACTACTCACTCGCTACTACTCTCTATTACTCACTCTCTACTACTCACTCTCTACTACTCACGCTCTACTACTCTCTACTACTCACTCTCTGCTACTCTCTACTATTCACTCTCTACTACTCACTCTCTACTACTCACTCTACTACTTTCTACTACTCTCTACCAATCACTCTCTACTACTCACTCTCTACTACTCTCTACTACTCACTCTCTACTACACTCTCTACTACTCTCTCTCTCTACTATTCTCTACTACTTCTCTCTACTATTCACTCTACTACTCACTCTCTACTACTCTCTACTACTCACTCTACTACTCTCTGCTGCTCTCTAGCACTCACTCTCTACTACTCTACTACTCTCTCTCTACTACTCACTCTCTACTACTCTCTCTACTACTCTCTACTACTCACTCTCTACTACTCACTCTACTACTCTCTACTACTCACTCTCTACTACTCACTCTCCACTACTCACTGTCTACTACTCGCTCTCTACTACTCTCTACTACTCACTCTCTACTACTCACTCTCTACTACTCTCTACTACTCTCTCTGCTACTCACTCTCTGCTACTCACTCTCTACCACTCTACTACTCTCTACTACTCGCTCTACTACTCACTCTCTACTATTCTCTACTAATCACTCTACTACTCCTTCCTACTCTCTACCACTCACTCTCTACTACTCTACTACTCACTCTCTACTACTCTCTCTCTACTACTCACTCTCTACTACTCACTCTACTACTCTCTACTACTCACTCTGTACTACTCTCTACTACTCACTCTGTACTACTCACTCTCTACTACTCACTCTCTACTACTCACTCTCTACTACTGTCTACTGCTCCTCCCCACTACTGATTCTCTACTACTCGCTCTCAACTACTCTCTACTACTCACTCTACTACTCACTCTCTACTACTCTACTACTCTCTCTACTTCTCACTCTCTACTACTCTCTCTACTACTCACTCTCTACTACACACTCTCTACTACTTTCTCTCTGCTACTCGCTCTCTACTACTCTCTAGTACTCACTCTAATACTCACTCTCTACTACTCCCTACTACTCCCTCTACTACTCACTCTCTACTACTCACTCTGTACTACTCTCTACTACTCACTCTCTACTACTCTTTACTACTCACTCTCTACTACTCTTTCTCTACTACTCACTCTCTACTACTCACTCTCTACTACTCGCTCTCTACTACTCTCTACTACTCACTCTCTACTACTCTCTCTGCTACTCACTCTCTACTACTCACTCCCTACTACTCTACTACTCTCTACTACTCGCTCTACTACTCACTGTCTACTATTCTCTACTACTCACTCTACTACTCTCTCCTACTCTCTACCACTCACTCTCTACTACTCTACTACTCACTCTCTACTACTCTCTCTCTACTACTCACTCTCTACTACTCACTCTACTACTCTCTACTACTCACTCTGTACGACTCTCTACTACTCACTCTGTACTACTCACTCTGTACTACTCACTCTCTACTACTCTCTACTGCTCTCTCTCTCTACTATTCTCTACTAATTCTCTCTACTATTCACTCTCTACTACTCACTCTCTACTACTCTCTACTACTCACTCTACTACTCTCTGCTGCTCTCTAGCACTCACTCTCTACTACTCTACTACTCTCTCTCTACTACTCACTCTCTACTACTCTCTCTACTACTCTCTACTACTCACTCTCTACTACTCGCTCTCTACTACTCACTCTCCACTACTCACTCTCTACTACTCGCTCTCTACTACTCTCTACTACTCATTCTCTACTATTCACTCTCTACTACTCTCTACTACTCACTCTCTACTACTCTCTACTACTTTCTACTACTCACTCTACTACTCTCTCTACTACTCTCTACTACTCACTCTCTACTACTCACTCTACTACTCACTCTCTACTACTCTCTCTCTACTACTCACTCTCTACTATTCACTCTCTACTACTCACTCTCTACTACTCGCTCTCTACTACTCACTCTCCACTACTCACTCTCTACTACTCGCTCTCTACTACTCACTCTCTACTACTCTACTACTCTCTACTACTCGCTCTACTACTCACTCTCTACTATTCTCTACTACTCACTCTACTACTCTCTCCTACTCTCTACCACTCACTCTCTTCTACTTCACTACTCACTCTCTACTACTCTCTCTCTACTACTCACTCTCTACTACTCACTCTACTACTCTCTACTACTCACTCTGTACTACTCTCTACTACTCACTCTGTACTACTCACTCTGTACTACTCACTCTGTACTACTCACTCTCTACTACTCTCTACTGCCCACTCTCCACTACTGATTCTCTACTACTCGCTTTCAGCTACTCTCTACTACTCACTCTACTACTCACTCTCTACTACTCTACTACTCTCTCTACTTCTCACTCTCTACTACTCTCTCTACTACTCACTCTCTACTACTCTCTACTACTCTCTCTGCTACTCACTCTCTACTACTCACTCTCTACTACTCTACTACTCCCTACTACTCGCTCTACTACTCACTCTCTACTATTCTCTACTACTCAGTCTACTACTCTCTCCTACTCTCTACCACTCACTCTCTACTACTCTACTACTCACTCTCTACTACTATCTCTCTACTACTCACTCTCTACTACTCACTCTACTACTCTCTACTACTCACTCTGTACTACCATCTACTACTCACTCTGTACTACTCACTCTGTACTACTCACTCTCTACTACTCACTCTCTACTACTCTCTACTGCTCACTCTCCACTACTGATTCTCTACTACTCGCTCTCAGCTACTCTCTACTACTCACTCTACTACTCACTCTCTACTACTCTACTACTCTCTCTACTTCTCACTCTCTACTACTCTCTCTACTACTCACTCTCTACTACTCACTCTCTACTACACACTCTCTACTACTTGCTCTCTGCTACTCGCTCTCTACTACTCTCTAGTACTCACTCTAATACTCACTCTCTACTACTCCCTACTACTCAGTCTACTACTCACTCTCTACTACTCACTCTGAACTACTCTCTACTACTCACTCTCTACTACTCTTTACTACTCACTCTCTACTACTCTTTCTCTACTACTCACTCTCGACTACTCACTCTCTACTACTCGCTCTCTACTACTCTCTACTACTCACTCTCTACTACTCACTCTCTACTACTCTCTACTACTCTCTCTGCTACTCACTCTCTACTACTCACTCTCTACTACTCTACTACTCTCTACTACTCGCTCTACTACTCGCTCTCTACTATTCTCTACTACTCACTCTACTACTCTCTACTACTCACTCTGTACTACTCTCTACTACTCACTCTGTACTACTCACTCTCTACTACTCACTCTCTACTACTCTCTACTGCTCACTCTCTACTACTGATTCTCTACTACTCGCTCTCAACTACTCTCTACTACTCACTCTACTACTCACTCTCTACTACTCTACTACTCTCTCTACTTCTCTCTCTACTACTCTCTCTACTACTCACTCTCTACTACTCACTCTCTACTACACACTCTCTACTACTAGCTCTCTGCTACTCACTCTCTACTACTCTCTAGTACTCACTCTAATACTCACTCTCTACTACTCTCTACTACTCACTCTCTACTACTCCACTACGCTCTACTACTCACTCTCTACTACTCACGCTCTATTTCTCTACTACTCTCTACTACTCTCTCTCTACTACTCACTCTCTACTACTCACTCTCTACTACTCACTCTCTACTACTCTCTACTACTCACTCTCTACTACTCTCTCTAGCACTCTCTACTACTCACTTTATACTACTCTCTACTACTCACTCTCTACTACTCTCTCTCTCTCTACTACTCTCTACTACTCACTCTGCTACTCACTCTCTACTACTCTCTACTACTCACTCTCTACTACTCACTCTCTACTACTCTCTACTACTCACTCTCTACTACTCTCTACTACTTTCTACTACTCACTCTACTACTCATTCTCTACTACTCTCTACTACTCACTCTCTAATACTCACTCTCTACTACTCACTCTCTACTACTCAGTCTACTACTCTCTACTACTCACTCTCTGATACTTTCTCTACTACTCTCTACTACTCTCTACTACTCACTCTCTACTCTCAATTACTCGCTCTCTACTCTCTATCTCCCTACCTCTCTCTCTACTACTCTCTACCTCTCTACCTCTACCTCTCTACCTCTACACCTCTACCTATACACCTCTGCCTCTCTGTACATGCACACATATGCACATATATATATGCATATATATGCATATGCATTTATATATATGTATGTGTATATATATACATATATAAACATATAAATATAATCTGCATATCTATATAAATATAAATTCATGCAAACATATACATATATGCATACATATGCATGGTATGTACATGAAAGTTTGAAAAACTCTAATACAAGCAAAGCTAAAAAGCCACCTAATTACAAACATAATTGCTTTAACTTAAACAAGGGCGAGACCTAATGCATTTTCAATGCTTGTTTACTTTGATTCCATCAAGATGGCATTCAGATGTGTCACACATTTTCCATAAATTCTGAATGGTAGCACTCTAGTTGCTCATTAGATCACTGTAGTAAAGCTACTGCTCACCAGGGAAGTCTGCTGCTGGTATTGAAAGTACATGTTTCAGTCTGCATGTCAGAATTTTTTAATGAAATAGAAGAGGATTTGAGAAGTCACTCAAAATGTGCCATAATATTTCTTTTTTCCTCACTAATCATAATTTCTATGGCAAAATGAACCTCCTCATTGTGTTCCTTTTAAATTAAACTACTCACTCTCTACTACTCACTCGCTACTACTTTCTACTACTCACTCTCTACTACTCACTTTCTACTACTCTCTACTACTCTACTACTCTCTACTACTACTCTATACTACTCACTCTCTACTACTCACTCTCTACTACTGTCTACTACTCTCTAACACTCACTCTCTACTACTCTACTACTCACTCTCTACTACTCTCTACTACTCTCTCTCTACTACTCTCTACCACTCTCTCTCTACTACTCTCTCTCTTACTACTCCCTCTCTACTACTCACTCTACTACTCTCTACTACTCACTCTCTACTACTCACTCTCTACTACTCTACTACTCTCTACTACTCTCTACTACTCGCTCTCTACTACTCACTCTCAACTACTCACTCTACTACTCTCTCTACTACTCACTCTCTACTACTCTCTACTACTCACTCTACTACTCTCTACCAGTCATTCTCTACTACTCTCTCTCTCTACTACTCACCCTCTACTACTCACTCTACCACTCTCTACTACTCTCTCTGCTACTCACTCTCTACAACTCTCTACTACTCACTCTCTACTACTCACTCTCTACTACTCTCTCTACTACTCACTCTCTACTACTCACTCTCTACTACTCTCTACTACTCTCTCTCTACTACACACTCTCCACTACTTGCTCTCTACTACTCACTCTACTACTCACTCTACTACTCACTCTCTACTACTCCCTACTACTCACTCTACTACTCACTCTCTACTACTCTCTACTACTCACTCTCTACTACTCCACTACCCTCTACTAATCACTCTCTACTACTCACTCTGTACTACTCTCTACTACTCACTCTCTACTACTCTTTCTCTACTACTCACTCTCTACTACTCACTCTCTACTACTCACTCTCTACTACTCTCTCTCTACTGCTCTCTACTACTCTATACTACTCACTCTCTACTACTCTCTACTACTCACTCTCTACTACTCTCTCTACTACTCTCTATTACTCACTCTACTACTCATTCTCTACTACTCATTCTCTACTACTCTCTCTCTCTGCTACTCAGTCTCCACTACTCACTCTCTACTACTCTCTACTATCACTCTTTAATACTCACTCTCTATTACTCTCCACTACTCACTCTCTACTACTCTCTACCACTCTCTCTCTACTACTCTCTCTCTACTACTCCCTCTCTAAGGCTCACTCTACTACTCTCTACTACTCACTCTCTACTACTCACTCTCTACTACTCTACTACTCTCTACTACTCGCTCTCTACTACTCACTCTCAACTACTCACTCTACTACTCTCTCTACTACTCACTCTCTACTACTCTCTACTACTCACTCTACTACTCTCTACCAGTCATTCTCTACTACTCTCTCTCTCTACTACTCACTCTCTACTACTCACTCTACTACTCTCTACTACTCTCTCTGCTACTCACTCTCTACAACTCTCTACTACTCACTCTCTACTACTCACTCTCTACTACTCTACTACTCTCTCTACTACTCACTCTCTACTACTCACTCTCTACTACTCTCTACTACTCTCTCTCTACTACACACTCTCCACTACTTGCTCTCTACTACTCACTCTACTACTCACTCTACTACTCACTCTCTACTACTCCCTACTACTCACTCTACTACTCACTCTCTACTACTCTCTACTACTCACTCTCTACTACTCCACTACCCTCTACTAATCACTCTCTACTACTCACTCTGTACTACTCTCTACTACTCACTCTCTACTACTCTTTCTCTACTACTCACTCTCTACTACTCACTCTCTACTACTCACTCTCTACTACTCTCTCTCTACTGCTCTCTACTACTCTATACTACTCACTCTCTACTACTCTCTACTACTCACTCTCTACTACTCTCTCTACTACTCTCTACTACTCACTCTACTACTCATTCTCTACTACTCATTCTCTACTACTCTCTCTCTCTGCTACTCAGTCTCCACTACACACTCTCTACTACTCTCTACTATCACTCTTTAATACTCACTCTCTACTACTGTCCACTACTCACTCTCTACTACTCTCTACTACTCCCTCTACTACTCACTCTCTACTACTCTCTACTTCTCACTCTCTACTACACTCTACTACTCACTCTCTACTACTCACTCTACTACTCTCTCCTACTCACTCTCTGCTACTCTCTCTACTACTCTCTACTACTCTCTCTCTACTCTCTATTACTCATCCTCTACTGTCTACCTCTCTACCTTTCTCTACCTCTCTCTCTACTACTCTCTACCTCTCTACCTCTCTACCTCTACCTCTCTACCTTTACGTCTCTACCTTTACACCTCTACCTCTCTACCTCTCTCTGCCTCTCTCTACACGCACTTATGCACATATATGCATATGCATTTATATATATGTATGTGTATATATATATATATATACATACATATATAAACATATATATAATCTGCATATCTATATAAATACAAATATAAATGCATGCATACATATACATATATGCATGTTATGTACATGAAATATTGAAAAACACTAATAAAAGCAAAGCTAAAAAGCCACCTAATTACAAACAGAATTGCTTTCACTTAAACAAAGGCGAGCCCTATTGCATTTTCAATGCTTGTTTACTTTGGTTCCATCAAGAAGGCATTTAGATTTGACACATTTGCCATAAATTCTGAATGGTTGCACTCTTGTTCCTCATTAGATCACTGTAGTAAAGCTACTGCTCACCAGGGACGTCTGCTGCTGATATTCAAAGTGCATGTTTCAGTCTGCATGTCAGAACTTTTTAATGAAATAGAAGAGGATTTGAGAAGTCAAAATGTGCCCTAATGTTTCTTTCTGCAGCACTGATCATAATTTCTATGGCAAAATGAACCCCCTCATTTTGTTCCTTTGCAAATTAAATGTTTTAAGTATTACCACTTTATTCCAATCAAGATGGCTTCAGGTGTGCCATACTTTTGTCGTAAGTAAGACTGTTAGCGCTCTAGTTGTTCTTTAAAACACTCAGGGATTTCTGTCATTGGGCTATACTTGGGCTACATCTCGGTGATATTTGTGCTACATTTGGGCTCTTTTGTCTCAGGTGGCCATCTTGGGAGACTTGTTATGAAGTTTCCTAATTTCCTCATTTACTACAGTCTCCTCAGTAGGCATACTGTCAGTTTTTTACTTTGATTCAATGAAGAAGGCATTCAGATGTGTCACACATTTGCCATAAATTCAGAATGTTAGCACTCTAGTTGCTCATTAGATCACTGCAGTAAAGCTACTGCTCACCAAGGAAGTCTGCTGCTTGTATTGAAAGTGCATGTTTCAGTCTGCATGTCAGAATTCTTTAATGAAATAGAAGAGGATTTGAGAAGTCACTCAAAATGTGCCCTAATTTTTCTTTCTGCAGCACTAATCATACATTCTATGGCAAAATGAACCCTCTCATTTTGTTCCTTTTTAAATTAAATGTTTTAAGAGTTACCACCTTATTCCAATCAAGATGGCTTCAGGTGTGCCATACGTTTATCATAAGTAGGAGTGGTAGCGCTCTAGTTGTTCTTTGGAACACTCTGGGAAGCTGCAGTAGAACACAAAGGAATCAACTGACAGTCTCTGCCCTTGTTGGATATACATGTTTTACTGAGAATGTCAGACTTCATTCTCACATGACTGAGAAAGATAATGTGAATTTACAGAAAATATGCTCTCAGTTTAGCTTATAGATCACCTTCCAAACCTCTGGGGGAAAAGCATGTGAAAATAGTTTTCTCTCAAACATGATTCATGATATCCCAGCAGAAGGCTTTTTCACATGGTAAAATCACCTTAGAACATACCACAATTCCTAAAATGAGTATGGTACCATCAACAAATGATTTATAATGTAACTAAAGTCTTAAAACCTTCTATTAACTGCAATGCTTTTTAATGAGGTGCTATCATGTATATTGGTCCCAAGATGGCTGCGAACACTTCTTGGATGAAGTGCTGACAGCCAATCAGATCTCACAATGAGATGTGTGGTTAGGCTCCGCCCAGATATATATGTGATTTTACTTTTGATTTTCTCAGGAACTACTGAACGGATTTACACCATTTATGCAAAAGGCACATGCCTGACCTGAGGACTACCTCTTTGCCAAATTTCAAGTAATTCTGTTCAGCCGTTCGGGCTGTACCTTCGACTAAAGGTCCTATGGGAAAATGCATGGGGAAAACGCGTTTTGGGACCCCCCTTTTTTCTCAGCCCCCGCTTGACGAATCACCCCGAGACTTTCAGGGTGGGAGCTGAGCGGAACGTCCCATTAGTTTTGAAAATTTCACGAAGATAAGTCAACCGGCGCCAAAGTTATTCAAAATAGAATTTTCAGATTTCCTATGGGAACTCGGTCCTAAGTATAACTATCTACTGGCGACCGCCAGTAGATAATATATATATATATATATATATATATATATATATATATATATATATATATATATATATATATATATATATATATATATATATATGTATTCTACCTCACAGGGCGAGATGGATGTCCATTGTTGCCCCCGTCGATTGGATCTCTGAGCCCTGAGGTCGATGCGGTTGGGGAGCTGAGGAGGCGCATTGTTTCAGTTACAATACTACAGGAGAATAACATTTTCCAGCAACACTGACTGTCCCGCCAAAGCCCGCTTATCCATTTGGTTTCATGAACACCCCTGTACCACTTACCTGGTTTTGAACTGCATCCTGGGATTTGCAGGCTTCTAGATTCTTGCGACCTGCACCAGGTGATTCTACGTATTTGGGGTGGAGCGGTGCCGAACCAATCAGCATCAGGCGGGACCTTTAAATAGTGATGTTTTTAAATGTCTCCCATACACCTGTGGCGCTGATGAAGGCTGATGGAGCCGAAATGCATTCACCGATGCTATTGCTGAATAAATGGCGTTTCCTTGGTTTCCCCAGTGTGGCCTCTGCTCGTTCCTTTGGAGGAGATTCCTGGTGATTTCACAAGCGTCAGCCAGAGACGCTTTTTCAGAGGTCCCCGCATCACAAGACGGCCTTGTTTTCACTGGCGGCTGCTCGGCAACATTTTCTGTGTGCTCCGAGGTATTGGAGAAACTTGAGTCCCACCCCAGTGTTCGGAAGGAGAAGGGGCGGTGTCGAGGTATTCTACCTCACAGGGCGAGATGGATGTCCATTGTTGCCCCCGTCGATTGGATCTCTGAGCCCTGAGGTCGATGCAGTTGGGGAGCTGAGGAGGCGCATTGTTTCAGTTACAATACTACAGGAGAATAACATTTTCCAGCAACACTGACTTTCCCGCCAAAGCCCGCTTATCCATTTGGTTTCATGAACACCCCTGTACCACTTACCTGGTTTTGAACTGCATCCTGGGATTTGCAGGCTTCTAGATTCTTGCGACCTGCACCAGGTGATTCTACGTATTTGGGGGTGGAGCGGTGCCGAACCAATCAGCATCAGGCGGGACCTTTAAATAGTGATGTTTTTAAATGTCTCCCATACACCTGTGGCGCTGATGAAGGCTGATGGAGCCGAAATGCATTCGCCGATGCTACTGCTGAATAAATGGTGTTTCCTTGGTTTCCCCAGTGTGGCCTCTGCTCGTTCCTTTGCAGGAGATTCCTGGTGATATATATATTTATATATACAATGACGAATAGCTCCAAAAAATCCCTCAGGATTTCGTTAATAAAAACTGAAAAATGTAAAGCATTGCACAAACTGAATGGCATGACTCAATATTCGAACAGGCCAAATTTGGTGCAAAAGGCAATTTTCCATTCGTCTCCTCCCGTACTCTAATCAGATGATAGGCTCCCCTCAAATCAAGCTTGGTACATATGGTTGGCTTTTTTACCTGATCTAGTAGTACAGGGATGAGTGGAAGTAGGCATTTACTTTTAACTGCTGCCCTATTCAATGCTGTATAGTCAACGCAGGCCCGCAGATCCCCTTCCCTGTTTGGCACAAAAAAAAATGGAGAAGACACGGGGGAAGAAACATGATGATGGAAAAATCTGCAGGCTAACAATTAGTCTATGTATTCCTTAAGGTGATTTGTTTTTGGTTTAGTCAAGGCATAGATAGGACTAGATTGGATCTCATTCTCAACCCCTGGAATCAAATCAATTCTGCAGTCAAAACTATGGTGTAGTGGCAAGGCAGTAGCTTTAATTTTGTCAAAAACATCATTGAATTCGACTACTGAGAAGGTAACATTGTAACATACAGTATTGTGAACTCAGGGTCACAGTGTGAGCAGACCAATCTATATGCGGGTAAGCCAAGAAACACTAAGTATGGACCCAAAATTGGGTGAATCAATCAAATAAAAATGTATTACATCAGAGTGTCCATTATCACATACCATAACCTTATTATTATTATGATAAGTGATGAGTCCTGAGGAAAGTTCTGGCCCATCTACTGCTCCAACAGCAGTGGCTCCTCTGTTAAGGCGGAGGAGCTTCGCCCCACTAAGTAAATTGCCCCAGAGATGGCAAATAACATGATAATAAAGTTAATTTATTACCATTTTATTTTTCAATAACCCCGTCCCGAGTCGATCATCAGGATGGGGGTGGGCCGCTCCTAACTAGCAGCAGCAGAGAGCAATGATGGACACAGCACTTTAAGTTTAAAGTGTGTGTGTCTCCTTGGCCAGCCATTTGCGACGGCCAGCCAGACATGCACATTTTAAACCTCCCTAACCCAGCTGTCTAAGACAGCTGGCTTAGAGAAAGCATAGGGCTCCAGTGTCCTCATGAGCACCAAAGGAGGCTGCTCCCTCCAGTCCTGTTGCTTCTCTCATGCTGCATGAAAGCAGTGCCAGGATTGGCTAGTGCAGTTTCCTGGGTCCCATGTTGGAGCCTGCCTCAAGAAGACCGGGGTGCAGAGGACATTGTGCCAGGAAGGTAAGTAGAATTATTTTATAGCATATTTATTTTTCTATCACCCGCCCCACTACCCTCTCTAAATGCCGGCCGCCACTGTGCTCTAGCAGGTTTTGGATGTTCTTTGGGTATGACAACAACTCCCAATGCTTTGGCAAGGGTGCTATTTAAAAAAAATCCCAATCACTCCAGAATCTAATAAGATTGGCAGAGTCTTTGGGAGATGGGTAGATATTGCTAAGGTAAATGTTATGGTAAAATGTTTAGGGACACAAGCCACAGTATTTGCCAAGTACTGAAAGATCAAATAAGGGGCAGTCATCGAAGAGTCGATCTCATCACATTTCGAGTTCTTCAATTTTCCATCACATTGACTTGTTGATACACAAGGGCCACAGACAATTCTGGACCATGAGCTTTGCTGGACAGTCCCTAGCAAAATGACCCCCTTTGTCACAATATAAACACAAATTCAAACTGCATCTTTTTTCCTTTTCTTATGCAGAAAGGGGACCACGAAGCTTTGATGTTATCTGGTCTTTCTACTGATACTTTCTTTTCACTACAGCACACCAGCACGTGTGGTGAATTGTTCCTGGACCTCTCTCTTCTTCTTTCTCCTAATCTATGGCCTAGTTTGACTACTAGATCCACAAAGGCTGCACAACTCTCAGGAGGAGCCACAATCTGAGAGATTATATTGTTGAGATTATCACAGAGAGCACAGTAAAAGAGAGAAGTACTTTTCTCCTTTGACCAAAGCATTTCTTCAATGAGTCTGTTGATATTTGATACATACGTGATTAAGTCATTTGAACCTTGCTTTAGGTTCAACATTTAATTATCACTTGCTTGCATATTCGTGTGTTTTGCAAATAGACTTTGCATTTTTTCTTTAAACAGGACAAGATCATACAAAATTTGGTCATCAATGTCAACCAAAGAAATGGTCCAAGTTGCCGCATTTCCCGCTGAATAAGAAATCACAAAAGCCACCTTGGGTGCATCATCAGAAAAAGCTGCAGGATGGCAGGGACACTGGAGAGGACATTGATTCATAAAAAAACAATATGTTATACTCTCTCCTGTAAAGCTTACTGGCACTGCTAATTGGGTTGGGTTTGATGTCCTAACAGTCAGTCCCATTCACTGGCTGACTACTTTCATGTCTGGTAATGGATGCATTTATGTAATGTGCAGGAGCTGTGAAATGCCCTGGTTGTATGTATGTTGCAGATGCTTTAGGATGCTTTAGGAAAGGCCCCAGAAGCTGTTCTCCCTGAGTCTCTTCGGAATTTGTACTGAGGTAATGTGGATTTGTAGTGCTGATTTTCTACTTTTAGATTCTGTACCTCAGACTGCATGCCAGACAGAGCTCTGGCTAATTCTGCTACTGTTTGGGTTCACCCTCCTAAGGTACTAAGGGAACCTGCAACCATTGGGATAAAAGCACTTCCTTGCTCCATCTTCGCTCAGGCAGGTAACACTTGGTGGGCATGACTTACTGTCAGATTCTCATGAACCTGATGTTTCAGATCTGCATAAGCCATAAGCGAAGATGGTCCAGCCCTCCTCCCCAGAACCTTTCCCAACTCACAACTAGAAACAGGTGCTGACACGGTTCTTGGGGAAAAGGTAGTAGATGAGGGACAAAGGTCAACACAGGATGGAAAAGAATCCCGATCCACATCACAATCGAACAGCGAGCTTCTCACTCATATGGTCCTTTCTTTGCTGGATTCAAGTCTTTGGAGGAATGCAAAAGCACCCATTAGATGTCAGTGACTATCCTAAGAATAATACCCAGGCATAAGTGTCTCTCCACTGGATCTTTCAAATGATTTCACTCACCACAGAGAGAGCACTGTGGCCATCATAGGAAGGTGAGTTACCATCACTCATTAAATTACAGATATAACCAGGTTGTATTCAATAGTGTTCCTGATTTTCTACCAAAGGAATCAAAAGGGTCATATGAACAAAAGCAGAGCTCCAACGGAGCGAAGAAAAAGTGGGAACAATATCCCATTCTCATGTGTTTCCCTGAAAACATTAGTAGTCCCCACATGAAGGATCAGTGCACTGACCTGGGTTGGTAGCAATCCTCGTTCCCAACAAAGAAGTTTGTCCTCATTGGAATGACAACCATGAAAGTAAACGTGCAGCACTTAGGAGCCAGAAAAGGATGGTCGAACAAAACTCAAAGCTCTAGCATAGGACTGCTAGAATCCTGATTGTCCAGAAAGATACTAATAGGGGAACACGGATAGAAGCAGGAAAAAGAACAGGACTGGTGCCAGGAAAAAAATTACCAATGTGAAAACCGCATCTACTGCACTGAAGGCCAATGCAGGGTATCCAGGAAGGCTGACGAAGATGGGTCCGCAGCGTCAAAGTGTGGATACGCTAACATGCAAAATTCTCAAAAGCATGGAGGTGGGGTCATGAGTCAAAACCAGAAAGTTGAAGCCAAGCAAAGACAAGAGCATGGACGTGGTTTAAATACAGAGCCACCATCCCGCTGAAGAAAGTCCCTCTTACAGGTCCCTTGTACTCCCTCAATCCTCGTAGGAGGTCAGGAAAGTGCAAGGGATCAAGAGCAGAGATAAACAGGTATGGGAATTAGTGGAAACAAAACAAGTGTACATTGTACCCCACTAATTAACACCATCAGAAACTAGGAGGAGGGCTCAAGCCAAGGGGGTCAATTAAAGGCGTTAAACCAAATAGATCAGAAAGCAATGACCCGTGGAAGACCTACTGCACAGGAAGCGCGTGGTGTAACAGTCTTTCCATAATGATGCCTAATTGAATCTTGTTGCATCATATAATCTAATTTTTTTGATGAGATGTGGTGTTTCCTACAGATTCTTTCAGAAATTCTGCTTTTAATTGTTTAAGGTCAATATTGTACCATTTAATTGTTTTGCTTCTCAGGTGCAATTAATTCCCCACAACCCACAAATCCAAATATGCAATAAAATACAAACCATATCAGATTTACAAAGGCTACTTGTAATTCGGCCCGGATTATTATTATGTTTTTCTACCTAATCATTATGGTGGCTACCTGATCAATGAGGTTTTCTAAGAAGTTTGGGTCATCTTGCTTATCTATAAATTAATGAGAAAGTAAGGGAAGATTTGTGGTGAGTTTGCCTCTCCTGAGTAGTTTTTCTCAGTTAAAGAATTCAAAGCTGGGAAGGGTGCTGGTTTCACCTATTTATTTACTAATTATAGCAATTCCTTCTTCTCCATGTTGGTATTTATTGACTAAGAAGTTCTATGTAAAGGGGCAATACAAACAATGTAGGTCACAATAGAGCCTTTACCCCAAAAAGACATCATCAACCAAACCAACTTCCTTAAAAAACCTTTTGTTGGTGTCTATTAGAGATGCAGGGCTTCTTAAAGAGAACTACATTTTCCTCTGTACTGGTTGCCCCTTTTAAGAAAATAACATCTTTAAATATATAGAATTCTGTTATGCATAAGGAGATTGAGTCATTCATGGAACGGTCCAGACTCTATGGGCCCGATTCACACAGGTAAAGTGAGACGAAAGTCTAACTTAACAACTTTCGGTATTCACAACGAGCATTTACTACACGTAAATTCCCTTTGTGAATACCAAAAGCCATAAAGTTCAAGTTTTGGTATTCACAAAGGCCATTTACAAGTAGCAAATTACCTGTAAATGCCCTTTGTGAATACAAAAATTCCTAAAGTTAGACTTTCGTCTCACTGTACATTTGTGATTTGGGCCCTATATGTCTAAAGAATTCTTGCAAGGTTCTCTACTTTGAAAGTAAAAATGTGTATAATGCACAAGATGTTATTAACAAATCTGTAAATGACAGATCTGAGAACCTAACCAAAGGGAAGGGCTTCCGCTACCTGTACGAAACAAACTCCCCGAATCTAAGATGTGGAAATTCTCTTCTTGAGTCCCCTAACTCACCAAATGGTTGCCCCTCGGTGACATGCTTGATCATTGGGGCCATCCGAGACAGCTACTGTCTGGGCCATGCTGCAACTTGCAGAAATACGTAGGAAGACTTTTTGTGAAAAAATGTGTAGTGCAGTGTTGGGGGGAGTGGTGATGTTGATGCTAAAATACCTAGCTAGTGAGTGATTCATTTATTCCTGCTCCTAGGTGGTATGGATAAAAAGGGGTTAATAGTAGGGAGGAAGTGTAGCTGTTATGTATATACTAACCCTAGTATTTGGTCGACATGTTTCAAGGTGTCCCCTAAACCTCTTCTTCAGGACCACATGGGGACCAGCCCCATGAGTACCACTCTGTGAGAAAAACAATACTATACTAAAGAAATATTATAATAAAGAACAGATGCACACCTAATGTGTGCGCACCAAAATTAAATACATACGGTTGAAATCAGACTCTTAGTATCTGTTCAAGGAGATAAAGTGACAAAGAGATTAGTACATATTGCCTGCCCACCCCTCACTTGGGCAGGTCCATGCCATATGCAGTGCTTAAATCAATGCGTACCTCTATAGTTTGTGTCGGTGCCCTTAGTAGTAAAAAAATATTGAATTAGTGCCTGTAGCCAATGTGACACCTTGGAACACATCGGACTACTCTATTGTGAGAAAGCATGGTTAATCGTTGAAAACATTGGTAAAGAAACACTCGTGAGCAAACATTACAAGACAAAACAAACATATAAACATACTGTTCACGTTTTGTAAGAACATACTTCTGTTTTGGCAACGCTATGCCTCATGGACTGCCAGGGTGGAGGGGCTTGTAGTAACCCTAGAAGAGTGTATATACAGTATTTGAGTCAAGGGAAGGGCCATGGGTAAATGTGAAATACAGGTTAGTTATTCCCCATAGCATGGCCTGGAGGAAAAAACGAGTTGTTCCTGTTAGGGAAGAAAAGATCTTACTTGGCTCAGCACTCCTTCGTCAATGACACCTACTCGTACCCAGGCGGACCGCATATTAGCGTGTCTTCAGCCCGATGTTGTTTAAATACTGGCAGGAAAAGCCCAGTCATGCTCATATGTGAGTAAAGACTAGGACGCGTTTGTAAAGAAAATGGCCATCTACTTTAGGTACTTTGTCCGCACCATTTTGGGAGGATCATTTTCAGAGCTAGAAAAAAAATTATTACATTAAATTAGTGGCATTGTAAAACTAGAGGATGAGTAAATAATAATTTATCAGCATTTTTTTAGGTGATTACCGCAACTGAAAAAAGACTATATTGTCTGTACTGTGTTTTGTCACTGGTCTCTCTTTTCTTTAGCGCCGGGACACTCCTGGGAGTAGCTGCCCGCTCTGTAAATACCCAGTAACATTAACATTAACATTAACATATAAAAGGGGAACATGAAAAAAGACTATGAACCAGGGTTATGGAAAATGGCCATTTCATTATTGGCAATGTTCGAGCGACATATTGAAAGTAGAGACCTGAATTGGTCCACCTCCAATATTTAGTTTAAAGATTATCAATTGAGGTGTAGTTAGTGTGGTATCTCCTGAGAAGAAAACTACTCTAAAGCCTTTGTTTGATAGTGAGGCAGTAGGATTTTGTGGATGTTGTCGTGTAGTAATTGCAAGTTCCTTGCATCATGCCAGTGGAGTTACAGTCTGTTCGTGGGACCTTTTCTTGGAGGTGATTTGAGTACTGTCCGGTCCTCTCATCTGTGATGTAAACAGAACAGTCCTGGAGTGGTGCTGAGATTATTATATCTGTATCACCAATATACCCAAGGTGTAGTTCATCTTGTGAACTGCCACCATGGGATATAATCATTCAGACCTGTCGTATCTTTGTGCAGTTTGAACACCCATCTTTGTTCTTTTTCCAGCTGCTTCTGTTCTAAATTGTCTTTTTGCATATGTTCTAACACTACCCATTGCATGTCATTTGGGGTGTGTTTCTTTTCATTAAAGTGCGCCGTCATCCTCGTGCTTGCCCTGTGGCACCCGATGTTGCTATGGCGCTCACAAATTCTCATGCTGACCTTTCTAGTAGTCATGCCTACATAGTGTAGGTTACAGCTACATGTATATCACCCCTGAGCTGTTGCATGTGGTGAACTTTCTTAATTACCAAGTTGTTCCTGTGTTGAAAGTCACCTTCTTCGTGGTAGCAATTAGGTGGCACACACTGTAGTTGCCACATGGGTGATGGCCTGTGGGTAACGTACTGATTACCTGTTGGTTGTTCTTGAGTTGGGATTTTCAGCTAGTGTGTACTAGGATGTCCCTGAGGTTCTTGCCTCTTCTATGTGAGAATATGGGTAGTGGGATATTGAGTTTCCCACTGTTGAGGATGCAGCAGTGCTTTCTTACTATCTTAGATGCCTTGTCCCATGGTATGTTAAATGTTGTGACACAGATGGGTCTTTTGTCTGTCTTTCTCTATTCTCTTTTTCATATGTTTCCAGAAGAGCATTCCTGTGATTATTGGCTGCTCTTTTCTTTGCTTTACTGATAGACTTAGCAGGGTATTTTCTCTTCCGGAGTTTTTCGGATAGATCTTTTGCCTGTATTTCATAATCCCTTATTTCTGAGCAATTCCTCCTGAGCCGGAGAAATTGGCCAAAAGGGAGGTTTTCTTTCAGGTGGCGAGGGTGAATAAAGTAGTAGGCAGTTCTTGGCAGTGGGTTTAAAGTGAGTGGTAGTCTTAAGAGTCCCTTCTGCCGCATAGAGGTTAAGATCTAGGAACACCAATTCTGATCTGCTCATGGTGTGTGTGAATTTAGGAATGGGTCCTGTTGAATAAGCCATAGGAGGAACTCGTTTGCTTCAGATTCGTCGCCTTTCCATACCCTAAGTACATTGTCAATTGACCTATTCCATGCCAGTATTTTCTCTTGGTGTGGGTTGTTGTCTGACAAAATCTTGTGTTCTTCTAAGTGGTAAAGATACAATCCCACCACATTTGGAGCAAAGGTGCTCTCGATGCTGGTCCCATGTCGTTGTCGGAACATGATGTCCTCAAAACTGAAGAAATTCTCAGTCAAAGCCCATTTACAGCAATCAAGGACTATATCTTGTGGTGTGTGGTGGAGCCATTCTGCTCCAAATAGGGTTTCCTCTAGGATATCTAGGGTTTCTTTGTGTGGTAAGCTCATGTATAGGCTCTCTACATCTAAGCCAACGAGGACGTTGTGTGCAGGGTCAAAGTTGAAATCCTTGAATAGCCATAGTACTGCTTTCTTATCCTTTAAATATGTATTGGTTTTTTGTATCAGGGGCCATAGAAAGGCATCTGCAAATTTTGAAAGTGGTTCTAAGATAGATCCGATCCCAGAGACAATGGGACATCCTGGAGGGTTTTCCAGTGAATTCTGAATTTTTCGGATAGTGTAGAAATAGGGCACGACTGGTTGGGTATTGGTCATGAATTCTCCTTCTTTCTTAGTAACCCAATCATGTGTTAATGCTTCTTCAATCATGCTGGTAATCCCAATTCGTAACCGTTCTGTGGGGTCTTTTTTGATGCGTTCACAATTTCTTTAGTCTGACAGGAGCCTCAGGCATTCACTTCGGTATGCCACTGTGCTTTGTAGGACAATGTCACCGCCTTTATCAGCAGGTTTTATTGTGATGGCTTCTTGTTCCTTCTTGGTGGTATTATGAAATGCTTTTATGGTTCTTAGATCCATCTCTCCTACTTCTTCTAGAACCGCCTTTTCAAAGGTTTATAGTTCTACCGGTAGTGTGACTGATAGCGGTGTAAATGTGGATTTTGGATATAGGTCAGTGTCACCTCTTTGAATTTCCATAGTTAGTTTGTTTTCAAAAAACACCTGTAGCTTAAATGTCCTTATGATTTCATTCAGCTCACAGCTGACTAAGAACTTATCTAAAGTTGGTGTAGGTACAAAACCGAGTCCTTTTTCTTGGACCATCAGTTGCGTTGTTGACAGGGTAGTTCCTGTCAGATTTACTACTAGTTTGGGTTGTTGCTGGTTGTCGGATAGTTCGGTGGGCCCATGCTCCTCGTGTTCATCCTCATTTGTTCCAGGGGTTGTGCCCATTGCACCTGTTGTCCTATCTTGGTTTTTCCTCTTTCTATGCCTTTGCCTCTTCCTAAAAAAGGAACCGATGATCCCGCGTGATCTTGCTGTGGTCCTGTTTCCCAATAAAGGTATGGTTGAGGTTAGTATTGTGGGGGGGCGTAGTAGAATGGTGGCGCAGGGAATGGTGGTGGTTGGAAAGGTGGCCATCCAAAGCATGTCTTTGTGATGAAAGGTAACACAATGCAGCTGCTTGCTCTCAGTTCTACCACATTTCAAGCTGAGAGGTGCTCCATGGGTGGAGCATGGCTGATCACATGCATATATCCATAGATTTTGGGCCATTCCTAGATTTACTAAAGCTAGTAAACTTGGAAATGCGTCAAAATGATAAGCAAGGTGTAACAAGAAGAAATATCTATACTTCTCTTCACTATTTTCTCTTTCCATGTTTGCTGCATTCTGCAGCATACACAGAAAGAGGAAAATGCCTCTAAGGATTATTTTTGTGCACAAAAGCAATCCTGCCTGTAACTCAGTACCCTTAAGGTATGGTGCAAGGGGGCATGCATTGGCCCTAGGCTGCACACAATGCACCAGGGCTAGGAGAAAGAAGAAATGAACCCTATCTTAGTAAATATAGAGACTTTCTGCTCTCTACCTTTCATGCAGTGCAGCACAGCAAATCTCCTTACTGCCCTGCATTGTGTGAAAGATTAATAACTATGTCCCGGGATGTAGTAGTTGGAAGAATGAGGTCTGAAACACAAGAAGACTCAGGAAGGAATGTCAGTATTCAAAAGAGAAACAATTGGATTTTTAAGTTCTTTATGTGTTTTCTTTTGGATAACAAGGGGCCATGAGGAAAGTCTTGTGGCATGAATTATGTTTCTTTATGTTCGATATGCACGAATACTTATTTCTTCTTTGTGATATTCAACATTTCTTGGCTTGAATATATGACATGACAAATGAGAAAAATGCTCTTAGTAATCAACAATAACATGATGAAAATGGTCTGCATGTCGTAATGCTAAATAATTGTAAGATACCCATGGTAGATGACAGTTGTCCATTCTTCTGTTGTGAGTTGAATTGTAACTATGCATCCTTTCCCTTAGCTACCTGTTCCCTGCTGCTCAGCCAGTATGGCTGTGATGTAGTGGTATGCTGGAGTGCTTGGGGATGTAATGGAATACTGGAGTGCCTGATGTGGTTGAAAGAGTGTCAATTGGAGTGTGTGGGCTGAGCAGCAAGGGGGCCGCTCTTGGTGGGGCTATCTGATACTTACTTACCATCTTAATAATCCTGTAACTAAGTCTTACTAAACCTTATTCTACAATCCACTCTATGGCCGCCTGGACTTTCTTCACTTTACATCAATGGCAATGATTTAGGCAAGAAACCATACGTGTGAACTGAAGAAACTACTGAGGAATCTTCAAGGAACTTTAAAAGAAACTAAGACAACTACAGAAGAAACTAAGAACTATACAGAAGAAATTAAGTGAAGAATACTAAGTCAGAGTGAAACAGAGCATCCTGCAGCCCAACCGGTGTCCTCTCCATTGGACAGCCCACAGCCAGGATATGGATCTGTATTTACAAGGACTGGTATCATTCATGGGAATGGAGGTAACCTGTGGAGCACTTTGGTTGTGAATCTGCAGCATTATATGAGAACCGGCAATGGCGTTTGATTGAAGTGATCTGGCGACTTTTATGTCAACTGGTGACATTTATTTGGATTGAAGTTTCAAGTGAATGGTGTCTAGTAGGTGTGTGCGTTTTGGCGGTTGTGTATCCTAGGGTTGAGGGTAGGATTGTGTGCCCTAGCTAGTGTAGATGTGGTACTTTAAGTTCCTGTGTGCAGAAGGGGGTGGGTAAGGGTGTTACACCTCTGAGGTGTCCTTTCTTCTCAAAGTTCTGCATAGTACCACAATGGTGTAATGTTGATGTATTGTATGTCTTAGGACTATTTTGTTTTCCTTTACTTCTTTGGTCCTTTCAATTTGCCAATAGTTATTTTTAACCTGTAAGTCCTTCTCTTGTGCTCATTATATTGTATGATGTGTATTTTCATTGTACATTGTTTTACATTGTTGATTGTTTTCCTTAAGGGAAGGAGATGTGTTGTGACTTGAATTGTTATTATGCATCCTTTCCCTTAGTTCCCTCCTGCTCAGCCAGTATGGATGTGATGTAGTGGAATGCTGGAGTGCTTGGTGATGTAATGGAATGCTGGCATGCCTGATGTGGTTGAGAGTATGTCAGTTGGAGTGTTTGGGCTGAGCAGCAAGGAGTCTGCTACTTGCCATCTTAATAATCCTGTAAGTCTTATTAAACCTTATTCTACAATCTACTCAATGGCCACCTGGACTTTCTTCCCCTTACAACAATGGCAACGATTTAGGCAAGAAACCACATGTTTGAACTGAATAAACTACTGAGGAATCTTAAAGGAACTTTAAAAGAAACTAAAACAACTACAGAAGAAACTAAGAGCTATAAAGAAGAAATTCAGTGAAGAATTTGTAAGTCAGAGTGAAACAGAACGTACTGCAGCCCCACCAGGGTCCTTTCCATTGGACAGCCCATAGCCAGTACGTGGATCTGTATTTAAATGGACTTGTATCATTCGTGGGTATGGAGGTAACTTGTGGAGTACTTTGGTTGTGAATCTGCAGCATTATATGAGAACCGGCAGCGGCATTCGATTGAAGTGATCTGGCGACTTTTATGTCAACTGGTGACATTTATTTGGACAGAAATTTCAAGTGAATGGGGATATGGACGTAATATTTTGTGGATTTTTTTACAAAAATCTCTGCTGGTGTGGGAAATCTGTATCAGCATCCTGTACCACGTTCTGATGCCCTGTCAACTGCACTGCGGAACTCGCGGTGAGGCCTTGTCAACTACACTGCGGAGCCCGCGCTGCAAAGTCCTTTTCACTGCACCATGGAGCTCACGTTGTGAGGTCCTGTCAACCACAACTGCGGAGCTCGCACAGTGAGGCCCTGCAAACTGACTTACTGCTGGAGTTGCAGCATGAGAGAGAACCGTGAGCTCAAGAGGGCATAAGCCGAGGCATCATCCTTGTTTCTATGATGACCACATTAAGGAGATGAAAGGCTCTGATCCCTGTAGAGCACTATCTGAGGTCACAGGTGAGGCAGACGTACATATGTAGTTGTGCTGACAGCATCATGGTCATTTAGAACTTTGCAGCATGACTTGGAGAATGCGTAGGCAAAAGACTGGAATGCTGACCTAAGTGGAGCACATCTAGCCTTTAGTGATGCACTGCGTCAATGGAAATCACAGCAGTGCTCGCAACAATGTTCATTGGTTCCAGTGTCTTCAGATATTTTATCAGCTGTGTGGGGCTCCAGTGAAATCATGTTATTTCAGATATTCCAGGCCTTGCGGAGGTCTTTTGTCTCTCCAGGTGCCGGGGATTTTTGAGGGATATCGGGTGAGAGATCGCTCACCAGGGGAACTTGAAATGTTTTTGTGATTTTTAATACTTGCCATCCCATGTTTACTACTGATGCTCCATTACATACATTTCTAATTCTCTTGTTATTCTACTGCCATGTTTATTTGATGCCATATCCAATTTATGCCTATGTTGATTTTTGTGAATGTCTGATTTCCTGTTTTCCTGCTTTTGTGGATGTTAAGTGCTGATCTGAATGTACTACATATACTGCATGCCGGTATTGCATGCTAAGTGGTTGTTTATTGATGCTATCATTAATTTCCTGCCTACATACATTATGTCATTCTTTTGTGTGCTGTATGGATGAGTTATCATTTATTTTGTGCTGTTTTATTTTACCCCTAGTTTTGTAGGGTGTGTGGCATTGGTTATACAGACATTTGTTGAGCGAGGGTCGTGTATACGCTTGTACTGAGTTGTAGGGTTGTGTACCCTATTGCTGCGTTGTAAGACTGTATACCCTAGTGCTGTGTTGGAGGGTCGTGTAGCCTACTGCTGTGTGGTAGGGTTGTGTACCCTAGTGATGTGTTGTAGGGTTGTATACCCTAGTGCTATGTTGTAGGAATGTGTACCCTAGTGAGGTGTTGCAGGTTTGTGTGCCATAAAGCAGTGTTGTAGGGTTATGTACCCTAGTGCGGCGTTGTAGGGTTATTTACTCTAATGCGGTGTTGTAGGGTAATGTACACTAGAGCTGTGTTGTAGGGTCATGTGCCCTAGTGCTGTGTTGTAGGGTTATCTGCCCTAGTGCTGTGTTGTAGGGTTGTGTACTCTGGGGTGCGTTGCCTGAGACCGTTTGTCTTGTCTGGCATACAGTTTGTGTGTGCATTGCAAGGTTGTGTACCCTAGTGTGCATTGCCTGAGACTCTTGTCCCGTCAGGCGTACTGTATGTGTGTGCATTGCCTGAGACTTTTTGTCCAGTCATAGGTACAGTTTGGATGTGTGTTTTAGGCTCCTGTATACCAGTGTGCGTTGCTTGAGACTCTTGTCATGTCATGCATATAGTAGGTGTGTGCGTTAAGGGGTCGTGTACCCTAGGGTTATATGCACAATAGAAGGGAATGGTTCAGGGGCTAGCAATAGGTCAGAAGAAGCAGCAGGATGCAGAGGTAAACATAGACATTAGCTTCATGTAATTATTTTTCATTTTCAAAACCTCACAAATATTGAAAAACATTACAGTGTAACCTAATTTACAAATGATCAAAGTCTGGCAAATGGTATTTTGCTTGATGTATTTCTAGCTTTGCCAACAACTTTTAATTTTATTTATATTTTATGTCTGCTATACTTACTTAAAGGGGATTTCAACCAGCTCTCTTCATCCATTGGCCTGTCATTGTGTCATTTACATTTTTCTTCCACTCACTTTAGCATACGGAATGGGGCTTCATTTTGCTTTTTTACAGTAAGCACATCCTCACACAAGGTAGTTTTCCTTCACAGACAGTGTTTTTGTTTTCAATGTGATATTTTTGTGTTGCCTTTGTCTTTGGAGCCAGATGTGATAGCAGGACACTTTCTATGAGCTCTTCATGCACAGAGCACATCCCAGCTTTATAATTTCCTGTCTCCTGCAAATGCTGTTGTAAATTGCTTTGAAGTGTTCTTTGATCATCTGACTCCTACTTTTTAACACATATCAAATTGGGTCCACATGAAACTGTTCTGTTAAGAATTATCCTCTTATTACTATGCACACAGTACACTAAGCAGAACAAGTTTATTCTGGACTCGCTATCACAAATGGTTCTGAAATAAACTTTGCACAGGAAGAAAAACAGACTTTATTGGGTTTAATTTGCAGAAATTGTAACACTTTTTCTTCACTTGCATGTTTGTTTTCTTTCCTTCTTTCGAGCTTTTTCTCTCCTTCCTTGTTTCTTTCCTGCCTTCTTTCTTCCTCAAGTTCTTTCTTTTTTATTTCCTTCTTTCCTTCCTTCATTCCTTTTATATCTATCTTTCTGTCTTCCTTTCTTGCATCGCTTCTTTCTTTTCTCTCTTATTTCTTTCTTTTGTGCATTTTTTAGTTCCTTCTTTTTTCTTTCCTTAATTTCTCCTTTCCTTTTTTCTTTCTTAAGGGCAAGAGGCTGCAAGCCAATGGCATAGCAAATGATTTTTTCAGGTCTGTATTAGCCAAGACCTTTTGATTACAAAAATAAATTATGTGTATGATATTGTTATTTATATGAGGTTGCAGTCACACTTCATATGTTAGTCTGTAATCATGCAATCCGCATTTTCTTCCACCCACTCCAGCATGCATCAATGAAGTGCATCAGTCCACTTCAGTCATTGGCTGACTTCACTATGAGTTATGGTTTGCTGCCCTTACACAAGGGCATCATCCCATAATGCATCCATACACAAAGTATTTCCCTTCAGTGCCAAGGAATACTATGGTAATGTGTGATTTCTGAGGCCAAATTTCATTTTTGCCATTAGATAATGTATTTCATCAGAAGGATGAAGTGCCAGCAGCCTTCCAAATAATAATGTTTTGCAAAAACACAACTAAACAAGAATTGCCAAAAGGCTGGCAGTCAATGCAAGACCAATTGGCTATGCAAATGCTTGTTTTATCTCTGAACAAACAGAAATTTATGTTAATAAAATAAAACTTTAATTTGTTACATTTTTAAATATATATTTTTTCTAACTTACTTTAGAATTTGTTGTTTGTTATATTGGTTCAACAATCTCGTCTTTCAGCAGCTCTCACAACATCATGCATCATGTGTGGTTCTTGAAGGGGCTGTATGTCATTGTTAGACCTGGCACCTTGGCGTGAGTCTCCCTTCCACTTTTTATCGCTGTGCCTCTTGTGTTTTGCTGGTGTTAGCTGCTCAGAGCGCTGTGCCACTGCCAACCAGTGCCACAGTGCAAGTGCTCCCTATTTAAAATGTATATGTTTGTGATTGGAGTATTTGGTTTACTGTCAGACCCCAGTAAAGTGCACCAGGAGTGCACAGGGCTTGTAAATACAAATGCCGCTGGTGGGCTTGCAGCATTGGTTGTGCCACCCACAGAAGCGGCCTGGTAAAGTGTGTCTAAGGTCTGCCACTGCAGAACCTGCGTGCAGTCTGGTACTGTCATGCTGACTGGCAAGTGCATCCACTTGCCAGTCCCTAAACCTTCCCTTAACTTCATGTTAGTAACCCCTATGGTAGGCCCAAGGGCAGGGTGCATTGTAAACATAAGGTAGGACAAGCCCTGATGTGTGTGGCATGTCCTAATAGTGAATTAGAGCCATTTCCGTTTTTCAGTATTGTAAGGCTACCCTGTTCTCATAGGCCAGAATGGGCTGTTAGAATTGTTACATCCTATGATCCTAACAGACCCAGGGAACATGGTAGAAAATCGAGTTTAGTATGCCTGGACTCAGAATAATAAAATACATCTGTTAGCAAGGTTTATTTTAATGTTCTGTGTTTGCAAACACCACTTTTAGAAAGATGGCCTTTGCTTGCCTAACCATTTCAGCTCGCCTCTGCGCTGATGTGTATCTGCTGTCTGGCTTCTGTGAGTGACAGGGCTGGGGAATCCCAGAGGGGCAGGGCTAGGTAGCCTGGTGGTGAATAGAGAGATTGACATATAGATGGGTGGGAGGAGTACACCTGGACTCTGAATAGGGCTGTGCTCTGCCACCACAATGCTGGCTCCACCCCCTGTGGAGCGTCTGATGACTCTGCCCTGCACACTGCATCGCATCAACAAAGTGCTCCAGAACTGGACTGAACTAGGCAAGGGCCCCCCTGGCCTGAGAGAACAAAAGATTTGTGGTATAAATGTAGGAGCCCTGCTCCTAAGAAATTAGATCCTGTCCTGCCAAGAAGAAACCTCTGTCCGAAGAGAAGGAACCAGGAAAGCTGCATGGAGGAGTACTGTCCCTGCATTGGTTGCCTTGCTGCTGAAGAAGAGGAAGAAAAGACCAAAGAAACTTTTATTTGACTTGTGCTAAGCCTAATCTATATATATAAAGTACTATTTTTGATATATCCCAGTGTGGAGTCCATTTGTGGGGTTGTCACTGAGTTACTGTGTGTGTGTTCACAAATGCTTAACCTAAACACTCTGAGATAGGCCTTGTCTGCTCGCGCCAAGCTACCTAGAGGGTGAGCAGGGGTTATTGTTGGAGTGTAACCCTTTACCCTGACTAGAGGAAAGGTTCCCTGCTTGACACAAGTACCAACCTGTGCCAACCAGAGAACCCGGATTCTAACAGTCATCATCATCTAAGTCATCATTAGCAGGGTCAATGGGAAGTTCTCTACATGTTGTGTAAGACAGCACACCATGCTATGATTTTTACAAGTCTCAGAAGCTCACTGCAATGCTCCACCATGTTGTATAGGGACCAAAACCTCCTTTTTAGTAAGTAGACCAAATGTGCGTCCCACCAGTGAACATGCTCTTTTGTGAGCTATTTTGTACCTCCTCTCTCTTGGTGTATGGGGAAGCATGTACAGGGCCAAGAAACATAGGGGCACATACTCAAGGATCTATCGCCGAGTTATCGGCATTTTAGCGCAGCAAAGGTCGCGATGAATTTATTGCCATATTCACAAGCTGGTGCAAACAGCCGCTATCACCAGTCTTCCGGCGATAGGATCTTCAAAAAACATCGCCACGGATGACCCCGGCAACTATCGCTAATGAGATACAAAGCAGGAGTTCCCGAGCAAAAAGCAGCGAAAACACCACTCCACAACATTCTCAACGACCAGCCAGATTGGCGATTAGATCCCAAAAAAAACAGATAAGGCACGTTAGCAGCAGGAAACTAACACCTGCTCTGACCTGGTGTAAAGTCGGACAACAACCGGCAGCAGCCAAGGGAGCACAGCCCATAGCCAAACATGAAGAACAACAGATGCCCCCGAGCAACTGAACATGCAGCCCGGAGCCCCAATAGGGCAACAACACCCACTGCCACCACCCCCAGGACACCACCCCCCAGACCCTACCCCCCTCCCTTTGGACAAAGATAATGCACATCAACACCACAAAACCATGAACCAAACAAATCGCCTGAAGGCGCACAACTACAACACCTATCATACAGGTGCGTCCAGAAAAACGGAAACCATACTTCCAAATCATATAATCCAAATACAAACTTTATTACAGATTAAACAAAAAAATAACAATCTTGAAGAGGCACAGTGGGTCTTCTCTGGGCAATCTGTAAGTCACAGCCTGCAAGACAGAAATACAGATAAGAAGGTGTGTCATGCGCCCATCAAAGTACAGAGAGAGAGAGCGAAAGAGAGAGAGAGAGAGAGAGGGGGAGAGAGAAAGAGAGAGAAAGAGAGGGAGAGAGAAAGAGAAAGAGAAAGAGAGGGAGAGAGAAAGAGAAAGAGAGGGAGAGAGAGGGAGAGAGAAATAGAGGGAGAGAGAGGGAGAGAGAAAGAGAGGGAGAGAGGAAGAGAGGGAGAGGGAAAGAGAGATACAGAGAGGGAGAGAGAAAGAGAGAGAAAGAGAGGGAGAGAGAAAGGGAGAGAAAGAGAAGGAGAGAGAGGGAGAGAGAGAAAGAGAGGGAGAGAGAAGGAGAAAGAGAGGGAGAGAGATAGAGAGAGAGAAAGAGAGGGAGGGAGAGAGAGAGAGAGAGAGAGAGAGAGAGAGAGAGAGACAGAGAGGGAGAGAGAAAGAGAGGGCGAGAGGGAGGGAGAGAGAAAGAGAGGGAGAGAGAAAGAGAAAGAGAAAGAGAAAGAGAAAGAGAGAGAGAGACAGAGACAGAGAGGGAGAGAGAAAGAGAGGGAGAGAGGGAGAGAGAAAGAGAGGGAGAGAGAAAAAGAGAGAGGGAGAGAGAGTGCAGACACTGCAGACCCAGGCCTCACTGCTCACCTGCAGTCACCGGTGTGTCTTCAACCACAAGCCAGCACACACTCCAGTCCCCCAGGTCCCTCATCTGAAACAGTTGCTAGAGACATGAATGGCAGATTCCATTCAGCAGCACACGCCATCCACGCTTGCCCCCCCCCTGTGCACACAGGCTGCTGCACCCCAGCCCCTCCCGCCGCCCAGCCGAGATTGCCCGCCTCTGCGCAACCAGGCCTCCCTGCTCACCTTCCGCCACTGGCGTGTCTCCAAGAGGGCCCACTGCGTGCCGGAGAGAGGCCAAAACCTGGGGCCTGTGACCATGGCACCCTCCACATCATGCAGCCCCACACCGCGGGCCACCAGATCACACACTTGATTCTGGGTCTTGATTTCGCTATGGCAGAGAACATATCAGTGCACCAGGCCTCATCGCAGGCTGCACACGCGCTCAGCCCTATAGGTGCCACTAACTCTGTGAATGGCTAGGTGTCACCACATGGAGGTAGGCCAGCACTGCCCGCTGGCTCAGGCCTACACTGCGGTCCAGCAGGGCTCACACTAATGCCACCATTCCGGACCGCCAGGACGGCGCATCATCACAGGATGTACACCCGCTCAGCACTTAAGGTGCCTCTACCTCAGTGCACCGAAAGACATGGACCCCTGGACCCTTTATGATTGAGTCCCGTGGTGCGGACGCCATCAGGTCACCCCCGGCACTGGGCAATGTGCTGTGCCCAGGCCCTAGGCCCTCAGACAGACATGATAACCACACGGAGACACCCAGTTACAGAGTGGAAATGGTGTCCAGCACGTGCGCCAGGCCCTTTTTATCGGCAGGGTCACATGTCCTTTGATGCCTGTGCCGGATGGGTGTGGTGTCGGTGTAAACCAGCCGTGAGGGAGTGGCTGTGGCATGCTGACAACTAGACCTGTAAGCAGCAGATTCCTGCAGGGAAGAGGACCTAGGACATGTAGCTTTGTTGTCCCCCCCTGTGAGCGTAAGTGGAGTGGGATGGCCTGACGTATGCCAGTCTGGTGTAAGGGTGTGAACAATGACCCCGGGGCTCTGGGCGTGGTTCCAATCATGGCTGGACAAGCAAGTCACTAGTGCGTATGTCTCCGTTCTAGTATCGATGCCACCCGGCATGCAATCGGCAATGTGTTACCCTGTGACCCAAGTCCCACAACATGAGCAACATGGACGTGAGGTGAAATCATTGGCCCTACATGCATCCATACCTCCACACTTGCACGATCATAGAGATGACACATCGGTGTGAAAATTAATGTTTAATGCACGTTCTGTGGAGTGTTGCAGCTGGGGCACTACAGGGCCATGCAAACCCCACTTACGATTGTTAGCCCGTGGAGGGCCAGCCAGAGTCCTTCAGAGAATGACAAGTACATCAGTACAGGAATTCAGTCTGCAGTCTGATAGCTGTGTCATTGGTGACCAAACAGAATATGGCAGTCCATGTTGAGGTCCAAGTGTAACAGAGTGCATCGGGGGCAGTGGTAGGTGATGATGCAGAGGGCAGAACCAAGCAGAAACAGGCCATATGGCGGAGATGAATGCTACTGCTTCCTTCTGACCACGAGGCAGATTCATCCGCATCTCCGTCCTCTGCTGTTTCATGTGCCTCACATGTGGGTGGTGGTGTTCTGTCTCCAGCACTGTGTGGCAGTGACACCTCAGGGGCTGGACGAGGAATTTCCGCAACACACTGTGTGGCACTAACACATCAGGGGCCGGAGATGTGGATGGAGTGGTAGCAGCAGCATGCATCAGCGCCAGGCCTCATGGCAGCAATGCCATGAGGAGGGTCTTTATGGCATTGAGGGACCCAGCTACCTTTCCGCGCGTGTCCACTCCATGTTCTCCATGAGCCTCCGCATGAGTTCCAACACCCGGGTGAGCTCGCTGGAGCCACTCTGACTAGACAGTTGTTCTTGTCGCAGAGTCAGGACTCTGGCGATGTCAGCCATGGTTCGTTGGAGGGCATGGAGCGGGCTGTCTGTGTCCGTTAGGGACTGTGAGTGGTCCCTGATGGGACTTAGACACCCACGTTGGGCTCTGGGGCATGGTTTGTTCGCAGATATGCTATGCCCACTTGTGCATGTGTGCCATTGTGCCCATTTCAACCCGTCCCTCCAGTCCCTGGTCGTTACTCACCCTGTTGCTTTTGTGTCCAGTCATGTTGAGCAGTGTCCGGCCTGCCAACTCCTGCCACCGTCTCCCCACTGATGACTGTGGACACCATTTCCTCCATCTCGTCCAGCTTCTCCTGTGGCACTGGGCTCCCACCTCCAGTCTGCATTGCTGCCTTCCGGTTGCTTGCGAGTTTCTGCTTGGTTTTGCGCTTGACATAATTTCAGCTTCTCTTGACCTCTTCCATTGTGCTCTTCAGCACTCCAACTGCATTCACCTTGTCCACGATGGTCTGCCATATTCCATTTTTAGTTCCCAGTGACACAGTGGAGGTGACGAACAGTAGTGGATGGTGTGCTATCACCTCCGTTATCAGGATCCTGTTTTCCTGCGGATTGAACCTTTTCTTCCTACTCTTCTTCTCCTTGCCCTTCCCTGATGCCGAGGTCCCAGGCTGGTCCTCCGGGGGGCTTGTGGGGTTCTGGTTGTCCTCTGCACTTGCTCCAGCTGACTCCATTGTGCTTCGCTGTTGTTTGGCTTTTGTATGTGTTTTTTTCCAACTTTTGTAGTGCATTTTCTCACATGTTGCGTGGGGATTGGAGGCCAGTGGCTGGAATTCGCTGATATTTTTATCGCGATTTGCGTCATCGCCGCATTTTTTGCATTGGTGTTTCGCATTTTTGCGGCGTCACGTTGATTTTAACGCATTCATTTGATGCGTTGTGGTGGGTCTATCGCATGGTGATGCCGTGTTGTGAATACCACATTAACACGGTGTTATTTTCCCGCAATATACTGCGATGTGAAGAGTTGCGTTCAGCTACTTTTACACGTTCTTGAGAATTTCCCCTTAGTCTAATCGCATATGCACTGTCCTCTACAGCAGTAATGTTCCAATTCTTTAATGTCTCTCAGGATATCAGTCTAAAGTTCTGTGACAAGACAGTCTAAATTACATGCTACCTGTATGTTAGGGTAATGCTGGCATTTTCAATTGTGATACAGGTACTCTGTTGTAAATGGTGGATATATGAGTATGTTTATACCGTCTACACATCCACTGTTAATAAGGAATTGGGCTATGCGACAGAGGTTTCACACAGTGTCTTGCTAGTCCTGTTAGGGGTTTAGGAAGGACATTTGTATATGTATATTACTAAGAAATGCATCCGAAAAATGCCCAGACACGTGAAAAAACCCTTTGAGATATTCTGCCTGCAACATCCACAATACCCTGATAACTCCCTCATGTCAGTAGGTGAGAACCAGTCACCTGAACATTGGTAGATATAGCCTGACTATGCAGGCTGCTTATGCTCAAAATAAGGCTTACTCAGTTATTTTGTCAAAAATTACTCGCCTGCTCAAACTATACTTTCCATTCACTTCCTCTTCACTTAGTCAAACACAGTGACACACTGCTTAAATACATTCTCGTTTCTCCTGCTCCTTTGCTGAAGTCCTGAAAAGTGCATCATAGACATCATTGTATAGAGGTGGGCTGTCATTGTGAAAAAGTGTAATGCATTCTGGGTCTCCTCGCATGTTTTCTACCTGTTTACCACCTGCTTCCACTTGGTGATAAGGGACATGCGCAAAATCAGCATGGTGTGAGTACTTTGCCAGATACCAACGTTTTAAACGTATTACTTGTAAATCAAGTAAGAAATAATAATGTATTAATAGTTAATTAAAATCATTCAATATAAAATCACAATTCTATACATAAAGTTCAGTCAGTAAGACAATTCCACTGCAGTGTCGCAATAAACCCCATTATAGTGGCACGTTTTTGGTGAAGTGCAGTTAGTTTCTTGTTCAGTGTCAGTAGCACAAATATATGGTTTAGTTTCAATTCTTGGGTAAATATTCTGCCCATTTTCTGTGTATTTAAAAAAAATATTTATACATTTTGTTTATCTGAGCATGCTGTATTTTGTTGCAGCCCAAGCACAATGATATTGCTGATGAACAAGTTCTTACATTGGCTTCACAAGATTTGGAATGCAGGTTTCTTTCAGTTTCAAAGGCTGGACAAACACAAAGCACACAAGCTATTCACTGTTTATAGCATGTGCAGAACAGACATGCCTGGAGAGGATGAGGAGGTTTGCTATATTAACTCAGCTCTTGTTCGAGCTTTGGATGAATAGGCCCCTTAGAGGGTTTGGTGAAAATAAATCTCCCCTCTGCTACCTGGTTCTCTTCTACATTACAAGAAGAAAAAGGTAAATGTAAATGGCCTGAAAGGAACTAGAGACAGAGTTAACTATAGGAGAAGAAGATGACCTATAAATTAGCACTTCAGAATTTAAAATATTAAGAAGGCGAAAGCTGAGGCCTTCGCCAAGCAAATCGAAAATGCAGACAATTCTCCAAAACATTTTTCTAGGTAGTCAGTTTCTTTCTAAATCCAGAAGCAGGAAAACAGACTATTGAGGCTTCCAAAAACCTATGCGACAATCTGTCACTATAATTATCAAGATAAGGTGGAAAATATCCAAACCAATTTTGTAAATGCTAATGGTGGGAGGTGCTTGAGGTCAGATCTGGGTGAACAAACTTTGTCAGATGGTATCAAGTTAGACGCCTTCAGGAAGATCTGATTTAGAATCCGCCATTCTTACAGCCAGGTTGAATATTTGCCCCCCTAGTATCTTAAAATGGGCTATACCACCCATCAATGTTCGGATAGACACCCTGTTTTACCTATCGTTGTGAGGTTCTGTAGCGATCCGAACCCGTGTGTTCGGTATCGTAGTACTGACACGATTTTGGTACCAGTGAACCGTAAATGATCCATTGAGTATGTGACAGTGTTTTCGCTGTGCTACGAGCATGGATTCACTGAGAAATAGGGCATTCTGTTGTAAATTCATAGCATCCATCATAGATACGGCATCCATTTTGTTTCTTGCCCTCACATAGTCAATGGACAAGCAATGACCCTGGTTGAATCACCTTGTTAAGGACACGTAAGCTTTAGTCCAAGGAAGCTGATGCTGCGTGACTAGGCAGAAGCTACCTCCCTTGCCTGAGGCCAATCATGCTATACTGGTTCTTGTGTTCGTTGGCCTGATCACGATTAGGAGGCAGAAGACAGTAGCCATGCCCGTTTATGACCCACAAGCATCTCTTATCCTACTTATCAATCTTTCACACCTGGCTCCGCTCCTCTCCTTCTGGGCTTTTACTATGGGGAGGATACAATTTTTATGATGGGGAGGATCGGTCGAAGAATGGAAAACTGACATGAAGACTTGATCGAACACTGGAAACTTACAAATAATTATCGTTTGGTATATGTTTATTGTTTGTTTGGGATACCGGGCTAGGCATGAAAGATATTTTTGCAATGCTGCCTGAGGACACATTTGGTGTATTTAAGGAGCGACCCACTTTATACAATTTGAACAGTCTCCTAGATTCTGCCTTTGTGTGGTTCCTACGACTTCTGTGTCCCTGCAGTAAATAAACCTTGGTCTCTGACGCCACCATCGAGAAGCCCGTGTCTCTGTTTATTTGTGCACCAAGGCAGGAAGGAACTCAGGGGTCTTTTGGGTGTTGTTTCCCTGACACCTCTGGACTCTAGGAAAGTCCAGAACCTCATTTGGCGCCCAAGTTGGGCGACGTCAACCGGTACCGGTCCAAAGCCTTAAGATTTCGAGGAGCTTCGTGTGAAGATTCCGGAGGGGGGTACCCCGCTTCATCGATCTCTGTATGTCGTAAAAGTGGCCCGACGATCTCTTCCACGAGGGTTCCCGCTCCCAGACGGCTACAGAGGACCGCTGCCCTGACTGTCGCCCTGTCTTGGACCCGAGGTGCAGACCTTAGTACGGCGAGACGTAGGCGGGTTCTCCTTGGTGACGTCTTCGACATTTCAGTTAAGTATTAAGTGGGTCGCACCCAGTTTGGTTGCTCTTAGTTGCTCTTGTAAGGATTTATCACTGGTTGCTCTTGTTCGGATAATCCTTTTTGCTCTCTGGGTACGTTTATTTTGGATTTGTAGATTATCACTGGTTGCTCTTGTTAAGATAATCTTTGGTTTGGTATTGGTTCATTTGGTAGGCCTAAGTTCTTTGCGCATTTTGGTTAGAATTTGTCTTTAGTTTGTAATGGCTAGCCGTAGTAATTGTTTCCTGTCCTGGTTAAGTTGCAACAGGGATTCCCGGTTGGAGGACTCGTGTCCGGTTCCTCCGATCGGAACTCCTACATATGAGCTCTATTGTAAACATGGTGTGGGTCCTATCACTTATAATGGAGTGTGGGTCCGTTACACCAGGAAAGATGGTGTCCTTAGTTGGCCACCACATGGTAGCTTTGAAACTAAAATTCTAGACAATCTAGAAGTGAAGTTGTTTACAAAGAAAGCCCGGCCGGCAATGTTCGATTCTTTTCGCTTTTGGCGTAAAGAAGCTAGACATAGAGAAATTAGAAAATGAAGAAGGAACAGAAAGAGAAAGGGTTTTACTTTAATGCAGTCTGCTAGGCAGTTGCCTGTCAACGAAACTGAAAAAGCAATAGAGGTAGCGAATAGAGAACATAATTAGGCGATTGACAAGTGCTACCCTGCCTTGCCATCGTGTCCTGCTAAGCCAATAGAGGACTTTGAAAAGGATCCCCTGTTGTCTTACCTATTGAGATCACCTCCACCGTATGCACAGGGTATTACAGCACCACAGTTACCACCTGTTGTGCAACCGGCTGCTGGTCAGCCTGGAATAGTTGTTCCTTTTCCTTTGATTCAAGCTCCTATTCTTCCTGTGGTTAATGTTCCTCCGGCACCCCCTCTACCTGGGTTGCCTATTCCGCCTTTGCCTGACGTTTCGCAAACTGCTTTACCTACTACTTCTACCCTTACAATTTCATCTGCTCCAGCTTCCTTGTCCCCGAACTCTGTAAACATTCTGACTCCGCTTTCTGTTCGTCGGAAAATAACTGACTCTGTAACTAATATCTTAACTCCTCTCTACAGGTCTTTAATTAAGACACCCGTTTCTGACTCTACACAGAGACGTAGTCAGCTTCCTGGTCCCCAGGAACGAGGAATATTAGATTCAACAGCTCTTAGGTGGATGTCGAAAGCTGTGAAGTATGATGCACGAAGAGTGTTGGATACATTTATGCAATGGAATGAACCAACTCAGCGTTATGTCTTTGACGTGATGTGTTCCCTTTTGCGTGAGGAATGGGATGATGATGACTTAGATTCCGTTCCCGCTGACTTGATACATATTCAGAGAAGGTTCGCTGCAGGAATGGTAATAGGTTCGGAAGTAAAGGAAGCGATAGAACTGATTTTAGCATACAGGTCTGATTCTCCTCTTCGAGCACCAAGGGACTCTGATGGTTCTCTGATTACTAGGAAGAAGCAAGGTCAGTATCCGATGAGGGAAGTTCCGCCGATATGGCGCGATGCAGTTCAAGCTGATGCGGCTAATAATATTTTAGCTGCTCCAGCAAATTTCCATAGAGTGTGGATACACATCCCTTGGAAGCGGGCCGAAGTATTAGCAGTAAAACAGGCGTTGCCGGACCCGCGTAAGAATCCTGCTGGGTATTATAAAGAGTTAACCCAGACAGTTCAAGCGTGCGTCATGAATTTGGCAGACATCGAAATGCTATTTGGCAATGTAGTGCCACAGCCTATATGGGCCAAAATTCGCCATGAGAATCACCAAGTTGCCTTAGGAGGTGATTGGCCAGCTATTGTAGCGGCAGATGCACAACGAGTTGGTGGTGCTAAACCTGAGCCTCTGATTGCTGCTTTGCCTGGCAGAATAATCAATTTGATGAAAATGCTGATGCCAGCGTTACGGGTCAATTGGGATAAATTATCTGCATGCAAGCAAAAGAAGGACGAAAGCGTCTCTGATTTCTTCACTAGATTTGAAGAGACCTTCGTAGACCACAGTGGGCAAGATATGAGTACTGAGGGAGGTCAGAGGTTGTTTGTCGACAAGTTTGTGTTTAATTTATTGCCTGAGCTTAGTAACAAGTTGAAGGATTCTGAGAGTGCATGGGCGGTGTCGACGACAGCACAGATACTCGCAACTGCTCAGTATTACGAAAATAGAGAAAAAGAAGAGAAGGAAAAGTCAGAAAAGAAGACAAAAGACTTGAAAACTAAAGTTCTTTTGCAACAGGCGTATCCGCCTCGCTCGAATCAGTCAGATTCACAGCAACGGCCCCAGTTTCAGCAACAGCCACAATTCCAGCAAGGGATGTCCCAAAGATTTGACTATGGTTTTCCCCGACAACAGTTAGCATGGAATCAGTGTGCCTATTGTAAAAAGGAGGGTCACTATAAGAATGAGTGTCCAGTTCTGCACTCACAAACTAGTGGTGTCCCAGCTCAGAGAGGTCGTGGTGGGTTTATGCAAGCTCTTAGAGGTAGAGGACGTGGTACTATGCCTCCACAGACTGATCGCCCATCAAATTATTAATTCGATCAGCGAAATGTACAATCTACACAATCAGGTAGATCTCCCCAATACCATGTTGAGGATTATTATGAAGGTAGTGAAGAAGTTCAGCAAAGTGAGTACTAGGACAGCCACAGGCAGAGAGAGGGAGTAGTATCAGTTCCAGTTGATCAGAGTGGACCTTATGTCGCAGTAGCTACATCAGGCGTGATTGAACCGTTTCTGTTGGATACTGGTGCAGCAAAAAGTTCAATTATGCACGCGAAACTCCCTGGCGCACCTTTGTCTGGCTCAACGGACATTTCAGTAGGTTTCTCTGGCGCCCCTGTTCACAACCCTGTTTCTGGTCCTCTGTCAATTTCTGTTGGGCCATGTCAACTAGAAGCACCCCTTATTCTGACGACCGGTTGTAATGAGAATCTGTTTGGTTTAGATCTGTTGAAACGCCTGCATGCGACATTGTACTGTTCTCCTTCGGGAGTACAGCTCACGTTGGGTAAGAGAGTCATCTCTCCAATGTACTTGTCGATGGATAAGCTCCCACCGGAGCTGCGTTCTCTCCCTGATGATCTTTGGGCGACTGGACCTAATGATGTAGGTCTTCTGGAAATTCCCCCTTATGTGGTGAGTCTGAAGGCAAATGTTAGATTCCCACGAATCCCACAGTATCGGATTTCAAATGAAGGTGAACGTGCGCTTTTACTGATCGTGCAAGATTTGATACAGAAAGATGTGATAGAAGAAACTAGAGGAAATGTCTGCAATAGTCCTGTTCTGCCGATTTTGAAACGCACTGACCCTTCCAAACCTCCAATCTACAGATTTGTGATTGACCTCAGAAAGGTTAATAAAATAGTGGTTCCACAGTTTCCTGTGGTCCCAGATATCACTGCATTATTGACGTTGATTCCTGCCTCAGCTACATGGTTTGCAGTGATTGACTTGAAGAATGCCTTTTTCAGCATTCCGATAGCCGAGGAAAGTAGGGATATTTTTGGTTTCTCCTTAGGTGGTCGTAGTTTCAGATTCAAGCGCGCCCCACAAGGTTATTGTGAAAGCCCTTCAATTTACAGCCAAGCATTAAAAAGTCAATTAGATGCTTTTGTACTTCCACCTGGTGTTGCTCTGATCCAATATGTAGATGATCTTTTAGTGGCTGCTGACGACAAGGAAACTTGCAAAACAGCTACAATTTCTTTGCTGCGTCATTTATCAGACTTACATCACAAGGTTTCACCTTCTAAACTACAATATTGTTGCCAAGAAGTGACCTACTTAGGTCATCTTTTGTCAAAGGAGGGAAGAAGGTTGACCCCAGAGAGAATCAAAGCAATTTCACAGCTGACTGTACCAAGCACACAGAGAGAAGTGCGTGCGTTTTTGGGTATTACGTCATATTGCAGACAATGGATCCCAAATTTTTCTCTCATGGCAAAACCATTGGTGGCTCTGACTGGAAAAGGTGTTCCGAGTCCTTTGCCATGGTCTGAGGAATGTCAACAGAGCTTCTCGGAATTGCGTGACGCGTTGTGCTCAGCTCCTGTGTTAGGTACTCCTGACTACAGTAAGCCGTTTACACTATATGTCCATGAAAGAGAGGGTTGTGCGTTGAGTGTCTTGACGCAACAATTTGGTGACAAACAGCAACCTTGTGCGTATTTCTCATCCACATTAGATCCGGTAGCCAGAGCGTTGCCAAGTTGTTTGAGAGCTACAGCAGCAGCTGCAGTGTCTATTCGACAGTCTGCTGGATTGGTCATGAACAACATGTTAGTAGTTATGGTTCCACATGCTGTGGATACACTCATGAATCGAACGAAAACTCAGCACCTCACCAGTGCTAGACTATCAGGCTATGAGCTGACACTTTTGGCAAGTCACATTCAGATCAAGCGATGCAGCATATTGAATCCAGCAACGCTGTTGCCGACTACTCAGGAGTCGAGTGATTCAGAGCCCCATGACTGTTGTTTTAGAACTGAGGAAGAGACAAAAGGTAGGATTGATTTAAAAGATACTCTGTTACTAGATCCAGATGGTACTTTGTATGTCGATGGATCGTGTTTCAAACTACAGACTGGTGATGTGACGGCTGCGTATGCAGTTACGACTTTGAGTACGGTTGTCGAGACTGCAAGAGTGAGTCAGAATTCTGCCCAAGCTGCAGAATTAATTGCATTGACAAGAGCGTGTATTTTAGCTGAGGGAAAGAGAGTGAATGTGTTTACTGACAGCCAGTATGCCTTCGGCGTAGCTCATAGTTTTGGTCGCTTGTGGAAAGAAAGAGGTTTTCTCACGTCCCATGGGACTAAGATCCAACATGGACAATTAGTCAATGACCTGTTGGAATCTCTGACCTTACCGAATGAAGTTGCGATTGTGAAATGCAGTGCACACCGGAAGATTACGGATGATGTTGGCCGTGGGAATGCGTTTGCTGATGAGGTCGCCAAAGAGACGGCCAAGAACATGATGAGCCGAATGTACGTTGCGACGTCTGCAAGATGGATTGCTGAATCAGGAATGTGTGAGAATACGATTGAAAGTGTGAAGGCAATCCAGAATGAAGCAACTGAAAATGAGAAGAATGCATGGAAGGAGAAAACGGGTAAAATGGATTTGAGTGGATGTTGGATTGATTTGTCTGAGCATCAGCGTTGGATGCTACCTGATGCGTATGTACTTGCGGTAGTCACTATGGCGCATGGAGCGGCGCACATCAGTTCGAAAGGGATCTGTAAGATGTTAACTCCAGTATGGAAGAACGATGGAATTACTAAGTGCGCGGAGAGAGTGGTGAAAAATTGCATGGTATGCCTGATGCATAATCCTGGCAAGGGAACCCCAACCCCAGCTGGTCACTTTGCTCCCCCTTCTTGTCCCTTTGAAGTGATTCAGTTGGACTTTATCCACATGGACAGATGTAATAATCTCAAATATGCCCTAGTGGTGGTCTGTGCTTTTTCAAGATGGATTGAAGCGTATCTGTTAAAGGATAACACTGCTATGTCCACTGCCAAAATCCTCCTCAAAGAGTACTTCCCCAGGTATGGTATGCCACGGATTGTATGGTCGGACAATGGAAGTGAGTTCGTAGGGAAAGTTATGCAGAGTGTGTGTGCGGGTTTGGGAATTAAGCAAAAATTCCATAGTGCGAATCACCCACAGTCAGCAGGTTTGGTTGAGGGGTACAATGGTACCTTGAAGCTGAAACTTGCTAAAATCCAAGCTTCCACTGGTTTATCTTGGCCAGACGCACTGCCTTTGGCTTTATTGTCCACCAGAGCGACTGTACACTCTCGAGTAGGGCTTAGCCCATATGAGATTGTGTTTGGTCGCCCTGCTAATGTCTGGGGAGTCCCTAGGCCCAAGGAGTTCAAACAGATCGAATATCCAATGTTGATTGATTACCTTTTTGACCTGACTGCTAAATTGAGTCTTATTCACCAACAGGTATTTGAATCCTTGCCTAAGCTGCCAGAGAGTCCAGGTCACACATTGAAACCCGGTGATCTGGTTGTGGTGCGGAACTTTGGACGGACCCGGAACCTCCAGCCAAGATTCGTGGGTCCGTTTCAGGTGCTCCTGGCCACAAGAACTGCTGTACGCCTGGCTGGCAGGAAAAATTGGGTGCACGCTACCCATACGAAGCGTGTGCCTCTCCCACTCCCCTACGACAACTGGGTTAGACAGGGATTTGGTGTATCCGAGACAGAACCTGTTCCTAGGCTTATCCCCTTCAGTGATGCAGAGTACATGACGGACAAACGATCTGAAACACAGAACTCTGATACTGCACCAGGAACTGTTCCTTGGAACCCTGAACAGAGTGTTGTACTAAGTGAACATTTGTCACCTGTGGATTTGAACATTACTGCACCTGCAGATCAGCTGTTTCAAGATCAGGCAAGACCCGGAAAGTACAGATATAACCTACGTTCTCATTCCATGAACCAATAACATTGCATAATCACCTTTCCGTTTGAAAACTGTTTTGATCTTATCACATTGCATTCAGTCAGGAAGTTTGCTCTATAATTTTTTGTCCTTTTGTTTCTGTTGTTCTCTCGCCATCTGGGTTGCCGTAGGGTCGTAACGTGTGCCTTGTTTTAACTTGCAGGGGGCCAGACACAAGGTCGGTCTCTTCTGTTTATTTTGGGAACTAGCAGGGTAAACAGAGGCAATTTTTCAACAGGTACAAACCATCCGTTGCGAACGGTTGTAGAAGATGGAGCTTCCTGAACTGCGACGAGCTAACGTCATAAATGCTCGTAAGACAAAACTGTATGAAATTTTGCATAGCAAATGTTTCATGATGCAATGCGCTCTGACCTTTCTGATTGTTTTAATAACTTTGGTAGGCGGAATCGTTTTTGGTATCCAATTGATTTTTACACCTGTCACATCTACAGTGCCTCCCCATGTTTCTGTTTCTCCGACTGTTGTTTCTCTTCATTCTTTTCACCCTTTTCCTGCACACGAGCAAGCTCGACGCTCTGAGTTTATAAATAACACTTTCATTCAGCTCTTGCACCAACACCAACTAGTAGTAAATACAACGAACTGCTGGATGTGTGGTCTGATACCACATACCATGAACAAGGATATCCCCTATCTGGTTCTGCCCTTTAGTTATAATGGATCATTTTGGGCATTTCAGACCATGTTCGCCTATGCTCTAGAGACCTATCCCCCGCGACCTCCGCGTTCCACTAGGTATAACTCTGCTGATAGAGCCTTGGTAAAGGGAATTACTGACATGGTTAGAGATGTCAGTAACACTCCGTTTATTCCCAAGGATGAGTTACGAGTTTATATGGGTTGGAATGCTACGGAGTATGGCATTAGTTTGGGTGAAAACAAGCGTAAAAGCTCGACTCCGATTTGGGCCGTACCCCACCAAGGTCAGGTCTGTTTACAAGGGAATGGGAGGAATCCGAGAGCTCGACTAGGGAAGAGTGACTGTACTGAAACGTACGTTTTTCCATCACAGTCTTCCCCTGCATTCTTAGCTGCTAAGGGTACCTATTTTGTCTGCAAAGACAGAGCATATACATGGCTGCCTGCTGACTTTTCAGGCTCATGTTATATTGCTCGACTATTACCTCCGACATACACTGCTGCACCGGATTATCACAAGACTAGAGTTGTGAGAGGTGTCTTCGACAAGGAAAATATAGCTGGCCAAGAAGCAGGAGACTTTTTCAAAGGTTTCCTTCCGTTCTGGGGGCCCATGGCCAATAGTAGGAACTTGCGTCAACTAACACGGGTAGTTGAATCCACCATTACTGAAACTGCTGGTGCCCTTAGTAACCTGACAGCTGAGCTTCAAGCGGATCGCCTCATGACGTTGCAGAACCGTATGGTCCTTGACGTATTACTTGCAGATCAAGGTGGAGTATGTAAGATGATCCAATCGAGTTGCTGTGTCTTTATCCAAAATAATGCGCCAACAGTATATGAGGCCATTTCTAAGTTACACAAGATCGCTGACTCTATTCATGTAGACAAAGGTGATTGGTCACTGATGGGATGGTTCTGGAATCTGTTATCTGCGTGGGGATGGAAGGTTCTGATAGTCATTGGTGTTTTGTTGGTATTTTTATTCTCATGCTGTCTCATCGTTCAGTGTGGTCCTGCCTTATGTGGCCTTTGTGCTGTAACATGCGTAAGAAGACCACCTGTTTTAGGAGATACGCCACGGGATAGAATAATGCTCCAACAACATATCAGTGACCTGATGAATATAGAGATGGATTCTGACTAGAGCAAGTTATTGCCTATGTAAGGGCAAAAGGACGGTCTGAGGTTCTGTAGCGATCCGAACCCGTGTGTTCGGTATCGTAGTACTGACACGATTTTGGTACCAGTGAACCGTAAATGATCCATTTAGTATGTGACAGTGTTTTCGCTGTGCTACGAGCATGGATTCACTGAGAAATAGGGCATTCTGTTGTAAATTCATGGCATCCATCATAGATACGGCATCCATTTTGTTTCTTGCCCTCACATAGTCAATGGACAAGCAATGACCCTGGCTGAATCACCTTGTTAAGGACACGTAAGCTTTAGTCCAAGGAAGCTGATGCTGCGTGACTAGGCAGAAGCTACCTCCCTTGCCTGAGGCCAATTATGCTATACTGGTTCTTGTGTTCGTTGGCCTGATCACGATTAGGAGGCCGAAGACAGTAGCCATGCCCGTTTATGACCCACAAGCATCTCTTATCCTACTTATCAATCTTTCACACCTGGCTCCGCTCCTCTCCTTCTGGGCTTTTACTATGGGGAGGATACAATTTTTATGATGGGGAGGATCGGTCGAAGAATGGAAAACTGACATGAAGACTTGATCGAACACTGGAAATTTACAAATAATTATCGTTTGGTATATGTTTATTGTTTGTTTGGGATACCGGGCTAGGCATGAAAGATATTTTTGCAATGCTGCCTGAGGACACATTTGGTGTATTTAAGGAGCGACCCACTTTATACAATTTGAACAGTCTCCTAGATTCTGCCTTTGTGTGGTTCCTACGACTTCTGTGTCCCTGCAGTAAATAAACCTTGGTCTCTGACGCCACCATCGAGAAGCCCGTGTCTCTGTTTATTTGTGCACCAAGGCAGTAAGGAACTCAGGGGTCTTTTGGGTGTTGTTTCCCTGACACCTCTGGACTCTAGGAAAGTCCAGAACCTCAGTTGCACCAGTGGATTGTGCTCCCATCTTGGAAAAAAGGCTCTTGTGCGCCCAGTTTTTTTAAAAGTCTAATGCAGATTCAATTTGCCTGAGCAACTATGGACGTATCTCCCTGCTTCCTGCAGTAGGGACAATGCTAGACAAGCTGGTTAATATTCAGCTTACCCAGTTTATTGAAAGCAAACTCAGGCTTCAGGACAAAAGTATCTCTTCAAGAATGTATTGGATTAGTCAGAGTTAACCTCGATATTGGGAAAAAAAGTTGTGGCAATCCTCATAGATCGTTTGGCCCCTTTTGATTCAGTGTCGCATGAGATCCTTGTTGAGAGGCTAGAAAAAGCTGGAATTTTGGGCAAAGTCAAGTTGTGGCTAAAGTCTTTTCTATCTGAAAGGTAAACATGATGTATAACTCCCACTTTGTATCACAATCAAGGAAATGAGATATGGGGTACTGCATGGATCTGCTCTTAGCCTCACATTGTTCAATATGTATATGACCCCACTGGCTAAGGAAGCTGAGCAATGGAGATTTAACATTGTGTCCTCTGCTGACGATACACAATTGCTGTTATCTTACCATCAAATAGTACAGAGCTGCCTCACCGCTGTTCCAAGCTGCATATGGAGTAGCTATTTCAAAAGGAACACTGACATGTCTGAAATTCTGGTTTTAGGAAATACATCCCCTCTTGATGCAATGAGACTCATGCCTAATGATCTTTGTGAACACACAGTCACAAAACATGTTGACTAAAACCTAGGAATGAAATATGATGGATATTTATCATTTAAACCACAAGTGAGTGCCATTACAGCTACTTGTTTTTCGTTCCTTAAGTTGCTGAAAAAGGCTCCTAAATTGTTCATGGAAAGATATTGTACATGCCCTCATAATGTTCAGACTAGACTATGCCAATGTCCCATACTTGGGCGCACTCATGGGACTTTCAAATAGGCTCCAGCTAGTGCATAATGTGTCTGCGAACCTAACCTCAAACTTATCTAAAAGATAGTCTATTTGTTGGGACCTGAAGAAACTGCATTGGCTGCCAATCTAACAATGAATTAAGTTTAAGGCCTAGATAATCACTTTTGTAGCACGACATAAAAAGAACTGTTAGACTTGGCATCTGGAGACCCCCATGTCTAACAAGAACCTTTATACTTACAGGAAAAATACAGAAAGTATGCTCCACATAAGATGCTCTGCTTTTCCAATCAGGGCCCCTTATGTATTCCTAGGGCCCAGAAAGCTAGACTATGTGGAAGAACCTTCTCCCTCTGTGGGGGCACGCTGTGGTATTCTATTATGAGACAATTGGTAGATATGGACTTCTAGTCTGTATTTAAATCTGGCCTGAAGACATTCCTCTTTAGAGAGGTGTACTCATGATCAATCACAATGTAAACTTAGCGCCAGGACGCTTCCTTGGAAGCAGTTGTACATGCTCTACACGTTGCTTTTCATTCCCTCAAGGCCTTCTGATTGATGGCCCATTTATGATGATTTCACTGCAGGGGATGGGACACATACTATCCAAGTAATTCCAGTGTTCCTATTTGTAATGTCTCCTGGACACATACAATATCAAAGTGTGTTAATTAGGACAGAGTATCATATTGTAAACATAGTTGTTGCCATCCCACAATTTTCCTGGAGCAAATGTTGAGGGTGTTGATTGAAGTGTAGGTTGTACTTGACTCTTCTGTAAATCTGGGCTTGGGACAGAATTTTGAAATCCTGCTGCTGATTGGGATTAAGTTGTTGTTTTGAAGAGCTTCGGAGAGCCAGTGCCAATTTCTCTTGGTGCACTCTTTTTACTTTATTTTGCAGAGTCTGTCAACTCTACTGCGGATGTGTATTGTTATCTCGTTATTCTCCTGTGCTAGTGTCTTTGATCTGGTGACTAGCTAGAGTGTAGCTGGAGCTTTAAGTGGTTCTTATGATGTCTAGAGGATTTGGCCTGAGGTTTGGGGGTACTAGAAATATTGTGGGTTAGGGCTTGGGCTCAGGGAGTGAAGTAAGTATAACCCAATCAGCAACAGCTGATTTTTGTGACATGATATAATCAAATTCATTCTTATACCTTGAGACCACTCTTTTAATCTCTTTACTCTCATCTTTCCTTGTGGAGAGAAAGTCAATATTAATAGATGAGTTGTTGGATAACATTTGTTTGTGATTTGGAAGTGACTTCAAAAGTTTCAAACTATTGCCTTGATTCGAGCAGTCTTCTGGCCAGTACTGCAGCTCTAGCAAGAAAATACAAGTCTCTAGCTGTGTATTACAGTTGGTTAGACGACTTTAAGAGTCACGGACAACTTGAGTTTAGCATATTGGATGCTTTGGAGCCTAAGTATTTGTTTGAATTCATATCCGGTACTGTCAATGTGTTACACTGACTGATGGTTTGTGGTAAAGCTTCTCTCAGTGGGACTGGGGACTTGCACAGATTGGAAATATATGTGTGTAGTATGTATGGTAATGGTTCTCCCCCAGGCTTTGACCTGTGCTATTTGGTGAGTTTGGTGGAACTGGGGTAGTGCAGTATTTTGCTGAAGGTTTGTTTGCACTATTTCTTAGGCTTTTTTTGTCTTGTTGAAGAGTTACACTGCGAGCCACTGGCTTCCCATTAGAGGTGCTCAAAGAAAGTTCAGTGACCTAAATTATTTTGTTGGTGGTTTTAGTCTTCAAACCCCCCCTTATGGGGTCTTTTCATTGGTTTTGCTCATGCTGGGACCCAGTCTCCACTGTTATAGATTTATTGTACTGAGCCCGTGATTGTGTGTAAGGTTTTTGTGTGTAAGATTATGCAATTAAGCGATTAGCTCATCTAAAGTTGCTGGGTCACAACTTTTTGATGTAACTCAGGTTGTAGTATGTTATTTTTTATAGAAAAGAAGGGACACAGTTGTGCTTGTGACTTGCGACTTAATATTGTTTGCATTAATGCTGAAATTGTATTTTTTGTATATTTAGATTTTTTTAATGCAGCCGATTTTCCTAAAAGGAAAACATGATGCATTAAAAAAAATTATTTTAATGATTGCACAAACGTTTTTAGGAGCAGGCAGGCAGTCCGATTTTTATTGACATTCATGAAGGAGAAGGTCCCTTGGGGGGCACCTTCCCATTTGTGTATGGTTACGATAGATTTGTATTTGGTGGTAAATTATTAATAATTTGTGACCAGATTTTGCTTATAAAATACAGAACCTGTATTTGGCGTCCCTTCCAAATACAGATTCTGGACCTAATTCACAAATGCCTTTTGCACTTGTAGCAGAGGTTCCCCAATCATGGGGGAATCTCCACATTGGAGTCAGAATTCACGCAATGAGAATTCTCATTGCGAACATTCCTGCCCCAAATGAGGAGACTCCCCCATGACTACGGAGCCTAACGTGTTACTGAATCTCAGTTTGAGGTTTGTACATTTAAAAAAGTCATTCTGTGGGCACAACTTTGACTTTTGCAACCATTAAATCACTTTGTACATAAGGCCTCTTGTCCTGATATTGAGGAATCCTGCATATAGTAAGCCACAGATTCAGCTATGAGCTCCTCTACATCCTCACTGCAATGCTAGTTTGACGAGGCCATCCTGCAAGAGAGAAAAGTTTCCTTACACCCCTTAGGCTCCCTAGGTCGCTCATGGCAATATGCCTTTCTTTGGCAGAATATCCTAAGTATAGTTTGGTTGTGGAAATTCCTCTGGTGGATTTTCCTCTGCATTTACCACCTTTTTGAAGAAATGAAGGGGCATATTATCAAGGACGGCGTTAAAATTAACGCCGCTTTAGCGGCAGGAAACTGCCGCTAAAAGCGGCGATAATGGGCTTGATAATATGCGCAGAGAATTCCAATGTTCTGGTGTGAACATGGGCTTCTATTGGAATTCTCTGCGGCATATTATCAAGCCCATTACCGCCGCTTTAGCGGCAGTTTCCTGCCGCTAAAGCGGCGATAATTTTAACGCTGTCCTTGATAATATGCCCCGAAATGATTTTCCATTACTATTAAACTCTAAATCAGGCTCTTGGTCTTCACTGGTCTACTTTTCTTTACACAATTTTGAATACCTAGATTTGTTTTTTGCTCCTGTTATGTGTATTTAACATTTAATTTCATCTTTGAATGATTTTTCTTAGCAGTACTCATTAATATATGCAGTTTTTATCTGTATTTGATTCACAGACTTTCAAAAAAGCTATAGATTCAGACTGAATAACATGTCTGCATATTATTATTGGTACGGTAATGGATGACCCTGAGAAGACATTAAGTAGCAAAATGTTGTGACAAGGCTTGAGACAAGATGTCACAAAATAACCTTTTCATTACAAAAGAACACCAACAATCTTCACGGTTGCCACATTGATACATTTACCCAGTAAAGACGCCCATCATTTGGTAGGAATCCCAATTCAAATGGTGCATTTTGTCTTCTTAACTAAAATCAGTCAAATACAGGGCCTTGGTCAGGATTTGTGTGTGGGTGGGGTACTTTTTAGAGGGAAATCAAACGATGAAGGAAACTGCTAGGGGATGAGTGCCTGGGATATGAGGCACTATACTCTAAGAAAGATAGCTATGTCAAATAAACTTTGTGTTCAACAAAAATTGTGAAATTCCAGAAAGGCGGGAAAGATAAAAAGTACAAAGGTAGATACAAAGAAATTATGAGTGTGGGAAGCATGCAGGCGGTAACAACATGAATAAATGTCAAAGAAGAAGGGAGAACAGGAAAGAAAATCTATAGTATTGAGAACTAAGCAGATGAACACAGCAACAAGAAAAGCTGCTAGTAAAATTATAACAGATTAATGACAGAGCAATGAAAATATTCATCTGCTGAGGTGCAGCAAGTTTGTAGTAGAATATTGGGAGAGATAATTTTAATTTAAGGCTTTATTTTCTAAAGTCAATATTTTGCTTCATGCTGGCGATCGTGGTGTATTAGAGAGACATTATGCATATACATCACATTTTTTTTGTATGTATATAATGCCTTTCTCTAGTCTTCCAATAGAGTTATTATCTACTGCAATAGCTGTTATTCCTAAATCAATGTGAACAAACAACAGGCTCACATAAATCTACCTCAAATTCCCTATTACTGTCCCATGGATTCTTTAAGCTAGCAAGCTACAAACTCTGCAACATTAATGAAAAGTGTGCTGTGCAATACATAATCAAGTAAAAATGACAATTCATCTACTGTAATTGGGAGCTGTCAACTTGTTTGTGCAGTAGAAATGAATGATTTACCCAGCAAATAAAGGACTGTACCTGTGAGAATAACTTGTGAGCAGTTATGCTGTTCTTTATGTTGCTTTACAAAACAATTTGAGACATGATGACAATGTTGAAAGTTTACAAAAGGAATCTGAAGGTAGATCAATGCTGAAAAATAAAAATAATAACCAATACAAATAAAAATCTTACCTATCAATTGCATTTATTAACATTTGATGATGCTCCGCTGTGGATCAACATTAAAAATGATTCTTTTCTATTATGAATTGCCTCTTTTATATCTCCCCTCAGATAAGAATATACTTTTTAAAACATTAGTTTGCTATGATAGACTTATGAAGAGTAATATGTATCAATGATGTAATAATTTTAATTTAAGCTGAGGTTGTGTCCCCTATTTTATCCATTGCAGTTGATACATGTGTGGGCACGGGTATTCTTGACGACCATCATTCTTGAGTGGATGTGCGTTAGCTGAATAATAAAAGATGCCATATAATGCATAACATCTTCTACATGTAATCACATGTACAACATTACATCTACCTAGCTGTAGTCCAATCATATTTTGCAGATAATTTGTGCCTTTTCTCAACTTTTATTTTGGAATAGTGCTCTGGCTTGATTCTAGATGGTGTGGCCTGGATGTCATGTTGGTTGTCTTTTATTTACATCATCTTCATTAACATATATTTTGAGTAAAAACCGTGCTTTATGTATAAAGGATAGAAAACAACTCACATCTAGTCCAAAATTGTACATAACATCAAGAGTAAATTGTAATGCAGAACCATTTTTACATCAACGTTCAATAAAGTGCAATAAGGTGCTGTGCAAAAGGAATGGTCTCTCAGAACTTGGGGGTCATTTACTATTATTCCACACAATGTGGTGCAGCAAGGGAACATGCTGTGCCATATTGCGTGAAAAGGAGAAAGCCGAAATGCTCCATATTTACAAAGATCGGAGCATTTCTGGTCTCTTCTGAAGCTGGTGCAATGCAGGGCCCCAAGCACCATATTTCAGGGGTACCTGTGTTATGGGCAGGATTGTTTTTGTGCATTATAACAATCCTTAGAGGTATATTCATGTTTCTATCTGTGCTGCAGAAGAGGGAGTCATAAGGGCTTTAAACATATTTCTCTTCATTACGCCAGACTTGGGAAGCTGCACCATTTTGGTGCTACCCCAGGTTACAAGTAAATCTGGGTTTGCGTCAAAATACATGCGTCAATGTAATACCTATCTAACGCAAAGTAACATGCACTGCCTTGTGTTACTTTGTATTTACTAAACATTGGAAAGCCAAATGGCTTAAAAAATGCCAAAAATTATCTTGCATCTGGGCTGCACCAAAAAAGTGATGCAGACCTGATGCGAAATCATAATAAATCTGGGAACAAATATGAGACAGTGGTTGCTGTGTGTGCCATTGACATGCATGTTTTTTCATGACAGGGGCACTTTATATCTGCCCAGCTGGCAATGGTAATAGATTAAAAACAGATAGTGCCAGTCTGGTGGATGAGCCAATTTCTAGGCGCTGTCTGCCAGCCTCTATTGTATGGATATGCATACAGAGGAAAAAAACACTGTTCCGAGCTGAACCAATGTTTGTTTTTGTCTCTCCCGGTGCGAGCATGTGAATTCTGGGAAGCTTTATGTTTCAGAAAATTTGTATCATTCTGACCAGTATGTTTATCATGTAATGTGTATGATGCGCAGGGCATAAGGTGGGCAGAACAAGATAGAAGAAGGTCGAGCTTCACTGCCACACTTCTCACGTCACATGCACACAAATAGTACAGCACTGTGAGACTGATCATTCTTAAGAACAGACAGCATTAGGAAATAATCTAAACTGAAGCTCCGCTCATCTCTGGTTATACCGATCAGCGAAAGTGGTTTTCCGACCTGGCCACCCCAGGTTTCTCCAAAATTTCAACACTAGACTGTTTTCCTGTTTCTTAAAGAACAAATGTGGCATGTGCAATTGGAATGTGCATCTCCCTGCAGCTCTCAATTTCTCCCTCCCCTCTGCCAATAACCCTCATTTCTATTTCCCATTCCTTCATCCGTTCTTCCTCCTCCCCATCTCGGATTCCTTCACTCTTGTTTTTCTGTCTCATCGTCTCCTTCTGTCCTTTTTTCTGCCCCATCTCTATGCACGGTTTGCTTGCCCGCCTCACTTTCATCTCCTGTATCTCTCTTTTCTCCCTGTTGGAACCCCTACATATTGCTCTATCCCATTTGCACTCCTGCAGTTTACCTTTCACCTCATTTCTGTAAAGACACTGACTAATATCACCAGGCTGTAGAAGAAGCCCCCGTGTGTTATGGGTATGAGTATATACACTCATGCGCGCACCTCTCAGAATATAATGTGAGGGGTAGGATTATTTTCCAGTTTCTTGATGTGCATATGAGTGTTTAGAATACATACCATTGTAAAAGGTAGTGGGTATGGTTAAAGTGAAGTATGCGTAAGATCAATGTTTATTTCCTACTGTTAACATTACATGTACATTGGAAGCATGAGCAAGGTAAACAGGCTATGTGTAGAACCCAAAACTGTTTCAAATGACTCAAAATTCAGAAGTAAACCCTTGGAACAAATGGTAAAAAACATGAAAGGCACAGGTATGCAGATTCACAGCTCACCTGCAGTAGTCTATATGTGTAAACTGTCAACACATGGGACACAGGTTTGTAATACACGAGCAGCAAAGAGGATTTAAACCACTTGCGCTTTCAATCATTAATCAATAATCCTGTTCCTTTGGCTAGTCCCGAACGTTTTACAGGGGATAGCTCTCGTTTTGCTTCATTTATGAGCCAGTGTCAAATGCATTTTCTCTACAAACTCCAGATATTCAATACTGATTCAGCTAAAACTGCCTTTGTCATTTCTTATTTAGGTGGTGTAGCTACAAATTGGTCAATACCTCTTATTGACAATAATGATCCCATTGTACATAACTTCAACACCTTTAAAGAAGCTATGACACATCTATTCGCACAAAATGTTTTCATTCAGTCTAGTACCAAGGAGCTTTTAAACTTATGTCAGGGAACCAAGGAACTACTAACTTACATAACCACTTTTAATTGTCTCTTGTCTGAGACACATTGGCAAGAATAGAAGCGTACGTCATTGTTTTACAGAGGACTCAGAGATGAATTGAAGGATTCATTGGCTCATATTGTGGACCTACTTGAGGACTATGGAGATTTTGTTGTTTTAGTAGTAAAATTAGATCATAGGTTAGGTGAATGAAAGACTGAAAGGCCTCGTGGAGAAACCAGACTTATCATGGTAAAATCAGATAGAAAAGAAAAGGATGACAAACAGAATGAGCCTGAACCCATGCAGATAGGTGGAATAAAAGGATCACTATCTTTTGAGGAAAAAGAACAATGTCATAGAGAGAATCTTTGTTTGTAATGTGGCAAAGCAGGACACTTTGCTAGAGAATGCACAGTAAAGCCAAAAAAGAAAAAGTCAGTAGCCAATATAAACATAGATAAGTCGGAGTCAGGAAACTAGGTTTCTCGAAGAGAGTTGAGATCGCCTCTTTGAGAAAATCAGAATCAGAGGTCTCAAGATGTGTAAATAACACTTTAAATCATTTCCCAGGCATATGACTATTAGGATAACTGTTATTATTTCTGCTCAGCAAAGACAGAGTCTTCCTATTCTATTAGATTCAGGCGCCACAGGTAATGTTTTTACTTAAGTCTTGCCAAGAAATTAGGAATTCCACAAATTGCCATAACTCAACCTGAACCAGAACCAGTAAGGGCCATAGACGGTTCTGCCCTTTCCTCAGGTCTCATCCCTTTCACACAGCACCGTTAACTCTAGTAAGTGAAAACGGTCATACTGAACAGACTGTTTTGATCCTATTGATGCTCCAACTTTTTGAGTAATACTAGGTATATCCTGATTAGACTTACACAACCCAAAGATTGATTGGGTCCAAAGCACTGTAAGTTTAGACTCCGCTTTTTGCAGAACGCATTGATATCAAGAAGCACAAGATCCCATCTATCCCTTACATTGTGCCAGTACACAATTGACAATTTCTCCTTCATTACCAAAAGATTATAGTGACTTCACTGATGTCTGCGATACTGTCCAAGCCACAAAACTGCCACCCCATAGGGTGTATGATTCCAGAATTGACTTAATACATGGAGCTACATTGCCATGCGGCAGAATGTATGCACTCACTGAGCCAGAAACTCAGTACTTAAAGAAATATGTATAAGATGAATTACTAGAAATCAGCATCATACGACATTCCACATCTCCTATTTCGTCTCCTCTCTTCTTTGTAGCAAAAAAGTCAGGCAATCTCAGGGCTTGTATAGATTATCGAGCAGTCCATAAAGCCACCAGAAGAAATCGCTATCCATTACCACTGGACCCAGTCCTTTTAAATCAAGTTAAGCGTTCCACCATATACACAAATTTAGATCTTCGGGGTACATACCACTTGATACATGCAAAAGAAGGCAATAAGTGGAAAACCACCTTCCGTATCAAGTTTCGCATCTTTGAATATACTGTTATGCCATTTGGATTATGCAATGCTTCGGCGGCATTCCAGTATTTCATAAATGAGGTGCTTCATGACTTTCTTGATATCTGCGTGATCGTCTACATAGACGATGTACTCATACTCTCAAAAAATGAACAGGAACATGTTCATCATGTACGAACCGTGCTGCAGAGACTTAGAGAGCATTTACTATATGCCAAAATGGAGAAATGTGTCTTCCATGCCAAATCAGTGGAGTTTCTAGGATACTTTCTGTCCCCAAAAGGAATCACCATGGATCCAAAAAAGGTGGAAGCTATCCTTAATTGGCCATCCCCGAATTAAGTGAAAGAAGTTCAGCGAGTCCTTGGATTCGCAAACATTTACAGTAGCTTCATTGCAAATTTATCCAGGATTGTAACACCTATCACACAATTATTTAAAAAGGGGCAAACATTTCTTTGGACTAAAAAAGCTGAAGAGGCCTTTCAGGACCTAAAAACTGCTTTCACAACAGCTCCTGTACTCTCTCACCCAAATCCATATCAACCATTTTTTGTTGAGGCAGATGCTTCTCAAACTGCATTGGGAGGAGTTCTTATGCAGAAAGTCACAAACACAGGACATTTGCATCCATTAGCTTATTATTCACTTAAATGACTACAAGCAGAACAAAATTACACTGTGGCTGAGCGTGAGCTCCTTGATATAAAAGATGCATTCTCTGAATGGAGACATCATCTCCGAGGATCCAAACACACTATCACGATATTCACTGATCATAAGAGTTTACAGTTTTTTACATCAGTGAAAGCCCTAACCCCCAGACAGATGAGATGGTTGCATTTTTTGTATTGATTTTTATTTTATTAAAACATACCGTCCTGGGCAAAAACAAATACTATCAGACACCTTATCTCGGCTTAATCAAAGAGAATCAAAAGATAAATGCGCTTCGTCACAAAGAATTATCCAGCCAACAGAATAGTAGCCTTAACACAAACTGACATCTTCTTGAAAGATGTAAAGGTTGCATCCCAAACTATTGATAAAATTCAATGGCTACAAAAACCTAATAACTTCATAAAAGATAGATATCTTTTTCATAATAATAAATGATGTGTTCCACAGGATTCACAAAGGCAACAAATTCTAGCTTAGCATCATGATTCCAGTATTGTTGGACATCTAGGTACACAAAAAAAGTTAGAGTTATGTTTATGAAGTTTTTGGTGGAATAATATCCAGAAAGATATTCAAGATTATATTAAAAGATTTCCCATTTGAGCCCGTAATAAGTCACAACACATAGCCCCAACTGGACTATTACATACTTTACCAGTTCCTTCAATACCATGGCATACTATTAGTGTTGATTTCATTACTGATTTGCCCAAATCTCACAACTTTACAACTATTTTAGTAGTTGTAGATTTACTTTCTAAAATGAGTCATTTTATCCCATTAAATAAATTACCCACTGCAATGGAATTCTGTTATATTTATATCCATAGCATAGTAAAATTAAATGGACTTCCAAGTAAAATCATTTCCGATGAGGCCCCCAATTCACCTCCAAATTTTGGAAAACTATGTTCACAATTAGGAATAGAAGTAGCATTACCTTCTGCCTTCTATCCACACACCGATGGACAATCCGAAAAAATGTATCAATAGTTAGAACAGAGTCTACGCTGTTGAATAACCACTTTGACCTCTCAATGGGGTCAGGCACTTCCTTCAGCTGAATTCACATATAACAACAGCATTCATTTCACTTTAGGATGTTCCCCGTTTTATTTTCTTACTGGTATTCATCCACACACCATTCCTATACAATCACCATCCAGTATTAGTTCTATGCCCTCCGCACCAGAAAGATTAAATCAGTTACAACTCGTTCAAGAAAAGCACGGAATTGTTTAGCAAAAAATAAGATTGCTGCAAAGGTCCAAGCTGATAAACACTGAACACCTGAACCAACATAAAAATTGGTGACCTAGTTTGGTTATCCACCATGGACATCCATTTGATTGGTCCCCAAAAATTACAATCACGATATATTGGCCCGTTTCCCATTAAACAAATTCTGAATTTGTTTTCTATACAATTACAATTACCAGATGAATATTCAATGCATCCAGTCTTTCATGTGTCCCTGGTAAAATCATATCATCCTTTGACACGAAAAGATAATCCCACACCTCCAGTCATTGTGTATGATCACCTAAAATATGAAAAACGACGAATCATTAATGCCAAAAAAATGCATGGCGGGGGCGTGGCTAGCGCCTGAAGAAGATGGCTGCCGGCACCTCATGCTCCTGAGACGGCGAAGGGGTTTGCGGCTCTGGTGAACGATTTGCATTCATTGCGGTTCCTCAAAGCCTCGATATGGTCGTCGGAACCGAGGCAGAATCGGCTGTTATGCACAAGGGACCCTGAAATACAATGTAAGCGGAGATATTTTCTTTGTTTGCAGCGGAGAGCTTCTCCCGTGATTCCGGCCGCCATTTTGTCAGTCCTGCTGATGAACGTTTTCACACGCATTTAATTAAATATATGGCATGGACACTGCAAATAACTTCGTAATACTTGCCATGCACCTGAAGTGTTGTGGAGGGATTGGAGAGCCATTGTGAAGCCCATATTCTCCTCCTGTATAGATGTTTGTGCTCTGAGTGCGGATGCCTTCCACCTCACAACACTGGCCGCCATTTTCTATTTTTGCACTGCGCAACGCTTATACGGCAGGTACAATGTCAAATAATCTAACTGCTTGAAGACCTTTTTTCTCCTTAAAGGATCACTTTGGAGTGGTTTTTCCTTTTCCTTTCCATTAACCCCTTCTAGGCTTCTGTTTCAGGCACCTTCATGAAGTGAAGTATTGTTGGAACTCTGGAGACATTTTATTCCTTTCTCATGTGGGACACAGATAGCTGTTTCATGATATTGCAATTCTTCTGGGTTACTTTTTCATTCGCTTGGTGTTGTGGCCTCCAGGGGAATTCATATATAGAACGCCTTCTTGTCTTTTACCTCATCAAAACTCTCTTCCTAACTAAGACAGTGCTATAATATTTTCCTTATTCTTAAGTCTGTGAATTGTTGTTGCTAATTTTGCCTCTGGCTATAGGTGTTTGGATAAATAACTCAAGTTATTTTCACCCTCTCACATACGTAATTACTCAACCTACTCTGAATCTCGTTTACAATACGCAGTCATGGAGAATCCGTCGAATACTTCACCTAAGGGTCCCCCATTTCCAGTATTGCTGCGACATCTGGCTCAAGCAAAGTGGCAAACAAACGACTAAAGAAGGAGCCTCCCTCACCTCCCAAACAAACCTCTTCGGTTTCTATGGATTTACTACATGAAGAGATTGGAGCACTATGCTCATTTGTTGAGGAAACTAACTCTCAAATTCAGACATTAACTGAAAGATGGTCAAGCTTAGGAGACAGAGTTACTACAGTGGAACAGAATCTTGAATCCCTGACATCCGTCAGTAGTAAAACTGATATCCTTCACTCTCAAGTGCTGTCTCTTCAAAAACAAGCTGAAAATTTGGAAAACAGGAATAGACGGAGCAACCTCCGTATTTATGGATTGTCAGAAGGATTGGAAGGCTCTGATCCAATCACTTTCTTCAAGTCATTCCTACCCAAAGTACTCAACTTGCCTCAAGATACCCAGCTAAATATTCAACGTGCCCATCGCTCGGGTCCCGCTTCGTCATCACCCTCTACAACTACTAAGAAGCCAAGAGGAGTCATCCTGTATTTCCTAGAGTATACTGACTTGCTCAAGATTTTATCAGCAGCTAGATCTGCAAACCGTGTCACTTGGGATGGCAATACTTTGTTTTTCTCTCAAGACTATTTGAAGCCCACCGCTGACAGACGAAGAGATTTCTTAGCAATGAGGCCGCAACTTAGATCTTTGGGTGCACGCTATGGCCTTTTTCACCCATGCCTCTTTAAAGTTACTTTCAACAACAAAACCACCACATACGAGGATCCCTTAAAATTTAAAAGTTTTCTTTACTCCTGCCACATGAACTCTATGGGCACTTCTACACCATCCTCATCGTTCAACAAATAGCTGTCGCTGATATGTTTATTCATAGCCATTGTTAATGTATTTATTGTTCCTATTTGTTCTTGTTTGATGGTCATTATTGTTATTTCTCCTTGATTGGTTTTGACCTGTGTACCATATGTCGTTATCTTTCTTGTCTTTGCAGGTTCCGCTCCCATGATGTACTTCCCCATATGTTGTACCATTCGCCATTTCCCACCCCTTCCCACCCTCGTTTGCGGTTTGGAGTCGTCACTATCCCGTGTGGCTCCATCTCCCCTCAACTTATATGTGTTTTCTTTTTTATGTAAGTATGTTCATCATGTCTTTTTTATTGTATTTTGTATTTTTCCTCTCCCTTTATCTTTTCTTCTTTACCCTTTCATCCCTTTTCTCCTTTGTCAGACCTATTACTTTGACTCGCTTCTTTCTTTGCTATTCTTCTCATGTTTCATCTGCTGGATGATTTCACTTAGCTTATTTCTTTACTCCTATTTTCTTCTTCTCTTCTCTTCTCTCATCTCTTTTCTTTCTTTTTCTCCTACAATGTTTCAAGTTTCGATTATTACATGTTCTCTCATTTTTATGACTTATCTGATTTTGGCAGTTGCATTAAGGCTGGTTCATTGTATCTTACATTTATTGTTTCTGAGATATGGTTTTAAAGATATGTTCATGGAATGTTAAAGGTTTGAATTCCCCAATTAAGAGACAAAGGGTCTTATTGTATTTATCTAAATTAGATGTCAAAATTGCTTTGTTGCTAGAAACTCATCTTACTGACTCTGAATCATTAAAGCTCAAGAGAAACTGGGTTGGTGATATTTTTTACTCACCTGGAGATGGTAAGCGTAATGGCTTTAATGCATAAATCGCTCAAAACTTCCCTTATATCGCAATTGAGGGACGAGGAAGGTAGATGGCTTTACACTAAGTTAGAGATTTATGGTAACCCTCTTTCTTTTTTTAACGTGTACGCCCCTGCTTCTGTTGATACTCCTTTCTGGTCACATATGAATAATTTGATCTCTCGACAGTTTGATATAAATGTGATCTTAGCTGGAGACTGTAATCAGGTCTTTGACCCTTTTTTAGATCGGAAGTCTAATTCCCCGTTTATTCCCTCAAAACCACACAAAACTTTCATGCAGACCATCAAACACTTACACTTATCCGACGCATGGAGACGCTGCAATCCAGCCCTTCAAGAATACACTTTTATTTTCCACCTCATCAAACTCAATCCAGAATTGATTATTTCTTTACATCACATAATGTTTCCCAGTCTCTTATCTCTGCAGACATTGGCACCATACTCATCTCTGATCATGCCCCAGTCACTATTCTAATAGATCTCTTACCTCACACAGACCACCCACGCAGATGGTGTTTCAACAACTCCCTGCTCCTCGATTCTCTTTTTGACACTTCCTGTACATCCTTTTTCAACGAATACTGTCTTATACATTCTATCAATAATATGCCTTTCCATATAATATGGGACGCCTTTAAAGCTAATGCTAGAGGCTTTATAATTAGATTCATTTCTGCTAAACGTAACTCATTTCGGAATATAAATAAAGATCTCCTTTCAAAAATAAAATCTCTAGAACACTCATACTACACCTCCAAGTCAAAATATTGTTTAACTAATCTCATCAATGCCAAGATTCAATATAATAAGGATACAACTGATGCTGCCTCCTTGTTCCTTTTAAAGGTTTGTGCTAAATTCCCTGGTGGCCAGAATAAATACGGCAAATTATTAGCCAATTATTTAAAAACTTTAAAAGCTTCATATCGACTCCATTTTATCAGATTCCAATAGTTCCAAACACAAAGATGCTGAGATTTTACAAGAATTCGTTCAATTTTACAAAATATTGTACACTCCTGAATCTTATGCCACTGATGATGATATTTCCCTCTATCTCTCTTCGATTCATAAACCCGCACCTCCAACTTCATTCCTCGACCTTCTCGAATTTGATTGAACTCAGACCGATTTACTTAATGCTCTAAATTCCCTTAAAAAGGACAAAGCCCCAGGACCTGATGGTTTTACCGTCAAATTCTTATTACATTTTGCCCAACTTATTATCCCTAAGTTACATACTTTAATGTCCTCTTTTATTTCTTCTGGTACCTTTATGGAAGCCCTAATATGTCTCATTCGAAAGGAGGGGAAAGATTTGTGTCCTTGCAAAAACTGTAGACCCATATCTCTAGTCAATATAGATTATAAAATATTTTCCAAGTCCTTAGCTTCTCGGTTAAAATCTCTTTTACCTCATCTTTTAGGGATAGAACAATCAGGCTTTGTTAAAGGCAGATCTATCAACGATAACACCCTATTATTTTTTGACATTATCTCCAAATCTTCAAGTATCCCTGAGACCCTTGCTGCCATTGCCCTTTATGCAGAGAAGGCGTTTGATAGGGTGTATTGGCCTTATATTTTTCAGACTCTTAAATGGTTTGGTTTTGGTCCAAAAATAATTTCCTTGATTTCTCTGCTTTATTCATCCCCTAAAGCTGCTATATTCGCTAATGGCCTTACTTCCCCCATTTTACTCTTCACAGAAGAGTAAGACAAGGTTGCCCCCTTTCTCCTTTTCTCTTTAATTTAGCCTTAGAACTCTTCTTGTCTAAGATAAGACAGAATCCAACCATTGTAGGTTACAGTTCTAAATCTCTACAAATCAAATTGGCTGCATACACGGATGATGTTCTCTTGTTTCTTTCTAAACCCCAACATTCCTTGCCAGCTTTCTTGATGGAAGTACTTCTAAATTATGAGTCATAATTTTAAGCAGTTTTGGGTTCTGAACATCACCGGTTTCTGTGGTCAACTGTTGCCTGATAATTTAGGCTATGTCATTGTCCTCTTGATGAGTTTCGGCCTCCAGCAACAAGGCGGATTTCCCCACAACTCAGGAAGGGACAGCGCCTTTGGAGACTGGTGCTCTTGCTAGTTTGAGCTACTCTAGGCTCTTTCCTGATGAGGAATGGCCCTTGTGGTAGAAGAAGGCCATTCCTAGCAGTCACAGAAGGTTACATACAATTGGCCTCCTCAGACATAGAAAGCTCTGTAGCTTCTATCCAGCGGGACCGGACTGGGAGCCCAAAACAACTGTGGCAATTTTGTTGGATCAGCCCCCTGGGGGGCAAGTGTGAAGCACTGCTGCTTTTGTTACTGGGTAGCCAATATTGCTGCACTGCTGTAAAATCCGCTCCAGTAACAAACCCGGTCCCCACCACCGCAAAACCGACCCACACCCTTCCTGCAGGTAGCATAACCTTGACATCTGAATATTTTAACTTGGTTTCTCAGGACGCTGCATTTACATGGCATAAGAATGTGGTGCAATGCAGATCACAATATTTTGTAGAGCTGGCAGTGCACCTAAACCTTAGTTTTTTTACACCAACCTGCCCTGTACATGCCACCCATACAATAGTTAGCAGAGGTCTGGGTGCAGCATAAGTGTTGTTTTAGAGGTCTTATTTATTAGAGTCCTGCGTCACTTTTGCACCACATAAGGTGGTACATGCATGATTCAGGGCTCTCCATCTGACTTATGAAGCCATGCACAGCCACCCTGAGTGGCTTTGAGTGGCCGCATAAATCATGAGCAAGGTAATACAGCATAAATCGCTGCATTGCCTTACTCTGCACCTGGGTGGCATTCCACGGGCGCTGCTGTGCTTTTTAAAATTGCAAGACACCCATAGAATTTGATGCTGCCCCAGATTTACAAAAATATGTAAACCTGGGAAAGCGCCAAATCCGTACACCTCCCGAGGTGCACAAAAATAATACTGCATGCAATGGAGACGGGAAACATCGTTTACATCGCATTCAGTACAACGCGATGCTGTTACATCGCGGTCGTTGCAACGAATGCATGTAACCACGCGATGCCATTACAACGCAAGTCTTTACATCGACTTGCGCTAGATGGCGTGCTAACATTACAAATAGTGTAGTATACTATCCCAACACCTTCCCTACTGTTAAGTGGACTGGAGTTGGAATAGTAAATTACGCCTTTCTAATGTTAGCACGCCATCTAGCGCAAGTCGATGTAACGACTTGCGCTGTAATGGCACAGCGTAGTAACATCGCAGTCGTTGTAACGACCGCAATGTAACTGCACGCGTTGTAATGACTCGCGTTGTTACATCATACATCCATGGAGACACCCTTCCACCATGGTGCAAAGGTGCCTATGATGGCGCTAGGCTGCCGAACAGGCACAAGCGCAGGGAGAAAGGACAGGAATGTATCGTATTGCTTAAATACAGTGCATTCCTGCCCTTTCACTTTGGCATGAGGCAGCACAGCAGGGTGCCTTGCTGCCCTATGCCAAAATCCCATAAACAAGCCCCTAGGTGTTAAGTAGCTTTTGTACCTGATGTTGATCCAGTGCCGCTTTTCAATGTTCTACTTTGTCTTGTGCAACTAAGCCTGTAGTAAATCTAGGGGCATATTTATAAGTGGATATCGCCACCAGAACATCATATTTAGTGACGTTCTGGTGGTGATTTCCCCTTCTCCTTATTTATAAAGCGGTGTTTTTATGGTGTGTTTTTACAAAGATCGAATAAAGCTGTGGGACTTGACTTGACTATAAAGTGGTGTTAAGTCACTTAACGTGGCTTAACACCGCCTTGTAAATAAGGCTCCTTTTACCGCTTTGGAGCTGGGGAACCAGGTTCGAGTCTCGGCTCCACATCCTGTGATTCTGGGAAAATCAGTTAATCTCCCCGTGCCTACAAAAAAATGGATGTGTCCTTGTGTAATGTAACTGGTGCTAATATAAAGTGCTCCAATACCTTTAGGGCGAGCTTGCGCTATACGAATCTGCAAATAAAAAACGGGTGCTGCAGTAGGCCTTCTGCCGCAACACCCATTGCTTTTTGACACTGCCCCATATTTATAAAGCTGGGGCAGCGCCAAACACTAAGACCAGGGAAAACTCCTCGTTTTTTGCTCTTTCCATGTGTACTGCATTCTGAAGCACACATAGAAAAAGCAACTCTACAGCACACATAGAAAGAGCAAATCGCCTTTGAAGATAGTTTATGTGCAGGAAGGTGTCCCTTCCTGCACTGAAGCAGCACTTTTGAAAAGTTCCCTTTACGGAAGGTAGCTATAACTTGTGCAGAGTACCACAGTGAGGCTTCATTGACTTCAAATGCCATGGTTGGTGAAGGGCTATTTCTCATACCTGGTAAAATAAAAGTTACTGAATTGCTCCTCAACATTTCTTTGCTTACCAAGTGGCAAGCACTCTAACATGGAACATGTTGCACTGCCAAAGTCAGAGACTACTCTCAAGGAGATGTTTCACATCTAAACCAATTATGCTGAACACTTGGTAGGCAAGGGTGTTTTCAGACTCTAGTTATTTTATTATGCCCACTACAGCAGTCATACTTCCCTGTAAAAATCTAAGAATGCAGTAGAGTGTACTTTTTGTCAAATCACTATCAATATGTGACCAAAGATCCTCACAGTTCTTGCCTTTGCCGTCATCCCTCAGCAAGAGTTCTGTAAACGGTTGCCACATGGATAATATAGCATTCATGGGCTTTATGACTGAGAACCACCAGCTAAGTGACACAGTTGGGATGACTCTTTCTACACAAAGCACAAGATGAGAAATATTTGCTTTTTAGTTTACCCGCATAACAAAACAGTGCACCAGAATGGACTAAAAAGTCAATAGCATTCTTCATTAACTCTGAAGATTGTAATGATGCTTTCACCATACCATCTAACAAGTTGCAAGGATCTCTTAAAGGGAAACACTTCAGCTCAGGTATCGATTTTGACATGTCATCACAACTTTTTCATATATGGAGCTGAATCACTGCAAATATATACAATATCACTCCAATCTTTGTTGAACTTGGTAAGAACTTTGTGCAGCAGCATTTCAAGTGACACTGCATTCCATGTTTTCCAAAAGTCTGGTGTCATGTTTTCACCACTATCCCAGATGCTTTGTGACTGCACTCTTTTCATATATACCTGTCACTATACCTTGCATTTAATGTTTAAAGCCTAGGGTGTTTGGCAATTCACCTACTATCAATACTGCCTCACTAGAAAAGGGGGCTGATGTATCAAGGGTTATTACCCCTTCTCTGTGGGTAAATATGATGGTATATATATTGGAAAGATTCTTATGAATCCTACATTGTTCCTATCAGTAAAAGATTGAAACATAGCCAAAAAATATTGATTGATATTTCCTGATTCTCTACAATTTATCAAATAAATAAAAACACCTAAAACATGTTTCTAACCCCTGTATTTTTAGACCAAAGACCATATAACTGAAAAAAAGAAGAAGAAACAATATTTTTGTGACATCCCTACACAACACAAATCAAGCAGAATAACGTTAGCCCAGTCTTCCTTACAGCTACCTTATATAACAAAGTTACATTGTATCGGCCCCTTCAGGAAGAAATAAAAATGACTCCTTCACTCTCCCTTTCCTTTTCAGTGTTTATATATTACACTGGTGAGGGTTATTTCCCTTCCAGCGGGGTTTTATCAGTTATTATAGGTTTAAACCTAAAACCGGACAGCCTAATAATAGGTTTACTGTCCCAGGGAGGTGTAACCACCTCCCGAGACAGCCAGATGTGTATTTGGGCTGGGCGGGAGCACTCTCTGGTGCTTTGAAGTCCTGCACTGGGAGCACACTTGGTGTCCCTGTGCATAGTCCAGTTCAAACCGGTTGCAGGGGGTACCTGTCCCTGCTCTGGCATGAAACTGGACAAAGGAAATAGGTGTAACCACCCCTCTTTCCAAACCCTCCTATAGGTGGGTCCCTAGAGTATGTCCAACCCCCAAACTTAGTATAAGTATGGGAACCCAGTCCTTGCGACTTTAGATTACCCTGGAAAAAAACTCTGCAGCATATAACCTGGACCTTGGATGTTCTACTTTGCTTAGAAGACTTCAGAAATCTCCCTTGGGGTCAAGGAGTGACTCCCCTGCTTGGCAGGCACCAAACAAGCAACTGACCGGTCTGCATCGCTGAAGCTCCCGCCGGATGCTGAAGTCTTTGTATCAGCAGAGGTAGATTTCCAGACTTCCCTTGTCGTACTTTAATATTCGGGACCGCGTAGGGGACAGGGCCCTACCCCTGTCCATCTTGGTATTAGCAAACCGCAAATGGTTAATGCGGTATGTACGAGTGCTTTATATATCGTTCTAGCTATGAATGCACTGTGTACACGCTATTCTGCTTCACTACGCGGGTTCCATTTTGGAAGCAGTGGCCATCTTGTCATTGCCCTCACATAGGCTATAATGGAGTAAATACGGGCCTCACAGTACATGGGCCTCTCCTCTGACTTCTCTGTGACCTGGGCAGCTGGCTCTGCTGCCCCGGGTCAAACTGGTCTCACGAGCTCCCCTTCCTCCGTCCACCTGTGATTAGCATCAGGGCTTGACCCGTCATAAAACCCTTTCATTCTACACAAACCTCAGGCTAATCTCTTTCACACCTGCTTGTTCCTGCTTTATGACTTGTTTCCCGAAACAGGAGATGCTCATGTTTATTGGGGGGCCTATTGATATCAAATGTGGGATCTGAACCTTACTGTGTAAATCATTGTGGGCTGGCCGAACTGGAATGTGGGATGGTCATCATGACTCTGCCTTTTCTTTGTAATGTACACTTATAATGGCCGTATCATAAAACCTAGGAATGTATGCTTGAGGCAAGAAAAAGGGTATTTAAGATGAAGTCCGTTCCTATGATTTTCAGCAGTCTCCTGAGAACATACACGCTGTTGTACTTCTAGGATACCTGTAATTGGTCTGCAGCCAATAAACGAATCTTTGACTTCACCCAGAAGACTCTGTGTTTCTGTAGGTCTGGAACAGGGTGAACCCAGAAGTCATAGGGTGTGTGCCCCTGCACCGCTGGGACTAAAATACCCAGTACTTCAGTTTGGTGCCCAACGTGGGGTGATTTCAGCGGTACCAGTCCAAGCCAGAGGTTCGTGAGGAGCTTCGTGTGGAAATTCCGGAGGAAGGCCGCCACTTCATCGACCCCTGCATGTCGACGTGGTCCGAAAGTCTTTTCTGCGAGGTTCTCCGCGTCCCGACGGCTACGAAGGACTGCTGCCCTGATTAATCGACCTGTTTTGGACCCTTGACGAGTTTGAAAGAGCGAAACAATCGAGAGAGTCTTCTGGTGACGTCATCGATCGGCAATATTCAGTTAAGTATAAGTGGAGCGTCTCCCATTTGTTTTTGGTATCCTTCGGGATCGTTTGATTTGGTAATTTGGTAATTTGGAGTTTGCAAACGCCAAAGCCAGAGGACTCGTGTATTCACGAGACTATCGTAATCGATAATCCTTTGACGTTTGGATCTAGACTAGTGAGCGAAGATGCCTGGTTCTGGAATATTTGGTAGATTATTCTGTTTGGGTTGTGGAAAAGATTTCCAGCTAGAGGAATCATGTCCGGTTCCTCCGGTTGGAACTCCAACTTATGAGCTCTATGTAAAACATGGTGTAGGCCTCATTGCATATAACGAAGTGTGGATCCACTACACTAGGAAAGACGGTGTTTTAAAATGGCCACAAAATGGTAGTTTCGATACCGATATTTTAGATAATTTGGAAATTAAATTGTTTAAGAAGAAAGCCCGGCCGGCGATGTTTGACTCTTTCCGCTTATGGCGAAAGGAAGCCAAACAAAAGGAAATTAAGTTAGCGAAAAAGAATAAAAGAGAGAGAGGTATGACAGTAATGCAAGCAGCTGTACAATTTAAAGACAATGAGGAGGAACAGATGAATGAGCAATTGCACAGACAGCGTAAGTTAGGGATTGACAAATGTTACCCAGCTTTACCACATTCTAAACAGAATGAGTTAGAAGAAAAGGAGAAAGATCCCCTGATGTCGCATTTGTTGAGTTCGCCACCCCCGTATGCTCAAAATGCCATGGCACCTCCCCAGCTTGTGAATATGCCCCCTCCAGTCAATATACTGCAAGCCTTGCCGCTACCGCCGGTTGCTTTGCAGCCGGCTCCTATCCCTATAGCGCAGCCCTCTCAAGGGCTGCCAGCTGTGTTCCCGACTGCCCCGCGCTTCCTGCGACTTTGCCTAATTCAGCAGCTGCCTCCCCTGACACTCTTCCTTGCACCACTCCAGTACCTGTTTCTACATCCTCTTTTCTTCCCTCTGTTTTTCCCCCTGTTTCCGCCTCAACTTCTCCTTCAGCGCGACAGCGCTTAGCTAATGTGGTTACTACATTAATGTCGCCTCTCTTTGAGTCATCTGGTGCGACTCCTGGTTTGCAGCGTAAGCAATTGCGTAGCCAATTGCCTAACCCTGATGAGAAAAAGGTAATAGACAGCATGGCGCGTAGATGGATTGTTTTCCCTTCATTGTATGACGTGGAGTCAGTTGTCAACGTTTTCCATCAGTGGGATGCCCCAAAACAGAGATATGTGTTCGAGAAAATGTGCGAAATTCTCTGTGAAGAATTGGAAGATAGTGGTAAAAATCCGAGCCAGCAGGAATTGTGTAGAGTGAGGTTTGATTTTGGAACTGGTATAATTGTGGACCGCGAAGTAGATAAAGCCGTTGCGGTTGTATTGTCCTTCAGAAATGATGATTGTCAACAGTCATTGTTTGAACAAGATGTCCTTGTGGGGAAAAAGGTAAAAGCGCGACAATACCCCATGAGAGAAGTTCCCCCGGTATGGAAGGAAGCAGTTGCAGCTGGTGCCGGTATCGCCGCTGTGCCAGCGCATTTCCAGCGTGTTTGGGTGCATGTTCCATGGAAAAGATCTGAGGTGTTAGCGCTTAAGCAGTCATTGCCTGATCCCCGTAAAAATCCAGCAGGTTATTATAAAGAGTTGTCACAGACGGCAGGGTCATGCGTTATGAATCTGGCCGACATAGACATGTTGTTTGGTAATGTTGTTCCACAGCCTCTATGGGGATCAATTCGTAATGCAGATCACAAGGCAGAACTAGGGGATACATGGGCTAACATCGTTGCTGCTGATGCTAGACAAACTGGTGGCGCGAAACCAGAACCTTTAGTAGCTGAACTGCCTGGTAGAATCATCACGTATATGAAGACAATAATGCCCGCGATGCGCGTAAATTGGGACAAGTTATCTGCATGCAAGCAGAAGAAAGATGAGACAGTGTCAGACTTCTTTACTAGGTTTGAAGAAACATTTATTGACCACAGTGGGCAGGATATGAGTACTGAGGGTGGCCAACGGTTATTTGTGGATAAGTTTGTGCAGAATTTACTTCCTGACCTGTGTAAAAAGTTGAAAGACTCAGAGAGTTCTTGGGCTGTTTCTTCTTCAGCGCAAATACTGGCTACTGCACAGTATTATGAAAATAGAGATAAAGACGAGAAAGATAGAACAGAGAAGAAAACGAAGGAATTAAAGACAAAGGTCCTTTTACAGCAGGCCTATCCGCCACGTGGAGGTCAGAATAATTATAGACAATCCCAAGGTGTCTATCACCAACCCCAACAGTTTCAGAACAACCAGCAAATGAACGGGTATTATCAACCACGTGTCCCTGTAGGTCCCAACCAATGTTCATACTGCAAAGAGGAAGGTCATTATAAATATAGTTGCCCTAAATTAATGCAGCGGAACGGTAATGCGTATGGCGTAAGAGGTAGGGGTGGTCAGCAAGCTCCTAGAGGCAGAGGGCGTGGAAGTGTTCCCCAGAACGCGGGTCCTCTTCCGCCCCAAAGCGCCATTAATAGCTTTGATCAGCAAGCTAACGCGACTAGTAATACGGCCCAGTATTATAATAATGATTATTATGCAGAGGACGGCGATGCAGAAAATAATGATTACTAGGACAGCCATAGACAGAGAGAGGGAGTTGTTTCAGTGCCAGTGGATCAGAGTAGACAGTATGTTGAGGTGACTACAGCAAATGTAACGGAGCCTTTTCTGCTAGACACTGGTGCTGCAAAGAGTTCAATCATGCATTCAAAACTCCCGGGCGCACCTTTGTCTGGCAATATAAATGTTTCAGTAGGTTTCTCTGGCGCCCCGGTTAGGAACCCGATTTCTAGTCCCATGTCACTTTCTGTTGGGCCTTGCGAGCTGAAAGCACCCCTGATCCTAACAACAGGTTGTGGTGAGAATTTACTGGGATTAGATTTGTTGAAAAGATTGCACGCTACACTGTATTGTTCTCCTTCAGGAGTACAACTTACATTAGGCAAGAAAGTGATTTCCCCAATGTACTTGTCTAAAAATACAATGCCGCCTGAATTGTCATCCCTTCCGGATGTCCTTTGGGCTACTGGTCCCAATGATGTGGGCCTCTTGAAGATACCGCCATATGTGGTGACTTTAAAGGCTAATGTCAGACTGCCACGTATTCCCCAGTACAAGATCTCTAATGAAGGCCAGAAAGCATTATTAGACATTGTCAGCGACTTGATTAATAAGGGTGTGATTGAGGAGACAAGAGGCAACGTTTGCAATAGTCCGATTTTACCTGTCTTAAAACGAACGGACCCTTCACAGCCACCTGTTTACAGATTTGTGATTGATCTTAGAGAGGTTAATAAGACTGTTGTGCCACAATTTCCGGTTGTCCCTGATATAACTGCCTTGTTAACGATGATTCCAGCCTCTGCTGCATGGTTTTCAGTGATTGATTTAAAGAATGCTTTCTTTAGCATCCCAATTGCAGAAGAGAGCAGAGACATTTTTGGCTTTAGTCTGGGAGGCCGAAGCTTCCGCTTCAAACGCGCTCCCCAGGGCTACTGTGAAAGTCCATCAATATACAGTCAAGCTTTGAAAGCGCAGCTTGATGCACTTGTTTTACCTAGTGGCGCTATCCTGATTCAGTACGTGGACGATTTACTAATCGCTACGGATACTGAAAAGATTTGTAAAGAAGCCACATTGTCATTGTTGCGCCATTTATCTGCTTTCCATCACAAAGTGTCTCTCTCTAAGCTGCAATATTGTCGACAAGAAGTGACCTACTTAGGTCATCTCTTATCGAAGGAGGGAAGGAAACTGACCCCAGAAAGAATTCAAGCCATTGCACAGTTGAGTGTGCCGAAAACACAGAGAGAAGTGCGTGCTTTCTTGGGCATCACTTCATACTGTAGGAATTGGATCCCTAGTTTTTCTTTGTTGGCAAAACCTTTAGTAGCCTTAACATGCAAAGACACACCGAATCCTATCCCATGGTCTGAAGAGTGCCAGAGAAGTTTTGTGGAATTGCGTAATGCATTGTGTTCGGCTCCTGTGTTGGGTACCCCTGACTACAGTAAGCCTTTTACATTGTATGTTCACGAGAAAGATGGATGTGCGTTGTCAGTGTTAACACAGCCTTTTGGCGACAGACCGCGCCCATGCGCATATTTTTCATCAACCTTGGACCCTGTAGCGAGGGCATTGCCAAGCTGTCTGAGAGCGACAGCTGCTGCAGCAATGTCTATCCGACAATCTGCTGGTTTGGTAATGGACAATACATTGATTGTTATGGTTCCACACGCTGTAGACACATTATTAAATAGGACCAAGACATAACACTTGACTAGTGCGCGATTATCAGGCTATGAGCTTACACTGTTAGCAAATCACATACACATAAAGAGATGTAAAACGCTGAATCCAGCTACGTTATTGCCAGTCCCAGCAGACTCAGACGAGATTGAGCAACATGACTGTCTGTTCAGAACAGAAGAAGAGACGAAAGGGAGAGTAGATCTAAAAGATACTCCCCTGACTGAGTGTGATGGTACTTTATGGGTGGATGGTTCATGTTTCAAACTCCCTAATGGTGACACGACTGCTGCATATGCTATCACGACTTTACACACGGTCGTGGAAACTGCACGAGTGCCACATAATTCGGCCCAAGCAGCAGAATTAATCGCCCTCACGAGAGCATGTGTGTTATCTGAAGGAATGAGAGTAAATATATACACAGATAGCCAGTACGCCTTTGGCGTGGCTCATAATTTTGGGCGTTTGTGGAAAGAGCGTGGGTTCCTGACTTCGCATGGAGCTAAACTTCAGAATGGCAAGTTGGTGAATGATCTCCTTGAGTCACTGACCCTACCGTTGCAAGTTGCGATCATGAAATGCAGTGCGCACAGGAAAGTCACAGATGATGTTGGACGTGGGAATGCGTTTGCTGATGAGACGGCGAAAGAAACAGCACAGAATGTGAAGACTAGAATGTATGTTGCAGGCCCCGCAAGATGGGTTGACGATGTTGGGATGTGTGAGAACACAATAGAGAGCGTGAAGTCGCTTCAAGCTGAAGCCACAGAGAAAGAGTTAGGCAAGTGGAGAGAAAGTATGGGTAAGTTGGATGAGAATGGTTGTTGGATTGATCTGACAGAACATAGGCGATGGTTGTTGCCTGACGCATATGTGCTCCCAGTGGTTACTATGGCACATGGGATGGCACACATCAGTACGAAAGGAATTTGTAAGTTGTTGGCTCCAGTATGGCAGAATGCTGGGATTCCCAAGTGTGCAGAGAATGTGGTCAAGAATTGCATAGTATGCTTGAAGTATAACCCTGGTAGGGGAACCCCAACTCCAGCTGGTCACTTTGCACCCCCATCATGTCCATTCGAAGTTTTGCAGCTGGACTTTATTCACATGGAAAGATGCAACAACCTGAAATATGTACTGGTGGTTGTTTGTGCTTTCTCAAAATGGATAGAGGCTTATCCTCTGAAAGATAACACTGCCCTATCCACAGCCAAAGCCCTTGTGAAGGAATTTTTCCCTAGGTTTGGGATGCCAAGAATGGTGTGGTGTGATAATGGAAGTGAGTTTGTGGGTAAAGTGATGAAGAATGTATGTGAAGGGCTAGGGATAAAGCAGAAATTCCATGCTGCAAATCACCCCCAATCAGCTGGACTAGTAGAACGCTACAATGGAGCCTTAAAGCTCAAGCTGGCCAAAATCCAGGCGAGCACCGGTCTTAAATGGCCTGACGCTCTGCCTTTAGCACTCCTGTCCACCAGAATGACCATACACTCACGAGTGGGACTTAGCCCTTACGAGGTCGTCTTTGGCCGCCCGGCCAACGTATGGGGTGTACCGAGGCCTACGAAGTTTAGTGAGATTGAGCATCCAGTACTACTCGATTACTTGTATGATTTGACTGTTAAACTGCGTGTTTTGCACCAACAGGTACATGATACTCTCCCTCAAGCCTCTGAAACTCCTGGACACCCTATCAACCCTGGTACGTGGGTGCTAGTCCGAAATTTCCAGCGCAAGTGCAACGACTAACCTCGCTGGATCGGCCCTCACCTTGTACTTCTGTCGACAAGGTCAGCGGTGCGAGTAAAAGGGAAGAAGCACTGGATCCATGGTACCCACTGTAAAGTAGTCCCCTTGCCTCTGCCATATGACCAGTGGGTCCAGGAGGGTATCGCCGACTCTGAGACAGACACTGTGCCTCGTCTTGTACCATTCAGTGACGCACGCCTAAAAGACACAGTTTCAGACCAAGAGAGTGACAATATTCTGCAAGAAGCTGTGCCACCATCAAATCGACTGGACACCACTGAGCCTGAACTTTTGTTTCAAGACCAAACAGCACCTGGCCGTCTCCGCTATAATTTGAGACCAAGACCCATGGACAAATAAAGATTTCCTTACTATTTCCTTTTTGACATTTTTTGCTCTCCCATCTGAAGGACTTTCTTGATTTTTGTTTTTCGAACCACCATCCGGGTTCTGCCGCAGGGTCGCGGTGCCAAGACTTTGGGGTACAGGCCGAAGACGCTAGGTCAACGGTTCTGGTTGGTCTAGGGCGTTTCCCTGGACTGACAGGCGTACTCCTTAGCAGAAGAAACTCATCCGCCGCGAGCGGCCCGATTAGAGGATGGAGTTTTTTAAGATGGAGAGACCCGTTGAGGAAATGAACTTCAAAGCAAGGATGTGCAGAATTGTAAAAACTAAATGTTTTGTATTTTTGTGCCTTTTTACACTGTGTAGTATCATGATGTTTATTGTAGGATTTGTGTTCTTCTCCGCTCAAAAGTCCATTGAACCCACTGAACAGCCTATACCCCTTTCTACTGCCTCCTCTCACTCTTTTCACCCTTTGCCTGAGCACGAACAGACTAGACGATCAGAGTTTGTAAATAACTCGTTTATCCAGCTCTTGCACCAGCACCAACTGGTAATGAATACGACCAATTGCTGGGTGTGCGGGTTAATGCCACGCACCATTATTTGGTGCTGCCGTATAGTTACAATGGATCGTCATGGGCATTCCAAACCATGTTTCTCTATGCTCTAGATACGTACTCCCCTCGCCAACCGTGTTCCATTAGACCTTTCACCAATAATAAGGCTTTGATGAAAGGAGTTGCTGATATGAGTAGGGATATTGATGCATACTCATCCATTCCCAAAGAAGAGCTGAGACCTTATGTAGGATGGAACGCGACGGGATATAGTATTAGTCTGGGTGAAAGACAGCGAAAAATCTCATCTCCAATCTGGGTCGTACCCCACATGGGTCGGTTCTGCTTACAGGGTAATGGTCAGAATCCTAGAGCTCAACTGGGAAGAAGTGACTGTACTGAAACGTACACTTTCCCGTCACAGTTCTCCCCTGCGTTTTTGGCTGCCAAAGACACATATTTCATCTGTAATGACCGAGCATATACATGGCTGCCCCCTGATTTCTCGGGCACATGTTATATTGCGAACTTATTACCGCCGACATTTACTGCTGCCTCTGATTATCACAAGACCAGAGTTGTGAGAGGTGTGATTAGTAAGGAGGATACTGCCGGTCAGGAAGCGGGAGACTTCTTCTTGGGTTTCCTGCCGTTTTGGGGACCTATGGTCAATAGTAGGAACCTGAGACAGCTGACACGTGTGGTTGAATCCACTGTCAATGTAACGGCTGGTGCCCTTGGTAATCTGACAGCTGAGCTCCAAGCGGATCGCCTTATGACTTTGCAGAACCGCATGGTTCTAGACGTTATTCTCGCAGACCGCGGTGGGGTATGTAAGGTTATTCAATCTAGTTGTTGTATTTTCATACCAGATAACGCTCCAACAGTATATCAAGCCATCTCCAAACTCCATAAAATATCTGAATCCATACACGTGGATAAGGGAGATTGGTCACTGGTGGGGTGGTTCTGGGAATTGATATCCACCTGGGGTTGGAAAGTTCTGATGGTCATTGGAATGATCTTAGCCATTCTTTTCCTGTTCTGTCTGTGTATACAGTGTGCTCCTACGATATGTGGCCTCTGTGCTACCTTATGTGTAAGGAAACCTGTATCGAGGGACGAGCTAAGTAATAGGATGATGCTACAGCAACATCTCCATGACTTCGTGAACATTGACCTACACTCGGATTGAGATGAGTATAGTGATTGCCTATGTAAGGGCAAAAGGAGGGTCTGTCGTACTTTAATATTCGGGACCGCGTAGGGGACAGGGCCCTACCCCTGTCCATCTTGGTATTAGCAAACCGCAAATGGTTAATGCGGTATGTACGAGTGCTTTATATATCGTTCTAGCTATGAATGCACTGTGTACACGCTATTCTGCTTCACTACGCGGGTTCCATTTTGGAAGCAGTGGCCATCTTGTCATTGCCCTCACATAGGCTATAATGGAGTAAATACGGGCCTCACAGTACATGGGCCTCTCCTCTGACTTCTCTGTGACCTGGGCAGCTGGCTCTGCTGCCCCGGGTCAAACTGGTCTCACGAGCTCCCCTTCCTCCGTCCACCTGTGATTAGCATCAGGGCTTGACCCGTCATAAAACCCTTTCATTCTACACAAACCTCAGGCCAATCTCTTTCACACCTGCTTGTTCCTGCTTTATGACTTGTTTCCCGAAACAGGAGATGCTCATGTTTATTGGGGTGCCTATTGATATCAAATGTGGGATCTGAACCTTACTGTGTAAATCATTGTGGGCTGGCCGAACTGGAATGTGGGATGGTCATCATGACTGCCTTTTCTTTGTAATGTACACTTATAATGGCCGTATCATAAAACCTAGGAATGTATGCTTGAGGCAAGAAAAAGGGTATTTAAGATGAAGTCCGTTCCTATGATTTTCAGCAGTCTCCTGAGAACATACACGCTGTTGTACTTCTAGGATACCTGTAATTGGTCTGCAGCCAATAAACGAATCTTTGACTTCACCCAGAAGACTCTGTGTTTCTGTAGGTCTGGAACAGGGTGAACCCAGAAGTCATAGGGTGTGTGCCCCTGCACCGCTGGGACTAAAATACCCAGTACTTCACCCTGAGGCTACCCTGAGTCCACAGCAAAGCTGAGGACCATGGCTATCGTGGGTGATGTGGAACTGTGACCCCTGGACACCATGAACTTTTGCAGCAACACTATCTTCTTGGTCTTCCTCGAAGTTATGCTTTGGGCTCTGAGTATCCCCAGCCTTGAGCACCTCCTGCACCAAAGATTGCTGGCCTCCACTCCACGAGTGACCCGTGGGCCAGTTTCAAGTGCGACTGCTTGAGGCTCCTTCGCGATCGCTAGCCCGTTGGCTAGTAGGTCTCCACGAAGGCAACTCCTCTTCTGATTGGGCTTTTCTGGTTGCTCAAGACGTGCCCCGACTTACCCTTGCTGGGTGAGTCCCCCAGTCCCTGCTGGTCTGCACCACAGTCCTTTCTCTGATTTCCAGTAACTTGCCGCTGCCAAGGCTTGTTGGGTCCGATCTGGTTGCCGACACTGCAGCACTTGACAGACTTTGTGGGACAGCTGGAATCCAGCTCCTGGTTGTCATCAGCGCCTCCTGAACCTCGTGGCTGAAGAGTCAAGACACCTGTCAACTCACCTGAAGCACCCGACATCTGTGGGCATTGGTCCATCGTGCCCTTGGTCACTGGCAAGTGACCCAGACTCTGTCCCCTCTGCTTTCAGGTTCCTTCCATCCTAGATCCAGGCTTGGATCACTTCGGCTTCCCTGGGTGAGGTAACACGAGTACTCCGGTGCTCCCGTGGGTGCTTGCCCTAAATACCTAAATCCAAAAGGGTTTGGTCCTGACTCATTTCGAAGGGTCCCTAATCTTTAACTTTCCAACCGCGACATTGCCCATAGAAGCTAACGGGAACCCGTGGCTGTGTTCACACACTGCACACGACCCCTGTGGGTCCCCTGTGTCACTACATTGGGTGGTTCCTTGGGGTCCCAGCGATTCTACAGGCTCTAGGCCTTGTGTCTAGTTCAGTCGTGGTTCTTATACCACCTTCTTGGTATATGGTTTGGTACGCCCCTAGGGCCCAAACGTGTATTTGTGCTATTACTGTTGATTGCTAACTTGTAAATTAAGTACTTCGAACTCCAGTCTCATAAAGAGACTAGAGGGGTGCGTTTTATCTTAAATACATATATTTTAAATATATACCTGGTGTGGTTGTCCTTTTATTTGATCATTCAAGAGACAGGTAAAACAAGCTGCTTTCAATTCCTTCAAGACTTAGCCTGAAGGCTGCTCTCCATAGCTACCACTAGGATTGCTTTCAATAACGGTTGTCTTTAACCTATTCACCATAAGGGGTTGGTTGGACTGATACAAGGTGCCCACTATAATTAGTGGACAGCATATGTCAGGCCAACTTCTCACATCCTCTTCATCATCACTGTAGAGATGTGTGGTCTGCTCTGCAGGAGGTGTTGATTGTCCCTCTGTAATGTAGCGGGGAGATGCAGGTTAACAGTGTGTTCCATGTATGTTCACGCATTGTACCTGTATACATACAGACTGCATGACAATGTACATTGTGACTGTTTTTGAGGAGCTGGCTAATTGATGTGAGACAGTGGACATTTTGACTACATGATGGATGTGAGGTTGTACTCGTACATTATCATCTCACAGTGTCATGCAATTCCAGATGTGATTGGCCAGTTTCTACACACGAGCGGCACCAGTTGTGTCCTCTGTCCTGTGGTGTAAGTGTTGCACTTTGAACCACATTGACGTCAATGTTGATGTGCTGTGATTGCTATGTGTGTGCGCTGTATTTTTGGCGAGTCAGTCCTGCAGCTCAGATTTGGCGGGCCCTCATCCCTTTGAGTCAGTGTGACTTTGACTTGTGTGCTTTTCGGGTGCTGTGATGTTTGCTACTTGGGTAATTTGTGCTCTTGGACATTGTTTGTCTGCTGATGTGTTTTTGATGTCATGGGTTGTAGATGAACATGGATGTGTCAGAGTGTGACCTGCTCCTTTACGGATGTGGTCCACACTCAGCCACCTCAAAGTCGTCTCGTGCACCATGTCATGTATTGTGACTGCAGCCATCCTATCTGTCATGCAGTGTCACTTGCATAGTCTGTGTGGCTCAGAGAGCCGCTGCTTTTCTGGATTCAGCACATGTGCATGGGTAGGTTGTGACATTGGTGGTATGGAGGGGGGCCCATTTGCGCACATTGTGGACGGGGCCTACTTGGTGTTTCTATGTGTGCTGCAGTGTGCCAGTGGTATCAGGGATATGTTCCACACTCATTGTGGGTGTTCAGTGTGCTGTGCATGATTGCGCATGTGTGCCATTTTGCCCATCTCCCTCCGTCCCCCTAGGCCCTGTTCAGTACTCACCCTGTTGCTGTTGGGTCAGGTTATATCGAGCTGTGTCCAGACCACCAACTCCTTGCACCGTCTCCACACTGATGACTGTGGCCACCATTTACTCCAGCTCATCCAGCTCCCCCTGTGGCGCAGGAGTCCCACCTCCAGTCACCTTTGCTGCCTTCCTGTTGGCAGCGATTTTCTCCTTGGGTTGACTGTGCACTTCATGCCAGCGGCTCTTGGCCTCCTCCATTGACCTCCTCGACACTCCAACTGCATTCACGTTGTTGACGATGGACTGCCATATTTCCGTTTGTGTTGCCAATGATGCAGTGAAGGTGACGAACAGTTGTTGGTAGTGTTCTATCACCTCCGTGAAGATGATCTGGTCTTCCTGTGGACTGAACCCCATCTTCCTCTTCCCCTTCTCCTTGCCCTTCCCCGAGCACGGGGTTTCTGGTTGGTGCTCCGTGGGGCTTGTGGAGTTTGGGTTGTCCTCTGCACTCGATCCGGGTGCATCCATGGTGCTACGCAGTTTGATTTGGTTTGGGGATTTTTTTTGTCCTTTTATAGTACATTTTCCCGCATGACGTGTGGGAATTGCAGGCCTGTGGTTGGTTTTCGCTGATTTTTATATCGCACTTGGCCTCATCGCAGCTTTTTTTCCGTTTGAGTTTTGCATTTTTGCGGCGTCGCGTTGACTTCATTGCGGACATTTGACGTGTTGTTGTGAGCCTATCGCATGGTGCTGCCGGCTTGGGAATGCCGCGTTACCACGGTGTTATTTTCCCGAGATAGACTGCGATGTGGAGAGTTGCGTTAAGCTACTTTTGCGGTAGTTATCACACGTTCTTGAGAATATCCCCCTTAGAAAGTTACCTTTTCCCTACCTAAAACCTCTGGATGCTCATTGCATTTGTTCTTACCCTGCTGCAGTAAGTAATTAGCATTTAAATAGGTGGGCATTGGTGTGAAATACCTCAAAGAAACAAACAATAGACCTGCTTGAATGGGCAGGGATGACCACTCTGAACCTGGTAGAATATGTGTGATGGGACTTTTAGCATCCTTTTTGATATTAAACTTTCAAATCCTGCTTGAATGTCACATTTGTCTTGACAGGCCTGTTGGGGTTTTTCATTTGAAACTTTAAGAGGCTTCCCCTGTCACAGGCAAATGCTAGCTGCCACTTGGGCAGGGCCCTTCTTTGGTGCCTATAACCACATTGGCTACAATCTCAGGGGGTCCCTCTTTGACATTGCAGTGTAAAAGTCTGTTTGACAGGTGTTCTTGGTTTACATATATAACGGCTTGTGCGCACTTCAAATGAGGGAAACAGGATAGCAAAACAATTATTGGGTAACTATTGTCTGTTAGCTAAAAACTGAGGGGCAGATTTACAAGCCCCTTGCCCCACTTTTGCGTCACTTTTCCCATGTTAAAAGTGACGCAAAAGTGGCTTGTAAATCTGCCCCTGCGACTTTGTTCTTCCAGACTTTTGCCATCTTGAAAATGATCAACTTGTGTAGGGTTAGTCGTAGGAGCCTTTAGCCCATTAGTTAGGTCATGCCCAGGGGTCATTCCCACCCACTAGCTCACAGCAGGCATGATTGTGGCTTCACCAAAAGCTCACTTTAGAACACCCCTGGACCAGTAAATAATCAGAAGAGGACTAAACCTACCGTCTGAGACCTGAGAAGAGCCCTAAAGACCAGGATAGACTCTCCTTCTTGTACCCAGGACAAAGAGGTAGATTCCAGATGTCATAATGTTGACCTTGTATTCATGCTACAGGAATACAATGAGATAGAAGAGGCCTTTCCTGCAACAGCCCAGCTGACCATTGGCAACTGTACATAGATTGGACCATGCTATTGGCTTCAGCCTAAATCCTAATGTGTATCTAAGTACCTTCCCTTAGGTCCTGGGGAACTTTAGATGTATGTTTCTGTTGTGGGTTTGGATATAAAGTACGAAGTCAGAAAGTAAAATCTTTTGACCATGGCAACCCTGGTTGGAATATCTTACCCATGCTCCATCGTGGTCTGAGATAAATTGCACCTCGGTCCTACTCTACTGCGACCATTGACTATCATCTAGAATTGTTTGCTTCTTAGCAGTATCCCTACTTACAGCATTAGAATTATTGTTTCTGGTTCCTCTGTTTTTTGTCATTTCTGTGTCATTTTTTTTACTAACGTTTACTATGTTTTTCTAATTCATTTTGGGATTTTTATTATTTTGCACTTAAGCATTATTACTGTTTTATTACTGCACATTGTCTCCATGTTAAGCCTGTTTGGTCTGTGCCATATCTTCCAGGGGGTTGATCTAAGATGTATTTAGTGACTTTAGTGGCTCACCCTGACAAGGATTGTGTGAGTATTCCTTGAGGTGTTTATTAACCCCTCTCAGCTAGTAAATTTCTTACACCGATGATCACACAATTTGTTGAATCAGGCAAGTTGGTATTGACCTTGTGTATCCTTCTGTTTATACATTGTGCAATTCTGTCACTGGATATCTCTTTTTCTGCCCCTAATTTTTCACCAACAGTCATTGCTTTTTAATGCTTTGAGGAACTAAATAATTGCACTGTGATAAATACACACATGTTCAACTTGTTAAATCAAGCTGACACAAAAACACATCAGTGAGAATTAAATTAAGTTAAGGGAAAGCAAGGTATTCTATTTTTATATTGATTTTGCTAGCTTTCCATAAAAAGTTGCATTACAAGTTCCCTATTACATTTTGGGACAGGGTGAGTATCAATAGGTATCCTTGCGCTAAATAACAGTTTTTTCCAGTTTATTCAACATGAAATGAAGAATGATCTGCAGACCAGGAAATACTCCATCGTTGTGTATCCTATTTAGCTGACATTTACTACTTGCTTTAAACAGGATGTAAATGCCAGTAGATAGATGGCAGCAGTATGAAGCAAGAGTCCAGGAAGGTGGCAGCAAGAGGGCATGGGACGTATGGAGAACATTGCCTTTTCCTATCCAGGTGTTACAAGTGCCAGCAGGTACCAGGTTGAGGCTCTTCCTGCAGCCACTGCCCACTGCTTCAAGAGGTGTGGATCCAAGGTCAGTGAAACTGGACTGTAGTTTTCCAGTCCTGGTATTCCTTGGCCTGATATTTAGTAACACACTGTCCTTTCTAGAGACAGAAACAGTGAGGAGGCAAATGCATAGGAGTTCAAGGACTCAGATTGAGGAATGCTCCTCTAAAACCTTACTTAATGTCTGTAACAAATCACAGGTGGTTAAAGGAATCCCAAAAGCTTCTAAGACTTGCCTTCAGCTGAACTCCATCCAGTAAAGGGGCCGTGTGAGAAAAATATCATCATGGGTTTCCACCTCCCCCGACTGAACTCTAACCTGCCTATCTGAAGTGGAATGACCCTCTAGGTAGACTTAAGAGATATTTGCAAAACACTGAATCACCAATGTTTCTTTCACCCCAATCCAATGGCACTCATTTTATCAACCTTAGAAGGACGAGAGGCCAAGTGGATTAATTGAGTTTTGAACCTGTGACCATGAGGTCAAACACAGTTTTATATTACAGATGCAGACCCCGCTAGGTGTGTACCACACACGTGGAAAAGGGCAAACAAATTGGCAGATAACAGATGATGATCCTACCTATATGTTTAACACATCTGAAAAATAATACTCAGCTTGGGGAGGTTTTAAAGAGGGTTTCATTTTAGCATTTTAACCTTATTTTAGAATGAAGGAGGTGATGTTTTCTCAAGAGCATCCTGTCCTGAAATGCCCCTAGGATTCTGACATGTTGTGCATCAGTGATCATTTCGAAAGACAAAAATATTTCCATTCTTAATAGTAATTGTTAGCAATGGTCATTACATCTATCAGAATAAAACTAAGGGGTATATTCACAAGAACGTGTGATAAATACCGCAATAGTAGCGTAACGCAACTTTCAATATCGTAGCCTATCGCGGGAAAATAACCCTGTGTCAACGTGGAATTCACAATGCGGCGGTACCATGCGATTGTCTGCCGAAAACGCGGACAATGTCCCCGATACAACCAGTCCGACGGAGATAAAAACACAAACCACAACACCACAAAACCTGCGATGAGCCCTTCCGCGATGAGGAAAGCAGAGATAAGAAGTGCGAGGGCATAAATACCCATGCGCAATGCGTGAACAAGCACAAGAACATCATACGGAAAATGCCACTGAACAAAATACAAAAACAACAATTGATGGACAGAATGCAGAACAATGTCATACATCCACCCCAGTACAGAGATCTGGGCCTAAATCCATCGTTTTTTTGCTCACCATGCCATTCCAGTTTGAACCCAGCCATATGCTAATCAGTCTTGACCCTGTGCCTCATGGGAACAGTCCAGCCCGAACTGCCAAGCCAGGTCCTCCCTGGACTGGAACCAAGCATCCTAGGACGGGTTTTGGGGTTTCACCCCTCTTCAGCCAGGATAGCTTGATTCCAGTGGCATGGAGAGCACGGGACTCACGTCTGAGCATACCCGTCCCACTCGGGGACAACAGGCACACCACAACATCCAAGCACCGTGGAAGGACAGAACTGACAGGCATACCGCATGAAAGAGACCGGTGGCAGACAAATCAGAGCCGCAGGAGCGACACACCCACAGTTCAGCATACGCACATAAGAAGGAGTGCACCTCGACATTGGCAACATCCCGGTACAAACAGCAAACCCTCCACAACTGAACACAGGACACAACTGGATCGGCAAATGTGCACAACCAGGCAAATCACATCTGCAACCCCAGGGATATGTAGCATGGAAATGCACAATTCCAAACCGTAACCTGCAACTCTGTTTTATTCACACATGCTGTGCAATTGGACATCTACTACTGTCCAATGATTGCCACAGAAGGACACAATGTGACGTGCTCATGAGAAGCAGGTGTCAATGATGTAGTACCTATGGCCCATTCCTGCCGCAGGTGCAGTGGGATGTGGGCCACCACCAGCCCCATCACCATCATCATCGTCCGGTACCACTGTAAATGGGATCCATGGGGCCCTGGTGCGAACACAGATGTTGTGTAACACACAACATGCAACGATCATCTTGCACCCAATGTCCGGGCTGTACAGGAGATTTCCACCTGTGCCGTCCAGGAACCTGAAACGTGACTTCAACACGCCAAATGTGCGTTAAATGATGCCCCTGCTGTGTATGTGGGTTGCATTGTACTGCCTCTGGGCGGGTGTGTTCGGGTCACGGAGGGGTGTCATCATCCGAGGGGAGAATGCATATTCTTGATCACCTGTGACAGTGCAGGGAGAAAAGAGTCAATACTTGGTTCGGCAGGATGTGATGGCAGGCCCACCAATTCAGTGATGCCTGTGCTGGCTGTGTGTGGGGTGAGTGTAAGCCAGCCCTCAGGGAGTAGTTGGTGCTGGCAACTACACCAACAGTCATCAGGCACTCAGACATGCAATGTCAGAACCACAAGGGGGGATGACTCGAGTCGCACAGGGCTAGTGGCCCCGGATGCACAGCAGCCGCCACGGGTCCACCGCCATAGGACGCTGAGCTGCAAGAGAATGGGGTGTTCAGTATCTGCAGGGGGCACAAGTGGAACATGTGTGCAGTCAATTGCCTCCAACGCAGCCGGGAATCTGGCTGTGGCGTAGACGCCTTGCTTTGTCTCCAGCTGTTCCTGCGCAGTGTTGGGGAAGTGAAGGTACTGAGGTATGCAGCTGAGGATGGCATCCACGACAGGTGTGATGAACTTTGATAGGGCTGGCTGTGAGATTCCTCCGACTCTGGCAGTTGTTTGTTGGAATGTCCCAGAGGCCAACAGGTGCAGCACAGCCAGCAGCTTTGTCTGTGGTGGGATGTTGGTTCTCCACTGTGTTGAGCCTGTCAGCCTGTGGGGGATGTGGGTCATGATGAGGAGAATGTTTGTCCTTTTGAGCCTGTAGTGGGCAATGACTTCTGCGGTCATTAGGTCTGTGAGAGTGGTGCTGTAGGTCCGCTGTCCTACTCTACGCTGCCTTTGTGGTGTTCCGTGGGGCAGGTCCGGGTCCTGGGGGTGGTGGCGTTCCTGGGGATGGTGGCGGTGGGTGTTGTGGCCCTGTTGGAGCTTCGAGCTGCATGAGCAGCTCCATGGCGTTGTTTGTTCTTCGGGTGTGGCTGTGTGCAGGGCTCTGTTGCCTACTGCACGGAGTCGTCCGTCTTTACACCTGCTTGAGACAGGTGTTAAATACCTGCGGCCACTGCGGCTTATCGCCTGTTTTTGGTTTCCTTCGCAGTTCTTTCAGTTCGTTGTGAAAGTGGTGTTGTTGTTTTTTCGTGTGTTTTAGCATGGGAACGCCTACTCTGCATCTCATTAGAGTTAGTTGGTGGTGTCCGCCGTGGTGTTAGATTTTGGGGCAGCTATTGCGGGAATACTGATGTTGTCTGCAGTTTGTATCTGCTTGTAAATGGGGTGTTAAATCTATCTCCACTTTTATTGCGTGAAGGTGGAGATAAATCGGAGTTGTCTCCTTGAGAATATGGCCCTAAGTACACTACAAAGCTTTGAGGCTACTACCTTGGTCACCTCCACTAAAGAGCATTACTTGGATAGAAAACCTCCATTCCACTACTTTGCACTTTGAGGTGTGATTAGATGAGGTGGGTCACAAACTCACCATTTGCAGGGGTCAGAGAATGAACTGTCTAAATAGTATTAATTAGGCAGGTTTCAATTTGCGATCCTGCTGATTGGCTAGGTCTAGGACAGCAGACCACAATCCCTGTACTCACATTCCAAAACAGTGTACCTTTATACAGCAGGACGATTTCTTTGAGAAAATGGTGCTGCTTTAAAAATGTAAATGCTTTCCATTTGGAAAATCATTCTTTGGACCACTATCTACTCCCCAGAGGCTGCCAAAATAATTCACACAAGGGAATTGGTCCCACATGATTCCTTCCCCATTGGGAATCAGTTGATCACTTCTTTGGGACGTTGATAACTGGTTAATGGTTTGTGACTATAATTGCAGCTACAAACCATTGACATTGCAATGTGGAAGGAACCTTTCACGCTGCTTCCAAATCTGCAATTTGGAATGGTTCATAAAACCCATTAATTGAATCAGAAAACTTTTCTGGCTCTTAAAATAAGTTTGTACCTTGAAAATAGGTATTTTGTCATCGACAACCCTATGATTTTGCAAATCGCAATGTTTGTAATCGTAAAGTTGCTTAGTAATCTGCCCCACAAATCCCAAAAGTCCAAATCACCAACCTCCTCTGGAATGGACTCAGCTTGAAATCTACTCTGCTATAAGTAGCCTGTTCAATATTTATATTAAAATCACCTACCGTGATCGTGATGTACTTCCTTTAATTCACGATAATCATTTTCCTTCATTTTTTTAAACCGACCTGAAATGCAGCCCTATTAATCCCATAGGTAATGACAGTTCAGCTGCTGTTTGAGGAATTTCAGTGGTCTGCTTTCTGTTTTAAATCTATGACTCTCTCTAAAACAGTTATGCTTCATTCCATAGAGTCTACTTGAAACTGGACAAAAATGGAGATCATGTTGCACATAAGGTGATATAGATTGATGAATTTGGAATTACTTGGTAAGATCTATGCTGTATCCGAAATGAAAGAACATATTCAGTGAGTGTGGTGCAGTCTAGCTTGTGTCAGAGACTCTGAAGATGCTGTGTTTGGCTCGGAAGAGAATGGTGGTTGCTGCATTTTAAACGTCTCCCTCTGATAATTAGGGCCATTTTTATGACCAGGTTTGCGTCACTCTTGCACCACACAACGTGGTGCTAGCACGATGAAAACGCTAAGTCACATTTTTGCAGCCACGCACAGCCACTTTGTGTAGCTCTAAGTGGTTCCAAAAAATCTGGAGCAACACAGCTCAAATCTCTGCATTGCATTACTCTGTTCTGGGAATGCTTTCCAAGGGCATTAAGAGGTGTCCCACGCAACTCGCATGGGTTTTGACACATTCCCAGATTTGGAAGACCTTGCAGACCTGGGAATGTGCCAAAAAGGTACACTTTCCCAGGAGAGGCATAACGAGGAAAAATATATTTATTTCTCCTCATTGCTTCCTCTTTCTATGTGTGCTGCACTCTGCAGCGCACATAGAAAGAGGAATATGTCCCTAAAGAGTGTACAAAACAATTTTCCATGCAACGCAGGCACCCTTGCACAATGGTGCAAGGGTGTCTGCATTGGCGCTAGGCAGCCCATTGTGTGCAAGCACATGGGAGAAGTCAGAAATGCACAATATGCCTTAAATACAGTGCATTCCTCCCTTTCCCAGTGATGCAGCACAGCAAGGTGACTTGTTGCACTGCACCACTATTTCATAACTATGCCCCTTAGTCACTTAAAGTCGGTGAGGCTTAATAGGCACATCAAAGGCTTAGAGCAATTGGCCTTCACAAAAGTATTTCCATTATGCAACCCAGTTAATATTTGCTCCACCTATTCTATGTTTTGTAATTTTCTTTCAATTAAGTTAATTGAAGACAAAAATGCTTCTTTAGTGCTGTGACCAGTGGAGGGAAATATGCACCAGCTTTTGTTCACATCCGTGCAGCGTTTCTCCTGATTTAGGACCCTCATAAGGCTTAGCATAAAAAAGTTTCAGAAACCCTGTAGCTTGAATTATCAAGTTGCATATTTCCCTCGTAAATATGAGATTTTGCCAAGGAAATGGGGAATAACTGGGAATCGATGTCTCTACATTAATTTCTGCAGTTTTTCCTCAAATACAGAGCACTTTTCCCATTCACAATTCGAAAGGTTACTCTCATTATGAGACAAATTGGGATTCATAGCCAACTTATAATAAGGGCTTTATGTTCTGTAAGTTCAGAGGCAAGTGGTATTTGTTGAAATGCAATTTGAAGATCTGTAAGAGCAAGTGCAATCTAATGGCATGCCTCCTTTGTGAAATATCTGTCTAAATCACCTGTCAAGCATTGATTTTTATTGGTATATTTTAAAAACTATTTGTAATTCTGTAATTCTGTATGATGCTAGAAAATATGTCTCAGATGCTGATGCAATATTTATTTATTTATTTACAATACACATACAAAATCAAACTCTATGATGGGTGCAAGGCTCAATTGAGAAGCATTCAGGAAAATAGTCCAGAATGACAACCCTCACAATACATGTTATGTTTGACAGCTGGTTTACCCTTATGAGCCTTGTTTGACCATATGTTTATCCTACACATCCAGTATAGTTTAACACATGCACATGATGTTATCTTTATCAGACAAAAGTAGACATCAGCATTTTTTCATTGTTAGGAAATTATGCTTTGTTATTTACCTGCTTACCTACTGTTGTTGTTTTCTATATCCGTATTTGCAGTGTGAGCATTTGATCACCATTGCAGTCTTTTTAGGTCTCGCCTAGGCAGTGCCTGCGCTGTCTCTTCGAGACATGCTGTATTCAGAATAACGGCTTAAATCGCTGCCCATGTTTTTAATTGCCCCCTTTTACTGTCTTTTGGAAATGCTTTTTTTCCTTTGGTTAATGTCTTAAGTAGTCCCACCTTAGTCCCTCCTTTTCTAGTGCTGTAACCTCCCATGAAAACTAACCCTGTTACATGTGACCTTGCTCTGTATGTTTCATTTTCAGTTTCTGAGCACTCTTTCTTAATGACTTCTTCGTCATAGCTGGAGTTGCATCATGACAGCTATGCAGTTTCCTGAGCCCTCTCATCGGGCTGCAGCTGGCTTCTCCTTCTCCCTCCTGCTTATTATTTATTTCCTTCTTGCTCTTTGGCGTGGTTTATCTTCAGCTAACATCTGTCCCCCCACTACCACCTCCCGCCCGTTGAGTATTTCCGACCTTTTTTTATTATATTATGCACGAAGGCTGCAAGGGTTGTTTATTTGAAATGCTGTTCTGCTATCACGCATAATATTTTTTTTAAACATTCCTAAACCTGAAAAATGCATTTCAGCCCCTCCCACTTCCCTTTGTGCCTGGTGCTGCTGTCCTCTACAAGAGGGCTGCCGCAGCCACCATTTAGGGACGGGTGGATAACAGCTAACATTGCGCCCTGTTTCCTTTCACCAGGGCACCGTGCACATCATCTAGGAGGTACGTGTATTTCCCATGGACGGAGTGAGTACAGCGCATGTTAGTGCCACTTTACAGAGTTTGGCAGTGAAGCACTACTTTTGTATTCCTGGAGGTACTGCAATACCTGGTTGATGCGTACAGTGGCAAACGTTCAATGTGATCCTTATCAACTGTTTTCCTTTTCCGTGATTTTAAACTTGTGTTACAACATCCTGCTTGCTTAATGTTCCCTGCTCTTCTGCATATGCTTGAAGCCCTGAACATCCTCATACTGCATACAGGCATTGATACCCTCACTTTGAAACACAAAGATGAGTTTTAGGCACGGCTTTAATAGTGCCGCAAAAATAAGGACGCATGCCGTCTGCCGCCCTAACCCCAACTCACCTACAGCATTTGATTTGGTTACAAAAGAAACGGGCACTGTACCACTGTTTTTCCCCCCAAAAGGTACATGTGAATTGTTAACTGAAAAAAGGTGTAGAAACTCTTAAATCCACAAGCAAGACTGTTTATTTATTTGTATTTGTTTGGTCACAATGCACGTCTTCGGTCCACTTGAAATACATATAACCAATCGCATGGATTTCTCTGCCTCACCATGGTGTAGAGGCCCCCTTCTGGATATAAAGAATCCCTTCTTCCTCCCCCTCACCACACTCATCACACACCACACACATCCCTACAGTGTTCACTTCTTCTGTTCTGCCACTGGCAGCTGCTCCACCCTACTCTCTCTTGTCTTCCTCCTATTCCCTCTCTTTCTGTCTCTGTCTTGCTCCTCCTCACTTGCTGAAAACTGTGACTTCAACAAACGGCTCTTACCCTCTTTTTCTTCTCCCTTCCTTTATTTGTAACCCTGTGAAATGAACCAAAAAAGAAAGAAACACTTTTGCTGCAAATGTCTCTTTTGCTGACATTTTTCTATTCCAAAGTGCAGCCTCGGACAGAGAGAAAAGAAAGGTTCAAAATACAAAAAATAAAAAATAAAGCAAGACAGAGTGGTCGCAAACAAGCCAGATTGGTGTTATTCACACCCACACACATTAATGCCACTTTAAATAGTTTGCCAGCAAAGCGCTACTTTCCTTTTCTCCGCTTTCTTTGAACAACATTGGGGCCGATTCACAGAACTAATCTGAGATAAAATCCTGAACTTACTACTTTTGGTATTCACAGAAGGCATTTAGTAGTAGTAAAGTTAGGACTCCTAACTTTACTACTACTAAACTGAGATAAAAAATCCTAAACTTACTATTTTTGGTATTCACAGAAGGTATTTAGTAGTAGCAAAGTTAGGACTCCTAATTTTAGTACTACTAAATGCCTTTTGTGAATACCGAAAGTCGTAAAGTTAGGATTTTGTCTCAGTTTAGTAGTAGTAAAGTTAAGAGTCCTAACTTTACTACTACTAAATGCCTTCTATAAATACCAAAAGTAGTAAGTTTAGGTTTTTATCTCAGATTAGTTCTGTGAATCTGCCCCATTGTTTTTTCCCCGGTGGGGAACTGCTCCATTCCTGCAAGTACTACAATACCTGGCAGATGCTTAGAGTTGAAAACATTTAATGTGATCCTTATCAGCTGTTTTCCTCGTTTTACTTTATAAAATGTGTACCGCAGCTCTGTGTTAAGGGATGTGGTCTTTTTAAACCATACTGCTTAAGTTTGTAAGGATATAAGCAATAGCCATTAAAACAGTTCCCTTCCGGGCTGTGCAGCGATGTCCTTAACTTTTCAGACCCAAACACTCATTGATTTCTTTATAATAATTGTAAATACATTAAGTTAACCATGTTGTTCCTGCTTACATTTCAAATGCTTTACTTACTCTTTCCAGGCAGCATAATACACTTGTCTCCCCTCCCTCATAAGCAATTTCCCATGTTCTAGTTCTCTAGCACCGCGATGTCATATAAATGGGAATAGTGATTTGCAAATATAATTATTCCACTGCAAAAAAAAATAAAAGTAAAAAACATTGTCATTTTCAGGGCCGAAAGCTCTAACTTTCACAAATGCGGGACCGATTGCATTGCAAATGCTTTTTTATTTAGCATTGGTGGCAGTGAGTTGTCAAATGTAGCCCCTCCCACCAACAGACACGGCATAGAAAAGTTGTTTTGTCTCGCTTTAAGGTAACAGTGCATGTAAACACAAACATTAAACTTTTTTTTACTTGCATTGCTTGCACATATGTGGTATGTCACATTAAAGCTTGTCTCCGCTTCAAACTGTTAGCTAACCCTGATAATTTGGCAAATTATAGACCAACATTGCTGCTTTGGAGCTAAACTCATAAGGAAACATGTAAACTCTCTTGACCACTTTCTTGATGTCGAAAACCACTTACCTGCACTACACAAATTCACTTTACATTGGCCTACAGAAGTATCTCATCAAGAGTCTACAAATAATCCAAAAAGCTGTAGCCAGGCTAGATTTAAATCTTCATAGGCTCAGACAAATACAGCAACATCTAGAAAATGGATACTCAAAGTACGGTCCGGGGGCTGCATGTGGCCGCCCTGACCTTACATGCGGCCCCCTGATCAACAGGAGGAATGGTCCGATGTTTACTCCACTAAGCACTAACAATAAAAAAGATATTAAATAGACAGGCAATGATTTATTTCAAGGAACGAAGGGGCATATTTGCAACAGGCAGCGATAATTATCACTGACCTTGTATAGCGCATTTTTTTCTATCGCTGGAATATTTCGCCAGGCTAGCGTTGTATTAACAAAGCTTAGCGCCATGGCGATGTATATTCCAGCGATAGCGCCCTTTTCCATGGATCATCGCTGGTTTTCCAGTGTTGTTCCATGTAAAACGACGATATGCTTGATGATACGACCCTGAGGTCGTATCACATGAATCCACCTCCCATGTTAGGTATGCCTTACTCAGGAATTTAACAGACGTTAAATTCCTGCGTTAAGGCATACTTAGCGCGATTAAAATAATCACTTCCCCGCATTGTAAATATCGCGAAGCTGCCTTCGCGATATTTACCCATGTTGTTTCCACAGACACGCCTACTTTGCATCTCATTAGCGATGCGAAGTTAGGCGTGCTGGAAACGGGAGCAAAATCAGCAAAACACGGCCGCAAAACCGGCGATAATTTTCTATCGCCGCATTGTTAATATGCCCCGAAGTACCTTGGAAGTCCTGCACTTAACTTTAGAAACACCATCACTTTTAAAGATATCTTGCAGCATAAGAGTAAAATTATGAGTCTCTTCAAATTTCAAAAAGTGTATTTAATTAACATGCAAAACCTTTTCACTTTAGTATAATTAATTATATCAGTGCATCGTGCAGTATTAATTTAAAAGTGATAGTTTTCAAACACGAATTAAGGAACATTAATTCTTCCCCCTACCCTGACAACAAAGCTAATAGTGACCTAAAGAGGCAAGTCAGTTGTTATGTGCACTTTTTGGGTTGCCCGGGTTCCTATTATACATGAACAAAATGATAGTTTATTGAATATAACACAGGAGCAGGTTTTGTACAGTGCACGCCCTGAAATGATGTACTTAGTATTCCGAGGTCCTCTTATATGTGATAATGAAGAAAAAGGATGGAATGTGAAATTAGACATTTGCCTCGGATCACATAATTTGGAAAAGTGGGGAAACCAGGTTCAATTCAGCCACTACATGTATATCCTGTGCTTCGCCTACACCTAAATTACCGCCAATCGATCCAACCCCCTCGCCGAACAGACACCTGTTGGCATCAGTGCGGTCTTCGAGCACATCACAGGCCAACCTTTTTAGCCCCTGGCAAAATGTTTGCGATTACCTATCACTTAAAATATCTTTGTGAGCTCCCAATCAGAAAATATGTATTTTAAAGCTGTTTGCGAGGCTCACAGAGACTTCCATAGACGTGGACCTGGATACTTACAGCAAAGACTTGTTCGCAAACTGTCCACTAAATGTTTATTATCTTGCAGTGTCAAACTCCTTGTAGTTCCACACATGACAAGCTGACACCTTGGCGATGTTATCTTCACCTTTACAACTTGGAATTTGCTTCCACTCTCAATAACATCAACTCCTTCTTTAGAAAACTTTTAAAAACATGGTTGTACAATTCTCCGTAGATCCTCTATGGCATGTCTCGAAGTGTGCATTTTTAACTATCAGAGTTCTTTACAAATGCTTAATTGGTTTGTTAGTTCATTCATTCATCCATTCATTCATTCATTCATTCATGCATTCATTCGTTCATGTTGGCTTCTCTTTAGCTTAGGGGAAAAAAGCACAAATATGATTGCTCTCTGCAGAGTAGATGTATAGGAGATAAATGATTGAATGTGGCAAACACTGTGATGATTGGTTTTACTTTTCAGATGTAAAATAGTCCCTCTCACATTCCAGCGGAAGCACTTCCTGGAAGGAGAAATGATACACTAAATGGCCAGTAGCCTGAGAGAGGAGGATAATGCTCTTCTGGGTGGAGACAAAGCCTCCTGCGTTTCTATCTTGAAGAACTGGTAACGATGCATTGTACAGCTGCTCTGTCAAGCCAGACCTAGAAGGAATACCAGAGCTAATTGTTGATTGTAACGAGAGGTGGCTTCGCCTGAGCGTCTGGAATTTAAAATCTACTGCCATCTGGAAAGCAAATATATTTGAGTTTTCATTAGAAGAACAATTGCAATCATTAAAACAAACCACTTTTTAGATTTTTCTGATACCTTTCTAGTCGAATGGGTCCCACCATGGGCAAATACTGAAAGCAAAAATCTTTTTCTGGCAATAACACATACACGCTGCATTTGCAGCGTGTGTTGTGCAGTGCGTACATCTCACCACCTTCCAGCATGATTTATGGCGACGATATGTGCTTGGAAAACTTCGTGGTATACATGGAACACCATCTTCCATAGCGGACCCCTGTAATCTTTCAATTTAATTAACATGAATGTAGACAGCCTCGCTTATTTATCAAAGTTGTCAAGCTTCTTCAGAGACGTAAAACGTGTATTTCTGAAGATTAAAAAGCTATTAATGTCTCATTATGAACATGTGCTTACATAAATATGATGCATCTTTAAAACGTGCAAAGAAATGGCTTTTAAACTGCCACCTTCGGGCTGTTCATTATTGATAACTAACCAGCCAGGGTAAGGCGAAGCCAAAATCTTTTTGAAGCATAAACCTTGACTATGCGTACAGCGCCAAGCCATCGATCACACCATGTCACCTGAAGACACAGAAAACATAATGAAAATCAGCACTGGCACAGAACCATTAGAATAACATTGTGTCTATGACGCCCTGCCAATTGGAAAGTGATGGCGCGCGCTCTAACGACTGGATGTCATTAGGGAGAAACAGCATCGAAGCTGCGGCCCAGCTCCTGTTCTGCTAACATCATTAAATAGGCATGCATTCAACAGTTTACACAATCTCTACATCCAAACGTGTCCTTTTTCAGCGGATAATTGGCAGACGCTCCAGCTATTCCTAACATATAGATTTTCGGGAGATGCGTTCAGCTTGTAAAATACTCAATAACATATTTCAGGTCACGAAAAGAGAGAATATTTCAAATTACATCTCGTATCTTTTTTTGAAATTTTATATATAATAATTACATTATTGGGCCAGCATGCAGCCTTTTGGGCACTTGGGGAACCGTGCCTATGCTTGAATTAAAACGCTGACTGAAAGTTTCAGGGCATTAGCCCCCCATGCAAGATAAACGGCCACACAGACATATTGGTTCATATCTAGAACTGGCCCAGGGCACGTGCGCCTAGCCTCATATATTGACAGGGTCACATGTCCTGTGACACCTGTGATAGATGGGTCTGGGGTGAGTGTTGAAGCCAGACTTCTAGGAGTGGCTGGTGGAAACACATTCATTTATAAACACTAGAACATGACCTGCCGGTCCCTACAACCCTCCCAACCTTTATAAAAATAGGACAGCACGTCCAACCTATGAGAGAGAACAAAATGACAAAAACAAAAACTCCACTGAGTCCATTCAAGTTGCTGGCAGGACAGAATACATGGACAGGTGCAGCTGGGATCACCAGGCATCACGGCACACCTCCGCCGATTTAACTAGACTGCTCTGAGCACTAATTTCACTGTGGATGAACTCTGTATTTCTTGGTCACCAGTTTGAATTGTCACAGTTCACCTGGGCACTCTGGCTTCTGTCCCACCTGGGCTCACTGCGTGGAAGTCTATATACAATACTTGCAGTGAGGGTGCATGTGGAGAAAAAGTGAAGTTGATGGCTGATAAGTTTTCAAAGATGCTCCGGATCCATGGACTACAAACCTCCCAAGACTGATGACATATTGGTTACTGTTGATGAGTCTTCCTCAGATTCTGCAGTGCTTCCAGCTGGCTGATGGTGGAGTAAACTCTGACTTCCTTCTCTCACCAGGATTCCCCTCTCTTTTTTTTTTTTAAGTTTCAGTTTATTGAAGGAGAAAAAAGGAGGGGGGGAGGGAGGGGGACATAATCATCATGGTAAGCATACATAGAATAAGCAAATCAATTGAAGCATTCAATAAGAGCAAATATGACAAGCATGAAGGATACAAGAACAAAACCCAAGTGTAATAATGAAAAAATATCATATAATACAGTAGAACATAATATCATAGCAAAAGAGAATAATAAAACAAGAAAATCATGGTGGCTTACGCACCTCGACTGTGTCAGGGTTTGGAGAAGCGTGTACTGGAGCAGAGGAGGAGAGATAGGATACCAAAGGGAGCCAAATCAGGTCGCGTTTAACTGCTAGGGAAATGGGAGATACGTAATTAGTATCTAGGCGATGATGGAAGCAAACTGCATTCCACCAAGAGTGATAGGAGACATTTGCAGCCTGTTTCCAATTAGAAGTAATGGTATGAAAAGCCACAGCAATTAAAAGGTCAAGTAATAGATAATGGGTAGGTGATTGTGGAAGTTTTGGCGATAGGGAACCTAGAAAAACTTGCAAAGGGGAGAAGGGAATCTGAAAATGGAATATTTTTTGTATTTGCGTCCAGACCAGGTTCCAGAACGTGCAGATAGAAGGGCATTCAAACAACATGTGTTTGATATCTGCATCGGAACAGGGACAGGACCAACACATAGAGGATGCGTCAGGTGCAAAACGGGATAAAGTGTGTGGAGTACATAAAGTTCTGGTATAAATAAAATATAAGGTTTAGGTAGTATTAGCGGCTCTAGAGGCTTTATGAAGCTTAGCCCATATTTTGTCCCAAAAAGGTAATGGCCAATCCTGAGAGAGATCTAATTCCCATGCAATCTCGGTTTAAGATTTTAGTCTATTGATGGAGTATCGAAAAGAATTATAAATAGCAGAGGCTGAAGGAGATAGTTCAAATAATGAAGAGGTAGCTTTGCGATCCAGAGGAATAACTGCAGATGGAGCTAGGGAACGGAGATATGAGATCAGGACTGGGAGAAGGGCACTGTATTGTGATCGAGCAGAGGAGGGCAATGAGAAAGAGGATTTAAGTTCTTGAAATGAGAGAGGAATACCCTGGGAAATTAGTTGAGATATCCAACACAAACCCTTAGAGTACCATGTCTTCCAAAATATAGTGCGATTGCGTATTTTGAAGAGAGAGTTATGCCATATCGGTTGTTCGTGAAGGGAAAGGAGGGACGGATAAGATGATGATAGATAAGGAAGAAGGAGAGTACGGGAGTAAGAAATAACAGGTGTACGAAAGCGAACCAAAGGAGACGTGAAGGATTAGAACTCGCGAAAGGTAAAAGGGGAAAGAAAGGAAAATTCCATACTTAACCAGACGGGTGGATAATGCGGAAGGTCAGAAGAGAACCAACGGATCGATTGTTTCAATGAAAAAGCTCGATGATACTCTCTGAAGTCCGGAAAACGCACACCAGACTGCGTCTTATCCTTGCGCAGTGAAGCCAAAGCTATCCAAGAGCGTTTACCATTCCATAAGAATTTCAGCAATAAGGAATCAATCCGTCTAAAGAAGGAAGCTGGAATATGTACTGGGAGCATGGAAGTGGTATATAGAAGAAGAGGCGATAACATCATTTTTATAGAATTGAGCCGACCCCACCAGGATAGAAAGAGCGGGTTCCAGCGTTGGATAGCCATGTCCATTTTCTTAAAGATATATTCAAAGTTGAATTTGATCGTATCAGACAAGAGAGGGGCGAACCAAACACCCAAGTACTTAATCTTAGATGGCTGCCATGAGAAGCCCGTTCGGGAAAAAAGATGCTTTTGACAAATAAGGTTTAGAGGTAGAATCTCGCACTTATCAGCATTGAGGCGATAGCCAGAGACCGCGGAAAAGGAAGACACCTGCTGGAGAAAGGAGGGAATAGAGGAAATAGGATCAGAGCAGTAGAAAAGAATATCATCAGCATAGACCGACAGTTTAACCTGACGTGAACCAAATTTAAAACCAGAAATACTGTTGTCTAGACGAATTTTGGTAAGAAAGGGTTCCAGGGCTAGAACAAAAAGTAAGGGGGATAGAGGACAGCCTTGTCGTACTCTCCTGTGTAATGAGAAGTAATCCGAGGTCATTCCATTAACAAAAATGGAAGCCTGAGGATTAGAATAGAGTAAAGAAATAATAGAGATGAATTTGGAAGAAAAGCCGATCCAACGCAAGGCCTGAAACATAAAGTCCCATCCAATCCTGTCAAAGGCTTTTTCCGCGTCTAAAGAAATAGCCGCAAAGGGAAGTGACAAAGAGGAAGCCTTGCTAAGAATATTAAGGAAAACACGGGAATTGTCAGATGAGAGGCGGCATTTGACAAAACCTGATTGCTCAGGACCAATGAGGTCGGGTAAAAGGGGATCCATACATAGTGCCAAAAGTTTTGCCAGAATTTTGTAATCTGTATTGACCAGGGAAATTGGTCTATAATTTTTGAATAACGAGTGGTCCTTGTCTTCTTTGGGAATTAGACAGATTAAAGCCTGTTGGAAAGTACCGCTGGAAGAACCCGCTGTAAGGAAGGATTGGAATAAGAGTAATAGTTTAGGGAGAAGTAAAGAGGCGAAATGGCTGTAAAATTCAATAGTGAAACCATCAGGACCCGGAGATTTACAGTGCCTCAATTTAGAAACGGCAAAAGAGATTTCAGAAAGCGTAATGTCTCGTTCTAAGGCAGTGAAATCAACATGAGAGGCCGGGGGGGAGGGAAGTGAATGAAAATATGAAAGAAGATCTGTATTTTCCGGGATGTGTTCGGGGGTATAAAGATTGTCATAAAATTTAACAAACTCAGAGAGGATGTCTTTATCCTTAAAGCAAGAGGTCCCCGTAGAAGTCTTAATGGACTCAATATTTGAACGCTCCTTCCTTATCTTTAAGTAATTGGCCAAAAGTTTCCCCATTTTGTTTTTACCTCCATACTATCTGGAATTATATTTTAACAAAAGGTTAGAGGCAGCATCAGTTGTAAACCTATTGAAGGAGATTTTCGCATCAATAAGTTTTTTAAGAGAGGTCTCAGACTGAGAAGCATGGTAGTCAAGCTCCAAGATCTTAATATTGGCTAAGATGTGATCGGACTTGATTTCTCGAAGTTTCTTTCGTCGGGCTACAAAGTTAATAATAAAACCCTTAGAGGCCGCTTTAAAAGAATCCCAAATAGTAACAAAAGAGGAATCAGGGGTATGATTGAGAAGGAAAAATTCATTGGCAAAGGCAGTGAATTCAGAACAAAAAGTAGGTTCCAAAAGCAAAGCATTGTTGAAACGCCATCTGCCAGCGTGGGGCGAAAAAGGGAGTAAGTCAAGGTTCACATGAATTGGGGCATGGTCCGAGATTAGGATAGAACCGATATCAGAACGTATAGCATGCTGGGATAAGAACTTACTAAGAAAAATATGGTCAATGCGGGACTGCGATTTATGTGGAGGAGAGTAAAAACTATATTCTCTAAGATCAGGATTACACAGTCTCCAAATATCCACCAAAGCATTATTTTGAAAAGTGTTAACAAATTGAGAGTGCATCCTAGAGGGGACAAAATTAACATTGGAGTGGCGGTCAAGAAAGGGGACAACAACTTGATTACAATCTCCCCCGAGAAGTATATAGTCTTCAGAGAGGGAGGACAGCTTAGTTGAGAAAGAGGGCCAAAATGCTCTATCAATTCCAGTTGGGGCATACACATTAAAAAGGGTGAGAGGAATATTATCTATAAGCAGTGTAACAATAATCCATCGACCATCAACATCGTATTCATGAGAAATTGAAGAAACATTCAACTTTTTATGTAATAAAATCACAACACCATTTTTCTTAGAAACTGTGGGGGAGCAAAAAACATGACCCACCCAACAACGCTTGAGTTTCAAAGCCTCCGATTCAGAGAGATGTGACTCTTGAAGGAGGGCAACATCAGATTTAAGTCTCGCTAAATGGGATAAAACCCTTTGCCTTTTAATGGGATTGTTTAAACCCTTAACATTCCATGATGTAACACGGAATGGAAAAGCAAAAAGAGACAGCTAACAGCAACATGCTTGTTATTGCATAAAACCTAACTTGAAAAAACTGAGAAAGTTTAAACGAAGTGATGAAGGGGAGAGGATGAAAGGAGAAAAAGCGAAAAGGAAAAAAGGGAAGGGAAAGGAAAGAAAAAATCATTGTGAGAATGGTACTGAGTTCAAGAAAAAGAAGGAACAAGGAGGGGTAGAAGGAGGAAAGGGAAAGCGAAAAAAGAGAGGAAAGAGAAAAAGGTAGGAGATCAGTTGTAGAAAAAAGGACAGAGACAAAAACCAACAAAAAGACAGTACATGTTCGAAACGAACGACTGAAAAACATACTTACGGAACGAAAAAACTCAAGAACGAGGATGGGGCGATGGCGCCGGGAGACAGCGACGACAATCTCCAAAACAGACAAACAGACCTCAAATACCATGACTTCAAAAACGCACTGTATAAAAATAACAAGGGACATCAGGATAGGAGGAAGGAGATGTCTGTAAAAAACAAAAGAGATATGCAATTAACCCCTTCCCTGCTCATGACGGAACCGTTCCGTCATGAGCCACGGTTGGCGTGTGCTCATGACGGAACGGTTCCGTCATGACACTCCCGTTGGCGGCCGCTCCGCCTGCGCGGCGCTGTTTCCCCGCCTGTGCGGGGGGACAACGCAAATGGGCGGAGTCATGACGGAACCGTTCCGTCATGAGCACAGCTCAACTGTGGCTCATGACGGAGCGGCTCCGTCATGAGCACAGGCCCACCGCGCTGCCCCCCTGCCCCCCCCAGCGCTGCAGCGGAATGTCCGCAGCAGCGAAGGGGTTAAAGGGAAAGACATGTCACAGGGAAATAAGAAAACACAAACTACAATTAAACTATACTACACTACCCAACACTACAGAGGGGATACATGAAAGTGAAACGCCTGACGGAAGAGGAGACAATCAGGGAAATACAACATAAACGTCAGTGGAGAGACAACAGAATCATAATACAACAGGTTCCGATAAGGAGAAGCAGGACTTGTCAACCAGGTCTGGATACATCCATAACATCTGGACCATGTCGTTGGAGAAACGCCTTTAAGTCCGCAGGGTCTTCATACGTGGTTGTTTTGTCCTTATAGGTGACCTTGAAGAGACACGGATGTAGTAGTCCATATCTGGCGTTTAGGGCTCGTAATTGAGGCCGCATGTCCAAAAATTTCTTCCTACGATCTGCAGTAGCCTTGGAGACATCTTGTGAGAGATAGAGGCGATGACCTTCCCACATAATTTGCTTCTTGAGTTTGGCAGCTGAAAGGACCTGTAAGAGGTTGGTAAATTGTAGGAACAACATGATGACACCTCTGGGTTTACTAGCGACCTTCGGGCCTAGGCGATGAGCTCTTTGAATATTAACGGAGGTTAAGGTCGGAGCATCTAAGATCTTGGCCAGAAAGGATTGGAAAAAGACGGTAGGGTTTGACCCTTCTGTAAGTTCTGGAAGACCATATAGGCGTAGGTTATTCCTACGATTCCTGTTTTACAAATCCTCCGTCTGGCGTTTAAGTAGAAGTATCTCCTTCTCCATTGACGGAATGTGGGAACAAGAGGATTGCAAAGAGTCTGTATAGGTTTCTAAGGTCTGAACACGCGACTTCAAAGATGACCATTTTTCTTGCATGGCTTGCATGTTCTTTGTGGTAGCCTCCATAAAGGGTTTGAACGCTCGGAGCTCTTCCAAAATTAGATCCATGGAAGCGGATGAGGAGTTACTCTCTGGGGATAGTGGGTCCTTCTTCAAGCGCTTAGAGGAAGCTAGAGAGGATGACAGCTTTTCCTTATTGCGCGCCTTTGGAATGGCTCCTCGTATTGGATCTGTTTTTGGTGTCGTGACATCCACCATGTCTCGAAGAGGAGAATCTGAGTCGGAGTCCACAGGTAATTGAGAAGTAGTAGCCAGCTTTAAATTACGGAGTTTCCCCATGAAAATTTGTGTAGAATCGACGATTATTGTCTCGGAGAGCGGCAAACGAAATTTCTGAAGATACAGGAAACGTCCGCAGAGCAATCCTGTGGTTAGACACAAATCAAGAAGCCTGTGAACACAAATTATCGTGCCGTTTCCGGGAACTTACTCTGACGCAGCTGCTCTCAATGGGTATTGATCACAATCTCTCAACAGTGGACTGAGGTAGTAACACGGGTAACAGATACAAAAGTCATCTTCTGCAAGGCCAACAACATTCATAGTAACATTCCTTCAGGTAGCGTTGAAAGTCAAGAAGTGCGCACCATACATCGAGAAAAAATTCTTTCAGTCTACTCACACCTTCTGTTGTTGCTTCTTCTCCCCTTTGCAGTATTCACAGAGTAAACTACGAATCATTTAAGATTGGGAGGCAGACTGAGATTTGCGGTAAGTCCATGAGGTTAATTGTTTCAGAATACTAATACTAATTAAGGAGTAGATGCAGTTGGATATAAAGGACGCACTACAAAAATGAGGAGCAATATGTTAAATAGAGATTAATGGAGTAGATAGCGCGCCAAAGTAATAAGCTCATTTAATATACTCCTTATTATATAGGTAGAATATATGAAGCAAAATAGTCTGCTGTGGTAGCCTCACAACGGCAATAAAGCGCACCTTCCCCACAAAAGGAACAAAGGGAAATAATCCACAGAAATCAAGACATTCCTTGTTATTAAAATAATGTCTTTTACATGTTGAGGCAGTTGGACACTAGATGGCAGCATATAGTTATTGAGCAGAGAAAAAACGGTCAGAAATTATGTTCCTGAAGGCTTGTATAAACAAATAAGCTTCACGGGAAAACAATGACATTCTTATGGGCAGAACTTGAAGCATTTCATTGTGGCAGCGAGTGAGCGGGAGATCCAGTCAGCTGATAAATATGCCTGCGATATGTGGAGAGCTTCTTAAATGCGAAGAGCGGCAAAAATTCCTCACAGCGCACAGTTTGAAATGGCGGCCGTTACTGACGGAGCCGCTCCGATAAACGAAAGGGGAAAGCGGCTCTTACATTGTGTTTCCATTGTCCGTAAACACCTCACTTAGTGCAGCACCCCCTTCGCCAGGTGAGACGCGTAGTCATAGGTCTGTGTAGGCGGTCAGCGCCGCGTCAGGTCCGTCGTTCTCTCCCGTAACCAGGGAGAGCTGGGGAACGCCAGCCATCTTCTGCGGGCGCAAGCCACGCCCCCCAGGATTCCCCTCTCTTACCAGGATTCCCCTCTCACTAGAGTCCCCGGAGGTCCTCTTCACCGGGTTTCCATGGGACTGTGTCTTCGGTGCACTTCTGACTTTGCACCCTCTATTCTTCACTTGAGGGTGCTCCTTGCGCACCCTGTTCCTCCTCTTGAAGTGGCATCCTTTCATCGCTGGGGGTACAGTCAGCACTCTCCTCCTGAATGCGGTGGTGTTACAGAATGGCAGGGGACACTCATCACCCAGCTTTTTCTCCTGAAGGCTTTTTACTTGTATGGGGCCTCTTTGCTCCAGCCAATGCTCTTTCAGTGTTCTATGGTGCAACCAGTCAGTGGCTGTGCTTCAGAGGATTTATGTCACTTCTTTGCTCAAAATACCTGGCAGTCCTTTTTGCCTGGCCCTGGGTCACTACACAGTCTCATCTCTACCCTCGAGCGTCTCCTCACTTGGGGCGGCATAGGGTACACTTCTGCCCAGCATATTTGCCAGTTGATGCCCTCCTGATGCTGATCCATTGCAGTTTAGGGCCACCCCTCCCTCTTCACGCAGCAGAAATTCCCTCACTAGAGTTTTTCTTTTGATTGTTTGCAGAGACAAACTATGCTGTTAGGTGGCTATGCAAGACCATTTACAGCCCTTCTTAGCTGGGCCCTACTCTTTGTCCCTGCAAGATGCAGTACCCCTTGCTACCTCCAGGTGGCACTGTGACCACATCTCCTCATAGGCCACAGCCTCACTTCCTACTTTTGCAGGCCTCGTGGGACTCGAGATACCAGATGCTGATTCCCTCTCCTATCAATGCCTTTCTCCACAGGCGGGGCCCTCACGCTGCACTGTGTTCTGCAGAGGCCACACCCGCTTACCTCCAGCACCTCAGCAGCCAGGTAAGCCCGCAGTGAGGCGCTTCTCCCCACCTTGGCCTGTGGCCTAATTTCCCCTTCTTTTTTTCCCACTTCTGTCCCTTAAGTCACCTCTCACCCATGTCAGCAATGCTGGACAGACTGCACCACTCTCAAGACCGATGAGGAAGACCGTCCTCCACAATTCCTCTCACTTGCCAGTGGTGTCCCAAGACTGGCAGCTGGGTAGCACTCAGCGGGCTGGGGCACGCCAATTTGGGCCATCCCGGTGTTGGGCATTACTTCTTGCCGCCTCTTTCAGGCACAGGAACAGCCATGCTTTTCCTCCAGATTGGTTGCATCACCATCACTGGCCGTGTGCCGGGCACTCCACAGCAGCCTCTTTGTTTTTCCATCCTGGGGCGGGGGAGGGGGTACTCTGGCCCTTGGATGTGTCAAGCGGTTGGGGAGGGTACTACTCTCACATACAGCTGAGTTTCCCCATGCCTCAATGCCACGCTCCCAGCACTTCCAGCCTCATCTCACTGGGCTGATATTGGCTGGCAGGGTTGCTTGTGGGAACCACTGCAGGAACGTTCCCCAGGCTTGCAACACTTTTTGGGTCCTGGAGGCACATTGATCTGCAGGCACTGCCTCTACTTTGCAGCGCAGCCCCTTCACTTGAAGCTGGGCCTTCATTTGCGGTGTCGGTGAGCAATGTGCCAGCTCTTCTATCATGGTGCCTGCCACCACGTTTATGTGGATGTCACACCTTGCTGCAGGGCTCACTTCATGCCCAGCAATCCACTACTCTGCGTCGGGGCACAGCAGGCACACAGCGGCCACTCATGGGGCTGGACGATGACCCCCTTTCCCACGGCCGTAACGCTAGCAGTCAGTGCCGAGGTGCTTCAGGTTCTCAGGAACAATCTCTACCCCACCAAGAACTGCAAGGTGGCTGCTGGCTCACATGTGGGTCAGTCCTGCTTGTTGTTAATGTAAAGTGTCGGGCCCTAGGCCCCATGCAAGATGCATGACCAAACAGACACAGTGGTATCATATCCAGAACAAGCCCAGGACATGTGTACCCGGCCAGTTTTATTGTCAGGGTTACATATCCTGTGACACCTGTGATGAATGTGTGTGGGGTGAGTGTGGCAGCCAGCCCGCTAGGAGTGGCTGGTGGAAACACATTCATTTATTTACACTAGAACGTGACCAGCCAATCACTACAGTGGCAGGTATTATTAGATGGAAAGCACCAATGGTTTTGTTTGTGGAATAAAGGTAAATGTTGAACAATCAACTGGTGAGATTAAAGAAGAGCTGCGTGCTGGATACCAATCACATCTGCATGATCTACACAACTGTGTTACTCGGGGGTCATCTTCGTAAAAGAAATTAGAGTGAGAAAATCAGTGCTTAATTTGAGCCGGTGGTCACAGTTGAGACACTTATTTATGGGAACCAGCACTTATTTTTACGCATCATATATTAACTGAGTGCACAGGAGGGAAACACACACAGATCGAAAAGAAGTAGGAAGAGAAAGATGGCAAACGTGCCACAGAGAGAAAAAGGGAACCTGCAAGAGTGAGATAAACAGACAGGGAGTGTCTTGTAGTGGATTATAGCGGTATGAAGTGGATTTCAGATTATGAAACCATGGTATTCGTGCCCCGACATTTAATTGGAAGGTCTTGGGCTTCTGAGCTGAGCTTCGGGCACTGGCACTGGCACTTTTTGTTTTACAAACTAAACATTGGGGAAAAAGCACCTACATTGCAATGTGCAAAATCAAAATCAAACAACTGCTGACCATTGTTGATCGTCAAGTGAAACAAACCATTATTTGCATATAATACTGCTACGAGCAAAGTGTACTATTCCTTTAAATGTTGGACTAAAAGAGCTTAGCCAGCCATGACCCCCTTCTCCCTGTATTTCTGCACATAGTAGTCCTTAAATGCACTTTATATTGAAGCTTCAAAAAGCACACATTAGTCTAAAGAGCTTGATAATGCTCATCTCATTGGACGTTCAATGTGCACAGTGTTCTTTCCACACATAGGTCAGATGTATGCTTAAAGAAAAAGAAAAACAACTTATGAATGCAAACATTAGGTGCAATGTACAAAGCCATAGGACCCAATTGAGCACAGCTGACAACCACAGCAGAGGAGGTGCCCCAATGTAACAACTTCTGCAAACAACAGACTACAAAAAAAGAACTAAAATGGACAAAATGTCACAGGAGGAATTACAAGGAGAAAGACTGCCTCATCATAAAATCAATTTTTCTAAGGCATACAAAGAGTCCATACTTAATCCATAGTTCTGTTCAGCTGTCATTCACTATTTGTTTACACCCACCAAAGCATGCAGCATGAGACAATGGGGCATCCCACTTCAGCCACTGTCTCCCATGATTACAGTGATGTAATTCTGCTTCTGCACAATGTTGTTCACACCTGCTTAAAAAGTAGTCCTCCACAGTGTATCATAAGGAGAACGTGTCCCTTCTCTGCAGACACCCTCTCGCTCCCCCCCTTTGGCACACAAACACACACAAAACCATTCATTTGACACTAGGTTTACTGCATGAGCTTGATGGAATGAGAGGGGTGACACATACCACCCCCCACATGAGGACCATTTCAAACTGCTGTCAAGGATGTTCCATGTATTGTCAGTCCTTCATTTCTGTACTTTATACACTGTGCTGCTTTCAAGGAGACCTGTGAGTAAAACCATATCACAAACACTGTCCCTACTAGAGTAAGACACATCTAGAGGCGCAACTGCATCCATACTTTGGGGGGCATACACTTCAACTTTGGTGGCAGAGCCATCTTCTGAACCAAAGTAAAAATGACTTGTGGGAGCTTCTTTCACTCTTGGGGCACACTTCATAATTAGGGAGGTCATTTTCTGGGCAATATTTACACAAATATGTTCCATGGGTCTCTAACAGTGGTCTGAGCTATACATTCTTTACCTGGGTTAATATTTTTCCTGAAGGAGTTTTAAACAAACAGAGAAAAAATACTTTGTTTTTACACTTTGGGTCAGCAGACCAAGCAGGATTTGCAACTTCAGGTTCTTGTGTCAGAGACAATCAAAGGTGTATTCTTAAATACATTGAGCAAGTTGCATTAATCTAATCCTTCAAAAATATTTTATATAAGATATTTAGGCATATAAGAATATTTTGGCATTCCTCGTTCGCTTAGATTCCGGCCTGGCTTTTTCAAAAACCGCCTGTCTTAGCAAGAAGTTACCAAAGTAAATAAGAATCGCGCGAGGATATGCACCAGGTTTCTGTGGCTGTCTTAAAGTAAATGGCATGCGGTGGGCTCGTTGAACTTCTTTGGCCCAATCCCAGCTAGCAAGCTCAGGCATGGAATCACGAAACAAATATATGACAAAGGAGCGAACATCCCCCCCCTCCACCCCCTCGGGAACCCCCAGCAGTCGCAAATTATTCCTACGCTGGCGATTTTCGAATTCCTCTAGTTTCCATTTAACATCTGTCAGTTCGGCGTCGTGAGAGGTAACCCTAGCTGTAACTGCTGCAGTCTCAGTCTCGTTGGAGACAATCCTAGTCTCAATTTCAGTCAATCGCTCTCCGAAGGAATTACTTGTCCTCGTTAGTTTGCGAACTACGCCCTGAACTTTGCGCAGAGCAGTCTCTTTCTTCGTTCGTCCGGATTTTTGCCATTCAACCGTCGAAAGACGCTGGAGACTGCGCCAGTTGATCAAACCTTTTCAGGATAAAAAAGCTCAAGCCTACCTAAATAATCCCGCACGGCTGAAGGTGATGTGGGGAGGAGAGATAACGTTTTTTACCTCAGAAATAAAGGCGAAGGAATATCTAGAAGGGCTGAAGTAGACACAATAACAGGGAAAATAAGAGATTAAAAAGGGTAAGAAGAGAAAAGGAGGAGGAAGGAGAAAGGAAAATGGGTGGAGAATGTTCATCTTTCTGTCCTTCGTTCTCCTATTACCGCTGTGGGAAAAGAAACAGGAAAGGAGGGGGAAAAAGGAAAAGGAAAGGGAGAAGCTAAGGAAGAAGGAGAGGGGGAAAAGGGGGGAAAAAAGAAAAAAAAGAAAAGGGAAAAGAAGAGGAAAGAGAGAAAGGAGAAAAAAAGAGAAAAAGAGAAGAGCAATGTAGTAAAGTAAGATAAGAGGGGGGAGAAAGCGGAAGGGAAAGATAAAGGGGAAAAAGAAAGAAAGGAGAAAAAAGGGGAAATATGATTAACAAAACTAGGATTAAGGTGTCAAAGAGGAAATATATAGAAATAATAGAAGGTCGGGGCGGTGGGTTATGGAGGCTAATGTAGGGTTTTTTTTTTTTGTTGTTGTTGGGTAAAGGGGAAAGGATAAGAAAAAAGGAAAAAAAATGTTTTTTCCTTCTCTCTGTTGTTGCTGCTTTTCTTTCTTGCTATGAGCCAATATGGGCTAGCAATGAATTCAGCACATTGAATTTGAGATAATCGGTACATGCCCTGGTTGTTTTGGGCACGACCATCACGAACAGACCCTGGTGTCTGTATGCCTTTCGTTGGGTGTTGGGTGGGAGGGGGGGCCTGTCTTGTACAGGAAGGGTGAATGGGAGGGAGGGGCAGTTAAAACGGGGGGAAAAAAAGCATTTCCAATAAATAATCTGAAAGCAGTGGCAAAACGAATAACCATGAGGATAATCTTGGCTCATTTTTTAATGAACAACATAATTAAAATGATAAGCTCTGGGAGCTTAATGAAGTATGTGAGATGGGGAGACTAACAATTTGTTCTTGGAATGTGGCAGGCTTGAACGATAGAAATAAAAGAATTCGACTAGGGGAATAATTAGGCAAGAATCTTTTGACATAGTATGCTTACAGGAGACTCATTTAACCTGGGAAAAAAAAGATCTGCTTAAACTTGGAGGATATGATGTTGTGGTTAGTACAACACAAACATCTAACACTCGGGGAGTAACTATACTGGTGAAATCATCTATTCAAACAACTACGCACAAATTAGCTGATGCCCTCGGGAGATGGGCAATTATAGAACTAGCTTGTGGCATAACTGTTTGTTCAGTCTACGGCTCGAACCTCGATGACCCTCAAATATTTAAAGACCTTGAATCAGAACTTGTTTTCTGGCCTAAATCGATGGCTTTTTGCGGAGACTTTAACCCCTTCCCCGCTCATGACGGAACCGCTCCGTCATGAGCCACGGTTGCCGTGTGCTCATGACGGAGCGGTTCCGTCATGCCATGACCGTTGGCGGCCGCTCCGCCCACGCGGCGCTGTTTCCCCGCCTGTGCGGGGGGACAACGCAACTGGGCGGAGACATGACGGAACCGCTCCGTCATGAGCACAGCTCAACCGTGGCTCATGACGGAGTGGCTCCGTCATGAGCACAGCGCCACCGCGCTGCCCCCCGCACCCCCAGCGCTGTGGCGCAATTCCCGCCGCAGCGAAGGGGTTAATATCTCTATGAGATCCCCTGATGAAAGCATAAACTATCTAGGATATGTGGGAAGAAAACCAAAAGTATATAAGTCAATTCGTCAACTTCAGTATATCCATGGTTTAGTGGATGTTTGGGCTAAAAAAAATCACTTAGATCCCGGGTACACCTATTTCTCTCACCCCCATAGCAAATATGTCAGAATAGATTATATACTTGTAACAAAGGACTTGGTTGAACATGCCAAGATCACTAAACTCCCTAAAATATTATCTGACCATCACCCCTTGTCCCTGTCACTCCAAATAGATAATTTTATCAGGCCCTGCTTTACCTGGACATTTGATAGAAAATTATTAGTCAATCAAGATTACATCGTATATATAAAAAATTGGACACAACAATTCTTTGACATGAACCGCTATAGTGCATAAAGGAGAATGGTTTGGGATTGTTTTAAGGCCGCCCTTAGAGGCGAAACGATTAGTTATGTGGCAAGGCTCTGAAAAAAAAAGCCATGGAGAAACAAGCATTGATGCAGGAACTGATAAGAGCTGAAGAGAAACATATGTCTTTAATATCAAACGATGAGGAGTCGAGGTCTAGTTTGCGTCACATACTTGTCCTGAAAACAGAACTTAATAGCTGGCTCAATCATAAAGCAGCAGAGACGTTCCAAGCAAATCGAGCCAAGGTGTATGAAAATGGAGAGAGGGTGGGGAAGTAATTGGCGATGCATACCCGGCAGAAGGCTACATACAACACTATAACCACAATTAAAGCAAATAGCCAGATATATACAAACTCTGGGGATATCGTTGAAATTTTTCAACAGTACTACCAAAAGCTATACCTAAATGATATCCCAGCTGGCTCAGATGATCCGAATGACTCAGAGGAAATAGAAAATTTTATTAGGGAATTTATGAGGGATACAGAAGGCAATAAAATACTCGATAATGATACCAGGGAAGATCTGGACAGAGAAATCGATATTATAGAGCTTCAATTAGCTCTATCAAGCTTAGCTTCAGGGAAAGCTGCTGGTCCCGACAAAATTCCCCTCGAACTCTATAAAGTCCTGGGTATACAAATTTTGCCATATATAGTAGATCTATTTATCGGTATACAATCAAGTGGGAACCCCCCTGAATCCTGGAGAGATACTAATATAGTTGTTTTTCCGAAGAAAGGCAAGCCAGCAGACCTACCTACATCGTACAGGCCAATTTCCTTGATTAACTCCGATTAAAAAATCTATGCAAAAATTATGGCTAATCGACTCGGGAGGGTTATTGAACATCTGGTCTCCCCGTGGCAACATGGTTTTGTCCCTGGTAAAGGCACAACCGATCACATCCGCAGGGTCATTACCTTATTTGATACTATGTCCAAAACGGGAGACCCAATGTCAATGATCCTCCTAGACGCCGAAAAAGCGTTTGATCGGGTGTCCTGGAGATTCTTGTGAGGAGTTCTAGAACAGAATAATTTTGGGCCTGGGTTTATTAGTTCTATAAAGGCCATGTACCAACAACCAAGGGCCAAACTGCAGATGATGGGAATCGAATCCAGACCCATTGATAGCTTGAGGGGAACCAGACAGGTGTGTCCTTGCTCCCCGTTTCTGTTTGCGCTATATATTAACCCCTTGATTATTAGATTATTGCACAGTCAGAAAATAAAACCAGTCATCGTTGGGGAATATGAGACCAAAATTCTAGCATATGCCGATGATGTGGCAGTTTTAACATCTGATCCCGCTGAGGCTGTTGCAGAAATTGAAATAGTCACATACCAATTTGGCCAATACTCGGGGTATTCATTAAATAGAGACAAGACGGTTATTCTTTGTACTGAAAATGCTATCTTTACTGACCCTAGGATTGTAACAAATGCGACCTATTTAGGAGTTTGCCTCACGGCGAAAATAGAATATATTAATAATTTGAATTATGACCCATTAATTAAAAATATAGCCAAAAATCTCTTAAGGGTAAACAATCTACATTTATCCATTATTGGCAGATGTAACTATTTAAAAATGAACATGCTCCCTAAGACTTTGTATCTATTTCGGGCTATCCCCTTGTTTTTAGACGAAAAAATTATGAAATTACTGGAGTCACAAATGTCTAGTTTTATATGGCAGTACGGTAAAACTAGGAGATCACTGAAATATTTATCTCTCCCTCAAAACAGAGGGGGGCTAGCCGCTCCAAACTTGAGGCTGTATCACTGGGCCGCCCTCCTCCAACAAATGGTACCTCTCTTTGCGACGAATGAAGCTAATCAAGATGATGTGATTCCTTCTATTTACGAAATAGCATTGGGGAAAGAAGCTCAAGGACTTTTGCTAAGACAAACTGAAGTAAGATACTATAGAAAAACCAGATTGAGGGTTGTTATTAGTGGATGGGAGGTCTGGAGGCAGGCAGCTAAGCTGATGGAAATCCCGAAAATTAATAGATATACCCCTCTTTGGCAATCCTCGATATTACCACCACATGCTTACGATGCAATCGCAAAAAAATGAGAAAAAGCAGGGGTACAATCTGTTGGTGACTTTCTGGGGGATGGGACAGGCCATAGATTCTTGAACATACAAAACACTTTTGGAATTTCGAATAATGACTACTTTAAATTTATTCAAATCAATTCTATCTTAGGGTCCAATACTATCTCTCTTGAAACCATCCCATTCATGGATGTCATTGTCAGAAATTCTACTAGAATTGGGTCCATATATGGTATACTTCAGGAGAAGCTTCCAAGTGATTTAGACAGTGTTGAATTCTCATGGGTCGAACAATTGCTCAATCCCAACATTGATATTGACATGAGTTTGGTTCTAATATCTCAATTGCTTCTATCCTCAAAGCTGAAAGCACAATTATATAAGACAATTTTTAATCTGTATTTTACTCCTGCCAAGCTGTTTTTATGGGGTAAAAGAACAGACGATTCCTGCCCAAGATGTGGAATAGGGCCGGCTACGCTTCCACATATGTTCTCAGATCGCCCTACATTAACATCACTTAAAAATATGGTGCTAGGATTCTGGGAAGACGTATTTGGTCACAAGATGCCGTACTCTAGTACACTTTTTATTCTCGGATATGATAATACTCTAGGCTTTAGCCGTGAGGAAGAGGCATGTCTTTTTATAGGGACAGCTGTTTTTAGAATAATATTAGCAGCACAATGGAAAGATCCGCATCCCCCTAGCTTCCAGATGTGGTTAGCCAGATTTGTGGGGGTGTACAATCAAGAGAAAGCCATGTTTGCTACTAGAGCATTGTGGTCTAGAATTCTGGGTGATAAAATTTGGGCACCAATTACAGCTTGAATGAATGGAGTAAGGCAACATTAAGAAATCTGTATAATGTCTGACCGAAGCCACTTTTCTTTTCTTTTGTCTCATACTGTATTGTATATTTCCTTATGTATTCTTTACTTGGCTTACTTGTTTATCTGTATTTATTGGAATTGCTAATAAAAAATAAAAAAATTTAAAAAAAGAATATTTTGGAAAATCGATAGCAAATGATGGCTATATAGCACGTTCCTTTAATTATTGTTTGCGTCTGCTGCATTTTTCAGCAGAGAATACTTTTATATTTTACACTGTTTATAGGATACAATCTTAGTACAGGAGGCAATTCTCTTGCTGTCAAGAGGAATGATGCTTCATGCCCATGCTCTTATACCACAGACTGTAGAAGCTGTACTCTATAGTATTCCATGACAACCCTTAGTTCAATCTCCCACCAAATTGACATGGTTTGCTTTTGCTTGGTAACTACTACAGCCTGAAATGCAACACATTTGAAAAAATTCTGGTACATGGGACACGCAAATCACAGAAACTGGCCAGGAATGAATATCTATGGTGCCCTCACAGCACACCTTGACATCAATCAGAGGTAACCAGTAGTAGAAGCTGAGAGCCAATGCTACAAGAGCTGTCGATGGAAAGTTTACTTGTGGAGTCCCCAAAAAACAGTTTTGTCCCTTATTACTTCCATGTGAATTGCCTCTGAGAGGTGAGTGTTTTACTGATGTTTGTGGTTTCTTTCATGCAATACATTGGATGACAGTGGTTTTGTTATGTTAGCTAGGACCCAAAACAAAACACTCATCTAGCTAATTGCACTGGAGTGCATTGATTGCTGACCAGAAACTGGCCCAATATTCAGAACTCAAGATTAAGGACTACTGGTGGCAGGAATGGTATAGGTTTCCTAGGCAAAGGTTTAATAGGCCCAAGGGAATTCTGAAAGGTGCACAAAGACAACATAGTGCTCTACCAGAAAGCATATCTACATACATCTGCCTCCATCCTCATGCCCATGGGAAAACCTACGGGCCAATTATAAATGATACATTTAGGAAGTTTGGTGCTTTTAAAATAAGCAGGTGAGAGGCAGAGGAAGGAAAGAAAGAAGAATGATGGAGAAAAAGGATAAAGAAAGGAACAGAAGAGTAAAAAAAAGGATACGGAAAGGAGATGAAGAGCAGGGAAGAAAGAAATAGATTGTGAGAAAGGAGAAAAGTACATAAAGAAAACAACAGAAATAGGCATAGAAGGAGCTAGAAGGGGAAGAAGGAAGGGAGTGCCCGGCTGCCGAGAATAATGGCCGCCATCTAGCGTAGCTCCAGTCTAACCTGAGTATTTACCCCAAAATCCGACTACTAATCCTGTTGCAGAGCCACGTAACGAGACAGAAAGAGAAACGGTGGTCGCCGGGACCCGAACGCTGTGGTCGATTGCCCAGAACAATGCCTAAACAGCACTGAAGTTCCGTCAAGAAGATTGAGGTCCACTCGCATGGAGAAGCCCGGACCTAAATTGAATGTAGCTGACTGCTCCCAGGTTTCAGAGTTAGTGAAAACGAGGAGCGGGCAATGCGGAGAAGCAGAATCCTGCCATCAATGTGGCCAGAAGGGGACAAAGGAAGCCTTGAGCTGCGGAGGGAAGTTGTGACCCTCGGCAGCCCATAAAAGCCGCATGAGAGACCCCTATGGGAAGAAGAGCCACGCTGCATCCAGAGCAAACATGGCCTGACCCTCCGACTGTCAGGCGTAAGAACTCGCACAGATCCAGAGATCGAGAAACAAGTAGGGGACAGGACATAAATATAAACATGGCTGTAGACATGTGAGATCAACACCGTCCGACAAGATACCATAGGCCTCCCTGCTACCCACTTTGAGGGCTGAAGCCGAACCCACCATTAAGCACTTAACTGGAGGGATCGAGGGACGTAAACAAATGACATGGGGCTCACAGAGACTCCCACTCCACCTAGCCTGCCACAGGCACCCTCAGATGCCCTCCACAGCAATTTCGCACCCTAAGTGCCACCAAGGCTGATGTGACTGGGATAGGTTAAGGGAACAACACACCTCATGAGAGGCCTCCTGGCCCATCCCGAGTAGAAGCAACGTGCACAAGGGACAGAAACAAGAAAGGAAAACCAAAAGGATGCATGGGACCCCATACTCCCACAGGCAGGCAGCGGTGACTACTCCCAACCAGAAGCCAGTACACAATTGCAACAGCGGTATAGTCCCTATAATGACAGGGGTAAAGGGACACGCAATGCGCACTAAACAAAACTGGACACATTTACATGGGCCAAAGGTCAAACGGACCTTACAGATCAAGCTGCAGCCCAGGCAGAAGCCCAATCCCCAGCAGAAAGAAATTACACTCCAAGACATAATGTCTACGCTTAACAAAGTTCACTCCTCACTGGAAACCCATACAGACTCAGTCTTCATAGAAATCGCACTCGTCAGTGCGGACCTAAAAAATATGAATACAAGAGTCACAGAGGAGGAGAAAACAACCACAGCCTTTCATGAGGACACAGACAATCTTAAGCACCAAATCCAACAGCTTCAAGATACAAACAAGATACTCACAGCCAAGCTAGATAACATGAAGGCTGCTCGAGGTGCCACAATGTCAGAATTATTGGGGTTCCAGAAAAAGCTGAAGGCCCGGCGGCAAATTTGTTTGTGGGAGAAATAGTTCAAAAATATCTACAACCCCAAGCATTATTAAACTACTTCTCGGTGGAACGTGCTCACCGGGTGCCAGGACGCAGACCCAAACCAGGTACCCCCCCAGACCTATCCTGGCGTGAATCTTCAATTTCTGCTATCGCCACATTATCCTCCAGAAGGCCCATGCTGCTCCGCCACTATGCTACGCTTACAGCACTATAACCTTCTTCCCAGATAACACGGTGATACAGAAGCAGAGACACTGTTTCCTTGAAGTGAAAAAGGAATTGAGATAATGAGAACTGAAAGATTCAATGCTGTTCTGAGCGAAATTGCGAGTGGAACCAGAAGGAAAAGTATAGTTACACCAGAAGAGGCCTGGTATTGACGTGAAGGATGGAGATAAGTTACAAACCACAGCACAGGCAGAAGAGGCCACAAAAGACAACCACCTACACAAAAACAGCCAGACTCTGAAGAGAACACTTCAGAAGGTAACAAAGACAATCGTGTGAACACTTCAGCGGAAACTCCCATCAGTCCCTGATAAATCACTACACCATAGTCTGGATGAACTCTCCTAAGAAAAACTGCAGTAAAGTACCCAAGGGAATAGAAATTCCCCCAGATACAAATTGGAACTGGAATTTAATAAGGTACCAGGGGGAGAAGAAATAAATACTATACAACGGCTGTAGGCCCACGGTTGATGTCAAAGACTATTGTGAAGATAGCACTAACTACAAAGCAATAGTTCATAAGAAGGGAACGACAAGGGGTGACAGTCGGAATGCTCCCTTCAAAAAAGCATCAGGGAGGGAACGACAGGCACTCTACATTGTTGTGGAGGCAGGGAGACAGGGAGGTGGAAGGGAACTGGGGTTGGGAATTATAGTAGTTATATTCATAATTGTAGCAGTGAGACAAATGTAGCAGCAGCACATGAAATACATTATCTTGTAGAACAACATCCTATCTTGACGATCACATTACCACTGGGGGGGTTGGGCGACAACAGCGCTCAGGTGGACCGGACTCACATCCAATATACCCAATGCAAAACCCACCATATCGCTCAAACCCGCAAATCCTCTCATGGAATGTGAACAGAGTAAAAGACAAACTGAAAAGAGAGCTAGTATTACAGTACATCAAACGGCAACTGCCTAATGTGGTCCTGCATCAATAGACACACCTGGTAGGCACCTCATGTAAAGCCCTGGACTGATGGGGTTTCAAGCTGGTGGTACATTCTGGATTTACCTCTGGTTCGAGAGGAGTGGGTATCCTAGTAAGGAAACAATTTCCCCTTCTCATAGAATAGTCATGGAATGATGAGCAAGGCAAATTTGCACTGATATTGGATTGCTGGGAGGGAAAACCCATCAATACCATAACTGTTTACATACCGCCGGCATTCCATAGTATAGCCCTACCTGCACAGAGTACATTCCTACTTAAACTGCTGGAGAGAGAGCTGATAATAGGGGGTGACTTCAACACAACCCCATGTGACCAGATAGACTGCCTCCCCCCTAGAAGACTGACTCATAACACGTCACAGTTCTCAGACTTCCTGGGATTTTTGGGACTCGTCGAGTTATGGCGGGCACAACACCCACAATTATGGCAATTCACATTCCATAATAGCCTATCACGCATAGACTTAATTCTCACCCTGGCAGATAGAGTCACTAGATTTACGGACATACATTATTTGGCCAGAGACATCTCTGATCATTCCCCCATTTTAGCTAGCTACATAGCAGAAACACAAAGCCAACGCTTAAAGATATTCATACACCCAGGGTATCTAAAACATCCACAAATACATAACAGCTTTTTCAAAACCACACAAAACTACTTCACAGAAAATGAATATTCAGTAGACTCTCCCCTCACCCTCTGGGAAGAGTAAAAAAAAACAGTAATCAGGGGGCAGGCCATCTCCCTCATAGCAGAACACAAAAGAGAGAAAAGAAAAGTGACTGAAGCTCTAGAAAAAGAAGTATTGGACCAAGAAACATTGCACTCCCAGGACCCCTCTGATCTCAACACACATTGACTGAACATAAAAAAGCAAGAATACAAGGAAAATATATAGGAAGAAGCCAGAGCAATACAAGCAGAAACACCTCTCAAAATTTACAAAGTAGGGGACAAAGCGGGTAAACTGCTGGCCTGGCTGGATAGATGCAGACGGACAGACAGATGGATAGCCTGGCTCCAGACAGACACTGGTGACCCACTTAGAGACCCACAGCTCATTGCAGAAGCCTTTGTGAAATATTATGCAAAGATCTATACCTCAGTGACCACCACCACAACAGCAGAAACCACTGACCTCCTTAGAGATATTCACCTTACCACCCTCACAGCTGAAGATACACTACAACTTGACAGTGACCTCACAGAAGAAGAAATAGCCTTGGCCATTGGCAGTATATGGTCAGGGAAGGCAGAGGGCCCCATTGGCATTCCAATTGAACTGTATAAAATGACAACGATGCAGTTGGCACCATACCTCCTCAAAATGTATCAAGCTAGCATGGAGGTGGGTGAGCTACCAAGTGACCAACTTTTGGCAACAATAGTCTTACTCATAATCCATAAACCTGGCAAGCCAGTGGAAGATTTTGCGTCATACCGACCCATCTCCCTGCTTAACACAGAATCTAAAATACTGGCCAAAATATTCGCAAACAGACTGACACCATACCTCAACAAACTGGTACACCCAGATCAATCCAGCTTCAGGCCAGGTAGAAACACGGCCCTCAATCTGCGACTCCTACACAGAGTACTAGGGAGAATAGACACCATCCCAGAGGAGGCCATTGTCCTTACTTTGGATGCTTGCATGGCCTTCAACACCAACAAATGGACCTTTCCATTTGCAGTCCTGGAACGTATGGGTTCGGCCCAAAATTCAGGTACTGGATTCACCTCCTCTACATGAAGCCTCTGGCTTAGGTGGTGGTTAATGCTAGGCTCTTAGCGACCTTTCCCCTAGGAAAAGGGACGCAACAGGGATGCCCCCTGTCGCAAATACTATTTTCTCTTGTGCTATAAAATCCCTTGTGGCATGGGTCAGGGGAGAACCCCTGTTACGGGGACTCTGTTGGATAGAGGAATGGGAGGACCTCATATCACTATATGCCGATGACATCTTACTGTATGTCGCATCACCAACTCACTCCCTAGCCAGAATAATGATTATATTTACTCATTTTGGGAAATATTTGGGATATGATAAACTGGGCCAAATCAGTTCTATACGCCCTTAACGGTCCCCCAAAACTTCCGAGGGATTGTGAGGTCACGAAGGTAGAGGATGGCTTCCGTTACCTGGGCATCTTCATTACAATGAACCCTGTGAAGTTCATAAATAGAAACCTCCATGAGTCCCTGCAGCATCTACGGAGTGATGTAAAACACTGGCGCTCCCTCCCTTTGACAATATTAGGGCGGGCCGCACTGTTTGAGATGATGGCACCACCCAGATTTCTATATGCCCTTCAAAACACACCATTTCTGATACCAGAGGCCTATTTACAGACCTATTTTCAGGCAATAGATTCCGAAGTACGCACCTTGCTATGGGATGGGAAACCATCCCGCATAGCTACCAAAAAACTAGTACAGGGGTGGTATGATGGCAGCATCGCACTGCCGCACATGAAAGCACATTACTGGGCATCGCAGTTAATGGTTCTGATTTAATGGACTTACAGCCCGCACAATGACCCCGCATTTCAGATGGACAGATACATCTTGGGAGAGGGGGGAACCCCACAGGCACTATATACAAAAACTGGCTACAGGAATTACTAGGGGCCACCAGCACAGACGTACAGTCATGGCACACAGTACAGAAGAAGTTGGGTTGGCACAATAGGATAACACAGTCCTCTCTGCTCTGGGAGACCGAGAAACTGGGTCAACAGATTAACTATACAGGATTCCATAAATGGGACTTCATTGGCATCACAAGGGTGGGATATCTCTGGGACAAGGTAAAAGTCACTCCATTTGCAAAGCTGCAACAGCAATATAACACGGCAATTACAGAAACATACAAATAGTTACAGATCAGACATGCTCTTATGACAGTAATCCCAGTGGGCACAACCCTCCCAGAGGCCTCGCCGCTAAAGGACCGATTGCTTTCAGAAAGGATGGACCGCGGAGCAATCTTTTTATCCTATCAAAAATAAATCAACAATTTGCCAGACCCAATGCAAGGTCTGCGAAAGAGATGGCAAAGAGAAATAGGAAACTAGACGACACTGACTGTAAGGAAGCTCTGGAATCCCGTGGGAGGTGGCAATACCCTCTAGACTGCACTTAGTAAAGCTCAAGGTGCTCCACAGGACCTACCTACCCAGAGAAATATTAGATAAAATAGGAAGAATTGACTCCTCGCTCTGCCTACATCAATGTGGGGGGGGGTAGGTACATTCTACCACATTATATGGGACTGTACAGAGATCAGAAACTACTGGACAACAATCATGCACACAATCATGCACACAATCACACAGGTATGCGGGTCTCCAGTACCACCTGAGCGCTAAAGGTGCCTTCTCAACATCTGGGAGGCGACAGACATCACTCAAAAAAATCAGGAGTGGGCGATGCTAGGTATAATGATTGCAAAGCGTAACATTGCTAAGCATTGGGAAGCTCAGCCTGCACCAACCCACACAGAATGGTGCAACGATATGGATTGGGCCGTTGTAGCCGAGAAGGCAGTCTATATAAGCAGGGGATGCCCTAGGAAATTGGAGCAGGTGTGGGGGGATAGAATACCCGTGGGAGGATTCTTCACCCCACCCTCCCAGGGCCCCTTACTAACAGAGATCTAAGAAAATCACCCGGATGACCTCGCAATCACGCAACAGGAATGGACTATGAACAATATGAAGGGATGGATATATCTTCACACAGATAATTGCCGAAATGTTTCATATAACATCTGTATTGTATTACCAACATGTCCTGCTATTTAATAAAAAGAGTCTTTAAAAACAGAGGGGGAAGAAGAAGTGAGCAAGGAAGGAAAGGATAGGAAGGACAGATTGATAGTGAGGGTAATAAGAATTGAGGTAAAAGAAGGATGGATGTAAAAAAAGTTTGTATTTTTATTTAAATATTGATACCAAATGAACCAGAAACTTTGCATATAACAAGAGATGTTGAATTTCAAAACAATAAATGCAGTTGAAGCTGTCAAACTTTTAACATTGAAATCTATGGGAAAAAACACAGTTAGCACTGGGCTACTTGCAGCATGATTTCATATGAACCCTCTTCTGTTAAGGTTCTGTGGGTCCCTAGACCAAGACTCAGTAGTTGTTACTTTATTTCCTTGCCCAGGGAGTCCTGGTACAGAGGATACTTGATTGTCTTTGGTGCTTGCAGGGTCCGTGGGAGATGTAAAAGATGCAGTACATGACATAACCACACTGGGCGATAGAGTTACACTCTACACTCGAAGAGTAGAGGTCTTTGGGGTCCCAGGACCCGGGTTCAATAGCTGAAATACTTCTACCTTGGTCGGCGGCTATGTGTGCAGAGGTAGCTAGCACCTGCCAATCACCGAGGCAGGTCGCACCAAAGATGCTTTGCCACACACTTGACAACCCCAAATTCAGGTTGCAGGGACAAAGCAGCGGGTCGTTGCTGACATTGTTCGTTGTCACTGTGAGCTGCTCTTAACCTGGAGATGTAGATTGTGAGGTCAATCACCTGACTGGCGATCACCAAGCCTTCGGTTACTTTAGCGGCTGGAGGTTGACAGGAGTGGAGTAGCAGCTCGAAATGTGGGGTGAGCTTAGCTACCACCCTGGGCTTGCAGGACACCACTTTTCCTTGGGCTCACTCTCAACAGGCCGAGGGTGTTGCAATTCTTATGTTGTAGCACGTCCATTGTTCTGCAGATTGCAAGAGACTGGTTTCACCAGTTAGGGGAGTATGCTATGGATTCTGGCATCCACTTGAGTCCCTCTTGCTGGGAGCAATGAGCTTTTGACACGGACACACATAAAACACTCTGTTCTTGGTCAATTCAGGGGACTTAAGTCTCCCATCTTTGAGCCGCGACAGAGTCCAAAGTCCTATTGTTGGTGTCGCCATCTTCTCTGTGCCTCTTCTCGAATTCCAGGTTAAAACTGAGGTTCCAATGTCAGGGGAGCCCCTTAAATCCTAGTTTACACACCTGTCAAACACTTGGTTCGAGTATAAGGTGTCTTCAGGGCTCTTAAGTGTCCTATCTTTGCCCTACGCAGAATCCAAAGTTCTGCTGTCGATGACGGCATCTTCTCTGTGCCTGTTCTTGAATTCCAAGTTAGAACTGAGGTTGTGTGGTCAGGGAAGTCCCTTAAATGCTGTTTTTTGGGGGTGTTAAGGGTGTGAAGGACAGTGGCCAATGAGCTACTGGTCCCTGCAGATAACCCACCCCTATGTTGACAACATCCTGGGGGTGTACATCACTGTGCTATCCAGATTACTCTATTAAAAGGTCTTCCAAAAGAGCAAAACCCTTCCTTGGCCGGACAGACCACCTAGCCCACACTAAAGGTGTGGCTAGCCTTTGGGGACTGTATACCTCCTAAATAACTAAATTTCCTACCTGCTTGTGTTGAATGTGTGGGAATGGCGTTGTCTTCCATTGGGGGACAAGGTAAAAGCCTTTGAGGCTCATCACATTGATGACTGACAGCCCTACCCATCCTGGGAGGGAGAAGATGTAACCTCTTTCCTGCCCAGCCTGTTGTCTCCATCCTGAGGAAGTGCTAGCACAACCCACCAGGAGAGCAGACTCTTGCCTTTGCGGCAAACAGCTTGGAAAACCTCACCAAGTCACTGGAGCTTTGTATCCTAGGGGGGCACCCATGGAGAGCAGCATCTCTGTGCATGCCAGCTCACCCTCCACACTGGAATCAAGTTTGGGATGACAAAGCACAGTGTTTCAGACCAAGCATGACACAATTTGGTGGTACCATAATGGAGCTGGCTCTCTCGAGTTCGCTCAGTAGTCAGCCCAGGTTACTTTATGAACCGCTTGTCACTTAGTGTAAACCTTGCTAGCGTCAGTTGACTATAACAAAAAGGGCTTTTCTAACAGAAAGAAGTAGAAAGAGAAAAAAATAAAGAAAGAAATGCAGAATAGAAAAAAACTGATCAAATAGTTTGTTCTGAGGCATTTATTTGCTGACAGGTTTCTTACCAGGAAGACTAATGAAATTGATGAGATAACCCTGCTTGAATTCAAAACTGCTGCAGTTACACATAGATGGCTGCAAGGATATTACTACTTGCACATGTGCCCTCCTGCCTGAAGCTGCATATCACACGTATGAAATCAAATCATTGATAGACTACTTTTTTCCAGATGTCAGAATGCAATCTTTCTTTTCTTCAGTTATGGTAATAGTGCTCACATTACGATTGGTCTCTCAGGTCAAAGAAATAAAACCCACTATTCAGATGGATGTACAAGGGCCTGCACCAAAATATATATAGCCATTAGAAGGCAACATTTATTGTCAAATCCCGTCTCTATATTTTAATTGCAATTTGATAGAGCATTCTTCTGTCTTTTGTTTTTGAAAAAGTTATTGGGTACCCCTATTGTTTATTTGTCATATAATACAACAGGGTTATCCCTGCTGTGAATTCACACCTGTCTCACACTCAGTTTATACGCTAAACTTCAAGGCTCCTTAACTTTGAGCTGAAAAGAGAAGACGTATAAAAAAAACACAAACAGATGTTTATGATGTCTATAAACGTCCTTGCGAGGACTAGAGGAATGCTATTGAAGGTGTCTGGCAGAGAGGACTCAGCTCCAGCCCAGCCTACGGGCCTTGGGAGGGAGGGTGGCAGGGGGTTGTTAAGCCCTTTAAGCCCGATGGGCAATGCGCACCTGTCCAGGGCTGTATAGTTGTTATAAACTTGCAACACATGCATGTCTTTTTCAATTTCATATATTCCTTGCTTCCCTCTGCACTGCTCACTGGCCAGTGTTCCACCCTTCCGGATGTCTCTATGGGGGTGAACAAGGGTGTCTTATTTTGCTGTTGTATACTTGTACCCCAGTTGCAGTATCAATCCCTGCATATAGCCCCCCCAGCCGTGCTTCTCGTCAACGTCTCCACTGTCAGCGTGTTCTCATGCTGTGCAGCAAGCAGAGTAACCTACGTTCTACCACGGCCAAAACACTCTTCAAGCAACTATGGGGCATATTCTCAAGAACGTGTGATAACTACTGCAAAATTAGCTTAACGTAACACTTCACATCGCAGTTTATCGCGGGAAAATAGCGCAGTGTTAACGTGGTATTCCCAACATGGCGGTATCATGCGATACTCGCATGATAACGCTCAAATGAACGTGTTAAAATCAACGCAACGACGCAAAAACGCGAAACACAAACGCAAAAATAGTAGCGATGAGGCTAATCGCGATACAAAAATCAGCGATAACCAGCGATAGGCCTGCAATTCCCACACGTCATGCGGAAAAATACACCATAAAAGCAGAGTAAAAAAATGGTGAGATGACAATGTACGAGCACAACCCCACATCCGTGACGTAGAACAAATGACCATTGTCCCGCATCAAATAGACCTCTCCTCACAGTCACAATGTACATTGACATGCAGTCTACATGTAAACTGCGCCAATACTGGCACATGCATGGAATACACAGTGAAACCGCATCTCCCCTTCACATTGCAGAGGGACAAGCAACCCCTTCTGCACACAGACGTGTCATGACCATGATCAATCAATTATGAAAGCGTTTGACGAATGTAGGGGCAGTGACTCCCGCTTACGTACATGTTGCCCATGTTGTGGGACTTGAGTCACAGGGGGCATCCCTGCTTTATGGTGGTACATATTTGACCCCAAAATGAGCCTTGTTGTCACCTGTAGGTCACAAATGGCACCCAAAATGGAATGAACTTGTACACATGTGAAATGCCAAAGAGTGGGATATCCTACTAACTGTGACAGACAGAACTGGCAGTTCGAATACGTGACAGCCCCTCTGCTCAGAGGTGACACACCCATCATCCATGAACAAATCATAAAATCGTTAGCAATACATGACGCACTCACACTTGTCTGAGTGATGTGCCCGTACAGATGAGTGACATACACTCAGGGAATATGTTTTTGGAATGCATTTATTTGCACATGCTGTGCCTGTGTTCATTTTGTATCGTCCCATGATTGCCAAGGACTTTCACAATGTGACGTGCTCATCTGAAGAAATTTGCAATGATGGTGTCCCTACGGGCTATTCCTGCTGCAGCTGCAGTGGGGTGTGGTCCCCCTGCCTCCTCTTCATCATTATCGTCTGGTGCTTCTGGAACTTGTATCCATGGTACCTTGCTGCGTACACATATGTTGTGCAACACACAACATGCAACGATCATCTTGCACACGATGTCTGGGCTGTACAGGAACCTTCCACCTGTGACGTCCAGGCACCTGAAACGTGACTTCATCATGCCAAATGTGTGTTCCACGATGCCCCTGGTGCGTTTGTGGGCCACATTGTACTGCCTCTGGGCCTGTGTGTTTGGGGCTCGGAGGGGTGTCATCATCCAAGCGCAGAATGCATATCCTTGGTCACCTGTGACAGTGCAGAGAGACATGAGTCAATAGCTGGTTCTGCATGATGTGTTGGCAGGCTCACTGGTTCATTAGTGTGTGATATGTGTGACTCTGTGATTCCTGTATGACATGTGCTGCTTTTTGCAAATGAGCGGCATCAATGTGTATTACGTAGCCTCACTGCTACGCCTGAGCCTATTCACTAGTGTTCACAGCGCGGTTGCATCACTTGCACCCCTAAGGCACACCATTGTCATGCCTGTCTGCGCATGTCCACAAGCCTGAAAATGACACAGTGATGTTGTGAGCTGAAGGTGGGCGGCCACGTGAGTGGAGGCCTATGGTAAGGACAGGGCAGACACAGATGTAGAGTTCATGCCTGGCTGAACACACTATGTGGTTGAGGGTGGACCATTGGCTTATGCAGGGAAAATAGTGACACATGCACAACAGTTGCCATGTATGATTCCTGACCCGAGCGAGCTTGCGCACCCTCATTTACCCCTCGGCCGAGCCCGCACTCCGGGGGCATGCTACATAACAACATTGAATATTGCATGATGGGTGGCGCCGACACTACACCAGAGACACACGCCTTAGTTACTTCCTTGGCAAGGCCTAAACTTAACCACGCCCAGAGCCACGTGTTGAATGACCACACCCTTATGCTATACTGCCATATGCCGGTCCACTCCCTTACGCTCACAGGAGGGTCCGACACAGCTACATGTCCTGGGTCTACCCCACTGCCTGAGGTGACATGGTTGCACCCGCTGTACACAGCACAATGTAATGTGGCATGCCCCGGGGCACACATGCATACATAATGACCACACGGACACACTGAGATCATGTGTGGAACTGGCTACGGGCACATGCGCCCGGCACCTTTTATTGCCAGTGTCACACGTCCCGTGATGCCTGTGCTGGATGGGTGTTGGGTACTGTAAGCCACCCCTCAGGGGTTGGTTGGTGCTGGCAACAACTACAACAGTGATCAGACAATCAGAAGTTCAAAGTACAAACAGCAAGGGTCCGTGACTTGAGCTGAACAGAGTTGGTGGCCCTGGATGCACTGCAGTGCACTGAGGTAGGGTCACGGAAGCTGAGCGGGTCCTCGTTGATGTCCGAGGGGAATGTTGCGGAGTGTTACGGAGGACAGTGGAAGGTGTCCATTCAGGGCATGATGCAGAGGGCAGAAGCAAGCAGAAAGAGGCAATATGGAGGAGATGAATGCTACAGTCTCCTTTTTCCCACAATGTCAATATCAGCAACATGATGATGAAGACAACCCCCAGGCCATAGACTCAAACGCCACCAAAGTCCAACCAGAGAGTGTCCATGACTCCCGTGGCAGAGAGTCAGTGGCCCCAGAGCTGGAAGGGGATGCAGTCTGCGATGAGGCCGGTAAAATGATATGACCTCTGCCATGAAGAAATTAAGACTCAGTTCCATTTGTGTGTCCTACTCGACCGCAGTGTGTGCTGGTGGCAGCGGTCAGCACGGGGCAACCACTGTGCAGCCAGCTCCTCCTGGATCTCTAACACACGGCGTTGAAATGGCATGTGAAGAAGATTCCTGGTTGACGGATGTGGAGGCACCAGAGCTGAGTGGGTGTGCACTCTGCGACCATGCCGTGTCCTGTCTGGTATGGACTGTATTGGATTGGTGTGAGGCATGCTGGACCGCAGTGTTGGCCGATGGCAGAAGTCAGCAAGGACCCACAGACATGTGTGGTCGGAATGCTATGCACAGATTTGGTGGCACCACATGGAAGGGAGTATAGGGATTTAAACAATGCCTTAAATATGTACTCTGCCATTGTGTAAACAAGACTCAATTGCAAATGTGTGACCTACTTGTCCGCTGTGTATGCCGGTGTAGTACATCAACAAAAAAGGAGTATTGCGGGCCTTGCTCACGGAGGCCGTGATGGTCTGAGGAGGCAGCCAAGGTTGCGGACCTCGGGCTTGGAGCTTGCACCGGCACGTGTTGGGCCCTCTTTGACACACGCCGGTGTTGGCAGGTGAGCAGTGAGGCCTGGCTGCACAGGGGCGGGCATCACGGGTTCGGGGACCAGCGGCCCGGGCTGCGCCAGGCGCACAGGCCCGCAGGCACTGCCGCACATGGCGTCAGCCTCATGGCAGGGTGAGAGGCACTGACCTGGCAGACACGTTGGCCATTCCGGAAGAGAACCACGCCCAGGGCTACGTGCTTTTTATTCACACCACTACGCTAGCCTGGCGTACGCCGGGCAAGTCCACTCCACGCATGCTTACAGGGGGGACGCAACAAGCTACATTTCCGAGATCTTCCCCACTGGCTAGGGTGACTGTCCATAACACTACCACCACCAGCAGTATATGTTGACATGTATATGTCTGTGGTCTGCATACTGCAGTCTGTCCAGCACATCCACGCCACACTGGGCATTGAAAGCATTCTCATTCATGGATCACTTGCCTCCTTCGCACATGCCTGGTTCCCACCTCTCCCCACATTCCACTACTGTGTGGCTGATGTGCCATGCCGTTGATGGCTCATTACATGGCTAGCCCAGGTTGCCACAGTAAGTTGTGATGCCATGTCTGGTGGGTGGGCATGTTGTTTGGCATGTTGTATGTGATTTTGTAACATGTGCATTGCCAGAGTTGTGAGTTGCATGATTGTGGATTTGATGTGTGTGGTGTGTTCATTTGGTACTAACCAACGAGCAGTGCATTTCCTTAGGTGCCATCCTGGAAGCGCCAGTTGATGAAGAACTGTCAGAAGATGTAGGAATCATGCACACTGCCTGGGTAGTTGGCGACGACATTGGTGAAGAGTCCCCGGTGGTCCACTAGTGCCTGCACATTGATGGAATGCGTGTGCTTTCTGTTGTGGTAATTGTGTGCAGTGTCGGCAGGGGGCACAAGTAGGATATGTGTGCAGTCAATTGCCCCCAACGAGAGCGGGAATCCAGCTATGGCATAGAAGCTTTGCTTGGTCTCCAGCTGTTCCTGCAAAGTTTGGGGGAAGTATAGGTACTGGGGCACCAAGATGATGATGGTATCCAGAACAGGTTTGAGGAACTTGGATAGGGCTGGCTGTGAGACTCCTCCGACCCTGGTGGTTGTTGGTTGGAATGTCCCAGAGGCCAACAGGTGCAGCACAGCCAGCAACTTTGTCTGCGGGAGGGATGTTGGTTGTCCACTGTGATGGTACCATCAGCCTGTGGGGAATGATATTCAGGATGCGGAGGATGGTTGTCCTTTTGAGTCTGTAGTGGGCAATGACATTCTCTGGTGTTAAGTCTGTGAGGCTGGTGCGTTTATTGAAGGTCCGCTGTCTTTGTCTATGCTGCCTCTGTGGTGGTCCGGGGGGGTGGCAGTCCTGGGGGTGGTGGGGGTGGGTGTTGTGGCCCTGTTGGGGCTCCGAGCTGCATGATGAGTAGCTCCATGACATCTCTTGTTCTTCAGGTGTGGCTGTGGGCTGGGCTCCCTTTTCTGGTGCAGGTTGTCGTCCGACTTTGCACCAGGTAAGAGCAGGTGTTAATTTCCTGCTGCTAACGTGCCGTATTGCCTGTTTTGTGGTCTTATCGTGGATTTGGCGGTCGTTGGGAATGTTGCGGTGAGGTGTTGTCATGGCTTTTTGCTCGGGAATGCCTACTCTGCATCTCATTAGCGGTAGTTGCTGGTGTCATCTGTGTCGATGTTTTTTGCGGCTGCTATCGCAGGTAAACTGGTGATATGGGCTGTTTGCACCAGCTTGTGAATGGGGAGATAAATGTATCGCAAATTTGGCTGTGATAATGTGCCGATAACTCGGCGATAGATCCTTGAGAATATGCCCCTATAATGTAGACTGTACGAGTCTCTCTTTGCTTTCATTTTGTTTGCCTGCATTTCCGGTAACTTGTATTTTTGCAAGTAAAAGTCTCGAGTGAAGTTCACTGCTACATGCCAATGGTAGAATCGAATGCATTTGAATTTTGCTATTTAGAGTTACCATATTTTCAATACATTTTCAATATATATATAATACATATTTCAGCAATCCCTCATCCCAGGTATATAACAATGAGTTATTGTTCCATTAATCAGTTTCCAGCACTGTAACATAAGTGTAATTTTCCTTAAAATGAACATGTATCAAAGACTAACGTGTTACATGTCAATCACTACATAAACAAAACTGCAATCACCAAATTTGAAAACTTTGATAACCAGCAGCGGACACCTTCATTCAAGGATAGCTGCCGCATTCTTGCTGTAGAAAACATGACGTCACTGAGGTGTATAGGTCTCCTCTGATGGAGCCCTTATTTTTTAACTTGGCTCATTCCAGCTTTTCATAGCCCCGTGCATCGTGTCCTCGTGCTGCTCCTGAAAGCATTACTGTGCGTCTGAAGAGCATACCATTTCGGCATGGCTTCAAAAACTTCAGAGTGTAAACTTGTATCATCTGTTTTTGTTCCGGCAAAGGGCACACCTTTGAGAACTCAGCAGCAGGCCAAGAAAACAAAGAGCAGCCATCAGGAAGCGAGAAGAAAGACAGGACTGCTATAAGTGCCCTCAGAGTAAACCTGCACAGACTCCGAGAACGCTGTCGTCTGAAAATATTTAAAGGACTTGTCATTACATTCTTGCAAGTATAGAAGCCCACGATGGGAAGCTTGGACTGGCCAGGCAGCACATTGTGAAGGGTTTTCTATCAGCAGTGGATGAACTGAACTACAAATAATGGCTGGGGGCATTTCATCACAAGGCTTTACAGAAAACCTTCTGCAGCACTCTATAATAAACATCACTATCATAAAGTTTGGCCATTTTACATGTGTTTATTTCAGTTTTACTTTATAATTATTTCACCTAATTTCTTTAGTATTCTTTGCTTTGCTATTTATTACATCGTACTCAGTTTTTAAAGTTATATTTTCAAATGTTTGCGTTTTAAATTCTTTTAAAAAACTGTTTAAATTCTACTTTTTTTTTTTTATTCTTGCAATGTGTCTGTTTTGATTATTTGTTTTGCAAACATACGCACACCAAATTCAGAGGGGAGATTTTAATGAGTTTTTCTTATTTATACACTTTTAAATCCTAAATTTGTACAAAAATAGAAAATGAAATAAAAGAAATTACAGGCTTGCCAAGGCAAAACCTATAGGATTTGGCATCACTTATTTGTTTTTTATTACTTTTTCACTTTAAATGACCACTGGATATAGTTGCAAACATGCATCAAAGGCTTGTCAAGACCTGACCTATTGGATTTTCCAGTGCTTGTTTCAGGTGCACAGGGTGAAGAAAGCCCTATCACTCCTTTGTCTTTATTGCGTGGTAGGCACTTTCAGGATTAGTGGCTGATCAATGTTTATCACGCTCACAGAGCACCAGAAAGAAATTGGGGTTATTAACTTGATGTTCGAAATGAAAGTTCTCGTTGAAATGTGATGGATGCAAGCGATTCTCGCCTTGTTAAAAAGCCCTTTATTTAATATATAAGCGAAACATGTCTTTTGTAGAAATATACCTCACCAACACACATATTTCAAGTGAATGAGGTAGCCTTTCTCTGGGAATTTCAATTAATCATGTATCTGGAATGTGCATTATACGAGTAGGAAAACATGCAATAGCAGTTATCATGATAAACACAAAGGACATTATTTTGAGATTAGTGGGTGTCCTGCAAGCCCCTCTGGTGCTGTGCCTGCCCTTACCTCTGTTCGTCCAATGGACGACAGACTCCCCCACATCTAGTGTTTCCGACAATGATGGTGGGGGAGGGGTGTACTTTTGATAGTGATTGCGATTATTTAACAGGAGCACTTTTGCCAAAACTTCATCCCAGATGACGACCATATAATGATGTCCAATTTGCATTTTTGTTTATGTCATAAAACCTTTCAAAGCTGGGGGGCTGTTTCTGAATTGCATACATTCAATGGTCTTGATATGAAGGAGTCCTTTCCCTGTGCATGGGGACAATAGTAATGTTTCCTGCAAATCTGTCCAGGGCAGGTAAAATATCTGCTCCCTGAGTATGGCTTCCCTTACGATGCACTGACCCCAATACCCAGTGGTAGATGGGCTTCAGGGAAAAATGTTTCTGACAGGGGAGCCACCTCTATCTTCGATGTTGGAAACCTAGGTATTCCCCAGATGCAAGTGAGAAACCATTGGTGTTACCGATGGTGATCCCTGTTGTGTCTCGGGCACTGCAGTAATACACACACGTTAGTTTGTAGTGCGGTAGCCAGAAGACCCCAACCTGGGTTCCGGTACCCTATTTATTGCCACTCTCTGCTTCCGGCCCCTTCTTTGCATGGCCACTACCACCATGTTACAGATCCCGGGGGTCCTACAATATCATGCCCCTCGAGACATAACAAAAACACAAAATATAAAACATTTATGCCGGTCATAAACAATTATCTGAATAGATCGCAAATAGCAGAAACAGTCAAAGGATAGAAAAAGAAGAGAGATGGGGAGAGAGGGAGAGAGAGAGAGAGAGAAGAGAGAGGGAGAGTCTCTTTTCAAAACTTTACATCAGATCATAACTTAATCCCTCTGACGGGATGATGCTGCCGGACTGGGCCGGAGGCGGTACCTCCCATTCCCACGACGGCTCTCACTGCCAGGATTATCACCTCCAGAGAATATTCGAGGCTGCTGTGGATCATTAGGGACACTCTGGCACGCCGCCTCCGACGTTGAGCCTGTGATAGTCTCTGGGCTTCGGGCGATCACCAGGTCCCCGCTGACTGAAGAGGATACCCCCATCTCATGTGGTTCAGACGGAAGGGAAATACCGCCCACATTCTCTCCTTCAGCAAATGTCCCAAAGTCCGAGCTCACAGACTATTGATACCTTTTGAAATAGGAGATGTTCCTCGTGATAGTCTCTCCTGCTTTCTGGGAAGTGATCATTGTCCCTTTTATGGCATGAGCAGTCCAAGGGTCCAATTCGAATGGGAGTGTGAACTTTCCTCGTGGATTCCGAGTCTTTACCATGATCAACTCTCCTACCGCCAGGGGTCTCTCTTTGATTCCACGTGTTTTGGACATGCAAACATTTTCAACTCGTTGTTGTTTTAATCTCTCCGACACTTGCTGTTGTATGTTCGACAGCTGATCCACTTGGGGAATTAAAAATCCCCCACCACTCTTTTGATGCAGAGTGACCCGCGGCTGACCTCAGTCGTGGAATGAGCAGTGTATTGTGTGCACTCCATGTTCTGACCACGAGCCATGGCAATTCGAAGAACTTTATTTAATGTTTGCATAAAGCACTCAGCTTCTCCGTTTGCTTGAGGCCATCTTTGTGTGGTTTTTCGATGCAGCAACCCCCCTCGGCTGCAAGTAGTCTATAAATTCATGTGCAGAGAAAGGAGTACCATTGTCTGTATGCAGCTCTTTCAAGAAGCCATGAGTGGGCTTCATCTTCTCCAGACGTGGTATGGTGTTGCTTGCTGTGGTGGATTCCAGGACTTCGGCCTCCGGATACTTCAAGAAGTCATCAATGACCACTAGCATGTGTCTCACGTCTGGGAGACTCCCAAAGTCGACACTCACCCGGTACCAGGGGTGCCGTGGGATGTCCTTGGTGATGAAGGGAGCCGGGGACTCAACAGGGCCAGTTGCTTGACAGAGACGGCTCCACTATCAGTTTTACGTACTCCTCCACTTCGTCCACTGCTGACGCCTCCGCCTGTGTGGCTGGTCAGGCATGCCTCGACAGAAAATCAGCAGGATTCTGCGCTCCCGGACAATACACCACTCGGAAGTGGTATTCCTGTAACTGGAGGATCCACTTCTCAATCCTTGGTGGGGGTTTTGAAGAGGCCCCCATGAATAGCGGCATCAGGGGCTTGTGGTCAGTGTGGACCACGAAGAGCTGGCCATAGAGGTACAAATGGAAATGTCTGCATCCCCAGTGAACAGCAATGGCTTCCATTTCTATATGCGAATATCGTTGCTCGGTATCTGTCAGGGCACGACTCGCATAGACAACCGGTGCCCATTCACCATCCCCTTGCTTCTGTGATAGCACCACCGAGGTGTGACAGCATGGGGCATTGTCGGTTAGGCTTCAGACCCACAGCCGCAAAGTATGTCTCCAGGCGCTCCAGCCAATCCTTCCACCTGGCCACCTGCGCAGATGGTGGACCATTCAGCAGGAAGGGTTCAACAGGCGGCACAGTAGCCATTTTGCGAGCACTTTACTGATGCTGAGTGACCCAAGGTAAGTTAAGGCAGGTGTGAAGGTATGTATCTGTGGTCCTGGATATGAACACAAATGGCAAAGTACCTTCTTGTTCTTGTGGTGAGTGTGTTGCCTCAGGTCCCAAAAAGCAGGGGTATCACTTTCTTCACCCACTAAGGTATGTGTTCCAGCTTGTGACAGTCTACATTTATTCAAAACTTGTACTGTGCCCGCGTATTTTCTGTGGGTAAATCTAGAATTGCTGCCTGTTTCCCTCCTGGAGAAAAAAACCTGGGGAGTAAATTGCCAATGATTGCCTGCAGGGACACACCTGCCCAGGCGCTGCCTCACGGGGTCCAGGTGAAAAAGCGGGCCTGACAGCAGCGCGTTGAGAAACGGGGCAGGGCTTTCACGTCCAGTCGTGTCACTGTTGTGCGCCTCTGTGCGAGCTGGGCCTCAACCAGGGAGAAAAGGCTGAGTCAATGCAGCGTGCCTCCACGCGAGCTGGGCCTCCGACCGGACAATCGTGAGGCATGCAGGGAGGCAGGCACACGGGAGCACAGGCGCGGATGACCTCACCACAGTCCACGTGGCGATATCACCACACTAGGACGCCGCGTCCTCGCTACAGCAGGAACCAGCATGGAGCGAGAGATGGAAACACGGCTTGGAACCCGCCGTCTTCACTTGCAGGTAGGAGCGTGAATGGGGTTAGGGCTCGACTACCCTCGTCGCCAGTTGAGATTTCCCAAATACTTTGAAATTAAAAGTTGCATTTACATGGACAAACAACCCATGGAAAAAGGAAAGGGTATCTGAGTACTTAAAATATGAGTGCCAAAGCTGATCTCAAGGGCATGGAACAGATTTCTTAGGCAATCCATGTGCACAATCGTTCACTTTACTAAGTGCTTGATTGTGAGTAGCATGCACGTCTGTTGATCATTTAAAAGTCCTCACACAAGTAGCGCAATACATGATCTATTCCTGTTAGGAGAAAATACACCACGGTATATGCCTAATTTAATTTAAATGTGGGTTTATATAGCGCTAGAATCGACTCCCGGATGAGTATCTCCGCGCTTCGACCGCTGGGGAACCCGTCCTGGCTCACCCTGAGAGATGGTCCCTAATGGGTATCTCTAAGGTGCGACCAAGCATCTCCGGTGGTCTGGGGGGGCCGTTGTGAAGATGAGGCAAGCTAATGCCCAGAGTTGCCCCTGACTGGAGTAGGCACCGAGGCGAGAATTATCGAGCCCACTGACCATGGTCCACAACCCTGCCGCGTCGGGAATCGAACCCTGGTCCCGGGCCGTCCTCTGCTTACGGGTCTGCCGCCTCTAACCAGTGAGCCACACCTCTCCACCTAGCATGTCCTTTTCAGTGTTTGTCTTGTGCATGTTTAAAAAAAAGACACTGACCCTTGCACACCCATGGTTACCATTGACGGAACAGTCAACATAGTGTTTGTACTTCACTGTATCCTTATGTAGAGTTGTGTGGCTGAATACGTCCTAAAATGTATAGTTCAGGGCTTATTGCTTACTAAGATCAGAGGAAAAGTGGAAGAGCAATGGAGCTTTTAGTCCCTTTCAACTTGTGATAAAATGTTGCTGGAATTAGTTTAATGGTAGGCACTGTCTCAAACAATCATTGCACTGCTTTTGCTGTGTTAAAAAGATGAGTAAGGTCAAAGCATGCTACTGCAGTGTTACTTCAGCAGTGAAGTTTACATTTCAGTCCTGCACTCCAGTGAGATGTCATGTTAATAAAGCTCCTTTGGAGAAAGGATTTTATTCGACTTCTTTAATTATAGAAAAAATGGGCCAGATTCACTAAGGTAAACTTACACTTTTGTGTAAGTTTCCAATTGTCTGCTATTCACAAAGGTATTTTACTAGTAGTATCTTTACATATGCAGAGTCTCTGCACAAACAAATTAGGACAGTCCTATATTTTTATGTGGCGAGTCCCCACTGTCGTAAAGATACTACTAGTAAAATACCTTGGTGAGTAGCAAGCAAACGTTCCATTACCCAAAAATACAAAGTTTACTCTTGAGAGTCAGGCACAATAAATACAATTCAGTCCATCTAATCATATCTAAAATGTATTAAACATTCAAGGGCACAAGGGGGAAATGCTGTTTGCCAATCCTGCACATAAATGGACGTGTACAGTGCTCTACTGCCTTTTGGCTAGGTTTGCACTATAGAAATGCAATATACATACCTACAAGGAAAGATGCCCCCAGAAAGAGCAGATTTAAGGTTAATATATTTGACATGTGAGCTCAGCAAGTACAGTGACTTACATCCTGGACACCATTAAAGATGATTTGTGACCGAATAGGATTTTCTGCACACCTACATTTCTGGTTCTAGAGTTATGGGCTAGTGTTTGCCAGCTTGTTATCAAGCCACAGCTGTAATGGCGGTGGGGATGTCACAGCTAGCTTTCAGAAAGAGAACAGGAACTGATGACTGTTTACGTGAACTGTATGAATTGATGCTTCTAGCGCCACTTCCTCTAAATAAACTGAAAAAATGGCTTTCCTGACATGACTGAAGTTCTGCCTGAGGTTGGAGCTCTTGATTGCAATCTGCCTCATTCAGCCACATACTAGGGACCAACATTCAGGGAAATAAAATACATTGCATGTGAAGTGCAAAGATTTGACTTATCACTGGAATGAACATTTTCTGGGCTCTGCGCATATTTCCTGTATACTTCGCTGCAGTTTTTTACAAGCTATTGTAGCAAATGAAAGCCGGCGCCTGATATTTCCCTTTCTCGTGACGTCTAGCATGTGTCATGTATGTGTATGTGCACACCATGTATCAACTTAAGGGTCTGTATGATGAGCAGACCTGAATGACTGGATGTCTTGCTGTCTGTTGTTTTTCACCAATAGGAGGCAGTGCGTTTCTTCTGAATCCTTGCCTGCTGATGCCATGATGCACATTATACAGCAAAAGTGTGCACTGGGATTGCCACTAAGCTTGCATTTAGATTATTGGAGGATATATGTTCTGCTGTATTCATATTGTTGGAGGAGACTCATTGAGTGTAACACCGTGGAGCTCTTTTTATGCTGCACAACATATGTGAGTCCTCTCACCCTAATATGAACTTCAGCAGTGTGATGTTATGTTATGAAGATTTGTAGAGTGCACTTTCACCCGGAAGGGTATCTTGGCGCTGATGAGTTAAGAACCGGAAACATAAGTAGTTAAACCGAGGTTTAACCATAATGTTTCTGGGAACATATTGCAGATAGATTCATGATTGCAATACAACGGAATCCGAATATCATATTTATCTCCCACATTTATTAAGACCATAGGCGTTTTAATGTAAAACAAAATGTACAAATTGGTTCTCTTTTATTAGTGACGTTTGTGTGACGGCACACAACATGACACGTGTATCTGTATCAATAAGATAATATTTAATAAGTGTTCAAGCTAGTTATGTTTGCCTCTTATTTGCCTAGAATAAACACTGCAAATGAGCTTGCCTTCTGTTAAGAATTCCTACTTCTTGAAACATGGTTGCTTGTAATAAGATGCATTTTTCCCTGCATGTGGTAGAATTTAATTTAATTCATTATATTTTTGTTTAAAGCAGATAGGTTTGGGTTATCATGTTTGATGAATTTTAGCCAGCTACTCATCTTGCTCCTCAGGTTCTGTGGATTGAGAGATATATTCATTGGAGCTGTAGCGGAGTTTATACTTATTGGTGGTGCACTTTGTGCAGACATTGACACCTATAAAAAGGAAGAATCAACTGAGGTGGTAGAAATCTCTTTTATCTGATTTCTAGTGATGTTTATGGAAACTTGGGGATGCATGCAACATTGAGTTGAGTGTTCTCGCCCAGAGACAAATAACCCTGCAGATGGATGGCTTTGAAATGTTAAAGGTTTCTTTGGTGATTGCCTGGAGGGGGACTCTGGCATATGATTTTTATCAACATATTTCTTTCTTAGCAGACACTTATCCGCATATCCTCTTTTGGGTTTGATGTTTTTTGGAATTGTGCACAGTATGTTGTATTATGTTGTGATGAGCGCAGCAAAATCGCGCATTATTTTCCATTGCCATTGTGTGTGTTCTTCCTTCTTCCTAGTGACCTTATTAACTTTATGTGAGCCCCCATGAAGCTGAAAATGCTGAAGAGAGCATATTCGACCATTTGACCATCCACACTTGGGTTGCACGAGGCTTGGACATGACCCTGTTGGGAGTTCCGCAGTGCCCCCTTTGCACAGCCTATCAGAGGACACACACAGCCCATGCAGTCATGTGGCAATCCAGGGCCAAGGGTCTCAAGGGAATTCTGGTGAGAGGAGAACCCGACAAGAGAGATATATCTGCAGCAGCACCACGACAGGCACCAGAAAGCATTGAAGTTGTGGACAGAGACTAATCACCCAAAGACAACCTGATGAAGGCCTGTGCACTGGAGTCCTGATGACCTGAGCACACATACCCTCGAAAAACGACCCTTTGTGGCTGCAAGAGCGACTCAGTTGTGGCCCTTTTGGCAGTTCTTCAATGACGCCTTTGCGCGACCTACAAGAGGCCCGAACAGTCCACACAGTTCCGTGACAGCCCTGCAGAAAGGGCCTCAGTGAGAGAGGGCCTCAGTGAGAGAGGAGTCCTGGCACAAGACGGGAGTCTGAAGCAGCTCCCCAAGTGGGCTCTGGGAGCATCATGGCCTTCAAGTAAGTCTCTCATTCATCAATGTCATACTCAGACTTTGCAGGTTTGCTGTCCATAGAGCCTGAGTACCTTCAACAAGATTTGCCCAGTGGCATCCACCATTGCTCTGGATGCACCCACATTGAACTATGTAAATAGTCTCAAACACTGCGAGACCAGCCTGGTCTAAATGACATCATTGAGGTGGACTAAATCCTCATATACGTTTGGTCAAGAGATCCAGTGCTGCCCAACAGATGGCCTGAAGAGACTGTGGAGCTGTGTTTTGTTGTCTGTTCTTTCCCCATAGGTTAGACTTTGTTTGGTTCTTTTCCAATAAAGCTTGGGAGGGATGTAGTGTCCTGCTGGACACGTTCTAGTGTTCAGGAGTGTGATGTATATATGCTTCTGGGTGCTTGGTGCAATAAAACAGGCTTTTGGCACTATTTATATGTTGCTGGTTCTGTGATCTATTTATTTATTTATTTATAAAGTTTTATATAGCGCAAACTTGATCCCGAGGGATATCAGGGCACTTTACAATTTGAGACACAGGTAATAAATCAAAACATGAGTCTAATATGGGGACTCTAATAGGCATTGGATCAACTAGTACACACATAACAGCTCAAAATAAACCTGAGTGCACAGATAAGAATGGGCTATGCGATGGAGCATAGAGAGATAAGGGGAATACATACAATAATCATATACAGGAATAATAACCAGTACCCTAAACAATAATCAAAACAAAAGTCAAATGTGGAGTCTAAAAGGCAATGAATTAAATGTTCAACATCTAACCGATCATTTATACACCTTGGTAAACGAGGAATGTGTTAGACGATGGAGCATAATGACTTAAGGGGAGTAGATTAAATAATCATGTACAAGAATAATAACCAAAACAAAAATAATTATCATATACAAGAATAATAAACGATACCATAGTATGTCCGATGTGCTTAGATCTAAAAATTGCCCCCCATGTTAAGGTAAGAACTTGTTCTTTTTTTTTTTTTTTTTTTTTTTTATTAATTTTTTATTTTGCCAAAAGAGAGAGTAAGAAAATGATTACATAACATGGCATAGCATCAAAAAAAGGAAAGCATTTACAATCAGTAACACTTAGTCCCATTGTAGGCTGAGCCAAATTCGTTCTACTCTAATTTGGGAGGAAAGGCCCCTGGCCTTAGCTAGGGCAATCTCCATCTCATATACCCCTCTTACTAACTGCCAAAACTCTGCAAGCGTTGGAGGTTTAGGCTCAATCCATACCCTAGCAATACATAAACGACAACAAGCCATAATAATAGAAAATAAGGCAGCTGATATTGAGCCTGAGTCCTCTATTAGCCCCAGGAGTATCTCTTTCTCAGAAATAATAATGTTAATTCCTGACAAATTGCATAACTCCTTTGCGATCAATGACCAAAAAGCAGAGAGTGCTGGACACGTAATAAACATATGCCTGATGTCCGCAGCAGAGAGTAAACATTTGGGGCAGTGGGTTTTATGTGTCACATTAGGCGTAGCCCATTTAGAAATAACTTTAGGCGTGTAGTACAAAAGAAATAACATACGGTGTTGCTGAAGTTTTAAATTAATAGAGGTAACAGAAGTATTAATAGTCAACAATGACCTATGCAGATCTGCTGTGGTATTACTAATTCCAAAATAGCGATTTAATTTTTCTACAGCCTGAGAATCGGCATCCGCTACACCCATAATTAGATATTTGTAAATTTTTTCTATACAGCCCCTGCCCCGAAGTTGTAAAAATGAGCTTGCAGATTCCCCCAGCGTATTAACAGTCACAAAACCTTCCCCGTTAATAAAATAGTCTCTAATTTGCAAAAATTTAAAGAAAGAGTGGTTCGGAACCCCTAATTCATCTCTGAGGGAAGAAAATGATCTAAATCCGTCCTGATCATACAGTTGCCCTAGCTGTAGTATGCCGCAATGTTGCCAGATCTTCCAAGCCGAATCACCAAATAGGACCCCCAAACGGGGGTTCCCCCTTAGATAAGTACTTGCATGTAAATCAGGGATGTTATACAGCTTTACAATGTCCCGCCAAATCCAGGTAGCGTGTCTCAATATCTTGAAACAAACGCGTTTAAAGTAGTTCGGGTCAGACATCCTAGAAAGTACAAACCTATACTCCGGCCCGCTTACTAGCTGATATGCAAGCCACATTTGAGACATACCAAAACCTTCCATCAGGCTCTGTAGACGTGTAGCAAAAGCAGCCCAAAAGTAAAATTTAAAGTCCGGAAATCTGAAAACCCTCCTTTCGTAAGGCAGTTTAAGAAATTTGATAGCCCGCCTAGCCCTTTTATACCCCCAAATAAAGCTGCCTATAATGCCATCCAGTCTTTTAAAAAATGAAAATGGAACCCGCAGGGGAATACTGCTAAACAAATACAAGAATTTTGGAAGGACATTCATCTTAATAATGTTACAGCGCCCCCAAATAGTTAAGGGCAATTGGTGCCACTTGCGCAAGTCTGTAGCGACTTTCTTAAATAGTGGTTTATAATTAAGCTTCACTATTTCTTCCGTGTGACTATTAAGACTGACTCCTAAATAAGTAGCTTTTTGAGTAACGCCCAAAATAGGTGTACAAGGGATACGTTCGATATTAGTTATTGTTTGAGTTTTATTAGTATTGAGCTTATACCCTGAGATTAATCCAAATCGCTGGGCTTCCAAAACAATCTCCCCCATCGCTTGAACCGGGTCTGTTGTGAAGACAGCTATGTCGTCCGCATAAGCGGTTACTTTAATGTGTACTTGATTATAAAAAACCGGGCTAATATGCTGAGTCCGTAACAAATGTCGAATAAAAGGTTCAATATATATTGCAAAAAGCAAAGGAGAAAGGGGACACCCCTGCCGGGTGCCCCTCTGGATAAAACATAAATCCGAAGTCAGTCCATTAAGCCTAATAACAGCCTGCGAATTCACATAGATTTTCTGAATAGCCGAGACAAACTTACGACCGATCCCTTCTTCCAACATTATAGCCCAAAGTGCCCCCCACGTAACTCGGTCGAACGCTTTCTCCGCATCCAACATTAGCATCGCAACTTTGCCACCCAAACATTGGGCAGCATCAAACACAGCTATAGCGATATTAATATGCATTGTAGTGTCCAGCCCGGGGACAAAACCGTGCTGTTGATCCGACACTATTAACTGTATAGATGGGGCGAGTCGAGAGGACAAAATTTTAGAAAAGATTTTAGCGTCATGATTAATGAGTGAAATTAGACGGTAAGAGCCTCTCTCAGTTGAAGGCTTCCCCTTTTTAAGAAACACAATTATATTAGTCTGTTTCCAAGACGGGGGAACGTCTCTGCCGTTCAATATATCGTTCACCACCTTCAAAAAGACCGGACCCAGAATTCCTAAAAAAATCCTATAGAACTCCAGAGGTAGAGCATCCCCCCCCAACAGCTTTCCCTGAGGGTAGAGCCTTAATTGCTTCCAAAATTTCAGCTCCATCCACATCCCTATCCATTGATAGGGTAGCAAGAGAATTTAATACATTCAAACCACTCTCCTGTAAATAAGCAGCCAACCCTAGTTGATCGCATGTCGTATCATCGCTATAAAGATCTATGTAGAATTGCCTAAATTGCTCCAAAATCTCTAAGGGTTGGTAGTACATTAGGCCATCCCCCCCAGTAATGCTCTTAATTTGCATTTGGGCCCTGGAGTCCGCCAGCTGATAGGCTAATACCCGTCCAATCCTCTCTCCGTATTCATACTGTCACAATCTAGATTTGTGATACTGACTAGCAACTTTCTCCCTTAACTCGCGGGTGATCTTAGCTCTCGCTATTATGAGTCGCTGATAAATATCAGCTTCTCGAGGGTCTTTATTTAGAATTGCTTTGATATGTCGCTGTTCTAATTCCAGACATTCCCTACGCCCAACCACTGCAAGTCGTAATCTAACCTGATTTTGACGAAATATATACTGTTGTGTGATGCCCCTGATATATGCCTTGAGACTATCCCAAACCATAGACCATGAAGTAGTATGGGCATTGATATCTATAAAGTCCACTTATTGTCCTTGCATGTACTGAATATAATCATGACTCTTAAGCAAATTTTTGGGAAATGTAAAGCCCCTCACCGTCCGCTGTGTTGTTAATCCTAGAGATATTGAAACCAATAAAGGATTGTGATCTGATGTGATTTATTGACAAATCTCGATATTAGAGTCTACTGAACGAGCTTGGTTAACAAACACCATATCTATCCTAGAATATTGACGATGGGGTTGCGAAAAGTATATAAAGCCATTAACTAATGGGTAAACCTCCCGCCATAAGTCAACCAGCTGGTGTATACGCAGTAGATCTTTAATAGCCGCCCTAGTTGATAACATTCTAACCCGACCCAGGACATTTGAAGAATCTTCAAAAGATTCGGTAAGAACTTGTTCATGAGGAACTTTTTGCTTCCAGTTTGAAAGCAGCCTTGGAAGAGATCCTCCGAATTTACGGTGAAAGAGCATTCCAATTTTTAGGAGCGGCGCCAGAGAAGGCTTGTTGGCATGTTCTCTTTTTTCTGAAGATCTGTGGTTTCAAGAGGAGGGAATTAGCACTCCTTGACAGTCTACACCCCCTATGTGCGCAAAGGTGATTCAGGAGTTTGTGCCTCTGAGCAAGATGGTCCATTTGCTCAATTTCTGAAATTAATGGCAGAAGTGAGCACGTGTATGATAAGGAAATTTAAATTCTAGAAACAATTCACATATATATTTTCAAGGGTTATTTTCTCCTCCTTCCTTGTTTTCTCGAAGTGGTCTTAATTGAAAACAGGGCTTACTCCATGGTCCTGTTGGAAATGTTCTAATTATTACTTTTTCCATTGAAATTTGACCAGTTTGTTCCTTATTGTTTGTTTGTGTATGTATGTACGTGAAATACATCTGATTACTAGATGCTGTATACATGTACACATTGGATGTGCATGCTTTCTTTAGGTTTTCATACTGCATGCACATCTAAAGCAGTGATTGAAGGATGGCCATGGAAATTCAAGGCAAATTTGAAGACTGCTCATAAAGTGCCACGGCCCAAATTTACTAACGCTCGGTCAGGTTCATTACTTTAGTACGCAAACTTGATGCAAAGTGTTGTATAGGGTTTTACTATCTAATACAAATCAGGAGAAACCATTTTAATTTCCCTTTGTTTTCCCTACTTGGCATGTGCACTGCACTGTACAGCCCATCAAAAAGTATTAAAGAATAGTTTTTGTACTGGAAGGGTCTCCTTCGAGTACCAAATCGGTTCCTTATAGAATGCACACAACCTTGCCCTGTGGCACAAAGGTGTTTTTGTGTTGGCACTTACCAGCCTAGGGTGGGAGATAGGAAAATAGCGCCATAACTTAGTAGCTATAGCGCTGTTCTGCGTTGTCTCTTTAAAGCAACAGGAGGCAGCAACGTCTTTGCTGCGCTGAGCTGTGTGAATATTACATTAATTTGGGCCTACACATTTGGCTATTCACAGACATCAAACTATTCAATTTTTACACTTATCCTGCCACAAAAATGACACACCTGTGACAGTGGAAGTGCAGAAGCCTAGGGAAAACAGCAACAATTTGCCCAGTTTTATTAGAATGTGTGTAGCAATCGGTGATATTTATGGCAGAATACTAGATTTAGCTGGAAAAAATGTTGTTAAAAACAAAACGCACAATTTCTTAAACTTATCAATGTGTGCTGTAGGCAGTGAGAATGTTCTGACACAGTTAACACAACAGGTCCAATTCACTAATATTTAAGAATAAAGTACGATCATGCATGTATATTACTATATATGTACTGTACACAATTGCAGCCTCGTAATCTCTGTAACTGCTCACACAGGTAACCACTCTATAAACGAGTGTACACTATTTATTGATTTCTTTATGTAGAAGTATTGTGTAATACCACATGCTTCCATACAGTTACTTTAGAACAGCACAGATTTAGGGACAGTAAGTGTTACGTAAGTTCCCTTATGCAACATTAGTCAAGCATTGCCCTGGGTCAGTACCTGAACTGAAGGACAGGTTGGACAGTAATGTTGTGGCAGGTTGCTGGAACTGCCCTTAGGCACAGAATCAGGAGATTGAAATAATCAGGATGTTGTACTCCCACCAATCCCCCATACTCCTACAATGCACTGTACAGACTATGTGGCTGATTTACAAGCCCCTTGCACTGCAAGAGTGTCACATTTAATTTGGGGAAAAAGTGACGCACCCGTGGTGGAGGGGGCTTGTAAATAAGCTCCTATAGGTGTAAACCTCTAGTCACACTCATTATAATGGACGTCATTTAGGGGTTGCAGCTGTGAGCCCTGGCTTGCGCCTTGCAAGCCTTGCACTGCCTTTGTGGCCCCTGGCCCCCGAGGTGGGAAAATCAGTGTCAAGAAACTGTTCCACCCTTCTTGTATTTGGCCCATTTTTATTAGGTCTCGCCTACGCAGTGAACATGCACTGCATAGGAGACCTTTAGCCGTTGTGCAGCTCTTTTTCAAAGCACATACTCATGCTTGTGGCGGCATACGCCTTGCGGGGGCGCGCAGGGGCGCGTCACAAGCACGAGTATGTGATTTGAAAAAGAGCACAATGCACGCGCACGCACACATGCACGCACCACTCCCGGGCGATCGCTTTCACTTTCGCAGCCGCGAAAGCAGCAAATGCTTGTTGATGTCTCTCGCGCTTCTCTGGCATTTGGGTACCGTCATATTTGACTACCAAATAAACGTCAATGGTTAAACAGCCACTTGGATACAGACACCAGTATTCTGGCACTTATATTTAAGTCAATTTAATTCATACAACAATCAACGACACTAACCAAGCAAACATGATTAATGATTTGCACTTGTTGAAACCTTGCACAAATTGGACAGGGGTCCCATGAGATTATACATTTTTCCAACCAAACACCGAATAATCATGCTCAGGCTGAACTACAAACGCTCTGATTGAATCAATTTATATGTTCAAACAGCAGACGTAATTAGGCAAATTAACATACAAAAGGCAGCCTTACTCCCAAGTCAAGTTAGTTAGCAAAATATCAGCATCAAGCAGATAAGGGCTACGAGGCCCAAACTGCAGCAGTTGAGGGAGTTTGTCATTGGTGTCCTTTGTCCCATCCTACAAGGGCTCGGCACTGTGCAAAGTACAACCCTTTCACAACTTGACTCCTGGGGAAGCAAGGGCGAACAGTCACAGGCACCTAGGTTCTGTGTGGTGCCACTAACTCAGAACACAAGTCACCCAACAAACCTAATTTAACTGCCAGCCTGGCGATTGTCTTATTTGAAGGAAATTACTTTAAATGCACATAACTAAATACTACAACAACGTAATTGAATTAGTCAACACAGGGTGGTACGTCTTATTACGATCTCCAGTAAGCACTACACCGCCCATTTTCCAGTATCCTCTCCACACTGTAAACCCTTGTAACTATACTCCCCAGTACGCTGTGGCGGACTCATGATTTAGAAAAATGTGCAGTTTACTTCACTTTGACTCCTCCAGAGGCTGAGGTGCACAACTGAGTATAGTAGTTCATACTCCGAATATTAATTTGAGCAGAAAGTCTCAGGCCCGCATCGGCTACCAGCATACATGGTAATTGTGCTTGAACACTGTTGGAGCAATTGTCAGCAAAAGCCATGTTGAGAGACTCGTTACAACACTGGTCGCCGTGCAGTTTAGTCTGCTATCTCTGGGTGTTCCTGAAGGTGTAGACACACTGATTCTCAGCCTGCAGAGTCACTTTCCTTCCCTACCCCAGCAGCCAGACTTACAGGCACTAGAAAGAGTCTCTGCTCCTCCAACCGAGGTCAGATGATGTCCCCTCACATCTGGGATTCTAGCGGTCAGGCAGACAGTGAAGGTAATAGAGCAGTCCCTTGAGTACTCTCCATTCCTTGATCATGACAAAACCGAGAACTGGAGCAAAGTGGATTGGTTTGGATCCCACTTATACACCTTTCACAGAGAGGAAGCGGATACACTGTGTGAAGCTTTAGACCCAGATACAGCTTTTGTAATCCGAGGTAAACAACAGGCATTGGCATAGCCAATAGGTCTCGCCTTCGGGACCTTATAAGTGTTTAGCCATACAACGGTTGATGTTGTTGCACCAAGGATATTGTCCTGCAATACTTATAAGGTTCCAAAAGCGAGACCTATTGGCTATGCCAATGCTTGTTACGCTAATGGTGAACAATTATATATGGTTCACTGTTAGTGTAATAAAATCTGGGACATGAGGAGCTAGAATGGGACGTTCGCTGGCAGCTGAAGTAAGTAAAAATGTTTTGAAAGGTATGTTGTGTCCTATGGGGGATGGTGTGTTTGTGTGAAAGAGGGAGTGTGTATGTGTAAGTGTGCATGGTTTGTATGTGGGGATATGTGTCGAGTGAAAATGATAGTCAGTTGCAGGTAGTGCATACAACTAAATTTGACTGAATATCAGTAACTGAATATCAATGAGTCAGAGTAAGTGAGAAAGTGGAAGAGGGAATAAGAATGAATGCAAGTCCTGGTGAGTGATTAAGTATTAGAAATTTGGGAGCATATTTTCAAAGAATTGGGGTAAGGGTAGTGCCGCAAGTCATTTTGCTCCCATGCCCTACGCCAATTTGAAAGGACAGAAATACACCATATTTACAAGATACAGTGCATTCCTGCCTTTTCAGCCAGCGCCAGTGCAAAAAGTGCAGCTGTGTGCCAAAGCAGGCACCCTTGCACTATGGTACAAGGGTGTTTGTGTTGTTGGCATGATTATATTTGTGCAGGAAGGGGCACCTTCCTGCACAAAAACAATCCAGAGAGGCTTTTTCCTCACTCTATGTGTGCTGCAGAATGCTCTTCGGAGACGTAACTTTATCACGCTGCCGCAGATTCAGGCTGTATTGTAAATCTGACGCAAAAAGAACAATTGATGGACCGAATGCAGAACAATGTCATACATTCACCCCAGTACAGAGATCTGGGCCTAAATTCATCATTTGTTTGCTCACCATGCCATTTCCAGCTTGGACCCAGCCATATGCAAATCAGTCTTGACCCTGCGCTCCATGGGAACAGTCCAGCCCGAATTGCCTGCCAGGCCAGGTCCTCCCTGGACTGGAACCAAGCATCCTAGGACCGGTTTCGGGATTTCACCCCTCTTCAGCCAGGATAGTTTGATTCCAGTGGAATGGAGAGCACGGGACTCACGTCTGAGCATACCCGTCCCACTCGGGGTGACAAATGCAAAAAGAACAATTGATCGATGGAATGCAGAACAATGTCATACATTCACCGCAGCACGGAGATCTGGGCCCAAGTCCATCGTTTTTTGCTCACTATGCCATTCCAGTTTGGACCCAGCCATATGCAAATCAGTCTTCATCCTGCACCCAATGGGAATAGTCCAGCCCGAACTGCCAGGCCAGGCCGGCTCTGGACTGTAAACAAGCATCCTAGGACCGGTTTTGGGCTTCCAGGATAGCTTGACTCCAGTGGCATGGAGAGCACGGGGTCCACGTCTGGGCATACCCGTCCCACTCAGGGTGACAAATACAAAAAGAACAATTGATGGACAGAATGCAGAACAATGTCATACATTCACCCTAGTACAGAGATCTGGGCCTAAATTCATCGTTTTATTGATCACCATGCCATTCCAGTTTGGACCCAGCCATAGGCAAATCAGTCTTGACCCTGCGCCCAATGGGAATAGTCCAGCCTGAACAGGTTCTCTCTGGACTGGAAACAAGCATCCTATGACCGGTTTTGGGCTTTCAGCCCTCATCAGACAGTATAGCTTGACTCCAGTGGCATGGAGAGCACGGGGCCCAAGTCTGGGCACACCTGTCCCACTCCGGGTGACAAATGCAAAAAGAACAATTGATGGAAAGACCATGCCATTCCAGTTTGGACCCAGCCATATGCAAATCAGTCTTGACACTGCGCCCAATGGGAACAGTCCAGCCTGAACTGAGGCAGTGTCAAAACCCATGGGTGTTGCATAGGAACATCCATAGCAACATTCATGGCACGTTTCCCTGCCACAATGTAAGGCAATGCTGCAACTTGCGCTGCATGACCTTACACGTTAGCTACAAGTCCATGAATGCCATGCAGGAGGGCTTTGCATGGCCTTAAAGATATGGGCCTGCACTGTGCGCCATCGGAGCGACAAAAAAACCGATGCTCCGGTGGCATAAGGGGATTCTAAATATGCCCCTTGTTTTCTGGTTGGCAGAATATGCACCCTGTCCAAGCAGGAACCACAATCCTAGTCAGGATAAGTAATTTACACAATAAGAATAACCCGGGCTCACCCCCTTGGTAGCTTGGCACAGAACAGTCAGGCATTGTGTATAGTATTTGTGCCCATGCACACAGAAACACAGTGAAAAGACCCCAAAAGTACTCCACACTGGTTTAGAAAAATAGTAAATATTTATCTGAGTAAAACAAGGCCAAAACTACAAGAATCCAACATACACTAGTCAAAATATGAATTTTCAGAGATTAAATCAAGTATCGATTTTAGAAGACAATAGCTCCAACGGGGCTATCTGGTCATGCTTGACGTTGACGAATCCTCAAAGTCAGTTCGGCCTTGAGGGAGCTAGGCCAGCGCCAGTAGTCAGGCATACCCCTGTACAGTACCTTGTAGGCGTCGAAAATCAAAGACGATGCAAGACGCAGGGGAGGTTGGGCATCGGGGTGTGCAGCATAGGTTCCCTTCTGCTATGTAGGTCATTGGCACATTGGCACTCGAGGAGAGTGTATTGCACAAAGGAGGAGAGGCATCACTGAAGCACATAAGCATTGCTTCCTGATGGAGGTGCAGAGTCATGGAGTTGCTGAGACCCGTGGATGTGGCGGGCAGCAGGGGAGGTGATGTGGCAATTGCCAAGATGACCCTTGGTTCCTTACTGGCATTGATGAGATGTTGCAGGTCAAGTCACAAGGTTTCAGTTTAACAGCATCGAGGTTGAATCACTGGGCCACCGCTGAGGTGTCAAAGTCAGAGTAGAGGATCAGGGACATCGGTGGTGCGGTGCTCAAGACTCCCACAGTGGCAGTTCTTCGGTGTTGCTGTGTCATCATCAAAGCCTGCATTACAGGTCGCAGTCGTTGCATCGAGCGGGTATAACAGCTTCGTGCAAGGAAGCAGCAAGGCATCGAAGTTGCAGAGAGGCACAGGTTTCAAAGTTGCTCGGCATCAGTCCTTTTGTAGCACTGACACTCACTTCCAAGGAACAGGATCTGGCATGCAGGGTCCTCAGCAGAAGAGCCCATGTGCTACAGTTGAGGTCTTTGATGGTCCTGAGACTTCCAATAGGAGGCAAGCTCAACTCAAGCCCTTGGAGAAACCTTAGAAAGCAGGATGTAGAGAGCAGAGTCCAGTCCTCTCACTCCGAGGACAGAAACAGCAGGTAGCAGGCCAACACAAGAAAGCAAACAGAAAAGTGGCAGTCCCTCCTTGCAGCACAATAGCTCTTCTTCCTGGCAGAATGTCCTCAGTCCAGAAGTGTTCTGAGTATCTGGTGTCAGCGATCCAGCACTTATACCCATTTTAACCTTTGAAATAGAGAGACTTTAAAGAAAGTCTTTGTAGTGTACAAGACTCTGCCTTTCTATGCCCTGGGTCCAGGCACATCCCTATTCAGGTGCAAGTGTCAGCTCCTCCCACCATTGTAGCTCAGGAAGATTCATCAGCCTGTTGATGGGCCATCAGGATATGCAGGACACGCCTCAGCTCCCTTTGAGTGTGACTGTCTAGAGTGAATTCACAAAGCCCAATGGTCATCAAACCAAGACATGTATTCAAGGGACAGGCAGATGATGGTTATTTAAGAAAATGCCAACTATTCAAAAGTTAGAAAAACATTTTATCTTACTGTCACATTAACCGCTGATTTTTTTACTTAAACAGACAAAGACCATTCATTGATTTCCTTGGTCTGTGGTATTTATTTACTCACCATTCTCCATTTTTGATGTAAGTCATGTGCTTTTTATCTTTTGTGTCAGAACAAGGGAAAAACCTGTTTATTCCCACAATAAACATACATTTAAATCATAATTTTACAAGAAAGCATTACAAATTCTGAACAATACAAACACACAATACATTGGTGAGAAATTAATTAAATTCTTGAACCAGTCATCATTTTCAAAAAGCAGCAACCATAATCCTAATCAGTCACAGCCCTGAAGAGAACCCCTAGAATTTCATTGAGGCTCGAAACATGTCAGCATTATTCACCACCAGGGGGATATATTCAATTGATCAAGATCCACTCTTAGGGAATGGTTAAAAATGTCTATCCTTAAGAACCTGAAGAATGTTCCCAGTGGGTAGCTGCATTGACAGAGAATAACCAATTGAGAAGCAAATTAGGATTATGGTTGCTGCTTTTTGAAAAACATATACAGGCTTGGTAGTGACAGGCCTGAGACATGTTTGCAGGGCTACTCATGTGTGAAGCACAATAAGTGCTGCAGGCCCAATAGTAGCCTTTGATTTACAGGCCCTGGTCACACATAGTGCACTGTACTAGTGATTACAAATAAATCTAGGCCAATCATGGGGAAGCCTATTACCATCAGGTTTTAAACACTGAGGGCCATATTCTCAAGGAGCCATCGCCGTGTTAACGGAACCTTATCGCAGCTAAAGTTTTCCTGTGAAAGCATCCGCAAAAAAAATCGCCACAGATGACCCCGGCAACTGTCGCTAATGAGATGCAGAGTAGGCGTTCCCAAGCAAAAAGCCACGACAACAACTCCACAACATTCAAAACGACCAGCCACCTCGGCGATAAGGTCACAAACCATGCGATAAGGCACGTTAGCACCAGAAAACTAACACCTGCTCCGACCTGGTGCAAAGTCGGACTACAACCTGCACCACAAAAGGGAGCCCAGCCCAGAGCCACACCTGAAGAACATGCCTTGGAGCCACTGAACATGCGGTCGGACACCCAAGAGGGCCACAACACCCACCGCCACCACCCCCCAGGACCCCCCCGGCCCCACCTCTGGCACCCCCCGCCTCCCCCGGATCAAGACACTGCACATCAACGTCACGAAAACATGAACAAAAGCACCCGCCTGATCTCGCACAATTGCAAAAATCATCATACAAGTGAGTACTGAAATCCTGATTCATACATTCACCATTGAAAGACCAAACAAAATTTAACATCCTAATTTGTCACCAAACAACTATTCTGAAGAGTCATGGCGGGGCATACCTGGACAATCTGTGACTCACAGCCTGCAAGACAATATCCAAGATAAGAAGGTGTGTCGGCACTCATCAAACGACAGGGAGAGAGAGAAAGAGAGACAGAGAGAAAGAAAGAGAGAGACTGAACAAGGAGCGCAAGGCCAATCGGGCCCTTGGCTCATGCAAACATGCCAACAGCTGCGCGTGTCTCGAAATCTGTGCACCCCAAATCACAGGCCTGGCATCAAAGTCAGCGCGAAGTCCACATCACATCCAAGAAACGCAAGCAGTAGTCAGACTGATATCTGGAATGAAAGCCCCTTTGTTCCAACACACAAGGCTGAAGGCCGAGCCAACTCCCGACTTTGGTCTTGAATGCGGCTGGCACACCCTTCGTGAGACACCATACCAGCTTCCGATGACTCCCACACCACGAACTGCGCTAATGAAACACCAACATGCCCACACCCCACACACACTTGTCCCAGCATGACCAACAAACTGCAAGGGATGCCCTTGACACATAAGTCAAAAACTACCCATACGTCCAAACTTCACACACACATACTACTCATTGCCCAGGGCTGTGGCAAATCGTCCATCGAACTTCTGCCGGTCTGAGGAGTGCCGGTGTCACGAGCCCAGCAAATGCAATGGCAGGCATTCCCGGGCACATGTACAACCCCTGTCTCGTGGAACTGTACCGTGCACGAATGCTGCATCTGTTGGGGTCCCTGCCAAAGGCAGTGTTGCAAATCAGATACCGTCTGAGTTTCCGTCTTGCCTACATCACCTGCATCCAGCCCTGGTTCCACTGTCGATCATGCACATTTGAGTGGCCCAAGGAGGTCTACCTATCCAACGCAACAGTAGCGGAATTGGATTATGACCTGACAGTGCGCCCCCTGTTGCCCCACGAACAGGAGTGTAACCAGGATAGCCGTGCACGGGATGCACTAATCTTTGGCGAATGTGCTGGCAGTTGCGCATGGGAGATTGCACAACTCCTAGTGTGCCGTGACCACATCGAGGCGCTCCCCTATTGGGCTGTGTCGCAGATCGGGAAAACGGCATGAACTGAGCACATCTGCCCGTACCAGTTAATGGATTGGCTCACACTGGTGTTCCTTGAACCCGACAACGACATACTATTGGAATACATTGCACATGAGGCTGCGCTGGCATTTATGGACGAGTAACTACGTTCTTGCAGCCAAACCGGATTGTCACCCACAGCACAGGTCCTAACAACTTGTTGCATCGTGGGGAATGCTCTCATATCCCACCACAACAGAAGACATGTCTGCCTTCGCTTGGACTCCGAATGTATGTGCATGGAACTATGCACACACCTGTGCAAGGTGATGCTGTTCCATGGTCGGAGCAGCACAGCGTTGTTTGGCAATGTTACCAATTCGGACACACTGCTGGGGGGAGAGCACACACATGGCAATGTAGCACAACATGTGACCTAGTCGGACCCTTTCACCTGATCACTGGCAGCAGAGCAGACAGTCTGCGCAGTCCGGTGGCAGAGCACTATGCAGACCCCATGGGCTGTAAGTCATGCCCCCTCACACGGGTCAATGGGCAGATGCCAAACAACACATGACTCGTCCAGCAAGGCAAGGTGGGCTGAGACCGTTGTCATCCGTAATGATTGGTGTTCAGCTCTGCCTCCCCATTTCCTGCACCTCGAAAGGTTCCCATGCTGCATGCAAGTGTCTTAAGCATGACCCTGCCTATTGTGGCCCTTTCCTTCTCCGTACTGACACGCACAGGCCAATAAAGTCTACTCAACTTCACTGGTGTCTGTGATGAGTGTTGATGAGAATGACCACTTGTGTGCCACAATGAGCATCGTTCTTACACAGGGAGGGTCTGACTGACGCATGTACAATGGGGGTGGGTCCCTTTTGACAGCTCCACCTCTGTGAGCCAGACATTGCCTTGGGATAGTTGCTGGCAGACCAGTGCACTAACGTGTCTTCAGCAATGTGATTATGATGTCCAACCTCTGACCATGTGGAGCAATGTCATTAATCAGAACAGAATGTGTCCACACAGATGTGTGTGAGTGGGATGCGACTTGATGTTCTGTTGTCACATGTGATGTAGGACACCACTTCTGGCCTGCTACTGATTTGGTCATTCCTACACACAACCCTATTCAATACATGGACTTGTGCTTTCGTTGGGGGGTTGTGAGATTGGTGTTGATGTGCAATTGGGACACAGCTAGTACTCACCTTCACAGTCATCCAATTGTCCATGTGTCTCAGGGATAAACATGCGCATTGATGTCATTCACCAGGTGTACCTACATGTGCATCATTGTCCCTACGTCCCGCCATACTTCTATACGTAAGTGAACATAGTCATGACACATCTGTGTGATTTAGAATGTTTTATTCACATTCTGGTGAATGACGGAGCTGGACCTGTACATGGCCATCCAAGCCCACATAACATGGAAGCCCAATGGTAGGCCAACAAGAGTCCTTTGGGGATTGTAAAGTGATGGGGAGGTGGGAGAGTGCAGTCCGCAGCAGGATTGCTGCGTAATTGTTAAGCAGTGAAGATTTGGCAGTCCATGTCGGAGTCCGCGTGGTTGTGGCAGAGTTTTCCAGGGGACAGTGGGAGGTGTTGTACCAGGGCATGATGCATGGGGCTGAACCAGGCAGGATCAGGCCATCTAGCAGTGATGGATGCTACTACCTTCTTCCTCACACACTTATTACCATCCACATCTTACTCCTCTGATACTTCTTCTGTGTCTGGTGTGTCCGGTGTGTGTGGCGGTGTAATGGTTGCATCACTGGGTGCCACTGACACATCAGGGTGCGAAGATGATTGGGCTGCATCACTGGGTGCCACTGACACATCAGGGGTCAGAGATGTGTGTGTTGAAGTTCCCACTTCAGTTATCTGGGACTGGCTCAGTGGCAGCAATGGCAAGATGATGAACTGCAGGGCCTGGAAGATCCCAGCTACATCTCACTGGTGTTCAGCCGTGGCAGGCATACTTCCAGCCTGCATCTGCTCCATGGTCTCCATTGTCCTCCGCGTCTGTGCCAACTCTGTGCTGTCATCGCTGGTGCCTGTCTGACTAGACAGTTCCTGTATCCGAGTAATGGCCCCAGCGAGGTCAGCCAAAGATTGTCAGTGAGCATGGTGTGGACAGGGGGTGTCCGTAATGGACTGTACGTGGTCCCTGATGGGACTCAGACACCCACGTATGGCCTCGAGTTTGGCTGCCACAAGCTCGAAACCCACTCGCAGCTGATCCGCCAACTCCACCTGGCAACCCAACACACGGCGTTGAAATTCCATGTATTTTGTCGGTGGGTCCTGGGAGACAGCCGTGGTGGTGTGTGTTTCCTTCTGTGTGGCCTGTGCAGATTGTGGGGTCACCTCGAGGCAGCTGGCCTGCCCTGCTCCTGGGGTGGGCTGCGGAGGCTGTCCATTATCCGTTGGAGGGTGTCTTGACATATGTGCAGGTTGTCCTCTTCAACATCACTGATGGGGTTTGTGGTCTGCTCTGCAGTTAGTGTTGATTGTCCCTCTGCACTGTTAAGGGGAGATGCAGGTTAACAGAGTTTCCCCTGTATGTTGACGCTTTGCAGATGTTTACATACAGACTGCATGACAATGCACATTGTGACTGTTTTGGTGGAGCTGGCTATTTGATGGAGGACAGTGGGATTTTCGACTACATGACGGATTATATGGTAGTACTCGTACATTATCATCACACAGTGTCAGTTAATGCCAGAGGTGCGTGGCCAGTTACTACGCACAAGCGGAACCTGTTGTGTCCTCTGTCCTGTGGTGTAGGTGTTGCACTTTAAACCACATTACCCTCATTGATGGTGTTCTGTGATTGCTATGTATGTGTGCTGCATTGTGGGGGAGTTGCCCTTGCAGCTCTGAATTTGTGTACCCTTATCCCTTTGAGGCGATGTGCCTTTGAATTGTGTGCTTTTCGGGGGCTGAAATGTTTGCGACCTGGGTCACATGTGCTCTTGGACGGATTCTGTGGCCTTGTGCATTGTTTATCTGCTTCATGTTTTGGACGGCATGGGCTGTGGGTGCACGTGGATATCTCAGAGTGTGACCTGCTCCTTTACGGATTTGATCCGCACTGGGCCACCTCCATGTCGATTCGTGCTCCATGTCATGTATTTTGGCCGCTGCCATGCTATTGGGCATGCAGTGTCACTTGCATAGTCAGAGTGGCTCACACAGCCGCTGCTTTTCAGTATTCATCACATGTGCATGGCTCGGTTGTGTCGTAGGTAATTTGTAGGAGGCACATATGTGCAAGTAGTGGAGGTGGGCCTACTTGGTGTTCCTATGTGTGCTGCAGTGTGCCAAGGGTGTCAGGGACATGTTCCACATTCATTGTGGGTGTGCAGTGTGATACATGTGTATGTGCATGTGTGCCATTGTGCCCATCTCCCCCGTCCCCCAGTCCCTGGTGGTCACGTACCATGTTTCTGTTGGGTCAGGTCATTTCGAGCTGTATCCAGGCCCCCAACTCCTGCCACCGTCTCCACACTGATGACTGTGGCCACAATTTGCTCCAGCACATCCAGCTCCTCCTGTGGCGCAGGAGCCCCACCTCCAGTCGCCCTTGCTGCCTTCCTGTTGGCGGTGAATTTCTCCTTGGTTTGGCTGTGCACTTCATGCCAGCGCCTCTTGACCTCCTCCATTGACCTCTTCGACACTCCGACTGCATTGACATTGATGACGATGGACTGCCATATTTCCGTTTGGGTTGCCAGTGCCGCAGTGGAGGTGACAAACAGTTGTTGATGGTGTTCTGTCACCTCCGTGACGACGATTCTGTCTTCCTGGGCACTGAACCCCGTCTGCCTCTTCCTCTTCTCCTTGCCCTTCCCTGAACACGGGGATCCTGGCTGGTCCTCCGTGGGGCTTGTGGAGTTCAGCTTGTCTTCTGCACTCGGTCCGGGTGCATCCATGATGCTACGCAGTTTGAATAGGTTTTGGTGGTGGTTTTTTTCTGCTTTTATAGTGAATTGTCCCGCACGACGCATGGGAATTGCAGGCCTGTCGCTGGTTTTCGCTGTTTGTGGTATCGCACTTTGTGGCATTGCAACTTTTTAGGAGTTTGTGTTTCGCATTTTTTGTTTGTCGCGTTGTTTTTCACGCGGTCATGTGGCGCATGGTGCCGCCGGGTAGGGAATTGGACGTTAAGACGGTGTTATTTTCTCGCATGGTGCCGCCGGGTAGGGAATTGGACATTAAGACGGTGTTATTTTCTCGCCATGGACTGCGATATACAAAGTTGCATTAAGCTAAATTTGCGATGGTTCTTGAGAATATGCCCCTGAGCTTTCACACTTTAATACTGGCCAGCAGTGGTAAAGTGTCCAGAGTCCTAAAGCCAGCAAAAATGAAATTCAGCACATATTCAAAAACATGAGGTGAGAATCAAAAATTACAGGGGAACCACACCACAAGATGCCAGGTCTAACATTAAATATGAATGAATCAGAGTAAGAAGGAGAGAGAGCGAGTGTGAATGAGTGAGAAGGAGTGACTGAGGGCAACACTAAGTGCACATGAGTGAGAATGTCTGAGTGAGAGTGATAGATGAGAATGAGTGTGAGTTACTGAAGGTAAGTGGGTGAGAATGCATTGTTATGCTTGTGAGTCTGTTTTCAGACCTAGTATTCTGAAGGTCCTTCTTGGCATAGAGAAACACCCATGGCAAAATACTTTGGCATTCTGGAGGCAATTCTTAACATGACAGGGATCTGTGACGAAATACTGGCACTAGCAAACTATCTATAGGTAATACTTGACATATGGGGCATCCATGGGAAAAGGTTGACACTAGCAAACTGAAGGTAATTCTTGGTATGGGGTACTCATGGAAAAACTAGGGCTGGCATACTGTAGATAATTCTTAGCATAATTGGCACCCATGATAAAATACTGGTACAGGCATACTAGAGGGAATTCTTAGAACATGGGACACTCCTTGCAAAATACTGGCACAAGCACATTGGAGGTGATTGTTGGCATAAGGAAGAAAGCTATGGCAGATAGGTAGGGACAAGTATGACAAATTTTGACATGAAGGGTCACCAATGGTATATGGCTAGAATTAAGAGCAAATTCTGGGACTGGCATATTGTATGTAATAGTCGCCATAAGGACACACCCATTGTATATGGGGGGCACACACAACAAAATGCTGGCCCTGGAACAATGCAGATTATTTTTTTTATATAGCGGCACCCATAGCACATTTCGAGAATAAGAGGGTCAACTCCTGGAACGCGTGATGTTTCATTGGCTTGGCACACCATGAATGGACTTGATTTAAAAGTTCCCTGTCAGAGCACTTGACTTTTTAGCAAATGTATTTGAAAAGTTTCCTTTAACATTCACTATTTAATCCCATGTTTAAAAATTTTCTCACAGGGTAACCACAAACCTTACCAATAGGTGACTGGTTCATTCACTTTTGTCACTACAGTTTAGGGTAAGCATTGTATTACACGGCACCACTTTCAAAGTTCAAGTCAGCACCTTAATATTGGTGTATTAAGAACAGAAAGTTGTGTTGTATTTTGATATTAATGACACGTTGTTTTGGAACTTCAGCAATGTCAATTATGTTGATATAATCTGGGTTAAGGTGAAGTGACATCACTTGCTGGGAAGGTTTAGGGTGAAAAGTCATATGATGTCACTTCCTTGATGTCATTACGGTCAACGGGTGTGTGATGTCACTTCCACTACCACCGGCATTTTGGTGAATTGATGTCCATGCTGTTTATGTGGTAAAACATGAACATTACAAAACGTACTCAGTCGCAAAAGTCCTTGCAATTACACCAACGACTCTTTAAATGTCTCTTGTAAGCCAGGGCAGACACCAATATTTGAAGATGTGCTAAAATGCAGCCTACTTATGATTAGCATTTAGTTTTGTCTAAGTTTTCTTTTCTCCGAATCGAGCCCCTTCATTCAAACAACCCGAAATAATTTACTTGTGGCTGTGAAAACGCAGCCTGCAAACTCGCCTCTTGACATCCCTTAACAATTTTTGCCTCTCATCAAGGTGCTTTAATGTAATTATGCCTCTTGCAGGTGAGGCGTTAATGTGGGCTCTGCGGCTCGTCAGCTGCGTGATGCCACTGGAAGAGGTCCACTGGACAAACCTCAGACAAACAACATTCAATTAGGCACCCGGCCATGAGCAGCTGTGCGAAGTACCCCTGGCATCGCCGGAGATGCGCATTTTTCAGAGGAGCCTGCAGCTAGCCTGTCTCAAATGTTTTTTATGCTGGTGACAAAAAGTTTCCATCATCAATTCTTCTTAAGCCCCTTTGTGCCTCCTAGCTGGAGAAATTGCAGCTGCCTGCAAGGGATGCTGGCTTCTCTTAGATGTCCCTGGAATACAAAGAGAAATGCTTTATGTCTGCCACAAGCTAAAGTTGTAACCTTTATGACATCTGCTTGTATGAAAGGGCAAAGGGGATTAGGAGGCTTCATGTGGTATGAGCTGTGCATGTGTGATAAATAAAGCCTGCCTGGGAAGCAATATCGTTTTGCGATAGCATTCGAGGCACATCATATCTTCTGTACTTTGCTATCAATCTGACAGTAGAAATGCATATCAAAATGTTCAATCCATGGCTAGCAAATGTAAGATACACGTCGCAACCCATTAATGTTATTTTAAACCGCATTCAACGAAAGAGAGTCGCTATTAGCCATTGTATGGTTGACTTTTCGGTGCAGAAATATATTAGTCTCTCCTTATTAAACATGTATTCAAATGTAACAGTGCCGTCTAGAGTTTTATTAATTTTGTGCCTTTAATTCTCATACACCCGTCCACTGTTGTTGCATTTCAAGCAAAAACAGAATGGACTGCCCACTGGCTCTTGTTATATGGAGGGTGTTTGGTCAAGTGATCGGTGACATTTCCTGTTTGAGATCAATTTTGGCATTACAGCTGGTGCTTAGTGGTTTGTCCGAGGGTCGGTCCCTCATTTGAAGGACTAAGATCTCCATGCATATGTTTTAATTCCTCCTTGACTGACACTTTGTTATCTTGTGTTGCTGGCACTTTATAAGAATTGTGACCTTCACCAGTCAGGGCATGTTTCCACTGAAGTGTGAAGTGCCTGACGAATATTACCATATAGGATAGCCAATCAGTACATGGAGTGGTGAAGACAAATATTCTGTGAAGTTTCATCACTCAAACTGCTGTGATTGTTTTCTGCGTCTGGGCTTTTTACATGAAAATGTTGACGTTTATTGCCCACTTTTAGTTTTTTTGATAGTGCAAAGAACAATATCCATTCAGTTTCAAAGTTGCAGGGAAAATAGTTTTAAAATAACTTGTAAGAAAACAAGGTATCCATTTTCACCTCCATCTAGTAAGCAAATATTAGTACACACAAGGAAAGTTGCAAGTCTCTGAAGAAAAACAATGGGTGTGCTAGATTTTAGAAAATCGAGAAACTACAGGTTTTCGATCTAGTAGGGATCTACGCAAGATCTTGACTACATTATACAATCCATGCACACTTCTAGAGATATGTAGCCCCTAGCATAGTTGAGGTTTTTGTAAAACATTATTAACAACTCTATGATGGCCTCGGCGCACTTACTGGAGGTTAAAGTACCATTGCATAGTAGGTAGAGCAGGTTGAACCCTTTGACCAGGAAACACAGAGTGAGTGCTCAGAAGACATTAAAGAACAAGCATTGGCATAGCCAATAGGTCTCGCCTTTGGGACCTTATAAGTGTTTAGCCATGCAGCAGTTGATGTTGTTGCACCAAGGATATTGTGCTGCAAAACTAAATACTTAAAAGGTCCCAAAAGCGAGACCTATTGGCTATGCCAATGCTTGTTGTCATTAACCACCCTGTCATTAATCACCCCGCAGGGAGGGAACGCTGCGAGAAGGCCGAGAGCTCGGAAACCGGAAATGGGGAAACCTACATACAGGAAGAGCCCGCCAGGCCTAGTTACAAGAACCGATGGAAACTCACAGCAGAGAGCGAGCATTAAAACACAGCAGAAGAACCTGGCAGCTACAGTATGGGCTCAGTTAACTGGATTATTCAACTAGAAAAACACTGCATCATCAGGAATAGGTGAAAGGCCATCTCTTTGTACGTGTGGGAGGCATTTTTCAAATGATGTAGTCTTCTTAAATTGTGAATATTGCGCACATGCCATTAGCAGAGTGACCTGCCACTGGGATATATCAGATGCCTGATATATGTGACCACAAGGTCTATTTTTGGTAATGAGTGCTTGTGTACATTGGCGTGGGGGAATCATCCATTGGATATTAGGGGAACCTCTTAATTAGAAGTATAACACTGAACTAACGCTGGGGGTGAGACTGAGCAGGTCAAACAATTGTGTTCAACCAGAGCTTAATTTCTGCCGGTGGTTGTAGGTGGAGGGCACCGACAGTTATTATTCAAGGCTGGGAATTATTTTCAGCATCAGATTTTGACCCATGGCAAGAGAGAGAAAAGTAAAAAGAAATAGAACGAAGGGAAAAGAAACAAGTGGTAAAAAAGACGGACATAAAAAGAGAGGAAACATAGGGTGATGGAAAAAAAGGCATGAGGAGGATTGAAGATTAGGCAAGCTGGGTATTGGGCACCATTGACATTCAGAAGCTGCCGCTGTAGGTTCCTACATAAAACGATGGCCCGTGTGCTTTTAAAATTTTTTTTTTTACACATTACGACTTTCCAAGATCACCCAGCAAGCAAACATCAGCATGATGTTTGTCAAACAAAAATCAGACCAAACCTTGTTCACAATCAATCAGAAAGCAAAGCATCAAAGACTGAAGTATACACGAGGATCAAAAAAACAGAAGAAACTCCCAGCAATTACCGCACCAAAACAAACACCCACAACACAAAAAATACAGAATTCCATTCTCACAACAGCAAAAATGGGCATTGACACACACATGACCACACTCGGTCAGAATGGAAGTCCAACAAAAAACGCACAAAGAAACCTTGCATGGTGAATAATACCACCAAAATAAGGTCCCGCATGTTGCATTTCCATGGTACGAGCTGCAAACTCACATGTGTCAACATCCCCCTGTCCGAAAGGAGAAGTACAAATATGCAAAGGTAAGAAACAAAATGACAGTTGCGAGTCTCAGCCCTCCGACTCTCAGTTGACCAGTCACTGTCAAAATAACACTCGCAGACATTTTTCTTCAGTTAACAACACACACATTGTCACTCATGTAACAAGTATGCTAAAACAAGCGCGCGCCAAAAGCATTGGCCGCGCGGGCGCCAAAAGTTAAAGTGATCGCAATCGCGATGCAATTAATTACCCGTGACGGAGAAAAGACAGATGGCAGCTGCGCGCGTTCACGCGCACATGCACGCAAGTTTGAGGCCAGCAAAAGCCTCTGGTGGCACTTTGAAAACCCCCTTACTAAAAGTCGAGCAAGCAGCGCATGCGCTGCTCTATGCTCGACCTAAAAAGGAGTTCTCATTTGACCGTCACCTATGAAAACATCATAGACTAAGAAGGTGCATAGAGTGATACCTTGGTTGGGATGGAGAAGGTGGTAGACGTACAGATTGTGGCTTTTCAAAAACATTCCTCGCGCTTACCGACTTACATGTCACACGCTATCCTGTGCTCCTGAACCTGGAGAGGGTCTACTGGTTCAGTCTGAGTTCTATCAATAGCCCTTTAACTAGCACATGGGGTATGGCTAAGGCATTACAATTATGCTGATGTCGAAGGTTACTATGGACTGTGTAAATAACTGCTCAATATTTTTCCTGATGTCAAGAGCAAATTCTATTTTGTATCCCCCAACTTTTGAACATCATCTTGCTTCTAATTGAAGGAGTGCCGCAGTTGTGTTTTGTCTTCACCTTCAATACCTTAGTCCCATTTATCCCTGGGGAGGTCCTGGTGCTGACTTGTCATTTACTTACCTAACCTCACAGAAAGGAGATTGGTGGAGTTTTGTCAGAATCTTTCTTGAATACGCTAGCTCTGCCCGGCCCTGACAAGCAGTAAGGGCAGGAGTAGACAAGAAGAACAGGCCTTAGCTGTCTCACCCAGCAGTGTTGAGGGTATTAATAGTTTACTGTCAAGGGAGGGAGTAAGGCAAATTAGTGGAACAATGAATCTGAGAAATTGGGAAAAGTTAGTTTAGCATATAATAGTTGCATTCTATGTTTGCTGGCCTATAGTGACGTAACAAGGCATAATGAATTATAATGATGTATTCCTTATTGACTTTAATTGAAGAATACATATGTAACCTGGATGTTTATAATGCAATGTATTTTGTCCTGCATGTGGAAGACCTTACGTGTCTAATTTAAAATTATTATATGTTTGTTTGAAGCAGATAGCTTTCTAAAATCCTGTTTGAGGCATTTTTTCCATATACTCATCTTGGTCCTCAGGTTCTGCATATTTAGACGTATGCGTTTCTTGGGGCTGTGGTGGATTTGAGACTTTGGTGGGTAAGCTTATGCAAACATTGACACCAATAACAAGGCAGCATCAACTGATGTTGTAGACAGCTCTTTTATCTGATTTATCATGATGTTCATGGAAACGTGGAGGCGCATGCAAAATAGAGTGTGAGTGTGCCTGTCCCTAGACAAATACTCCTGCAGATGGATGTCTTTGAAATGTTAAATGTTAAATGTTTCTTTGAAGATTGCCTGAAGGGTACCTGTGTCACAATATTTGTATCATTATGATAAATGGACCTGGGTAAACCATTGGTAAAGAAAACAAGTGGTCCTAGACAAACCTATTTAAGCCTAAATTAATAATGGTAATTGAAAGGTTCAAACAGTTTAAGGTAAATGATTAAATCATATTGTTGAGAAATATGTAACAAAAAAACCACATTCCACTATACATTCTCATGGGTAGAAAGGTATCCTTAGAATCAATTGAATTGTAAACATAGTTTATTAGATGATGATTCATACGTACATACCAACAATATTTGTATCAACATACTATTTCTTTTCAAGCAGACACTTATTCACATATCCTCTTTTGAGCTTAATGTTCTATGTAATTGTGTGCAATGATTTTGTGAGAACAGCAAAATCATGCATTATTTTCATTGTTTTTTGTGTGTGTTCCTCTAATTTCCTTTTGACCCGATGAATGGGGGTAGGGGGTTGTGTGTCATTTTGCATTGCCATGCGGCACAAAATAAGGATTAATTTTGTGGCATACTCCGCTGTGTTGGTGCAGTGTATGTTATTGTGAGTGGCCACCCAGTGCCTTCTCTTTACATCAGTTGGATGAAATGTATGTGTACATTGGGTGCATGGGACTATGGCAAGTCAGCATATAGTTAAATGGGATGTCTTCCATACTTCAGAGTATATTTTTAAATATATAATATAACGTTGTGGCAGCATGTGATCTAAATAAATATTTGGTTTCTGATTCAGAATTTGTGTCTCAACATACTTGGAAATTAAGTCCCTGCTCCTACTGGGAATTAAGGTTATGGATCTTTCCTATATTAAAGAATTAATCAGAACCTGCAAATCAATATTCAAATTGTACATCACAATAAAATATTAATTATTGATATGGGTGTAAAGGGTTTTTATTAATATCTTTTAGTAAACATTTCTTTATTAGTAATCAATAAGTAATCAATTCATCAGTAATACAGTACAGAACACATGCCTGAAGCACATTTCATTTAGACCAGGCTTCACCAATGAGTAGCTTGTGAGCTACTAGTAGCTCTCTAGCAACTTGGAAGTAGCTCCCCTTTCTGTTGCCAACCCTACTAACATAGAAGCTATTGCTTGGCTGAAGTAATTTACACATACTAATATTGAGAGTGAGTGTTGGAAAGTGGGTTATTGGTAGGGGCAAATGTAGGTCTGCCACTGGCAATAAGCCCACTAACACGTGATAGGACTCAGCATAGGTCTTAGAAAATTATTCCTTTGCTCAACCCTTGGTAACGTGGCTGCGAGCAGACAGGCTTGTAAAGCAGTTAAAAACACCATTTCAGTAAATATTTAAGACACAACACATTATAAAAATCCTAAACCAATTTATAAAAATAGGAACTATTTTTGTCTTTCCAATGACACCAAAACAACAAAAGTCCAATGTAGGGAACCAGAGATATGAATTTGTAAAGTTTTAGTAAAATATAGCACTTAGAAGATTATAGCACCATATTGTGATACCTGCTCGCGATAGACCGGGGAAAAGTCAAAGTTTCAGGCCAGGAGCGATGGAGTCCTGAGCGGCTACAGCTTACGGAAGGTCCCGGTATCAGTTTCTACCTTCACACTTAAAAACTTTTCTGGAGCTTTTTCTCTTGAGACCCCTCGAAGCTCCCAGCCAGTCCGTATCCGGTGAGGGTTCACCGGCTTGACGTGATGAGGTCCCGGTCAACTTCCCTGGAGTGGACTTAGAAAATATTTCAAGTTTGCTTCAGCGGGACAACCCAGAATTCCAGGCCGACTCACGCTGGAAGGCAGGCGGCTTGGCTCTCGCGGTTGCTCCCGGTCACCTTTTCTACGAGCGGACTTAGAAACTTTTCGGGAGCTTTTTCTCGCTGGGTCTCTCGATTCTCCTCATGTAGCCGGATCAGGTGAGGGTTCGCCGGCTTCAGATTTTCTCTAGTCCCGATCAATCGGAAGTTGATGCGATGGAGCTTTTAGCGGGACGAACCTGGATGGCTTGGCCGGCTAGCCGTTGAAGGCAGGCGGCCTGGCTGGCCAGGTTGAGTCGGTCCCTCTATGGAGCTTTTGTTTTCAAAGTTGCTCTAAAGTTCTCCAAACTTCTTGAACTTCTTCCTGAAGTTCCTCAAGTGGTCCCAACGTGTCTCAAACTTACTCCAAGGGTCTGGAAGCTGCAAGATGGTCCTTGAAAGCTGAGGACGTCAGTTCCCACAATCCACTGGTACAAAATCCTTACAAATCCACTGATGGGTCTCCAAGGTGTAGATTTAGTTGGTGATATTCCAGTTGAGCTCTTTTAACCTGTAGCTTTCAGGGATTCCACTCTTTAGTTCTTTTCCAGCAAGGCAATCCACAGGGCTGCAGTTTCAAATGGTGCAGTATTCAAAGGTCAGGCCATAGAATTCTTTGCACAGCAAAATCTTCTCAGCAGGGCACTTCTTGCTTCAGTATGTTTCAAGCAGCAGATCTGGATGGCTCTGCCCCTCTCAGATACTTATTCAAAATTCTCTGGGTCAAGCAGCAGGTCACTCCTGACCAATGGGAACAGGGTAACTCCTCAAGGAGATGACCACATCCTGTAAAGTGTGGCATTATTTTGTCCCAGAGTGCATCAAATCTTCCAAATCCATAATGGCTGATTTTCCAGCAGCGTGTCAAGACCTGGCTAAACACACCCCCAGGGATGGCTTATTTCCCTAGACTCTCCCACTACCATCTGCACATACCTTCCTTAAGCCTAGCCGTGACTCTGGGTCAAAAGTGTAAAAGTGTAACTGACACCCAGGCCTCCCCTCTGCCTTTGAAGAGCATGCTTTAGGACTCCATCCACTGGCCTGACATTCCTATGGAACAACACACTGCCCTCCCAGCAGAGCTGGTAACCCCAGGGGCTCTTTATCACCTCTTCAAAACAGCCTGGCTAATCCACTTAACTCTGACCAATCAGGGCAGACCACTGGAAGGCTGAATTTGGACTAACAAACAAGAAAGTCTTATAACTTCTTTTATGTACACTTTAGGAGAAATTCAACAATATGATATTGTTGGATTTAGCACTACTATTCTGAGAAGTCTTTGAACGGTAGCTCTGTCTCCTTCCTATCAGTAGTTATTATTTCATAACTTTTCTGCAATGTTAACCTATAGGGCCTTGGATTTGCAATGGGGAAAATGACTTGGGCCAGTTTTCTAGCACCAGGGCTTATAAAAACATATTTTATAAGTAATTGCCTAATTTCTACAGGACCCCCACCCTCTGTGCAACTAGGGGAGACTTTAGGGGTTTTGAATCTGCAGAAATATTGCAGATCCTCCTTCCACAGTGCTTCTAGCATCAAAGTCAAATTTGAGCAGCACTTTACCAGAATGTGGGGAGTGAAATGTGAAATTTCACTTTACCCAGGCATATAAAAACTCATTTATAAGGGTGTACCATATATATATCTGACCCCCCACCCCTGGGATACCTAGGGGAGACCCTGGGGGTCCCTAATATGCCAAAACATTGTAGGTTATCCATTTTAAGTGCCCCTGCCACCAAAGTCGAATTTGGGCACAATTTACTTTTAAAAACAGTCCTGGCACCCAGGGCTGTTTTTAAACTGACCTCAGGCTTCAGCAGTGCACACATGCAAGTGCAGAAAAAGCTGCTGGCCTCCAAACTGCCATGCCCCGGGGTACTGGGGAGTTCTAGGTAGTTTCAATCCCCTGCCCTATTATATACTGGGGCTTATAGGGTAGGTCAAGCCAAATACAGGGGTACCCCGCCATAGTGTACCCTTGTGTATGTTTGGTGTTTTAACTGTATTCTAATGTGTTCCTTTCAGCTTGGCACTGGCCCTGGGCCTGGTTAGGCAGAGCCCAGGGTCAGTCAGTTAGCACCAGTACCAGTCAGCAAAAAGTTGGGGGGTGCCCAGGGCACAGGATGACTTTGCAACAGTGAGTATTTGAAATGAAAATGTGTTTCTTTTAAGAACTCATGAACTGATATTTTAAGGAAAATGGCTGAATTTCCAAAATATATTTAAACCTGATATTTGAGTGATAAATCATGTGGCATTGAGTAGACTTTTTACAAATGATAGTACCTTGGTAGTAATGGCATTGCAACTATGGCTTACCCATGTAGAGGCATTCATACTGACAAAGCCTTTTTTCATTACTACAGGCAACCATGCCTGATGCACTGAGATTATTGCTGGTAGTAAACTGCTAGAAATCTTGCATATGGTGGCCACTATCACAATGCTAATAATATTAGGAGCTCTCAATGTGTTTCATTGAATATAAGCAGAATTTATTACAAAAAAGGTTGAAGACCCCTGATTTAGACAGAGTCCCTAGTGTAAATATTAAGAAGAAAAATGTATTTTGAACCCATAAAGAGTTTGAAATCAAGAGGTGAAAGCATACAGTTTTAAGCAATTCAAGTTGTACTTCTTATAAAGAGAAGATCAGAATTTCAGTGAAATCTCAGAAGATTATAATATAAATTCTGACAGGAAAAATGAATAAAGGTCTGCTTGCAGCATAAGGCTTCAGAGAGACTGAGAAGTTCTCCTGAGTTTGGGGAATGGGAAATCTGCATCTGCCAAAACAGCTCTCTCTCTACTCTAGGAACATGCACTATTATAATATTTTGATACTAAATTCAATGCCTGGTACGAGCATCCCTCCACAACCGACATCTAAAGTTACGCTAAATGATGTATGGGGACTACCCACACTAACTGGCCACATGAAATGTGGCAACTGTGTAGCCTGTGACTCAACTATTGAAGGTAAAACCTTTTCATTTGGCTCGATCAAGTTTGAAAGAAAATGTTTCACTAATTGTAATTCATCAAATGTGGTGTATGCAATCTTTTGCCCATGCATGAAAATATATATAGGTCAAACCACTCAGAAAATAAAGCTTTGCATTGGGCAGCACAGGAGCAGAATAAGATGCAACACGGAAAACGCTCCCTTGGTGGAACACTTTATGGAAAAGGCACACAATGAAAGAGACTTGACTTCGACAATTATCACACAGATCAAACCACCACCACATGGTGCGTATGTGTCACAGCTACTAAACAAGGAAGAGCTCTATTGGATAATAAGGACCAACAGTATCCGCATGGGACTCAATCGCCTTGAGGATTGGACGTCCCTGCTCTAACTGAATGTGAAAAATGGTTACAAATTACTGTGTCAAAGAAATGTTTTGTCTCTATCCTTGTATAGAAAATATTCTCTCAATGTGATTTTCTGTATCTATTTCTTAATAGCTGAATTGTTATTTTGAATGTATAATTCCAAACAGTTTTTGAAATTTGTCACTGTAATTCACGTCACCACCACCACTATTTCACTATCTCTTATTCACGACTCCAAGATGGCCACCGCGTCTTAGCTATCTGACTGCCATTTCAATATGGCTACCACTTCACTATTTCTCACTGACCACTCCAAGATGGCCACTGCGTCTTAGTTACCTGACTGCCATTCCAATATGGCCCCAACACAGTCAGTATTAGTCCCTCCTTTATTTTTCCAGACCACATGCTCCTTGCTAGCTTTATAGCCGGTTCTCTTAGTACAGTCTAACAGCGATCCCCGCCAGAGATGCCCCGTCCTGCGATTCTGCAACCGGCACCACTGTAAGTATACAATCCCTAACCCGCATAGCCTTGCTCCAGCAGCCACTGTCACTTAATTTGAATAATGCCCGTGCTTCCTTTCCCCAGTGAGCCGTGATCTGGACGGTTTCCTTGATAAATACGCGGGATATCCTGATATCGACGCACCACTGATGGTAATTATACTCTGCCCCATTCTCTCACGCCAAATCTGTCCTGAATGCACTATACTGATGATTGTTAAACTTCCCCATAGGTCTTAATCTTTCTCTACCTGAACTACCTTCCCCGCTTTATGGACCAGCCTTGGTAATACCTTTTTCCTCTAATGCAAATGCGCCGTATACACCAGATTAATCACTATATAGACAACTGTGTACCCAGCACCGTCAAGTCTTCACTAATGCACCGGTCAACTTTGACCCTTTCACCTCTATTCTAAATATTGTGTCGCACTGCGCCATATGTAACGATCTTGTTTTTAATTCACCTGGTTCCCCTATTGTTCCCAAATGGAACTTTGGTTTTTAATATCTTCCCGCATTGCGCCGTCTTTTTTTAAACATGGTGATAGCTCCTATTCTATTTTTCGCCACCTACGCCGAGCACCGATCACAGTTCCTAAACACACTTCACTATCCAAATATAGTGACTGTACCATTGTTTAGTGCACAGTATGACATCGTTGTTCTAGCACTAAGCATGCCTGAAAAGAACGGTCCGTTTGGTGCAAACCGTATTACTAATTTTATCAATGTCACTTCTGTTCTAAATTAACATGCCTGGCCTTATATTTACAGTGTTTATTTATTTACGGGCCTTTTTGAATGCTGCTGAGCTGGGGGCTGATTTCGTTGATGGGGACCTGCGTGTACTGAACAAAATTCATTTTGCTTTAATTATTTCGAAGTACACGCAGGACTCCATGAACGAAATCAGCCCCCACCTCAGTGAAATCAGCTCCCTGCTCGCCAGAATTGCAAAACGCCCGGTAGTCAGTCGGGCCCTGTCTTAATCCCCCAACTACTAGGGTCCACTGTTTTTTGTAGTAACCTACCTAACATAAGAGCATTGCAAAATGAACTTGCATTCTGAGACAAAGTCAAATCCTGGCTGTTTTCTTTCAGCCACTGATGGGCTCCGTCTGCAATACAGCACTCCACTCTAGCGCTGAAAAGCCCCTGGGCAGCCATGCGCTCTATAAATCCTGAAAATAGAATCTAGAAACTAGGAATGCTCCGCTCCCAATCGCGTCTGCAGACGTGGTGGAGCAAGAACCTGAATAAAGTTGGCCGGCATGGGCATAAGAGCACTTTGCGTTCTAGTTGATGCGCGCGTCTCCCGCCCTTCCTTTCACCTACCTATTTGATTCAGCTCATCACGTCCTGAGGTACCTCGCCAGGTGGCTGGACGCCGCCTTCTCCATTCCTGTTTCCTTTATATTGGTTTCTCCAGTATCTTGCGGGGACGAAATTCTCCTTTCATGGAAAGAAGAAAATACAAACAAACCTTTAAAGAATATAAGTCACCTTCAAATGCAGTAACTCTAGCTGAGCAATGTATATCTATATGGTGTCTTTATGTATCTGATTGGCTTGTCCATGGCGTATTGGAGATCTAATTTTCTTGTGCACATGTCTGCTGAAATGCTATTAAAAAAGCTAAAAGGATTAGTTTATTCCTGAAGTTAAGGAATTGGTCTCTATCTGCTAGTCCGACACATTTTTGTGCACATTAGTGATTTCATTTATTTGGAGTTTCTCCTACAATGAATACATATTATTTAGTTTTTTCCCTTTTTTTATGACAATCTGATTTGAGCTTTTTGATTCCCTGTTTTTTTACCATCATAGGTCAGTTCATATGACATTTTCCTATACATGTATTCTGCTCTGATTGCATAACACCTTACTGTCCTCTCTTACTTGATTAGATGGTAATCTTATCCTGCATCTACCAGCATTATTTCCTCAGTAGAAGAGGGGAAATTAACAAGGAGTTATTCCATATATGAAAAACATTTTATAACAGGACTGCAATCTATTATATTCAAACAATTTACATACACTGAGGGGCCGATTCCGATCCTGGAAAAACCGAGTACGAATCGTCGGACGGAGCGTTTTCTCCATCCGACTCGTACCCGGGAAAACCACCTTACAAACCCGCAAGTACGATTCGTACAGAAACACCATTTCCGTACGAATCGTAAAAAACACAGACCGGCTAAAATATACCCACAATTCCGATCCGGGACACCGCGTACGCGACATTCGCACGGAGTCAGGCAGCGTTTTATGGACCAGCAAGTACGATTCGTACCCACAGCACTTCGCACGGCAATATTTTTACGGGACCCAAAAAGTGCCGGAAAAGCTAAGTACGCCACAATGCACGGCGAAAAGGGGGCCCGGTATGCACCGTACCCCCATCCCTACACGCCCGCACCGTACCCCCACCCCCGTATGTACGGTGCATACCCCTCGTATGTACGGTGCGTACCCCCACCCCCCATATGTACGGTGCGTACCCCCAAATGTACGGTGTGTACCCCCCGTATGTACGGTGCATACCCCCACCCCCCGTATGTACGGTGCGTACCCCCACCCCCTGTATGTACGGTGCGTACCCCCGTATGTACGGTGCGTACCCCCACCCCCCGTATGTACGGTGCGTACCCCTACTCCCATATGTATGGTGCGTACCCCCACCAACCGTGTGTACGGTGCGTACCCCCAGCGCTATGCGCTGGGGGTACGCACCATACATACGGGGGGTGGGGGTACGCTCTGTACCTATGGGGTGGGGGTACGCTCCGTACCTACAGGGTGGGGGTACGCTCCGTACCTACACGGGGTGGGGGTACGCTCCGTACCTACGGGGTGGGGCTACGCTCGGTGCCTACGGGGGTGGGCTGGGGGGGTGTTCGGCGCGTATGCGGGCACATGTTTGGACGTCTCCATGGTTGCTATGGGAGTTCGCTCCGTACGGTGTTTTTTCCATATGGTTGTGCATTCGGACGGACGGGACGGATCGTAATTGCGCGCTTGGACTTCAGTTTCCCGATTCCTACGTAAAACTGTCCGGGGATGTGTCCGACACTTTTTCCGACCCGAGGAGGTGTCGGGGAATTTTCCCCAATGCGATTCGTATGGATTTTTTAGCATACGAATCGTACTTGCCAGTTTGTACGGGACTTGTATGATTCGTACGTAAAAAAAATCCGGATACGATTCGTACGGGGAATATTTTTAACGGATCGGAATCGGCCCCTAATACGTCTACTCTTTTCCTTATATACAGAAAACACATAGGAAGAGTGCGCATTGGACAGGAGTGTTTTCTCTTTCCTTGTTTTCCCCTCTTCCCCCATTTCACCATTCCTTTCTTTGACCTTGTTCGGCACTTCTGGTCAGTAAAGGAAGTTGGGACTTTGCATCAGAACTTGTTTTTCACCCCAGCGGGAACGTTAGGTGAGAGTTACACATCTTTCATGTTGGGTCTTGGCTTGATGCATAATTCAGTAACATCCAGACAGTCATGTTCAAACTTGTCAGAGTTTTCAAGCAGGTGCATCAAAGTAGTGGGATTCAAAATCTGACATCTTTTCAACTGTATGTTGTCTGAGGACAGAATTTGATGTTCATGCCTGGTTGACCTCGAATTCATCATGTACTAGTTTTTAATTCTTCTAAGCAAAATAACCACTGAGTGGGGCACTATGACAATTAAAGGATGCCACATTACAATGCTTTCACACCACTTTAGGCTGAGATTCACAGCAGTTACCAATTTCAGACAACCAGACAGCTCTGCAGCTACAGGATCAAGGATAATAAAGAAGTTGGCTATGTGCCTCCTTGATTCACTGTGCATCTGTGTAAGCACTGAGAAAGCAAAGCCCTCCCTCTCACTGCAGAACAAAGTAAATCTCCTGGTATAATCTGGTATTTCAAGTGATGGAGCACAACAGAGACTTTCTCCCAACTCTAGGAAAGCTTTCATGCATTTGTTGTCCCATGGAAGTGGATCAGGCACATCTCTGTGCATTAGCCTTAGCAAAGGCTTTACCACCAATGAAAAGTTTGGTGTTCACTGTCCACAGTAACCAACCATTCCCAAAAATATTCTAACATCTTTCAGCATTTTAAGAGGACCCATTTTTAAATTGCCTACACTCTTTCTTGTGACACTTTCCTTGTTCCCTTTCAATGACATGTATGTCCCAGATATTGGACTTCTCTTTTGACAGTAATGTAATTTACTTAGGGACACTTTACATCCATTTTCTGCAAGATGATTCAAAAGAGCAACTGTACCTTGTTTACATACTTATTTTATATATGACGCCACAAGTAGGTCATCAATTTACTGGACAAGAACTGAAGCACAAGACATTTGTAATGCCTCCAGATTCTTCTTAAGTATCTGGTTGAAAATTGATGTACTCTCAACATACCCTTGGGACTCATTAAACTGTTTCTCAAAACATGAATGAGAACAGAAGCTGCCTGTCTTCATTTATGAGAATCGAGAAAAAAGCTTGACAAAATTCCACAAAAGTGAACCTATATACTGTGAGCCCAATCTGGTATAATTTTGTGGCTGGAGTTAGTACCACAGGACATCATGGGATTACACTTTCATAAATGTTTCTCAAATTCTGCAGTATTCTAAACTTGCCATCAGGTTTATGTAATCCCATAACTGGTGAGATGCATGAACTTCGATTATTTTTCTCAGAATCCCTTTCTGTAACATGTTGTTACTTAATGGTGTTATTTGTGCTACTATCTCTGGTGTCATGTGATAGGGTGGTGTTTTTGGAAAAATAGCATTGGGTTTGACTGCCGTTCAGACTGGTTCTACAACTTTTATTAGTCCAATGTCTTTTCCTGAAAATCCCATACTTCTGGATTTACAGTCTCTTTTAAAACTATTCTTTAATGGTTCTTAATGGATAAATTTCTACAACATTCTGTTGTGTCAGTTTAAACTACATATCCTCATCTGGTGTTTTGAATTCAACTCCCTCTGGGATACAGTGAATTGTGCAATTTAACTTGCACGATAAATCACATCCTAATAAAGTTACAGGACGCAAATAATACACAACACTGCTGCTTTCCTTCGAATGAATCTATGTTTACAGGAACTTCTATTGACTTGCTTGTTTGCGACTTCTACAGCTTTAGTAGCAGAAAACTGCCGCTAAAGCGGCGATAATGGGCTTGATAATATGCCGCAGAGAATTCCCATAGAAGCCCATGTTGACACCAGAACATGGGCTTCTATGGGAATTCTCAAGGGCATATTATCAAGCCCATTATCGCCACTTTAGCGGCAGTTTTCTGCCGGTAAAGCGGCGATAATGTTAGCACCGTTTCTTGATAATATGCCCCCATATTCTGCTGCATGTGCTGTCATGTCTAGAGCCTCAATCCAATCCCAAAATGCAAAATAAAGAATCCTATTTCAGTAGGTCTTAGTTGAGGCCTGTATGCTACTGAAATGCCCTTTACAATTTTTCATTGTATTCATTGACTGACACTTTCATATCCTGCTGAATTCTGTTCATTCTCACATAATCCAAATCTTTTGGAGGTGCACTGCCCTTCAAGAAAGTAATCACATCATTATATTTAATCATCACAACAGGTTATGGTGCATTCATACGAGATTCTCTTGGTGGCTCTGTATCTGGCCAATGTAGAGTGATTTTGCATTCAGCCCACAAATCATTCGGGACAACAATGTCAAAGAAGGTGTTCAGATCAATCCATAGCCCCTTTGAAATCTTAACAAACATTCCAACCTGTGTGTAACATTGCACAGGATTTTCCATCAGGTTTGAAAAATTGTTTGTAAATGATGCAAGGTCTCCTCTGCTTCAAAGCACATGAACATACCCTCCACCTGGTATTTCTCTCAGTGGGTAAGCCGAACCTCCCTCTTCGTACGGAGGACCTGCAGGTGGCTTTCACTTAGCCTTAGCTGTTTCTGACTGAGACTTTTTATTTTCATGTTTCTATGTTCATATATTTTCTAATTTTTCAAATTCACTTCATTGGCGAACACTCTTCACTAATTAAACAATGTGTAATCACTGACCACAATTCATTAGCTAGGTAGGCTTACTTTACAAGCTGCCCATGGCAGTGGTGAAAGTCAATGTAACATTATGATCAGAGTTTCCTATCAAGAGAGGGACCCGTCAGGTGTGCCCCCGCCCCCCCCCGTTTGCCTTGCCCAGGAACCCCGGGTATGTGTGGTCTGCTCACACCCAAACATCCAAGGTTTTGAGATAAACAGATCCCTGATTCATAAAGAAAAGATCTCCTAATATGTGGATGATATGCTCCTGTATCTGACCCGACCAAAGGAATTGCTCCCCACAGCCCTTCATGTCTTTGAACACTATGGGGCCCATTAGGACTATACAATAAGTTAGAACAAATTCATCCTCCACCCCCCCCCCTCCCCTGGCTATCGATTAAATCTAACAGACCCCTCTGGAAGGTTACGAGTAAATCGAGAGGGATTCCAATATCTAGAGATTTACGGTACAATTGAGCGGTAGAAGTGTTTGGATGTAAGGCGGGTACTGGCAGACTTTCAGGTAGATGCAGAACATTGGAGGAAACTTCCGCTACCGATATTAGGTCGGGCAGAGATGTTTAAAATGATCACCCTAACCAAAATTCTTATATGTTGTAGTCAACACCTACTGTAAAATACCAGAAGATGTCTTCACCAAAATTGGTGAAGAATTGAAGTAAATATTATGGATAATGTGCACCCCAAAATAGCCCTCGGAACACTATAATGTAATCCATTTAACAGATAAATAGCCCTTGCAGACATTGAGGTCTTCTATTGGGCTTCCCATCTGATATCCATAAATGAGTGGGGACAGACAGAGGGCAACAAACCTACTTATGCACTGTAGAGGACACAATTCCAAATACGCCCATATCACCATTATCTCTAGGTGGCATGGGTATAAGAGACCTCCTAGTTGCTACTCAAATGACTTTGGTGGCATGGTTCAGTACAACTAAATGTCGGGGATGGGTGCAAACATCCCCCCCCCGGTGACCCCACTGTGGCTTGGATGATGTCTTAAGGAAATTAGAAAGCTGAAGGGGTTCCAGGCCTGGGACCAGATTGGCATATCCAGACTAGGTGACTTGCTTCAGGAGGGTGCCCTAATGCCCTTTTTGTCCCTCCAGATGGAATGCCAACTTAACCCTGCACAAAGTTATAAGTATTGCAGCTGGCCAATGCCTGGAAAGTGAAACACATTCCCACAACGCCCCCTGACTATGCACTCATAGAAGATAGGTTTTTTATGGGAGAGAAACAAGAGAAAACAATCTTCGCCATATATAAATCTATCACTAACAATATGCCGGACATTGTCTTGAAACTGAGACGCACCTGGGAGAAAAATATAGGTGAACGAGATAATTTTGATTGTGAAGCTATGATAATGTGCCCGCAAGAGGTAGTGATAAAATCTAGATTGAGACTTATCCAGCTTAAAATCCTATATCACACTTACTATGACTGAGTTTGCCTCCACAAAATAGGTAGGGTGCCCTCCCCAGAATGCCTGAGATGTAAAGGCAGTGAGGGGACTTCCTCCATACGCTATGGGGCCCTGAACCACTGACCATGACAGAGTGGAAAACAGGAATGGACATGTACATGGAAGCCAAAAGGGTGATATATAAGAGCTGGGCTTGCCTGTATAACTTTAAAAAAGTGTGGGATGACTGGGTCAACTACTATGGACTAGATTTGCAAGGTGAAGCTATTTATGTATCTTCATCCCACAACTCCTAATTTATGTGTTTTGGTTCATCATGCCATCCTACTTATTATCATACTTATGTTGTCTTCTATATTGTTTTTATTTATTTATATGGTAATACCTCATGTACTGATGTCCTACCGCTCTATATTTTTATTTGCATTAGGCACCAGTTGGGGCCTTTTTGTTATGTCTTGAAAAAACAAATAATACTACTAAAAAGAAATGTGCTGTCTCAATTCTGAAGAATGCATTTTCTCAATTAATTCATCATCCAACTGTACCCTGAAACATTTTTGTAATGGGACGCTTTTCAAAAGACCAACTTAGGGGTCCATTAGGATGGAGGGCGGTGGCTTTTTCCGCCTTCAGCAGCGGACATCACGCTCGCCATATTAGTATGGTCAAACATAGGCCAATTTCCGGCCGCCGCGGTGCGACGCACACCGCCATCAAAGTGCGCCCTCCACCGCGGTGGTGGGAGCCAATGGAGACCCTCTGCCTTGCTGAATGACGTCTGCCCCGCTCCACAAATTAGGATTACACAAGGATGACCGCAGCGGAGACACCGCCCAACCAGAGATGGCGGAAGCTCGACAGCGGAGCGCGAAACCAGAGTCCCGGTCACGACCGCCATGGACCCAGCTCTACATGTCTTTCCGGTGCTGTACCTGCTACATCACCAGGAACTCATGGACCGCCGCGGCCGCGCCCGCTGGTATGCAATAACACAACACACAACCCACAGCATGACACGGGGCCAAATCCACATCAGACACCCTAGGGGGGACAGGGATACATCCACAAGGGCACCCACACATCACCCACCTGCCACAAAGTCACCCCGCTGCATCCTGGACACACAGCTACCACCACCATGCAACAATGTCCCGGTCACGTCACCGCAGCGGCGAACACAAGCAAATATATGCGCACAATGCAAAAGGCAGGGCCTGTGTCAGGCATGGGCAGGGCACAAAGACCACGGGGCCATTCCAACTCCCACCACACACTAGCACACCCCATGAAGGCACATGCCATGTGCCCCCCCCTGTGCACCCCATGCACAACAACAAGCCAGGACAATACATACCCTGTACCACACAACAGACAATCATGGAGACACACAATGCAGGAGTGGCTGCACAGGAACACACAACACACAGCACAATAGCACAGGGCCAGGGAAACACACACAACACCACACTCAGGGAAAAAGCAATGAGGACAAGCAACAAATGAACACACACAAGGAATTAACATCCAAATGGGCACAAAGCGTGCACAGTCACACATACATATCACAGACTTACACACACACACACATACACACCCCACATGCCAACAGAAATGGAGCACAACAAATAGGGAAACAAAAGTGTGCTGCACACAAATGGAAAGCCATGGAGACACACAACGAGCATGTGTACATCACATCAACACAAGGAACAGAGCACAACACCCTCACACCATCAAAGCACACATGGCTGGCACAGTCAGTGAAATCAAACCACAGACAGCTCAGTGCAACAACACAGGGAGACAGCAAGGCAAACCATTTGTAGGCACAAGGATGAAAGGATGAAAGGAAGGCCCTGAAGTCAAACTGGGAACAGCCACACATCCATACAACTACTTCACAGGAGTACACCAGCAGCACTACACACAGGGACAATCTACACACCTCAGGACTGACAAACACCAGTAAGAATCTACACACATACCCCCCTCACACCAGCAGCACACAACACCAGTGCCAAACACACTGAAGGCTGGCAATAATTGACAGGTAATACACACACAAACAACCACACACCATGGGCACAGCCACAAACATCACACACACACACACACACACAACCACACACACACACAGGGATGCCACCACAAATGTGGAAACAAATACAACCGACAAACACATAACCCAACAGAAACACACACACAGCCACAACAACAACAACAGACATGTCCTGTGCAGCTAAACTGGGGAAAAGCAATGGGAGCACAGATGCAACAGGAGTGCACAACCTCATCACTCAGGAACCATGCACAGACAACATACCACAACACACACAAGAAGTGCACCATCACAGAACAACACAGCCACAGCAAACAAACAACAGATGCACAGGCAGAACAATCACATAGCAAACATAGCACAACATCAGGGGATGCACACCAGGCAATCACAAGGCAACATACACACACAGCACTGCATGCACAACAAGCTGTGTGTGCACACCAAGCATACCAGACACACACAGACATCAGTGACAGAACAGCAACCCACACACCACCAAACAGCATAGCACAAAGACAACAGCTCACCTAGGAAGTGAAGCAATAACACAAACAACACACATACATCCAACACAACACCCAATAGATGCACAAGTCTGAGACACAATGCTGGAAACAACTTGACCACAGGACTGGGCAGCACACACAGTTGAACTGCATAGGAGCAACCATGACTGACAAACAACACCAGAACATCACACATGACCCATTGGGGAAATGCACTGAGTGACACATTGACACTAGACAAAGAACTGCACCACAAAGCAGAGTGGCACAAATGAAGTCATGGGGAGGCACACACACATACAAACCAAGGGTACAGCTCACATCAAAGTGAAGTGTACTGCATGTCAGTAGGGGACATGGCAGGAGTGTACCATACACAAAGAGAGGGTGTGCAGACCCACAATGGGTATGCAGCTGAATGCACATATAGGGGAGGGCATGACAACACACACACCATGCCATACTGGAGGCAAGAAGACACCATGGGACAGCAAGGCATGAGACAACACAACCACAATGGCAGTGGGGAGCAGCAGGTCTGCACAGACCCCACAAATAGCCACCAGACACATGGATGTGCAACAAAACACAACACTGACTTGCCAGTAACAGCCTCAGCATTCTCACAAGTGACAAAAACATCAAGTAGGAGTCAGACAGAACTGCAAGGACACACCAACACACTGCACAGTGCACAACATACAACTCACACATGGGCATACAACCACATCCACAGGATTGAACAATCAAAATAACAGGCACACAACTCCTGGGTGACCCATGTGTGTAGTTGACATTGCATAGGCATGCACACATCAACACTCCCCACAAACTCATCCCCTTCACACTGCACACTACCTGGCCATCCAAGAGCACAAATGGAAAGTAAGCCATGGGACTAGGATGACTGGCCATCACAAGATGACCACACACATACACCACTGGGCACACATATAGGAAGAACACACACATGATGACCCTGGACAGCCTGCCTGCAATACTGTGTACATAAACCTACTCTGTGCTGGCAGTGCCCCCCAACCTGACATGTGTACAATAGAGCCAATATGAACTAATCAAGTAAATGACTACTGCTAAGCATTCAAAGTTGACACCATTGCTACCACCAGTATCTGGGCCAAGAAGAACTGAAGACCCTGTCACCCCTGAAAAAAAGAGAGCAAGTGAGCCCAAACATTGACCATGTTGATGTGCCACACAGACCATGTGGCACAGTAAACCCTTTACACACAGCAAAATAACTTTATTCAGTAAGGACACTGACAAAATAGACAACTGAAGCAACTGTCTTTATTCACACATTGCACGGATAGGTACCATGAGAAGAGAAGAGTAAGGCACAAAATGCAGAGTATGTCCATGAGAAGCTACACAGGCAAGGGTAAAACAGCAGTGAACAACAAGGCCAGTGGCCAGAGCAGAGTGCAGAGCATGTCCATGAGAAGCTGCACAGGCAAGGGTAAAACAGCAGTGAAGAACAAGGCCAGTGGGCATGACAAAGTGCAGAGTCCATGAGAAGCTGCACAGGGAATGTGTGCGACTGTACCTTTCCATGGTCAGCAACACAGTCAGGGGGCAACAATGTGCAGTACAGGCCCATCTGTGTGAGACACAGGTGTGTGAGGGTGACTACCACTCAGACTTGGCTGTCAGGCGGACTGGGAGTTTGCTGTGTCTCGAGGACTGTTGGGGCACTTGACGGGGAGAGAGCGGAACAGTTGAGGTAGAGCTATCAGTGGCTTGGCAAGCTGGAAGGCTGCTTGGACCAGGTGGTGTAGTGGCACGTGGAGGTGGAGTCATGCAGACGGGAGTCACGGTGCAGCTGGGAGATTGTGGAGGGGTCACCTTCCACTTCTTGGGGATCCTAAATGGCTTGACTGACTGTGGCTCAATGGGAAGTGGTGTGGGCACAACAGGCACACTTACCACCACTGCTACAGCAGGGGCTGGCAGCCCCTCTGGTGATGTACTGGACCCAGTGGAATGCTTTGCCTTGCTTCGCCTCTGCCCCCCCTTCCCCTGTTTACTAGGTGTTACCCCTGCAGTGCCCTCCGGCCCCTGCTTCACTGGGCTTGGAATGGGAGTCGAGGTGGTTGGTGATACTGCCTCGGAGCCCTTCCTAGGTGTACCCTTGGCATGCACCACCTCCATGGTGGGCACCAACACTGTACGATTATCTTTGCACAATGCTTTGGGGCAGGAGAGTCCTTGGATGGGGATGCCACAGAGGCATGTGTGCCTGAGGTCTGCTGCTTTGCTAAATGTCCACTGTTGTCGCCTGTCGGGCTTTTCTCCCTGCGCTCTGGGGTGCCATTGGTCTTCTGTGGGGATGGTGTCTGTAACCGGGACCGCTTGGGTTGCTGCTGCTGTGTGGTCCGTGTGCTGTATCGTGACTTTGATGTATGTGGACCGTGGTCACTATCGCCAGATGTGACCACTGCCTGGGGGTGGACAAAGGGGCTGGAGCTGGACTGTGAGAATGTGCCTGTTGCAGGGCAGACGTCACTGTTGATGACAAATCCTGGATTGTCCGGTGCAGCCCACCCACATCGGAATGTATGCCCTCCATGAAAGCAACCACCTGGGCCAATTTCTTGTTGTGGTCAATGAAGGCATTGAGGAGAGCTGTCTGACCTACACACAGCTGTTGCAAAAGCTCCACAGACTCAGCACTGATGGCAGCAGGGGGACAGGGGCAGGGGCAGCGGTGCCAGGGGTGAAGGACACTCTTCCCCTCTACTGAGGCGGACACGGGCAGCACCAGATGAAGTGGCTGGGAGGGTGGGCAATGGCCGCTGTGTGATGGAAGTCGATGCAGATTCCCCGTTCCCTGTGCCCTCCAACATGGATGCATCCCCGCTTGCATCGGATGATGTGATGCTTTGCGTCTCAGGCTGGAACTCCTCCAACAGACTCCTGTCCCCCTCTGAGGCGCTGGTGACATCTGTGTCACTGGGCTCCTGGGCAGCTGTGGTGCTAGTTTCACCCCCACTGGTGTCCGTCTCCTGTCCCTTTGTAACCACAGGTGATGTTGCATGGGAGAGAGATATGTAGGGTCAGATCAGTGGCAAAAACAGAACAAACATATGCAAGCAATGCATGACAAAAGTCGAGCAAATCTACATGTTGCATACCACCCTGTGCAATCACATCGTGCCAACTCACTACATAGACTCAAGCAGTGCGTGGAAACTGGAAACTCAGGCAAGAGTGAGCCATGTGATGACCACACAGCACAACACCCTGCTTGTGGCTCCGTTCAAACAGACACACAACTAGTTCTGAGCACACCTAGGGACATGATGGGGGCACACTACTTGTTGCCAATGACAGAACTCGATGGAACAGGAGGGGACAACACAGACCCAGACTACAACATGACAGTCCACAATGGACATTAGCCCATGCCACCCACCATGTTGTACCTTGGGGACAATAGAATGCTGCACATTGCTGGAAGATGTTCAGCCCTCCCCAATATGGGTGCATGCAATGGACGCATTGATGTACGCACAGTCAGATTGGGCAAACTGCCGTTCCCCCCATGGCATTCCCAAGACTACACCAATACAGAAGAAACCTGAAGAGCACAACTCAGAATGTAATGTGAAGGCACAGCATCCGAATCACCTTTGTAAGTACAGGTAGTGCAAATGCATGCCACAGACACCTAGCCCAGCAGCCACTTACATGCCACAGCATCACACTACCAACATCACAGAGGCCAGCGCTGGCACAGGCTCTGTACACATGCAGCCACTCCCAGCCAAAGTCAGACTCCCCAAATGCTCACCCCTGGCTTGCTGCTGATGCTCCTTCAAACGTGCATCTAGCTCAGGCTGTGTCACCGCCAAGATGCGCACCATTAGTGGTGTCATACTGCGCCGTGCCAGACACCCAGTGCGAGGAAGCAGCCCCAGGGTCATCTGCGCCACATTCTTTGCCAGCCGGCTGATGTCGTCCCATCTCTTGTGACAGTGGGTGCGCCGTCGGTTTGAGACCCCCAGGGCTCGCACCTTCGCTGCAATGGCCCTCCACATGACCTTACGCTGGTGTACCTTGAGCTGCAGGCATGGGAGACAAGAGGGAGAAATGATCAGGGACACAGTGTCATGTACCGACATCTATCAGTATAGCAGCAAGATACAAAATCATCACATATCCAACGATAGGTCAATCAGAGACTATAGTACAGCCCACATGGGACCTCTGCATTGGAAAAGCTGATGTTAAAGCATGCAGGTGTGAGGGGGAACACAGTCCCTGCACATCTCATACACATGCAGGATGCCAGCACTGAAACACCCATATAGCCTGCCCACATCTCCAGTTCATTGTTGGCTTGAGCAACACATACACCACAGGTCAACCTGTGTTTGGGGGTGGACTCAATGTGTCCAAGACTGTGCAGCCATCAATGTTCCTGTCCTGTGAATATTTGAATGTGTAAGGGTGGTCACATGGATGGACATGATATCACAAATACAAAATTCCAATCACAAGGGTAGTTGTGTGCAACCCACAGTGCTGAGATGGCCCATAGCTGAAGTCCTACGTGAAAAGACTGATGTCATACTCTGTAAGTTCAGTGAGTTGTCCTTGTCTTTGTAGGCGGGGACTGTGCAGGCCAGCTGGGCTCACACTGAGATGGACTACAGGGGCACACACAGCCATTCAGCCAAGCAATCACTGTCCTGACTACAACATGAACAACCTTCTGTGTCACTGTATGGCTGACAACATAAGACAGGTCACTCATACATACATGTGCAGGGAGGGAAAGCTGTGGCATTGGGGTACACACACCCTCCCACTGGAGACAGCATGTCAGGCAGTGCATGACACTACCCCACACTCCCAGGCACATACTGCATCAGTCCAACTACATGTGTGGCCCCCCTGCCCTACCCCACCACTGTTGAAGACTTACCACGACATTTGGGGCACCATATAGCCTTGGGTTCTGTGTGAGCACCTCATCCACGAGGACCTCCAGCTCCTCGCTCATGAAGGGACTGGCACAGATCTTCTCTGTCCTTGCCCTCACTGTGGACGTGAGACAACAGCAGGGAATTTTGGTGGCAAGGGGTCTCAGGCAGCAGTCCCTGGAGGCAGCAGCAGGTGAGGGGTCTCAGGAAGCAGTCCCTGGAGGCAGCAGCAGGTGAGGGGTCTCAGGCAGCAGTTCCTGGAGGCAGCAGCAGGTGAGGGGTTTCAGGCAGCAGTCCCTGGAGGCAGCAGCAGGTGAGGGGTCTCAGGCAGCAGGCTCTGTGAGCAGTGGCAATGTGAGGCTCACTCCCGCATATATAGCCCCCTGGGGTCGTTTCAAGAGTGCCAAGCTGCAGCAATTGGTGGTCCAGGTCTGCCTCTTTCAAATGCATCCAATGACCGCCTCCGCGGTGGCAAAAAACACCTACCGCGATCTTCAAAATTGCGTAACATCACCACAATCATGGTTCCCATTGGCTGTAAGGGCATGCTCCATGGCAGTGATACAACGCTGGGGCACGGGGTGCGCTACCGCGATGGTGCATCTTTCAAATCCAGCCAATGTCCGCCTCTGCGGTGGCGGAGCACGCCTACCACCATCTTCAAAATTGCATCATGTCAACACAATCATGGCTCCCATTGGCTGTAAAGGCATGCTCCATGGTGGTGATACAACGCTGGGGCCCGGGGTGTGCTACCGCGATGGTACAACTTTCAAATCCAGCCAATGTCCGCCTCCGCGGTGGTGAAGCACGCCTGCCGCCATCTTCAAAATTGCATCATGCCACCGCTATCGAGCTTCGCATTGGCTCTAGGGCGAGCTCCATGGTGGTGAAACACCACAGGGGTCCGGTGTGCGCTTCCGCGATTTTAGTGGCGGAGCATGCCAACTGCCATTTTCACATGTCTCCATGCCTATGACTACCACACTTGTGTGAATGGCGGTGCTGGTGAAAAACCACCGGGGCTAGGCGGTAGCTACCGCAATATGGGTGCCATGAATTGACACTAGGCACCGCGATTTGGGTGGCGGAGCATGCCAACCGCCATATGGGCATGCCTCCATGCCTATGACTACCGCACTTGTGTGAATGGGGGTGCTGGTGACACACCGCCGGGGCCAGGCGGTAGCTACCGCGATATGGGTGCCATGCATTCACACGAGGCACCGCCATTCACGCAGCAGAGCATGCCAACCACCATTTCCACATGTCTCCATGCCTATGACTACCGCACTTGTGTGAATGGGGGTGCTGGTGACACACCACTGGGGCCAGGTGGTAGCTACAGCGATATGGGTGCCATGCATTGACACGAGGCACTGCGATTTGTGTGGCGGAGCATGGTAACCGCCATTTCCACATGTCTCCATGCCTATGACTACCGCGCTTGTGTGAATGGGGGTGCTGGTGACACAACGCCAGGGCCAGGCGGTAGATACCGCAATATGGGTACCATACAATGGCGATAGCCATCTGTCACACATCAACAGTGCACAGTGCCAACATGTTCAATGGCACATCATTGTGCACACGATGCCAATGTTCAATTTACTCCACTGATGGCTACACATGCCATGTTTGTGTGTGTGTAACGTAGATTTTCCCCTACCCACTCACATGTCAATTAAGGATTTGATGTTGGTGTAGGCAGGACAGTGTAGTCCTGGACTGAGGTCCAGTGACAATCACAGCAATGCTCGTCTTGATGAATGATGATCTATATAGCATTGCCTCTCATGTCTGCTCATGAACACATTCATCATTCCAGCGACGACTGTGGTCATTGTGTGGTGAATGTGTGCCAGGTTGTAATGATGCATTAAGGTGTGACCGGTACAGCATCTAGGTATGAGACAGTGGTTTTGATTAGTTACACATATGCTGGATGCTAGACTCCCAGACATGCACATGTGTACTGTGGCCATATCCCTATGTGCATTCACATTGCCCACGGTGGTGTTTGAGGTACTTGTCTTGTGTAAGTTGACACGTGTGCCCTTTGTGTAGCTGAAGGTGTCCCTCCATGTAAGCTGGTCTGTTAGTCACTATAGATGTCAGTCATTGTTGTTGTGTCATCCAGAACGTGATATGCTGTGCACATCTCATGATGTATTGCATTGAGATGTGTCCACTATCATCTCCAATAGGAGGAGGCAAAATTTGACTCGTCACTTGACAGGGCTGGAGTACATGGAGGATGTTGCGATCATACATAAATGCCGCCTGGACAGAGCCACCCTGAAAAGCCTTTGTGATCTGTTGGAGCCCAACCTGCAGCCACTCAGGACATATCCAACAGCTTTCACCCCTACTTATAAGGTGATGGCAGCCCTGCATTTTTTTGCCACTGGATCTTTCTAGAAGACTGTGGCCAGCGATGGTGGGATGTCACAACCGATGTTCAGCATGGTGCTGCATGATGTAATGTCCGCCATGATGCTATACAAGGACAGATACATCCATTTCCCCAGGGGTGCTGAATTGCCAGCTGTGAAGGGAGACTTCTATCCCCTTGGACACATCCCCAATGTTGTTGAGGCCATTGATTGCACCCATGTCGGTCTTGTGCCACCACAGGCAAGTGAGAACATATACCGCAATCGCAAGCATTACCACTCCATCAATGTGCAGGTGGTGTGCCTGGCAGATATGACCATCTCGCAGGTGTGTGCCAAATTCCCAGGCTCGCCCCATGACTCCTACATCCTGCGGAACAGCATAGTGCCCCAGCTGATGGCTAATCTTCTTCCCAGGCGTGCATGGATTGTGGGTGAGTATGCCTAGTCGTGTGGTGTGCTGTGTGTGTAGCCTGCTGCCCTGAGCCTCTGCGACGTTGCAATGTTTATTTGTGTTTGTCATACCTAGGTGACTCTACATATCCTAACCGTCCCTGGTTGCTGAGCCCACTGCGGAATCCCAGGTCCCCGGCTGAAGTCCGCTACAATGAGGCCCATGGGAGGACACGTTGTGTGGTGGAGCATACTTTTGGCCTGCTCAAGTCATGTTTCCGGTGCCTGGACAAGACCGGAGGTGCACTGGCATACTCGCCCGGGAAGGTATGTCAGATTGTTGTAGCATGCTGCATACTCCACAACCTAGCCACTCACAAGGAGATTCCCCTGCTCCTGGATGATGGTGAGGACCCAAGGCCCCAGCCTGCAAACCAAGGCGTGTCCAGTGATGAGGACAGAGAAGAGGAGGAAGGTGTTGACTTGCGTGAAAATCTCATCACCTGCTACTTCACTTGACTGTGGGTGTCAATGTGCAACATACCCATTGTCTGATGATATTGCTGTTGTCGTGTAGGGCATATGAGAATTGCTTGGCCTCCAGATAGTCCCAGGGTCTTCTTGGGACGGCCCCTTCGTCGGGGAGACCCTGCTGCAGTGCCAGTGGGGTCTGACGACTCACCCCTCCCTGTGGGCGCAGGAGAGGATGGTGAACTGTCATCGTGCAGCCCGCCAGAGGGAGGTGGAGGTGTTGTCTCGGGCACAGGGAGGGAGGTTGAATTTAGGATGGTCAATGCAGATTTATACTGAACGAAACGGGATGATGAACAGAGTGCATTGTGGGACTTGTAGGCAGGTAGGTTGAAGGAGTAGGTTGAAGAATGGGAGGGAGTTTAATTGGTAACAGGTGAAGGTGAGGGGTGGAGACACGTCAAGATAAACGTAGCGAGATTAGAGAGGTGAACAGTTGGTTTGTTTTGTTTTGGTGGACAAGTTGGGAGGATGCTTGCACTCACAGTTTCAAAGGTATGGATCAAAGGGAATGACGATGTACTGAAGGGTACCAGTTAGATTTAAAGTAAAAATCGTTTGCACGTCATTAAGGGTGGGGGGAGTGAAATGAAACAGAGGGTGGTCCTGAGGGGCAGAACAAGGGCTGTTTCATTTGAAAGCTTGGGTATGCATTAAGTGGTAGTGGCAGGCTACGACTTTAGCGGGAAAGCGTTGATTATGTAGTAACGTGAAAACTGAGATTGTTTTATGAGCAATGATCAATGAGATGCCATCGGGTTAATACACTGTCTAATTCATGTGTTTTAAATTCGTAGAAACCCCTGACGAAGGGCCGGACAAAAGGCCCGAAATGCATTGGGAAATTTAGATCAACGATTGTGGATAAACTTATGCACACTGTCGTGGTGCAGGATAAGGCCTGGATTGGCATGTCTGCACCATTAAGAGTATAGTGAAGATGTAAGCGCCTCTCTTGTGACATGAGGAATAAATATGAAGAATGACAAAAACTTTTGGATTACAATGAGAAAATAAAAACTGGTAAAATATGGTGAACTTTGTGGCATCTTTAATATGCATGTAAAACAAAGCTGTGCATCCGGATTGGAGTGGCGTTTCGCTCCAGGCTTTTGCATATTTCATAACAACGTGGTTTAGGGCTGACCATGTTTCCGGGTAGCACGCAGATCGTGAAATGAAGTGATTACAAAGGGATGAGTTTAAAATATGGAAATCGTGTGCATTTCGTCGCTCCCATAATGAATTGAATGTATTGCACTCAACCCTATAGACGATGAGCACCCATTGGAGTACCATCAAATATTTGAGAAATATGATGACATCACAAGAGAGACTAGTATACCAACATTTTATCCTAGGAGCGGGATCTGTGAACTATGTTTTCTTTACACATGATGGATGATTGTGGTTTTGACTTTCGGGTCATTTATGTTTTCACTTAAAAAACGTGACACATTTATAGTTTTCTGCTGCATAGGATTTTTGTTAACAATTTACGTACGGAATATTGTAGGGTGTAATATACCATAATCAATGTCATAGATGACATCTGAGGGTGGGCGGTGCATTTTTAATGTTTAACCCAGGATTATTGTGGGAGAAAAGGGGAAGGAGGGAGGTTGAATTTAGGCTGGTCAATGCAGATTTATACTGAACGAAACGGGATGATGAACAGAGTGCATTGTGGGACTTGTAGGCAGGTATCGTGAGTGAAGGAGTAGGTTGAAGAATGGGAGGGAGTTTAATTGGTAACAGGTGAAGGTGAGGGATGGAGACACGTCAAGATAAACGTAGACAGATTAGAGAGGTGAAAAGTTGGTTTGTTTCGTTTTGGTGGACAAGTTGGGAGGATGCTTGCACTCGCAGTTTCAAAGGTATGGATCAAAGGGAATTACGATGTACTGAAGGGTACCAGTTAGATTTAAAGTAAAAAACGTTTGCATGTCATTAAGGGTAGGGGGAGTGAAATGAAACAGAGGGTGGACCTGAGGGGCAGAACAAGGGCTGTTTCATTTGAAATCTTGGGTATGCATTAAGTGGTAGTGGCAGGCGACGACTTTAGCGGGAAAGCGTTGATTATGCAGTAACATGAAAACTGAGATTTTTTTTATGAGCAATGATCAATGAGATGCAGTAGGGTTAATACACTGTCTAATTCATGTGTTTTAAATTCGTAGAAAACCCCTGACGAAGGGCCGGAAAAAAGGCCCGAAATACATTGGGTAAATTAGATCAACGATTGTGGATAAACTTATGCACACTGTCGTGGTGCAGGATAAGGCCTGGATTGGCATTTCTGCACCATTTAGAGTATAGTGAAGATGTAAACGCCTGTCTTGTGACATGAGGTATAAATATGAAGAATGGCAAAAACTTTTGGATTACAATGAGAAAATAAAAACTGGTGAAATATGGTGAAATTTGTGGCATCTTTAATATGCATGTAAAACAAAGCTGTGCATCCGGATTGGAGTGGCGTTTCGCTCCAGGCTTTTGTCCCTCAGTACCACCACTTGCTGGCCCAAGAGGTCCACGATTTGTTCCATGCGGATGTCGATGGACCTCATCAGCAGGATGAGCTCGTGCAACAGATCGTCCGACCGGCCCGTTCGTCCCTGGGCCTGTTCGTATGCATCCAGGACTCTGGTGATGAGTTTTAGGGAGTGGGTCCCAGCCTCCTGGTGTCCGTGGGTGACCCTGCCACTCCCACCTGCCCTGCTGCCACGGACCTGGTGCCTCACCACTGTGGGCACCCTCATCATCTCCCTGCCCTCCTCCATCGGTGGTGTGTGCTGGGCATCCTCTGGGACAGGGAGGGTGTTGCAGGCATCACTGGTGGTGGTGGTGGTGGTGGTGGTGGTGATGGTGGTGGTGGTGATGGTGGTGGCGGTGGCCGCACAGGCTGTGATAGCAGGGGTCTGCTGTGGAGTTGGTGTTGCTGCAGATCTGATGGGGAGGACGATGGGGTCCTGGGAACTGTTGCTCCCTGGCACACCAGATGGGCCGGGCTCAAGCTCAACGTTCATGGAATCCTGGGAGTCAACATCCGAGAGTCCTTGTACCGGGGGGGAAGACTGGCTCTGCAGGTTGCTGTTGCAGTGAGTTCTTGGTCACCTGCGTGTCAGATGTGAAATGGTCATTGCAGTGCACCCAACAAGCTTTGTGTTAGCTGTGTGTCACTCACTTTGTGTACACTGCACAATTGACATATCATCACATTGTTGACTATGTGCAGTACTGTGCTTCCTGACATGATGCAGTGCTACAAGCATTACTTGTCCATGGTGTGAGGTGTCAAGGCATACCATGCGAACCGTGCACAATTGAGGTTTACAGGGACTTGTTGCCATCTAGGGCCTGGCACAACATGTGTTTAATTGAGGAATCATAGTTTATTTGTCTGACCTAGCAGATGTCACATCTGGCCATGGACTGGCCATTTATCATCTCCTGCATCCCTTTGTCCTGTTGTGTATATCTTGATTTGTGCCACCACACATGCTTTCATATTTTTCGAATGGTCCTTGTTGCACTTGCCCCATGGTGATGCACATGTAACTAGTTGCTGTGCATGATTGTGCCCTGACTTTCTTCTACTTGTGCATTGTTGTGTCACACTTTGGTGGTTGTGACAGTTTCCTTAGCTTACCTGTGTGCACACTGTGCTTGGCAATGGGGTAGGTAGGCCTCTTTAAGCAATGAGAGGGCATATGGCACCATTTAATTTGTGAAAAATGGGTGGGTGCACGTACTGGCTACCTACCCGTCAGTTTGTTTGGTGTACTGCAATGGCTTCCAACTACTCCTGGGTGGGGTGGGGGAGGGATCCATCTCGCTAGGATGTGGGACAGGGGGCATGGTGGGAGTAGTGGTGCTGGCCCCCACCCCCAGACACCCTCCCAGGGAAGATGACTACCTACCTGTAAGTTTGTTTGGTGTACTGCAATGACTTTCAACTGCTCCTGGGTGGGGTGGGGGAGGGATCCATCTTGCTAGGCTGTGGGACAGGGGGCATGGTGGGAGTAGTGGTACAGGCCCCCCACCCCAGACACCCTCATTGTGAAGATGGCTACCTACCTGTAAGTTTGTTTGGTGTACTGCAATGGCTTCCAACTGCTCCTGGGTGGGGTGGGGGAGGGATCCATCTCACTAGGATGTGGGACAGGGGGCATGGTGGGAGTAGTGGTGCTGGCCCCCACCCCCAGACACCCTCCCAGGGAAGATGACTACCTACCTGTAAGTTTGTTTGGTGTACTGCAATGACTTTCAACTGCTCCTGGGTGGGGTGGGGGAGGGATCCATCTTGCTAGGCTGTGGGACAGGGGGCATGGTGGGAGTAGTGGTACAGGCCCCCACCCCAGACACCCTCATTGTGAAGATGGCTACCTACCTGTAAGTTTGTTTGGTGTACTGCAATGGCTTCTAACTGCTTCTGGGTGGGGTGGGGGAGGGATCCATCTTGCTAGGCTGTAGGACAGGGGGCATGGTGGGAGTAGTGGTGCAGGCCTCCCAGCCACAAACACCCTCACATGGAAGATGGCTACCTACCTGTAAGTTTGATGAGGGTTGTGTAATGGCTGACACATGCTTCTGGGTGGGGTGGTGGGAGTGATCCATCTTGCTAGGCTGTGGTACAGGGGGCATGGTGGATGTAGTGGTGCAGGCCCCCCACCCCCAAACACCCTCCCAGGGAAGATGGCTACCTACCTGTACGTTTGATGAGGGTTGTGTAATGGCTGACACATGCTTCTGGGTGGGGTGGTGGGAGTGATCCATCTTGCTAGGCTGTGGGGCAGGGGGCATGGTGGGAGTAGTGGTGCAGGCCCCCCACCCCCAAACACCCTCCCAGGGAAGATGGCTATCTACCTTTAAGTTTAATGAGGGTTGTGTAATGGCTGATACATGCTTTGGGATGGGGTGGTGGGAGTGATCCATCTTGCTAGGCTGTGGGACAGGGGGCATGGTGGGAGTAGTGGTGCAGGACCCCCATCCCGAAATACCCTCCCAGGCCAACTTCTCACAATTTTTCCCTTTGGCTTTAAGCCTTTGGGGTTCTCAGGGTTTTCTGATTTTTCACTTGTAATAAATGTATATAATCTAGCTCCTTCTACTATCACTTTTCTCCACCTTTGCTGTCTTTTATCCCATTAAGGGGCCGATTCTGATCTCGTTGGGAAAGTCCTCCAACCGAGTCGGATCCGGAGTGCTTTCCGACCAACTCGCACTCCGGGGCTCCGAACGCCCGAGTACGATGGGATCACGCGCTTATGGACATGGGTCGCTCAGAGCCCCATTGAAGTCAATTGGAGCCTGTTGTACGACGCATACATAGGCTCCCATTGACGAAAAAGGTACGTTGCCCCCTGAAGTGGGGACGCATCTTTGCCACCCGCACCATACATGCATGTGTTGGAGGGACCCTTGGGTCCACCCCTGTGACCGACTCGTAAGGCTATGGGTGAAGGGGGGTCTGGCACGGACCCCTGCAGTTCGCTTCCCAAAGCTTTTATGAGTTGGAAACTCCATCTCAATCAGGTTCTCCGAATCCTGCATTCGGAAATCGCCTCAATTGCACGACATGGTTCGCTAACAGCCGACAACTACAGAGGGGCCGATTCCGATCTCGGTCGGAAGGGCACCGAATCGGGTTCGGCGGTAGCGGATCCGATTCCGATGCTTCTTTTCCAACCGATCTGTACACGGGTCCGGACGACGAAGTACGATACGAAGACGCGCAAATTCTCCGACCGACTCGTTCCCGACTCCGACCCGATCCGTCCGCAAACCGACACGTGCAATGGAGACGATTCTCGACCAAACAAGTACGATGCTCGAATTGGACAGCTTGACCGAGTCGGAGCGTCCGGCTCGCAAAAGATCCCAGAGTCGGACTTCGGGGGTCCGCGTCGGACCCCCTGACACCCGCAGCCGTATGACTCGCACACAGGGGGAGACCCATGGGTCTCCCCCACACAGGCATGTGCGGCGCGGATGGCACCGATGCATACCCACTGTAGGGGGTGCACTTGTTTGAGACGTACCCATTCAGTCAATGGGAGAGCATGTACGCATCGTACAACTGCCTCCCATTGACTTCTATGGGAGTCCGACCGAACCGAGTCCGACAGCATACGTGCGCATCGCACTCGCTCGGTCGGACTGTAGGGGTCCGGCTCGGTCGAAAAACACTCCGGATCCGACTCGGTCGGAGTGCTTTCCGACCCGGATCGGAATCGGCCCCAGAGTGGTTCGGACCCGGAAACGTCTCGGTCGGCGATTTCACGTTTCCCACATCGTACTTGCTCGCTCGTACAGTTGTATGAGTCTGTTGCAAAACACACGTCTGGCTTGTACTCTTCCCGGCCGGATCCCGTTCGGAGCTATTCCGAGCGAGATCAGAATCGGCCCCTCAGTGTCTTGAAAATGTTTCACGGCTTGCTTTTTTCATTTTTGGTATTTCTCTCTCTCTCTATCTCGAGCCATCTCCTTCCAAGTGCTTAAGAGTTCAAATTGCATAGGTCTAGGAGGGTGTGCAGACAGAATATCCAGTAAAAAATAATGAGTTGAACAAATATCGAGCAATAAATATTGTGATTCAGAAATATCGACAGCGGGAATATAATGGTCAAGAATATCAACTTCAGGTAAGTAACATCGATTTTAAAAATATCAAAGTGTTTAATATGGTTTGCAAAAATATAGGGGTTAAAATATCGCTTTTTTAATTAATGTATTTTTGTATACATTGTATATATGTGTAATGTATGATTTTTTGTATTAGAATTGTTTTTATTTTTATTATATGGGTTACATATTTACAAGTTATTCATTATTTTTTGCGTTTTTAGTTCCCTAGCGGGTTGTGGGTTTGTAGGGGAATAGGGTGGGCAGTCATTTATTTATATCAAATTAATTGATAATTGTATTCATTAATATTTGTTTAATTGAGAATTTTTTTGCTTTAAATTTGTAATGTAATTTATTATTTATTATTAATAATTGGTTGGTATTTAATTTTAATTAATTAATTGGTAATTAATTATGGTAATTGTGTAATTAATTTTAGGTGTATGTTGTGGTGTTTATAGGTGTAAAGGATGGAAAGTAATTTATTTTTAATTTATGAATTAATAATTGGTTTTGAATTAATTTTAAATAATTAATTGGTAATTAATTATGGTATTTGTGTAAATAATTTTAGGTGTGTGTTTTGGGGTTTATAGGGGTAAAGGATGTGAAGGAGATTATTTTTTATTATTAATGTTTTGTTAATTGATATTCATTAAATGAATTACAATTTTATTATGGTAATTGTGTAATTCATTTTAGGTGTGGGTTGCGGTGTTTATAGGAGTAAAGGGTGGGAAGTAATTTGTGTTTAATTAATATATAGTTGTTATTTACAGTTAATTATTTTATATTTATTTTAGGTAATTGTTTATTTTTATGTGTATTATTTTTAATTTTAGAGGGGTAAATGGTGGTTTTAAATACATTTTGATTACTTTATTATTAGTTGTTAATAGTAAAAGTTTCTAATTTAAAAATACGTTTTTATTGTGTTTTAATTTTTAATAGTTTAATTTAAGTGTGTTGTGGATATTAGTGTTAAAGTGTGTGTAGTCAATTAATGTTTAATAGTTTTTTATTAATATTTTTTAAATTGAATATTAATTATGTTAATTATGAAAGTAAATTTAATTTAAAATATTGAAGTGTTTTGTTTTTGGTGTGGTGTTTTATGGTAGGAAATAAAATAAATGTATTTATGTATTAATTATTTTTTTTGTTTGTAAATATTTTCTGGTTTAATTTTTTTTAATGTATTAATTATGTTATGTTATATATAATGTGTAGGATTTTGTTATATGTCATTAATATTATAATATGTTTTCTTTTTATATATTTAATATATTTGAATTTTCATTTTTTAAATATTGTTTATTTTTATGATTTCTTTTAATTTTTCATATATTGTTTGTATAGCTGTTTAAGTGTGAATAGTAATTTTGGTCTCTCCGCTATCCAACACTTTCCCTAATGTTGCACTCACTGGAATGGGAATAGCAAATCTTACCTCTCTGCTATCAAGCACTTTCCCTACCGTTGCACTCACTGGAGTGGGAATGATAATTTTTACCTCTCTGCTAACCAACACTTTCCCTACTGTTGCACTCAATGGAGTTGGGATAGTATTTTTTACCCCTCTGCTATCCAACACTTTCCTTACTGTTGCACTCACAGGAGTGGTAAAAGTAATTTTTACCTCTCCACTATCAAGCACTTTCCCTACTGTTGAACTAATTGGAGTGGGAATAGTAATTTCTACCCCTCCGCTATCCAACACTTTCCCTACTGTTGCACTCATTGGAGTGGGAATAGTAATTTTAACCCCTTTGCTATCCAACACTCTCCTTACTGTTGCACTCACCAGAGTCTGAATAAACGGGTCGATTAGGATGGCAGTCGGACGCGTAAATGAACCGTCCGCATGTACCGCGGCAAAACCGATTAGGATCACTCCCCAAAAAATCTGACGGCGGCGGAACGGTGCCACGAAAGACCACCGGTAGCATGCGGTGCAGGTGAAAATCCATTTGCGGCGGTTGGATTTGCAGGGGAAAAAAGCCAAAACCGCTGCACGGCCATCAGATTGACTGCACGTAAAATTAGGATACCATGGAGGTGACAGCCGAATGATCTGCTGTTTCCCACTGCCCCGATCGCAACCAGTGATGAATGGGAGAGCCGGCAGAAGGGCGGTTGCATACCCACCGCCGCGGCCGCTCCAGAACAATTATGGCAGTCGACCATAAAAACACACAAAAAGGCCACCAAGTGCACCCATGAAACTGGCTCAGCCTCAAAAAACACCTAACACAACCCAATGACACATCTCCATGGCAACTAAAAAAATACAAATCCCAGATCAACCCACACAACACACTTGACAGCAATACACCATTTTGACTCACCCATATAGCTGTGTATAAAACCAGCCCCTTCCCTGACCAGAATCCTTTGCAATACTCCACCACTGAAGGACCCAACCCTACAGCACAAAGGAGAGGCAAACCACCACACATATCACCAGCACAACAACACACACACACACTACTTACATCACCAACACCACTCTCACACCTGCACCCTTACCCCATTTGCATATCACACACCATGGCACAGAAGAAAATGCCCAAATTCTCTGAAAATGAGTTGTCAGTCATGATAGATGCGGTAATCAGAGTAGAACCACAATTGTTTGGAAACCTGTCCAACAGACACCATTAGCCACCAGAACACAAATATGGGGAAGGATAGTCAGCAAAGTCAATGCAGAAGGGACTGTCTGGTGCACCAAGAAAGAGATTGTGAAGCGGTGGCATGACCTCAAGAGCAAGGTGAAAGAGAAGAATAACTAGAACTGTCAGCTGGCTCAGAGGACTGGTGGTAGCCCTCCCATTCCACTAAGAACATTCACTGCATGGGAGGAGAAGGTGCTTGCCATACTGCATTAAGAGAGTCTCACAGGAAAACCCGTGGGAGTGGAGGCTGGTAAGTACAAACAAATGTCTACCATTACACTGCTAAGTACTGTCTTGCACAACTACAAAGCTACACCTCCTCGGCCCAAATGCATTTATGTGTACCACATACTCCCCAACACATGTCTCACAGATCCAACCTTCACTCCCTCTGATTCACCCCAAAGGTAGCTAGCAACATTACCATGGGGGCATGTGTATTGGCAGCCAGCACTACAACCGTCACCAAGCCCCCTTGCCCCAAAGCTCAGCAGGATGGAGCACTCCCCCCACCCAGAAGCATGTGACAGCCGTTGTATTTCACTAACCAAACTTACAGTTAGGTAGACATCTTCACAGGGAGGGTGTTTGGAGTCTGGGAAGCCAGCACTACAACTCCCACCAGGGCCCCTTGTCCCACAGCTGAGCAAGATGGAGCACTCCACAAACCCACAACCATGTGGCAGCCATTGAATCTCACTCATCAAACTTACAGGTAGGTAGCCAACTTCACAGGGAGGGGTGTTTGTGGGTGGCAAGCCAGCACTACAACTCCCAGCAGGCCCCCTTGTCCCAAAGCTCAGCAGGATGGAGCATTCCCCCCACCCAGAAGCATGTGGCAGCAATTGTATTTCACTATCCAAACTTACAGGAAGGTAGCCATCTTCACAGGGAGAGTGTTTGGGGGCTGGGAAGCCAGCACTACAACTCCCACCAGGCCCCTTGCCCTACAGCTGAGCAAGATGGAGCACTCCACACACCCACAACCATGTGGCAGCCATTGAATCTCACTCATCAAACTTACAGGTAGGTAGCCATCTTCACAGGGAGGAGTGTTTGTGGGTGGCAAGCCAGCACTACAACTCCCACCAGGCCAACTTGTCCCAAAGGTCAGCAGGATGGAGCACTCCCCCCCACCCAGAAGCATTTGGCAGCCATTGTATTTCACTAACCAAACTTACAGGTAGGTAACCATCTTCACAGGGAGGGGGGTTTGTGGGTGGGAAGCCAGCACTAAAACTCCCACCAGGCACCCTTGTCCCACAGCTCAGCAGGATGGAGCACTACACCCCACACCCAGAAAGATGTGTCAGCAATTCCCCGCAACTGTGCCACAGAACAGGTAGGTAGACAGTGCATGCACCCTGCCATTTCTTTCAAAAAGCATGGAGCCATATGACCACACCAGACCTCCCATCCCACCCAACTTGGCTCAGATCCAATAGCCATTTCCAGTGTGCAGACAGCTAAGCTTATGTAACTGTCACAGAAACCAAAGTGTGACTCACCAAATCACATGTTGAAGAAATTCAGGGCACAATCATGCACAGCAGTGAATGCTATCTGTAAGTGCCATGGGGGAAGAGCATCAAGGCCCATATGAAAACAAAACAAGCATGATCCGTTGTAAAAAGAAAGCAAAGCACCTGATATGACAAAGGTATGCATGAGATTACAATGGCTAGTTCATGCTCAGATGTAATGTCTTCCATGGAGAGTAAACAACAAAGACGCTTCACATAAAGTTGTTTTGCTGCTAGTCGTTAGATGACGATATGTCCTTGTAATCACACAATCTGTATGTGGCACATGGTATCTGTTGACATGTCACACCATGGACAAGTAATGTCATGTCATGATGCTCAGTACCGTGCAGCCATACAAAGTGATATCAATGTAAACTGTGTGGTGTATAATATGTAACATCCAAACATCTAACACCAAGCTTGTGGGGTGCACTTCAGTGACCATTTCTTCTCTGTTCTACAGGTGACCAAGAACTGACTGCTGCAGATGACAACATCAACCTGCAGAGCCAGTCTCCCTGCCGGAACATGGACTCTCGGATGCAGACTCCCTAGATTCCTTGGATGCGGACCCAGAACCTGGCCCATCAGGCCTGCCAGAGCGCAACAGGTCCCAGGCCCCCACTGGCCCCACCACCACCTCAGCAACAACAACTGCGCTGACGCCTGCTGTAACGACCTGTGCGGCCTCCACCACCACCACCAGTGCTGCCTGCAACACTGTCCCTGCCTAAGATGATACCCACACCACCCCACTATCTGAGGAGGGCAGGGAGAGTCAGCGGGTATGTCGAGTGGTGATGCCACAGGTCCGGGACAGCAGGGCAGGTTGGAGAGCAACTGGGTGACAAATCCAACATGGCACTGAGGCCGAAGCCCTGGCCAACATCGCAAGAGTGCTTGGGGCCTATGAACACACCCAAGGACAAATGGGCCAGGTTCTGGAAGAAGTGTGTGAGGTCCGCCTGCTGCTGAATTCCATGGACACACATATGGGCCAAATCGTGGACCTCTTGGGCTAGCTTGTGTGTGTTCTGAGGGACAGGCCTGCGGCCCAAAGAACAGCTCAACCTCCCTCCAGTGGCCCGCAGGATGACAATCCCATTACCTCAACTGCAGCCACAGAGAGGGGTGAGCTGGAACCGAATGAGTCCTCAGACACCACTGAGCCCACAGCAAAGGGCCCCCGCCAATTGCTCAAGGGGCCATCCGAGGAAAAGCACAGGAGGATCATGTGGCAAAGCACCAGCCAAACGCCAGTCAAAGAGCCAGTCATGATGGAACCTCTCTTCACCTTGCCATTGACTTTGTTGACTATCCTTACTCAAACTGCCATGTTGATGGCAGGCGTCTGTTGTACTGTGTCACCACATCAATGTGGTGACTACTCTAATGACTCGTCTACCATCACTGACAACTCATTGATTCACTTTGCACCTTTTTGTAAATAATCCCTTCCCTGTCACATATACTTATTGTAAATAAACACTCTATGCACACCTATGTTTTCGTGTCAGCTCCATGTTTATCACAGGATGTACACAATGTTGACTATAATTACAATGTACCAGGAGCACTGATTGTTTTGAGGCATTAAGAGGCGGAAGGGACCTAGGAAAACTCAAGAGGACAACATTCACTTGTCAGGTGATGGCATTACAGCCATTACACAACACTTGTTGTTATCAAGGTACTCAAACCTGCACACATTACAATGAGCAACAATATCCATATAGACATCATGTAGCTGTGCATAACTACCCTATCCCAGAAACATTAGCCCTCAGCACAGAGCCAACAACAGACAGCAGTCACAAAGCTCCCCTAGGCCTTTAAAACAGCAACAAAAACAGCAGAAAATGGCCCTGTTCTACAATGTTACTCACCTTCAAGGGAAGTAGTGGTTGATGAGTTGTTGACGCAGGTCGACACCTTCCTCCTCTCCACTATACTCGTCACTGGACATGTGTGGATTTGCAGGTAGGGGCCTTGGCTGCTCATCATCGTCCAAGATCAGGGGGATCTCCTTGCGCAAGGCCAGGTTGTGGAGCATGCAGCATGCAACTACGATCTGACACACCTTTTGGGGAGAGTACATCAGTGAACCTCCGGTCCTGTCCAGGCACCGAAATCGAGACTAGAGTAGACCAAAAGTACGCTCCACCACACGACGTGTCCTCCCATGGGTATCATTTTCACGACTTCACCCGGGGTCCTGGGATTCCTCAGTAGGCTCAGCAACCAAGGCCGGTTGGGATATGCATAGTCACCTTGGTGTGAGATACACAGAACAATTTTGTACCATAACTCTGGCAGAGGACAGCATGTCACACATACAGCACGCTACTTGACTCTGCGTACTCACCCACAATCCACACATGTTCTGGATGCAGATTTGCCATCAGCTGTGGTACGATGCTGTTATGCAGGATGTAGGAGTCATGGGCTGATCCTGGATATTTGGCACCGACATTGGAGATTATCATATCTGCTTGGCATACCACTTGCACATTAATGGAATGAAAATGCTTCCTGTTCCTGTAGATGTGCTCACATGCCTGTGGTGGAACCAGGCCAACATGTGTGCAGTCAATGGCACCAACAACATTAGGGATGTGGCCAAGGTCATAAAAATCACCCTTCACAGCTGCCAATTCATGCCTCCTGGGGAAATGGATGTAGCTGTCCTTATAGGTCATCATAGCAGATAGGACATCACGTAGCACCATGCTAAACATTGGTTGAGACATCCCACCTGCACTGGAAACCGTGTACTGGAATGAAACAGTTGCAAAGAAATGCAGGGCCGCCATCACCTTACACGTTGGTGGCAAAGCAGTCGGATAGGTTCTGCGAGGCCTCAGATGGGGCTCCAACTGACCACATAAGTCTTGAATGGTAGGTTGATCCAAACGGAATTTACGTATGATGTCCTCATACTCCATGTCCGCAAGCAATGTGAATGTACGATGCACATTTGGTCACCTCCTAGGTGAGATGAAAGGGACATATATCAATTCAATTCCCCAATGAGATGTGTCCAACATCTTACGTTTTGAATGACACAGCGCCAACAATGATTGGCATGAAACTACAGCTTACAGCACAAATTACATGTAGGGACACCTTGATCTAACTAGTCGTACACTTGTCCAGTATTCACACAGTGAGTACCCCCAAATCAGATTCAGACTATGTGAATGCCAAAAGATACATTTCAACATCTTGTGTTACCAGCCCTGAGAGTAGTTGACACAGCACATGTGTGAAACAGCAACACTGCTGGCTTCTACGTAGCTGCTGTACCTGCCACACGTTCTTGCGTAAGTTGGACAGGGCACACATTACCAAAACAATGAGCACAGTGTGTGCATAAAGATCAAGAATGTACATGAGCAAAGAAATGTACACAGTGAAATAGGCACATTGTGGAGTCAGACCTTCATCACTGTGGGTTGCTTAGCCATCTCACACATTGACATGTGTACATATTGGAGATTCCATCACATCAAAGATCTGTGTACATGCACAACAATATCATAAGTGACATGTGAGGGAGTACATGCCAATGCACGTAATCCTGTGCACTGACATGGCATGTGTAGTCATCAGTGAGTTAAATGTAACACTAGCAATGTTCTGAACTATCTAGTGGCATGATTCATAGTAAGTGTCTACTGTTCAATGTTTAGAACTGGCCATTGCCATTGCTACAGCATGATGTGTCCAGAGGTGCCGTAAGTGTGCACTGCCATCACAATCACAGCCATAGGCACCAATGTCAAGCGGCAAAATCGCGATAGCGACCACCTATGCCCCGCGGTGTGACACCACCAATGCCCATGCCCATTCAAACAATGGGAACTGCAATCGCGGTAGTGATATACACATTGCAAAATGGGAGTTGGCGTGCTCGTCACCACAATCACGGCCATAGTCACCAATGTCAAGCGGCAAAATCGCGGTAGCGACCACCTGGGCCCAGCGGTGTGACACCGCCAATGCCCATACCCATTCAACCAATGGGAACCGCAATCGAGGTAGTGATATACACATTGCAAAATGGGGGTTGGCGTGCTTCACCACCACAATCAGGGTCATAGGCACCAATGTCAAGCGGTAAAATCGTGGTAGCGACCGCCTGGGCCCCACGGTGTGACACCGCCAATGCCCATGCCCATTCAACCAATGGGAACCGCAATCACGGTAGACAGATGCATGCTTGAAAATTGCAGTAGGCGTGCTCTGCTATCACGGGCCGGTCATTGGATGCAATTGCAATATGCACAATCGCGGTAGCGACTGCCTGGCCCTTGCGGTGTGTCACTGCCAATGCCCATGCCCATTCAACCAATAGGAACCACAATCGTGGTAAACAAATTAATGTTTGAAAAACGCGGTAGGCATGCTCTGCTACTGCCGGGCTGGTCATTGAATGCAATTGAAAGATGCACGATCATGGTAGCGACCGTCTAGCCCTTGCGGTGTGTCACCGCCAATGCCCATGCCCTTACAGTCAATGGGAACCACAATCGCAGAAGAAAAATGCACTTTTGAAAATCGCGGTAGGCGCTCTTCACTACCGCGGGACAGGTCATTGGTTGCATTTGAAAAATGCTGACCTAGAACACCAATTGCAGAAGATGAGTACCACTGAAACAACCCCAGGGGGCTATATATGTGTGAGAGAGCCACACATTTCCACTGCTTTCAGACACTGCTGACTGTCACTCTTCACCATCAACTGCTGCTGTTCCTGTCTCCTGGACCCAGTGATGGCGAGAACTGAGAACATCAGGCCCTGTCCCTTCACCACAGAGGAGCTGGAGGTCCTGGTGGACGAGGTGTTCTCATGGGAGGCTATATGGTGCTCCTGATGTCATGGTAAGTGTTTCAGAGTGGAAGTAGGAGAGTGGAGGGAGTGCACACATGAAGTTGATCTGCTGCAATATGTGTCTGATAGTGCTGATTTCAGGAAAATGGAGTTTGTTGCCTATTTCACACGTTTCCCGGGCTGCATTTCAGATGGGAGGGACATGCAGTGTTTTTGCAGTCATACAGTGACACTGCCAGTTTGGAAAGTAGAAGTCAGAACAGACATTGCCTGTGCTAATGGATGTTTTAGTCCATGAGGTTTTCTCATGCTCATTTGTGACATTACAAAGACTTTTCGTCCAGAGGATACTGATGGAAGTATGTTTTCCTTTGTATTGCCACCATGGATCTGTGAGCAGTATGCACAAGAATGAAATGACTGAGGGTGACACTCTTGGTGGAAATTCCCAAATGACACAGCAGATTGTTGTACTTCAGAAACATCCCCCTTCCATTCTTTTCATTATGTGTACTGACTCGCATGTGTAGGCACCGTTTGCCCTCTCAAATTGTACATGGATGTGATTGTACTGATGGTCCACCTTGAACCTCAGTGTGAGCACCCCTGGCCTGCACAGTTACTGCCCAATTTGAAAGGGACCCATCACTGAATTGACAGAGTGAGACATATGTGTTGTCTGCCACCCTATTCCTCAATGTGCTAGCTTAAGCCTGTGGATTGCACAAGACAGACCTCGTGAGAAGGGTGTGGGAATGTAAGATCAAGTCCCTAAATGTGACCTCCATGACACAGTGAGCCATTCACAGGCCAAGGACATTGAGGGGTGTGCATTGTTGGACACATTGATTCTGCCCCGAAACATCATTTACAATGTAATGTATGTCTTGCTCACTCACAAACTGCATTGCAGATGAGGGCGTTCTTTACATTGCTTTCTGTGCTGGCATTCTGCATGTGCATGAGCTGGCCAGGTACTGTGTCCATCCTCATACCTGCATGCATTTAGGTACGATTGTCTTATGCTAATGTACTGCGTGTCATGCTGTATGGCCTCCACTAAACATATATGAGTAGCTGTGCTGAGTTTGTGCATGCTCCTGTACTGAGACACAGTGGTACATAAAACAGTGTTACTGATATTTCCTCCTCCTGTCTCCCATGCCTGCAGCTTAAAGTCCACCAGCGTAAGGCCTTATGGAGGGCCATTGCATGCAAGGTGCTGGCTCTGGGCGTCTTCAACTGATGGCACACACACTATCACAAGAGGTGGGATGACATCTGCCAGCTGAGCGAAAACGTGGCAGAGATGATGCTCGGGCTGCTCCCTTGGACTGGCAGGTTGGCGCGCAGTAGCATGACACCACTAATGGCCCGCATCTTGACAGTGACACAGCCAGAGCTGGATGAATGTTTGAGGGCCCATCAGCAGCAAGTTGGGGGGGAGTATTCTGCAAAGTGTGAATTTGGGTGTGAGTGACTGCATGTATCTCAACCATGATCCAGTGTGGTGCTCTGTGATGTTTCTAGTGTGATGCTATGGCTTGTAAGTGGCCTCTTTGTTAAGTGCAGCTGTCATGCATTTAGGCTACATGTACTTTCTCATGTGTTTAATGTAATGGCCCTTGACATTGCATGGTGAGATGTGACCTTATGGCATCGGCTGCATTAGGGGCGTCATGGACATCTCTGGGCAGTGAACAGCAGTGTGTCTCATCTTAGTGTGCTGTCATCGATGTGTGCAGTGCCTGATCTCAAAATTGTGTGAACTACACATCTGACACCAATGTGCAACTGTAGTTGTGCTTCAAAGCACAACATGGTGGATAGCAGGTGCTTGTGGCCATTGCAAAAGGACATTTTGAACTCGGTATCTATGTTGTCCCCTTAAAGTGACTCCATATGTGACTGTGACAACATGTTGAGATGTACATCTTTTTCACCTACAGGCACCTAGAGATGCTTACAGGAATCTGTATGCCAGGTTACATGGAGGCACGGGCAAGCTATTTGACTGTGTGAACATCACATGGGTCATTAATGCCAAGTATGCATGTTACAATGCATCTTTTGATCTTTGCATTAAGGTTGCGTTTGCAGACTGCACAGGGGTGTGTGCAACATGGGGGTATCATCACCTTGTTTTGTGCTTTGTTTGCATATGATGTTTGTGAGTATGGCACTAAACTGAACCTACGTCTCTGTCTCTTGCATCATCTACCGAGAGCACAGAAGGACAGGGGACGGACACTAGGGGTGAAGCTTCTGGCATGACTGCTACACATTATCTAACCGACACTGATGTGCCAGTGCCGCGGAGGAGTGCCCTTGAAGAATCACGCCCAGAAACACCAACCTCAACGTCATCTGATGCCAGCGGTGACTCCTCGATGTTGGCGGACATAGGGAGTGGGAAATCTACCTCTTCTTCCACCACACATCGTCCAGTGCCCACCCTCCCAGCTACTTCCACTAGTGCTGCACATGCCCGCAGCAGTAAGAAGGGAAGAGTGTCCTCCTCCCTAGGAACCGCTGCCCCTGTCTCCCCTGCTGCCCTCAGTGTTGAGGCGGTGGACCTTTTGCGCCAGCTGTGTTGAGGTCAGACTACTCTCCTGAATGCCTTCCAGGACCATGACAAGAAGTTGGCACAGGTAGTTGCCTTCATGGAGGGCATTTATTCTGACGTGGGTGGGCTACACAAAACTGTCCTTTCTTTGTCCTCCACAGTGATGGCATCCATACAGCTGTCACAGGCTCAGAGTCCAGCTCCAGTCCCTTTGGCAATACCCCTGCCACTGGCAACATCTGATGAGAGTGACCACACACCACAGCCCTCAGGCTCCAGGTACTCCACACGCAGCACATTTTAGCAGCACCCCAAGCGGCCCAGAGGCAGACACGATCCCCCAAACAAAAAAACATCACACAGGAACGCAAAGGCAAAAGCCCTTCAGGTGACACTCAGGGGCATCAAGCCAAGAAGCAGGCCTCAGGCTCACATGCCTCAAAATCAGCCCCATCCAAGGACACTTCTGTCCCAAAAGTGGATCCCAAAGACAGACAAACAGTTGCCGTGCCTGCTGTGAAGCTGGTGCCTGAAAGAGTCTGCATAAAAAGCAATCTAAGGCAGATTCACCCACAACTTCAACTCCCACCCACACCCCTGTGAAGCTGGGACAGGAGGGCACTGGGGGGCGTTCACCTGGTCAACAGGGGATGGAAGGGAAAAGGCAAGGCCAGGCCAAGCGTACCGCCAGATCCAACAGATCCCCAGAGGGAGGGCCACCACCTGCACCTGAAGCACCTTTGATGGAGAGGGTGCCTGTTGTGCCCGCCCCACTTCCCACTCCGACCAAGATGGTTCTGGGCTATCGAATCACCAAGAAGTGGAGAGGCAGCCCTCCACATTCACCCTCACACACTGTGTCTCACGGCAGCATGTCTCCGCCTCCACGTGCCACCGTGCTACCCGGTCCAAGCAGCCCTCTGGCTCCCAAAGACACTGATGCCTCTACCTCAGCTGGTCCTCTCTCTCCCAGGTCCAGTCCTCCAACTGTCCCCGACAATCAGCCACCTCCCAGTTCGACTGACAGCCAAGTCTGAGGCAAAGTCCCCCTCCCAAACCTATCTCTCCCACAGCGGTGCCCGGACAGCCCATTAATATCCCCCTAGCTGTGTTGCATCCCATGGCAGTGTTCGGTGCCACCCATTCCCTGTGCAGGTTCTGATGCACACATGTACCTCTTTTGAACTATGGACTGGCCACTGGCCTTGCTGTTTGTAACTTTGGATGCCCATTCCCTGTGCAGGTTCTCATGCACACATGTACCACCTTTGAACTATGGACTGGCCACTGGCCTTGCTGTTTGTACCTTTGGATGCCCATTGCCTGTGCAGGTTCTCATGCACACATGTCTCTCCTTTGAACTATGGACAGGCCACCGGCCTTGCTGTTTGTAACTTTGGATGCCCATTCCATGTGCAGGTTCTCATGCACACATGTACCTTCTTTGAACTATGGAATGGCCTTGCTGTTGTCTACTTTTGATGCCTATCTTGGTGATATGTAATAAAGACAGTTACTCCTGTTGTCTGCTTTGTCAGTGTCCTTGCTAAATAAAAGTGTTTTCTGTATGGGTATGGTTGCATGTGACAATTGCTCTGTATAACATTGCCAATTGCGTATTTTACTTTTTCAGGGTTTGCCAGTGGTGAGAGGCACTTTAGTTCTGCTTCATTCTGAGGCTTGAGGGTGCAATGATTGGTGTTTGTGATAATCTACTATCATCCTACTCATCATATGGTCATGTTTGCTAAATTGCACATATGTCATGTTATGATGCAATACCAGAACAGAGGTGAATTCTATCCACAGGTTTACTTGTGGGCTGGCCAGGGTTCATCATATTTGTGTGATCTTTCTTGATGTGTGAACAGCAGTGTTGATGTATGGTCATCTTGTGATGGCCTGTCCTCCTAGTCACATGGGTACATTTGAATGTGTGCCCTTGAGTGGTCATAAAGTGTGAAGGGGTGACTTTGTCAGTAGTGTTGATGTGTGTGTGCCCTTGCAATGCCAACTGCACACATGTATGACCCAGAAGATGAGTGTCTGCCATTTGCTTCATATTGTGGGCACATGTTGGAGTTGTAGGTTGGGCACTGTGCAGTGTGTTGGTGTGTCTTTGCACTCCTGGGGGACACCTACTTGTTGTTGATGCCAGTTGTGAGTATGCAGAGTGTGTGACAGCCAAGTCTGTGTTTTGTTGATCAGCCATGTGTCTTGTTAGATTTTGTGCACACTGTGCAGACCTGCTCAGCCACACTGAAATTATTTGTGAGTAACTTTACCCATTTTTGGCTCCAGTATGGTATGTGGAGTCATGCCATCCCCTATATGTGCTTCTGATGCCTACACATTGTGAGTAACTCCTCTATGTGTTTGTGTACTGTACACTCCTCACCTGTCCACTACTGATACACCCCACTTCAATCTCATGTCTTCCACCCCATGGCTTGTCAGTGTGTGAGCCTCCCCACCACTTCATAGTGTGACACTATGCTGTGTGAGGCTGATCTGTGTACCTGACCAATGTGCTACTCAGGACAGTTTCCCAATTGGTTATGTGTTATTTTCTTGTTTGCAGTCATGGTTGCTTATGTGCAATGCAGATGTTTGTGCAGCACAGTCCTCTAGTCATGTTGTTTGCCCCTGGGTTTCCCTCAGTTGTGCATCTGTCGGTGATGGGTAAGCTGTATGTGTGTTTGCTGAGGAACTGCTACCCTTCCTGAGTGTGGTGTTCTCTGTGTGCTGTGATAAATTGTGTAGTGGGAGTACATGGTGTGGCAATCAGATGAGTGTGCTACTGATTTGGTTGGTGTGCACACACTGCTTGGTGTGCATGCAGTGATGTCAGTGTATGTTGCCTTGTACTTGCTTGTTGTGCACTGAGTTTGCAATATGATGGATTGGTCTGTGAATCTGTTGTGTTTTTGTTATGGATATATGCAGTGTTTGGCCTGTGTTGGCTCTTTCTACTGACCGATGCTATGTGTGTGTGATGTTCTATTTGCATGATATTGTGTGTGAGTAGTTTGTGCATTGTGATACATTCAGATGTGTGTTGCAAGTGTTGTGTACATTACTTATGTGTCTGTCACATGCAGCAAGGCGGATTCTTGTTTCTGAGCTTGTTTTGAGTGCACATTGATGGTTTGCCCTCCTATTTTTAACCTGTCACTTGTCAGGATTGTGCATGTGCATGCTTGTGGTACACTATGACAACATGTTCACTTGATGGGTGGTGTCTCTGTCTGTGTTAAATGATTGTCCCATTGATCCCAGTTAGTGTTCATCATTGATTTTGATTTGCAATTCCTGTTTGTGTTGGGGTATGGTGTCTGTGCATTGGCCCTGAGTGACAATGTTGTGCACTCCTGTCCTGTCTAGGTTCACATTGCCTTTCCACTGTTCGGATGCCCATGTGTGGATGTTCATAGGCAGTGTGAGTCTTCATTTTGTGATTATACTCAGTTTGCTTCACATGAGTGGGAGGTAGGTGTGAGGAGGAGGGTTGTCCAGCCCCTGTGCAGTGTGTTCCTCTTCACCCCCACCTTCCAAGACAGGCTCCCTTGTCCTTTGGTGTGTGAGGTGCAGGATTTGGCTACACCTGGCAGAAGAATTGTGCAGGGGGCACAGGAGGAGCACACAGTATGTTCCCAAATGGGTGTGGCAAGCATAGTGTGTGCAGGGTGGAGGTGGAGCCCTGTAAATCTTTGTGGACTGCCCATTCCTGGCACTGGCTCGGCCTACTACATTGTGCGCAGGTTTTCCCACGTCTTGACCGCTGTGGTGACGTGATCGGGACATTGCAGTCATTTCACGGTTGATGGGTGACCCGGATGCGGAGGTGTGGGTTTCTGACAGGTAGGACATGTGTGGGTACACTGGGGGATAGGTTCCTGTCCCCACCAGAGTGTCTGATGTGGACAGGAACCGCATATCACCACAGGAGTTGTGTGCTGTGGTTGCATGCAAGTTGTGTAATTGTGTACCTGTGGCGATGTTTGTGATGGTCCATTATTTGCTGGTAGTGGATGAGGTACGCACCAGAATGGCTTGAAGATCTGGATCCATTGCGGTCAAGACCAGGTAGAGGGGATCGGGAGTCTGTTTTCGTGCTCCGCTGTCAAGCTGCCGCCATCTCCGGGTGGGTGGTTTCTCTGCTGCAGTCTGTTGGGCTGTTTGGGGCATCGTGATTTGTACGGCAGATGAGACATCATTCCGCACGGCGGTGGGTCTCTATTGACTCTCTTCGCCGCTGTGGCGGGTGCAAATTTCTGGCGGTTCACGTCGCTCTGCGGCAGACGGAAAATGTGCTATATTTGCCCATTGTAATATGGCGGGCACAAAGACCGCTGCTGGAGTGCAGAAAAGGTCATTTTTCACCAGCACCGCGGTTGTGTCTCCGCCCGCCATCATAATGAGCCCAAAAGATTTTTATCCCTCTGCAATTCAACACTTATCCTACTGTTGCAGTCAGTGGAGTGGGAATAGTAATTTTTACCCCTCCACTATCCAACACTTTACCTATTGTTGCACTCACTGGAGTTGGAATAATAATTGTTGCCCCTCTGCTATCTAACACTTTCCCTACTGTTGCACTCAATGGAGTGGGAATAGTAATTTTTACCCCTTCGCTATGCAGCACTTACTGTACTGTTGCACTCAGTGGAGGGGGAACAGTAAATTTTACCCATTTACCCCTCCGCTAACCAACACTTCTCCTATTGTTGCACTCAGTGGAGTGGGAATAGTAATATTTTCCCCTCTGCTATCCAACACTTTCCCTAATGTCGCACTGTTTGGATTGGAAATAGTAATATTTGCCCCTCCGCTATCTAACACTTTCCATACTGTTACTCTCACTGGAATGGGAATAGTAATATTTACCCCCCGCTGTCCAACACTTTCCTTACTGTTGCATTCACTGGAGTTGGAATAGTAAATTTAATTTCACTGCTATCCAACACTTACCCTACTGTTGCACTCACTGGAGTGGGAATAGTTATTTTTACCCCTATGCTATCCAACAATTCCCTACTGTTGCACTCATTGGAGTGGGAATAGTAATTTTAGCCGTTTTGCTATCCAACACTTTCCCTACTGTTGCACTCACGGGAGTTGGAATAAACTTTTTTACCCCTCCGCTATCCAACACTTATCATACTGTTGCATTCAGTGGAGTGTGAATAGTAATTTTGACCCCTCTGCTATCCAACAAATTCTCTACTTTTGCACTCTTTGGAGTGGGAATATTAATTTTTGCCTCTCCGCTATCCAACACTTTCCCTACTGTTGCTCTCACTGGAGTGGAAATAGTAAATGTTACCACTCCGCTATCCAACACTTTCCCAACTGTTGCACTCACTTGAGTTGGAATAGTAATTTTTACATCTCTGCTATCCAACACGTTCCCTACTGTTGTACTCACTGGAGTGGGAATAGTAATTTGTAATCCTTTGCTATCCAGCACTTTCCATACTGTTACACTCAGTGGAGTGGGAATAGTAGATTGTACGTCTCCGCTAACCAACACTTTCCCTACTGTTGCACTCTTTGGAGTGGGAATAGTCTCATTTGCCCCTCTGCTATCTAACACTCCATACTGTTTCTCTCACTGGAGTGGGAATAGTAATGTTTACCCCACCCCCCCCGCTATCCAACACTTTCCCTACTGTTGCACTCACTGGAGTTGGAAGAAGGAAATTTAATTTCTCTGCTATCCAACACTTACCCTACTGTTGCACTCACTGGAGTGGGAATAGTTATTTTTAACCCTTTACTATCCAACACGTTCCCTACTGCTGCACTGATTTTACTGTAAAATTTAAGTTTAAATATATTTTGATAGTACCGTACATACACGAGGATTGGGGTTCGCCTGGGATACAGTGCAGACATACGCGGGTGGGGGGGTACGCCTGGGGTACGGTGCGGACATACGCGGGTGGGGGGGGTACGGTCCGTACATACGGGGGGTGGGGGGTATGGTGCGGATGTATGCGGGAGGGGTGGGAGGCTGGGGGGGCCGTACGACTCATACCCCGGGCACAAGTGTACTCGGGGTAGGGGTCGTACAAATTTCGCTCTGTACGGGGCCTTTTCCATGCGCTTGTGTTTTCGGACGGGCGGTACGGATCGTACTTGCACGCTATTTGTATGTAAAACTGTCCGGGGACGTCTCGTAGACTTTTCCCGAGGCGAGTCGTATGTAATTTTCATGTACGAATCGTACTTCGCCGTTTGTACGGGACTTGTACGATTCGTACGTAAAAAAATACGGATACGGTTCGTACGGGAACAAAAAATCCAGGATCAGAATCGACCCCTTTAATGTTTGAATTTATTGTAGATTTTTGTATTTTAATATTTTTAACTTTAACATAAATCAAAAATAATAGTTTCTTAATTGTTTTAAAGTAAATATATATGTATAAATTATTATGTTTGTGTGTTTATTTTTTTATTAAGTTTATTTGTTATATTTTATTAAAATGTATATTACATTTATTTTATTTTGTAAAAATTATATTTAATATTTAATATATTTAATATATATTATTTTATTTTATATTTATATAAACGTCGATATTTTATCCATCTATATTTTTTACATCAATATTATTTAGTTGATATTTTAGTACTTACCTGTTTAAGTATAGGAGTCAATATTTTAGTTGTATATATTCTGTACTCGATATTTTTAACATCGAGATTTTTTACATCGATGTTGTGTCAGGGAACCGTCTAGGAGGTGGTTCCATAACACAAAGTATCTCTCTCAATCTGTCAATAATTCTCAAATTAAAGGTACTGCATCTAGGAAAGGTCAATGGACTCAATTTCTCGGTGATCTTGCACCATTGGCAAAGTCATCAACATGTGTGCAACTCTTCCTCAGTCATCAAGTGGTAAGCAGGCGTACCCTCTTGAGGTGCCTCTTCACCTTCCTGAACAGCAATAGTCACATCACCTCTTATTATACTTAGAAATGTTTAATGCTCTGAAAAGTTTCATGTTTTCAAACCTAATTCAACAAATGGTAAAATGTACATATAAACCTTCAATATTTTAATTCTGTTCCATATACATCAGATTCAGTAAGCACTACTGCCAATCTCAGCGTGACTTTCTACAGGAACCAACCAATAGCAATGCTTCTCTCCACACACCTTAACCAATCTCAGCACAGTGTCTCACAGTAACTGACAAATACCAATGAAGCCCAACATGATGTTGCAACCTGCTCTGTGCAACTCTTCACTCTCCTTTACAGTTTCTTTGCATGCACACACAAAGCTTCAGTGCTATATTTCTATGCAACATTGTCTGCTTCTTCTGAAGAAAATTAATATAGAATGATTCAACAACCGTAACTTTGAGGTTTTTATACCATTTGACTTCTCTCAAGCAAAAAGAAAGTTAGACACACCCTAATGAAATCTTGACCAGCGGGAAATCACAAAATCAATTCAGTGTCACCTTTGCACAACAGGTTCCACCAACATTGATACATTTTAGTGCAATCATAACAATCTGTTACTGTGCCTATCTCAATTGTGCAGTTGAAAATGTCTCATGACCTGCACTTCAAATCTTTAGTAGTCAAAAATCAACTCTTTGTTTATTTCTCTATCCTGGGATCCTAGACTACTTATTAGAACAATAACCTCTTTATCTTCTCCAGCAAAGGCGTATAAATCAAAAGTCACAACACATTATTTCCGTTCAACATATCAATACTTATACAAATTGCAAATCATAATAATTAATACTCACACCTCCAATTCCAGACCTGCATTCTGGCTTTGGGCATATGTGCGTTGATCTACTTTGGGCACTTTTACATTTTACTGTCCTCTTTCACAATATGTAAACAGTCCTCTGCTACCAGATTTGTTGGAGCTTGGGACTTTAAAAAACATTTGCTTTACGATTCAGAATTTGTGTCTCAGCATCCCTGGAAATAAAGTCCCTGCTCTTACTGGGCCCTAAAGCTACAGTACTTTGCTGAAGGAAAATAATTAGTCAGAAGCTACAAATTCAAATTACATATCTCAGTTACACATCAATTATTGGGAGTCACTGATGGCATTTTGGTATGAGTTTAAATGGTTGTATTAATATATTTTAATAAATATGTATTTGTTAGTCATCAATAAGCAATCAATTAATCTGTAATACTATACAGAACAATTGCATAAAGTGTGTTCAATATAGGCAGAGTCCCTATTCTAAATATTAGGCAGGGAAAAGTGTCATGAATCCATAAGGAGTTTGAAGTCAAGAGGTAAAAGCATAAAGCTTTAATCTAATCAAGTACTCAGTGGAATCTCAGAAAATTATAGGATAAATTCTGAAAAGGAAGATGGATCAATGTCTGCTCAAAGCACAGGGCTTTAGAGCACAGAGAGTCTGAGAAGTTCTCCCGGGTGTGGAGAATGAGAAATCTACATCTGCCAAAAAAGCTCGCTCTCTCTAGTCTAGGAACACACACTAATATAACATTTTGATATTTAAAACCAATATAATTATTGCAGTAGTCCTGCTTCTTCCACCAATGACATCGCAAAGTCTTCATAGGAATGGAAATCTTCCACAGTCTACGCTGTCTTGAAGCAAAAACTTACAAATATTATAGTGTTGCATGTACATTACTAATAGCATTGTACACGTCATGGTTTGGGTCCCACTCATCTTTCTTCTAAAAAACAAAACTGTTCACAGTTAGGTCTGTCTTTCCAAAATGAAATAATCTCTTTCTCACATATTCTACCCTACAAATCTTATTCATTAAGAAACATTTAAGTAAGATTTACCTGCATTGTGCATTGTTATCGTATTTTATCGGTAATGCCTCTATGGGAAGGTCGAAAACTATATTTTCTAGTAGATTATGTCACTTCAACACATTCTTTCATTGAACTCTTCACTTATTAACATTACTAAGAATGTTATTGAGTTAGACTGCTCCTTCAAAGAAGAACATGATGTCTTAGAACAGTTCTGTTTCTATCTTTTCTTCCTTCTGGTTTCTGGCTTATGCATATATCTCCCTCCCCCCTACTTCTTGATGTTAAAAAGTAAGTGCTGCCTTCTTAGAATTCACATAGAGCAGGATAGGCCCGGGGGGATGCTGGTGTGGTTGATGCAAGGTCTAAAAAGACATTGTGCTGGTGTAATGACACTGACAGGCGAAGATGGTATGCCTCACATGAGAAAGAAACCATACATAATACTTTCAGGACACACATTCAAAGAAGGAGAAACATTACACTCAATGCAAGTGAAGGAAGACTTAAGAGCTAGACAATTCTGCATCTATCTTCCTAATACTAGAAATGGACTGGCTATACTCATAATAGGGGAGCAACCTAAAGAAATTCTGGGGAATGTAAAATGACAAACATTAGGCACCAATGGGCTGCCATATGAGTTCAATAAAATAACTATACAGCTTATATATTAGGTGGGTGAAGAGGTCTATTTTAAAGGCATCCTGACTGATAGAATGCCAGAAGACATATGGTAGTAATCCCAAAGATTGGTAAAGATGTCAAAGAACGTGGCTCCCTTCATCCCTTGTCAATGATCAATGCAGATATGAAAAGTCCATTACTGAATTACTGGCCCAGAGGATTATGAAGGTGATCACTGTCCTGGACCATGAAGACCAGACAAGATTTATTTAGAGAAAGCTCTGTAGGGTGGGAAATCATGTTCAAGTTGCTGTAAAACATGAAATGAGTGCTCTACATACTCTCCTAGTTTACCCAGCCTTTGGCTCAGGTTGAGACAAGTGACATAATCTCAAATCCCTGTGAGCTGGGAAGCAGTACTATGCAGAAGTGCCCACTGGAACTGGTGCTGTTTGCCCTCGCAATATTACCATAAGCTAAAATACTATGATAAGGCAGACAAGAGCATAACAAAGTACATGGTATATGTTGTGTCTCTATATACAATGACACACTCCTTTATATGAAGGACCCATGGAGCGCAGTCCTGCGATTGTTGTCAGTGCTTGAAGAATGTGAAAACATGTCTGGGTTAAAAACAAATTGTTCAATGTTACAACTTTTCTCAATGGGAGATATGGCTTGTACATCAATAGAGCATATCATTGACTTGGGAATGTTGTTGCAGTCCAAGTCACTTTTATATTTGGGATTAAATATAGACAATAGGAGTGACAAAAGTTGTCTCAAGATGGCCAGCTGCCATATCAGCTGCCAAAGGCAGGCCTGTTTTTGGCTTCAAAGCCATTCTCCTATTTAGATGAGCTCTCCTCCCTTCTGAAAGGAGTCCAATGTTTTCCCTCATGTGACTGGAGTCAGCCCTTAATGCCCACTTTCTTTCTTGTGCTCACAGGTAGACCACTCTTCTCTGAACCGGAGATAACTTGCCCAGCCAAGAATAAGTATTTCTGCATTGGAAGTGTGATGAGTGGCAGAGCAAGCAGACTCGAGTACATTTTTATAAAATTGCTATTCCGATGAAGATGTCAAAAATCTGATTTCTCCATTAAATCAGATTTTAAAAACAGAGGGGGTGATTAGGATGGCGGGCCACCCTAGCGGTAACGGGACCGCCCGCAAGCCATGCGGCAGTCCCGCCGCCCCAATCATGATGCACCTGCCACCGCAGCGGTCGCATCAGTCATTTTTAACATTGCAGAAGATGCTGCTGGTTGCAGCACCAGCCGCAATTGTGAAGATGCCATGCACTGCATTGCAGGCACCGTGTGGTGCTTGCCACCTTGTGCATGGCAATGTAGGGGGGTACCATAGGTACCCCTCAAGTGCAGCCGCCACCCCCTCAACTCCCCGCAACGGGCCCCCATTTGAAATCCCCACCAGCCTTTCGCCATGGAAAGGCCTTGGGAGCCAGACATCCTAATATGGATGGCGGTACCTGCTAGGCACCGCCACCATATTGTGGCCCATGTCCCCCCAGCCGACAATTGGAACGATTGGCGACCGCCGGAAAAGCGGCAAATGCACTTTGCATTCGCCGCGATACCCCCTGCCATTATAATATGGCGGGGGTAAATCGGGTTGCCATGGCGGGTGGATCGCCATCGCCGGGCCGATCCGCCCGCCTTTCTAATCAACCCCTAAGTAGGAAATAACTTTGAAGCATTTGAGGTAACTTTGAAGTACCCTTTTTCCAAAGTGGAAATACAGATTTAAGATTTTAATGCCATTTAAATCTATCAAGGCATACGTAGTGAAACAGCTTTTGGATTTTGGTGAGGGCATACTAACCCCAACATGTAAAGTGCCCTATTTTTATACTTTAACACTCTGCCTTGCGGCTTTACAAGGCAAACTTTAGAGGTGACTTATGAATAAATAAAAATAGGCTGTTCCTATATGACAAACGTATTTTTATCTGCCATGTATCACGGAGTGGACTTAAACTGCTCATAGAAAGAGAAAAATCCTCAGATTATTTTTTTGTGCAGGAAGGCTTGCTTTCCTGCACAAAAACAATTCAGCGTACTATGCAGGCACCCTTTCACCATGGCTTGCTGTGTTGTGATGCGTGAATATTTGATGAATATATCCCTTATATTTAGAAAGCAAGCATGCATAAGTTGCCTAAACTACTCTGAGGTGCTAATTCCGCTGTGAATCATTCTACAGGGTGACTCTCCCTCCTCTGATGATCATCTACTAGGAGGCTCATTTAGACCTTGACACATGGCTTGATCCCCACCAGATAAGCAGTGGTTATGTCCTGGTGGAAGATGGCCCACTATATTTAGAGGTTTCTGTTCGGCGGGTGGGGATTTTAGTACCTTTAGTGAAATTGTCTCTGGGGCTGTTCCACCGAAGGCACAGATCTTTTGCAGAGTATGCAACATTTTAATGTGCTTGCTTTAGAAAGTTCTTTTATTTTTTGGAAACAAACTCCCAAAGTGGGTGTTTATTTTCAGTACATAAAAAGCAACTGTCCTGATGCACCTGAAGTTTTCTGTATGAGCATCCGGTATTTGTACATTGCCCCTGCTGAAGTCAGGGAAATCTAGTGAACCACTACCCTATCCTTAATTGAGTGCATTACTGTCACTGTGGTTTGATGACCCTTTTATTGACAGGCCATCAGGTCAAGGGTTTACACCGATGAAAGCAACACAGACTGCACCAGTGTAAACTCAGAGATTCCCAAGGCTCAAACTAGTGTGGGGTAACTGTGTTTAGTGGGATTGGAGCACCACTAATTTACAGCGGTGCTCCGGCTACAGTAAACTCTATATGTAGTTCTTCTACTTCAACAATGAAGAAAGACAACCACTTGTTTTCTGTTTAATATAACCCAGCAGAAGAAAGGTTTTTAGTTCTATGAAGTACGGCTGTCATCTTTTTTGCTGGCCTGTATATAAAAAAATTACTGGCAAGGCTGGCAAAAACCGGCTGACTTGGTAACCCTAAATGGGAGTGAGGTTGTCAGGTTTTCATTTGGAATCAAACTTCCATTTAATGATTCAAGGACACACCTTCCTCCGAGGACTTTCAGTATTAAAAAACAAGGCAAAACAAATAGGTCTGGTTTGCATTCCAGACCTACAGACTTTGCCAAAGCCACAGAATTCCCTCAATTTGTATTTCAGCAGTAGACGGCTAATATGTAAAGCTGTTGGGTGCAACAACACAAGAGCCGTTGAGCACGCTGATGTGTTTGTGGTGCAGTTCAGAACACAAAATCTCCTTCTACTTCCACGGACAGGATGATTTCACAGTCACACGCACCTACACACATCACACGCTGGTGGGGCCCATAACACCAACATTCATTCTCATCAAGCTATCCGTGCCTACAGAGGGATTTTCAAATTATCCCGAACTACAGTTTCTTTACTTGGATAGAGGAAACCACATCTTTTAATTACCCTAACAGTTCCTCCATCCGGATGTTGACTGGATCATTTAGTTGGTTTAGAATTTGATGAACAACACTTCAACTCTAATATTAATCAATAAACATTACAAGTAAATAACCACCCGACACAGTTCTTCAAACAATGAATTTTCTTTATCTAATTAAATTTTCAGGTTAAATCCTAACAATGCAATATTATCTTTTGTCATAATTACCTATTCTGGCTAATTGTCGTTCTCTAAGTCAGAAACTGGTCCTCAGAAATTCATCACAGTTCTACCGTCCCGTCCTCTGCTGTCAGCATGGAGTGCCACATAGAGTAGCGTCGATCAGGGTGCGTCTCAAGCTCTTTGGGTGGTAACCTATTTTCCCTCTCTGGACTACTAATATTTATACTAAAATTTACGTATTACAGTATAATTTTCTGTATTTCCAGGCCTCTGGTTGGCTGAATTCATCCTCGTCCCAATACTTTAAGAAACATTCGAAAAAGTTCACATACGGATGATGTATAAACTAAGCGCATGGGAAAAGCTGTTCCCAGGTCAGGAAAGTAACAGTCTATTGTCAGTTGGTGGCTTTTGGTTCCCAGATGGCAACATTTCATCCGTTTTCAGGGACATTGGCATCTCGCCCAGAGTATTCTTCATGGTCCTGGTTCATTAGTTCATGGTGAGGACACGAAGAAATCAGTTCAGGCCTTTTCTCCATTTCTCAAATAATGAAGTCATGTACTTTAGTAAGGATTCAGTCGGCAGCCATCTTTTAGTAGGCCAAAATGGTCAACTTAAATAAAGAAACACAAGAATCGTAATTAATACATAGAAATGACTAAAACAGTGTTATTCCCTTACTAATACCCTTATGTGTATGTATTTATCTAGCCATAAGCAACATTTAAAGCCGTTAATGCTGATTTATTTAAGCGCAATTCACATTAACACTGCCTAAGCAACACTTATCATTTTAATATGCGTACAAACTTAGTTCACTTATGTTTTTTAGCCATGCTAATGCATTCCCACATATATTCTCTTGATTAATAAGGTTGGTTAGTTCATCACAGCACACAGTTAATCATTAAAGTTAATCATTTAATCATTTTAATATAACCTTTTATAAATGGATTGGGTATATAAAAACAAAATATTTTACCCGCTCCATCAATCCCCCCTTTGGTGATTTTATCACCACCAACCCACAAAAATTTCCATTTTTCCCCTTTTACAGAAATTTAGAAATGTCTTCTTGCTTATAATTTTGTTTCCCTTTCATCTTCTCTCTTGGTTTTGTCATACATGCTCTCATTCCATTCTTCCATTTCTACTTCATTGACATCTTTTTCCGGTTTCCTTTCCCTCTTTTTGTAAATTTCTCGTTTGACTTTCTTTTTATTTCTTCTATATCTACAACACACATATCCTAATCTAAGTAATAGTAATACGAAAATCACACAGGTTAATGGGAATAATATTTTCCCTATTATAGTACTACCTAATTTACCCAAGAAAGTTTTTATAGCAGCCATCTTATTACTAATTCTAGTCCAGATACTTTCAACCTCCAGTGGTTTTATTTCATCATGCAATTCTGTAATATTCTTTATATATACTTTTAGATCTCTGCTTTCGTCAGGAATGTAAGTGCAACAATGTTGAACTTTCAGCATTCCACAGACTCCACCCTCTTTAGCCAATAAGATATCAAGGGCAAGTCGATTTTGCATAATCATAGCACGCATGGCAACCAATTCAGTGTTTACCAATAGAAATCCTCCAGCTGTGCTTGTTGACAAACGATCCACTATGGTGGACAGCTTCCGAATATTATTTGCATTCAAAGATATTCCCACTGCTGGTATCAAGGCTCCAAAAATATCACCTACAATTTCTAACCAAGTTTCTCTTCTGCTACGCATTAGTAGGTTATTTGGTCCACTATTTTCTACTCTATCCATGTGAAAGATCTTTGGAAAGACCAGGCCTACATAACATGTGCCATACCAATGGTCAGGCAAACTGTAATAAGCCTTGTTCCCACAAATATAATACAATCCAGGAAAAACTGGGTCTTCTCCAACTCTAAATCCCCATCCAGATGCAATGAAATATGTATCATGACACTCACTTGTCCCTATGTATATATAATCATATTGAGATCTTTCTCTCATGATGCATAATTTGCCTTTCTGTGGTGAGTCTATAGCTATTGTTGGTTTAACATCACCTTTCATTTCTTTGTTCCCATCTATTGTCCAAATGTTTTACCCTTCTTTATGTCCTTCTGCATTCTTGTGTATTTTCAACCTCCTCTCCTCAACCATATTCAAGAATGTTTTCTCTTCTGGTTTCAAACTGCAAGATAAATTGTTCTTAAAAATATATTCTAGAGTTAGTCCTTTAGTTTCTATAAAAATTTCTCCTAACACATTAGCATCTTTAGCTGGATTTAATTCTTTATTCATGGGCAATCGTCCAAGAATATTATCTATATTAGACAGAATATACTCTAATTTTCCTACTTGATAAAATATACTAGTTAGGATGCTACATGTTATTTCATAAGTTGCTGGGAGGTGATGATAAGTCACCCCTTCTGAAACAGAGGCAGGTAATTGCATGCAAGCGTAGCAATCCCTTACATCCATTGTTTTTACATATTCTTACAATAATTTTGAAAACACATTGCTAGAAAAATCAGTTATAGACCTATCTTGATGCACATGCTCAGTGCTTGTTCTAACTGGTATTACTTTTTGCGAACCTTTCACTATGTTAGTCATGTTCTCAGTATGTCCTGCTAGTGTATCTAAGGTTACTTTGAATGAGATCAAGAGAGCAAGTACGCTCCAAAGAAGCATCAATAGTCCTGTACAACAACAGCATACCTTGCACCATCTTCTCATGAAGGTACATCTACTCTGGTTATCATCTATGTTAGCCATCTTTGTTAGAGCTAACCGTGTCTTTTGACTTAGCCTCTTCTACTCCGCCTCTTATAGCTTTAAGAGCTAACACTTTTCAGGTTGTCCAAATATTTCGATTTTCTTATTTAATCCTGTGTATTTCTACAAGGATCTATACAAATCTCTCAGCTTGGCTTTTCGTCGTTTTTCACTTCCTTCTCGTCATCCACATGCAGGATTTCCTGATCTTCCGCTTCTTCTCCAATGTCGGATAAGATAACTCTCAGGATCTCCCCTGTTTCTTCTTCTTTTATCAATTTCAGCCAAGTCTCCTCTGGATTTCCTTGACTATCTGCCTCTTCTCCTTGTTCAGGCAGTGCCACGTACGTCCATTCAGGTGACTTATATTTCTGATTTGGTTTTCTTGCACGTTTGCTTGCTTCTGACACTTCTGTTTCTCCCTCTTTTTCTGGATGTTGACTGGTTACTTCATACACTTGTTCAGCCTCTGAGGGTTTAGCTTGTGTCAATCTGTATCTTAGTTTCTTGATTTTGTTTGGCCAAATGTCTCCTTTGGCATTCCTTCTTGCTTTGCCGTCTTTGCCGGTTCTTTCTTCGATCCAAGTTCTCTTTCTCAGAACTCGACCTTCTGGTATTTCAGTTTCACTGTCTTCAGATTCTGTCTCGTTTCGTTTTTCTGTCTCAGTATTCTCCTTTTCCACCTCTGGTGATGGCCCTACTTCTGTCCCTCCTCGGGTCTCCTGCGCGCATTCTCTCCCTGCTGATTACTTGTCCCTTCACCTAGCTGTGTGTTGCAGTTCCCTACACCTCCTCGGGGGTTTTCCGCAATCTGTCCCTCTCTCTCTGTGACTGTCCCTTCTTCTTCTTCCAATATTGTCTCAGGTCGAATTTCTCCTACTCTCTCATTTGGGGTGAATGTAACTTCTGACTGAACATTCTTTTCTTTTCTTTTCTTCTTTCCGTGCTCACCATTGGCGTTCGGTTCACCTCCAGAATCTGAATCGTCTGAAATCTGCAATCTTTTCCTCAGTATTTCTTCTCTGGGGGTTTGAACCAGTCTGGGCTCCGTCTCCCCCCTTTCAGGATTTTCTTTTGATTTTATACTCTCACTACTTGACTCATCACTTGATTCTGATTTGTCAAAGTATTCTTTTCCAATGCGGTCTGCTGGATTTGGAACTCTCAAAGTGTGACTTGCATGTATCCAGTTTTTCAGTCCTGCACACTTTACAGCAGTCGTTGTGGTCAAAATGACCTGTCTTTGCCTTCCCCACCTTGGAACCAGGCAATTCCTTCTCCTGTGGACTTTTATCCTCACCCTAGGCTCAAATCATGGGCTGGTTTCTTTTCAAGTGTGGTGGTATCCGCTCCAACCTGGTGAAACACAGAATGAACTGCGTCAGCCAGGCCTTTACAGTAATCCAAAATCATGTCATCAGTTATAGTCATCAGCTTGTTGACTGGTACAAACACATGTCTCATGGCGTGTCCCATGATGATCTTGTGTGGACTCAAACCTGTGGTTCTGTCTGGAGTAGACCTAATGGTCATCAAAACCAGAGGCAATACATCAGGCCATTTCAAACCTGTGGCTAAACACATTTTTCCAATTCTATTTTTGATGGTACCATTCATTTGCTCAACCACACCAGAAGCCTCTGGTCGGTAGGCACAATGCAGTTTTTGTTGTACACCTAATGCTTCACAAATCAATTTCATGATCTCGTTGTAGAAATGTCCACCTCTGTCTGATTCTTTGGTTATTGGAAACCCGTACCTTGGGATGAATTCCCTCAACAATAGCTTAGCCACTGTGATTCCATAATTTCTTCTGGTTGGGTATGCCTCCACCCACCTAGAGAACAGACAAACTACCACCAAAACATACCTCAGTTTGTTATAAGGAGGCATTTCAATGAAATCTACTTGCATCCTGGTGAAAGGTCCTCCCTCCCGGCCTATAGTACCCAGACTCACCACCGTTTTTCTTCCAGGATTGTACTGCTGACATGTCAGGCATCTCTGACAGAGACTTTCTGCTATCAGCCTGAATTTTGGATTATACCAGGTCTGCTTAAAGGCCCTTATCATGGCATCCCTTCCCAGATGTCCTTGGCCATGATACATCCGTGCCATGGTTGACATCATGCTATCAGGCATTACTGGTCTTCCATCCCGATAGACCCACACATGATCCTTTTCCCTGGGTGCACATCCTGCTTTCACCCACTGTCTCATTTCCTCATCCACTGCTTCATCCTGCAATTGCCTTACTTCATCCCATGTTCCCACAACGTTAGTAAACATTATGGAGCAAGAAGACATTTCCTTTTCTTTGGACCGATTTATGGAATATTTATTTCGGGCACAATACTGAGCCATGTTGTTTGCAAATCGGTTCCCGGTAGTGATGTAATCACTCCCTTGTCCATGAGCAGCCCATTTTACCACAGCCAATTCTTTGGGCATTTGTATTGCCTCAAGCAATTTCCCAACCACTTCTGCATTCCTTATGGGAGTTCCACTTGAGGTCAGGAAACCTCTTTGCAACCATAGTTGGCCGAAATCGTGGACAACTCCAAAGCCATACTGGCTATCAGTCATCACAGTCACTCTCACATTCCTCCCAATCTTGCATGCTTTGGTTAATGCCACTATTTCTGCTACTTGAGCGGATCTAACTCCTTTCAAGGGCGATGCCTCTATAACTGCTGAAACTGTGCATACTGCGTAAGCTGCGCTCAACACTACTTCATCAAACAGGATCCATCCACAAAAACCACATGATCACTCTCTGGTAGTGGTAGATCTCTTATGTCAGGACGAGGTTTTGTGCAATAGTCAAGCACATCCAAACAATCATGATCAGCCTCTTCCCTTATCTCCACTCTCTCTGCATCAGGCAAAAGTGTAGCTGGATTCACATTCACACATCTTTCCATACTCACATTGTTTGCACCTAGAATGACTTTTTCATACTTAGTCAGCCGACTATGTGACATGAACTGTGTTCGACTCCTTGTTAAAAGGATCGCCACACTATGGGGTACAAACACTCTCACTGGATACCCCATCACGATTCCCTCACTCTGTTCTAGGCTTCGGCATGTAGCTGCTACTGCTTTCAGGCATCCTGGCAACCCTATTGCCACTGGGTCTAGCATTGACAAGAAATATGCCACTGGTCTCCTTTGTCTTCCATGTTTCTGTATTAACACTGAAAGTGCGCATCCGTTTCGCTCACTACAGTATAGCTCAAACTCCTTTTCATAATCTGGCATACCCAGAGCAGGGGCTTCACATAGACTGTTCTTCAGCTGTTTGAATGCTGCCAGTTCTTCTTTGTTCAGTTCGAGGGGGTCTTTAACCTCACTTTTTGTCAACTTCACCAATGGTTTGGCAATCAGGGAAAAATTACTGATCCACTGACGACAGTAACCAACCATTCCTAGGAACATTCTCACCTCTCTTTGGTCATTGGAGCTCTCATTCCTCTAATGATTCTGATCCTGTCTATGGTTACTTTTCTCAGGCCTTTTTCGATATTATGACCCAAGTATGTCACTTCCTTTTTACAGTACTGCAATTTGTTTGGAGATACCTTCAGTCCTCCATCTGCCAAATGATTTAACAAGGCTATGGTGTCTGTTTCACAGGCCTCTCGTGCTTTTGACGCTACCAATAGGTCGTCAATGTACTGCACTAAAACTGAACTCTCAGGCATAGTAAGACTCTCCAGGGATTTCTTTAACAACTGATTAAAAATGGAGGGGCTCTCTGTGTACCCCTGTGGGATTCGGCACCATGCCAAAATACGGTTTGCAAACCTGAAGGCAAAAAGCGGCTGGCTGTAATGGTGCAATGGAATGGAAAAGAAAGCATGACACAAATCGATTACTGTGTACCATTCTGCATCATGTGGGATCTGATACAAAATTACTGAGGGATTTGGAACAATTGGACAACATGAGACGACAATCTTTTTAATCTTTCTCAAATCTTGCACAATCCTGAATTTCCCACTTGGCTTTTTCAGTCCCATGATAGGCGAATTACATGGACTGCTCATTATCTCCCTCAGCACTCCTTGCTGGATCATTTTCTCAATCAATGGGGTTACTCCTGCTATTATTTCAGGGGTCAGTCTGTATTGTGGAATATTTGGGTAAACAGCTCCTTCCTTTACCGCAATTCTCACTGGGTCTACATTTCTCATTAGACCTACATCTTCCCTAGTGAAATGCCAAACTGCTGCTTTCACTGTCTGTTTCAGTTCCGGGGGCAATTCATCTGGATTGAATACTGCATAGGTTCCAGCAACCTCACACTCTCGGTTAGCTATGGTCATTTTATACAGAACATCCTCATCTGGTGTTTCAAAGGCTTTCCCATCTGGTGTATAGAATATGGTGCAATTCATCTTGCACAATAAATCCCTTCCTAGTAAATTCACAGGACTGGTGTCACACACCACAAATCGATGCATGTCTGAAAATGTCCCTATTCTGACCTTTACAGGATCAGTAAGGTACGTTTTAATTTGGGTGTTGGACACACCTACTACTTGGATTGTTTCATCCGAAAGAGGAAGATTTCTAACATCTGCTGATCTGACAGTGGATCGTGTAGCTCCAGTGTCTACTAGAAAAGTAATGTTTTCATCATTAACTTTCCCATCCACAAATGGTCCTGTCTGATCTATTTCTAGAGATGCGCCAAGTACGCACTCTGCTTCCTCTTTTCGGCACCGTCAATAAAACTCTTCTGGCTCACTTTCGTCATTTTGCAGCAAATACTGTGATACAGCGCTTGCGCGTTGCGGTTTGTTTACCTGTTCTTCATTGTAGAATCCCGTCTCTTTGCTATACTTCTGTGTACTCCGGCTCTGTGGTAAGGGCGGTTTTGGCATCTGATTCTGTAGATTAACAGCCTTCTGCTGTTGCGGCGGTGGGCCACTGCCCTCACACTGCACCTGTGGATTTAATGACGGATTTTCATCATTAGTACCTGGTGGATATTTACACTTGGATTTCCAGTGTCCAAATCTTCCGCAATTGTGACAGGGGAATTTCTTCTTTGCTTCTTCTATATTACCTTTCCCTTTTCCTGGGCCAAATCTTGGTTTCATGCCTGGATTATTAGCCTGTTCAACCAGCTGAGCTTCCTGTCTCTCTGCTACTTTCACTTGAGCCCACATTGCCTTTTCTTTTAGCTTTCGCTGCTTGGCCTCGATCTCATCACTAAAGTATTTTGCATGCCTCAGGATCTCATCTATTTTCTTGCTTTGCCAGTCCACGGTGTGCTGCTTGATCATGTCCCTGATTTCGGGACGCAGACCATACACAAATCTGTACACAAAATGACTCAGGTCCTTCTCTCTCAGACTGTCATCCCCATTGAACTGTTTGAAGGCTAATATTAGCCTCTCATAATAGGCGTGGACTGACTCCTTTGCTTCCTGATGTGTTCTATCTATTTTAACCCAGTCTGTTTCTTTGGGGGGCACTTTGTTTTTCAAGAATGCCATGACCTGTTCATATTTCTTCATTACCTCTGGGTCTGGGGCTCCTGTTGTGGGATCTCTCGGGTACTCTTTGGTGGGCCAATCTATGACTATCTTACATTCGGCCCACAAGTCTGCTGGCACTATTATATCAAACAGACTATTCAAATCAATCCACAGCACTTTTGACAATTTCACAAATCTGTCTACCTGTCTGTACCACTCGACTGGCTTTTCCCGTAATCGAGGGAAATCATTGGTAAATGACAAAATGTCCTGTCTGGTCCATGGGACATGCACATATCCCCCTCCTGGAATCTCTCTCATAGGGAACTCCATCACCACCTTCTCCTTCTCTCTCACAGGAAACGCTGGAAATGTTCTGTCTGAGGTGTCATCCCGCTTCCTATACCACCTGCTCCTCCATTTGTCCACATCTCCCCATTTCCTTAATACCGTGATTATGTCCCTAATCTGCCCTATTCTTCCTGCAGCATTCAGATTCTCAATGTCTTTCTCTGTAAAATCCAATCGGTATGGCTTCTGTAAAGCTTTTACCTTGTCCATGTCAATTCCCATTTCACTGGCTATCTCTGCTAATCTGTCAAGTAAATTCTTTGCTCTCCAAGTAACACTCTTACACAGGAATAATAACTCCTCATCTTGGTAATTTTTCAGCTTTTCCGTGGGGATGGTCCCTACAATTAATTCTTCTAACACCATCCTTAATTTTGCCACATCAATGGTATGGGATTCTTTTTCTTTATCCTGCAAACTTTTTAGCCAGTCATTCAATTCTTCAGTAGTTATGCTCACTGACTTCTCTGCATTCCCTGGTTCTGTCAGTCTCTGTGGTTCTAATATTGATCCTTCTACCCTTCTGCTTCTCTCGGTAGTATCAGAACAATAAAATGGGTTCTTTGACATATGTAATTCACTGGCACAAATATGGTGACAATCACAAAGATGCAGCAACATGCACCTACAGACAACAAATGGCATCAGATTGCACGCGAAACATAGTATGTCCCCAGGAACTCTCTTTTGCTCCCATCATGGGCTGTTCTGCCAGTCCTTTGTTCAAATATGGGACTGTTAGTCCGTGCTCACTGTCTTTCTGCTTCTCAAAAATAGGCATAACAGGACCTATGGTCACAGGGACTGTAACTGCTTCTAGATTTTTCGTCAATTCTCTTATTTTCTCTGTCAGTTCTAATGTGGTTTTTGCTAGTTCTCTAGAGTTTTCACTCTCTGCCTTATTTCCCTTTTCTTTAAGTGAATTTCTTCTTTTTACTTCTGGGGTCACAACTTCTGTTTTAATGATACTCAGAGTCTCCCTCACTGGTGTGCCTGAGGTTGGCGTTTCTGGTTCTTGTCTGTACGGAGGTGGGCTCTTGTAAAACATATCATCTAGGACATCATCATCAGTTTCCTTAGCCCCATACCTCCGGGTTTCTACATGATTTCTCTTTTCTAAGCATTTCCTTCCTCCACTTTCTCCTTCTGTTCTAACGGGAAATAATCCTTCAGTCATACTAGCATCTCGCCATGTTCTCATTCGATCACTATGAGTTTCACGGTCGTTTGGCCGTCCGAACATATACCGATACCTACTGCCATTTCTCTGTTTTCTCGCTCATGCATTTCATCTTCCCACTCTGTCAATGCCTCGAACTGTGTAGGCCTAGGTCACGGATCTAAGCTCATCATCCTTTCCCGTAAGTTCCTTAATATTGCCAAATTAAAAGACCCATCCTCTGGAAATGCTAGAACTCTGTCTTCCTTTGTATACTTTGCCCAATTGTCTAACCAGATACAGGTATGATACCCATATTTCGCAACCATGAAGGATGCGGGGGTTTTTGCCGGAGGGAGTAACTGTCCTTTCCTAGTCACAATCTCCTTGTCCTTTACAAACCAGTTTCTCATTTTACTAAACACAGACTTTTTCTTTTTCTCGGGTGAATGATAATACATTCTCCTGTCTTTTGTGAACTCTTTAGTCTTTTCTACCACTGTACGATCTCTAATCCAATAGTAGCGCGACTCTTACTCACGCACCAATCCGGGCGCGTCTACGTCACCGACACAATCTCCAATCCTTGCGCGACTCACACTAACGCACCAATCCTGGAGCGTCTACGTCGCTGTCACAACTTCCAATCCCTGCGCGACTCACACTAACGCACCAATCCTGGAGCGTCTACATCACTGACTAGCTGTCCAATCACAGCGCGGTCCTCCTGACGTCAACAGTCGCTGCAGCAGCTTCTGCTCCTGACTCCTGTCCTCAGTCTACCCCTCCTTTACAAAACTACGCGATAGACTTTGTTTCAAATTTACAGTACTTGTTAGTTACAACGTACAAACATCTCCATTGTCTGCTCCGCTAACCACAGAATAGCAAAAGACCTTTCCCACGAGAATCCTGTTTTCTCAAGAGCAGCGCTTACCTCTGCCCTACTACAGAATTATTACGTCAGTTGGCAAAGTAGCGCATCCCTCTACTTCACCCTTCTATCAAGCATCAATTAACTGTTCTCTCCGGAATTAAGACACATAGTTGGAAACGCAATGCTCCTGAGAAATAAAACCAGAGTTCCGCAATTAGCCAGAATGCTATTTCATTCACGCACTTTCACGCAAGAAAATTATAGTTCATTCATACAGAATCCTGTCTTTCCCGAGAACAGCAAACAGCCTGTCCTACTACAGAATTATAACACACGTTAACAAAGCAGCGCTTACCTCTACTCTGTCCTTCTAACAAGCTCAGAGAACACCTGCTACCTTTTCAGTGATAAGCGTTATCGGTATGCCAATTGGTTTCCTGGTACCTAAGACCAAAATTTCACAGGTAACCCTTCGCTTTCATTCACGCTTTTCTCACACAGAAAACATCACTAATGGCAACACACGGCGATGCTGCCGAATCGAACCCAGACAATGTGCCATGCAACTTCAATTGTCACACGTTTCTCCCGTGTACCTACGGGCAACCACAATTCCGTCTTTCCCGAGAGCAGCACTTACTTCTGCCCTACTACGGAACTGTCATCAATTCCCGACTTCCTACCTCCTGGAAGCCGTACAGACAACATAAAACTCAATACGACTTCAACATATAGTGTTAGTACATATATCAATACCAATCAATAATTGATAAGCTATATACATGCCAAAATCATCAAACCAAAACAATAAAAACCTTCTCTAACTACCAGAAATACTAGTAGCTACATATATACACAAATCATCAATCCTAATCAATAAAAACCATCATCTTGCTACCAGAAATACTGGTGCAGTTCAGAACACAAAATCTCCCTCTACTTCCACGGACAGGATGATTTCACAGTCACACGCACATACACACATCACACGCTAGTGGGGCCCATAACACTAACATTCATTCTCATCAAGCTATCCGTGCCTACAGAGGGATTTTCAAATTATCCCGAACTACAGTTTCTTTACTTGGATAGAGGAAACCACATCTTTTAATTACCCTAACAGTTCCTCCATCCGGAGGTTGACTGGATCATTTAGTTGGTTTAGAATTTGATGAACAACACTTCAACTCTAATATTAATCAATAAACATTACAAATAAATAACCACTAGACACAGTTCTTCAAAGAATGAATTTTCTTTATCTAATTACATTTTCAGGTTAAATCCTAACAATGCAATATTATCTTTTGTCATAATTACCTATTCTGGCTAATTGTCATTTTCTAAGTCAGAAACTGGTCCTCAGAAATTCATCAGAGTTCTACCGTCCCGTCCTCTGCTGTCAGCATGGAGTGCCGCATAGAGTAGCTTCGATCATGATGCGTCTCAAGCTCTTTGGGTGGTAACCTATTTTCCCTCTCTGGACTACTAATATTTATACTAAAATTTACATATTACAGTATCATTTTCTTTATTTCCAGGCCTCTGGTTGGCTGAATTCAGCCTCGTCCCAATACTTTAAGAAACATTCGAAAAAGTTCACATACGGATGATGTATAAACTAAGCGCATGGGAAAAGCTGTTCCCAGGTCAGGAAGGTAACAGTCTATTGTCAATAGGTGGCTTTTGGTTCCCAGATGGCAACATTTCATCCGTGTTCAGGGACATTGGCATCTCGCCCAGAGTATTCTTCATGGTCCTGGTTCATTAGTTCATGGTGAGAACACGAAGAAATCAGTTCAGGCCTTTTCTCCATTTCTCAAATAATGAAGTCATGTACTTTAGTAAGGATTCAGTCGGCAGCCATCTTTTAGTAGGCCAAAATGGTCAACTTAAATAAAGAAACACAAGAATCGTAATTAATACATATAAATGACTAAAACAGTATTATTCCCTTACTAATACCCTTATGTGTATGTATTTATCTAGCCATAAGCAACATTTAAAGCTGTTAATGCTGATTTATTTAGGCGCAATTCACATTAACAGTGCCTAAGCAACACTTATCATTTTAATATGCGTACAAACTTAGTTCACTTATTATTTTAGCCATGCTAATGCATTCCCACGTATATTCTCTTGATTAATAAGGTTGGTTAGTTCATCACAGCACACAGTTAATCATTAAAGTTAATCGTTTAATCATTTTAATATAAACTTATATAAATGGATTGGGTATATAAAAACTAAATATTTTACCCGCTCCATCATTTGCAGGGTATTCTAAAGGGCTTTTTCTCTAATGGACACTGTTAGATGAAAGATATTTGGACACCCCAGCAAATATTTATGTTTGTTGTCAAATGACCCAATGTGTCTTATCACTGAAAAGAGAAAAAACTTTTTTTTCTCAATGCATTTAGTTGAAGTATGGCTGAATGTGACCAGACATAAAATATTTCCTCCTGCTATTCAATGAAAACACTTTCAAGAAGGTGAACTGCAGCCGCGGTCCGTGCAGATAACATCGGTGGGGCTCTGTAAGGGGGGATTCCGAGGGAGGATGCATGGGAAAATTAATTATTTATTTAATTTTCCCTCTGCATCGTCCCTCGGAATCCCCCCTTACACAGCCCCACCGCCCCATCCCTGCTACCTGCACGTACAGCGGCTGGTGGACTGATACACTCAAAGAGCAAAAGCACAACAGTGATGCTAAAATACTTTCAATATCAAGGTAAGATTGACAGCATCTCAAGAGTCTCTCACAACAAAAAAAAAGCCAATAGTTGAAGAGGGATGATCCAAAACACCATCTCAGGGGAATTTTCATAAACAGGCCCTTGCAATGCAATCGGTCTCTCCTTTGGGACGTTATAAGTATTTAGACATAGAACACATTATCCTGGGTGTTGCAACATCTACTGCTCTTTAACATGGAAGCTTTGACACTAATATTCACATTATAGCACTGCTTTGAGAAGTACTTATTCAAAGTGTTATTTTTGTACAGCTGGTAGTCTTGATTCACATATCTGGAAGTGCTTTGAGATGAGGTTTTTTACTACATAGCATGAATTTAAATAGCCTCCTGGCGTAATAATAATAATAACATCGAGTGCATGTTTATACCAAGCATTTGCAATGCAATAGGTCTCGCATTTGCAGAGTTTAAGCTTTTGGCACTGTAAATGACAATGGAATTTATCTGTTTAAAAACAACACATAACTAAATGGCATTGTAATTTGCAATGCCAATAGCGCAAACTCTCGTAAATGCGAGACTTATTGCATTGCAAATGCTTGTTTTATTGCGCTGATAGCTACTGTTAAGTTTATGGGAAGGGTCAGCCATGTAAGCACTGACTGCTTTTGATGCAGAATGTTATATTGTGAGTAACATCAGTGCATATTCCTCTTGCATGCGCACTGGCCTTTTCTGCCAATGAAGGGAGTCAGAGGCAACAACTGTACTGCGCATGCGCCATTTACCCATAGTTCTTATTTGCAGAGGAGCACCATGAAATCAAAAGAAGCCAATGACCGGACCCATTTTCTGTCGCAGTCAGACCCGGATTGTTGCTCGGGCTCTATTTTACTGTTCATAAACAACAAACACACGGATTATCGCGAAGGACAGGATGTATTTCCAATTGCTGCTAGATGCAGACCGGTCCGGCATGTTCAAGAAAAGCAGGATATTCTGGGTTAAAAGGGACTCCGGAAATAGCACTTGCAATAAATGTATACCTCTTTTGACAGATGACTAAACCGGGGGTTGTAATTAGCGTTACTGTTTTTAAGGTCTTTAATTCCTCATCTGCTTTTAGAGTCAGGACGACGTGCCCAACCGGGACAGGGGCTTTGGGAATGGTGGCACTTGTTTAGTTTTTGCGCCAGGCGAGACCTAAAAACAATAACAAATTGCACCTGTTTACAAACGCTGAGTGCGGAGAGGCCAACGAACAAGTGGGCATTGAATTCAAGTTAGCATTAGTGAAGTACGGGAGGCGTTGGTGCGAATGAGACGCGCGAGAAGTCACCAGTGGTGGGCAGTGAGAAAAGCTGGCATGGATAGGCAGAGTGGAAACCTTCCATTGTTACCCCTTGTGAACTTCTGAGGCAGGTAGGCAACGCAAGGAACAGCGTAGGTGGGCACTGGATAAACTGGGACTGACAGTGAGGGATCTGGCACTGGTGGGCAGTGAGGGATTTGGCACTGGTGGACAATGATGGATCTGGCACTGGTGTGCAAGTAAGTGTCTGCCACTGATAGTAAGTATGAGGACCCGGAAATGAAGAGCAGCATGGGAGTCAATCACTGGTGAATGGTGGCAAATGATGGTTCTGGTGGGCAGTGTGGGGATCTGGCACTGGTTTACATTGTGAATATCTCACAGTGGTACTAATGTCAAAGGCTGGTATTGGTGGGCAGTATGGAATCTGGCACTGGTGCTCTCTGTGAGAATTTGGCACTGGGGGTACTAATGGCAAAAGCTGATTCTGGTGAGCAGGTAGGGTCTTCCAGTGGTTCATTTGGTAAAAATCTGGCACTCGCACTAGTTTTAACAAGTATGCAAACTGTGTAGCACTTACACTCAAAGAACCCTAGGTGCAAGTAGCTAGCGGGCTATAGTGTGCTTTGTATGTTTTTGTGTTTTCATTGTTCAGAGTGGTGTTCTTTTCTCTACTATCTGATGATTTTTTGTTTTTTTTAGAGTTGATTTCCTTGTGTCCCACACTTAAATAAGGCTGGAAGCAGAGTTCATATGTTTCCCAGATCTATGCATAAGTAGCTCATATGGTCTAGGGTTTTACCTCGCATTCTGCGATTTGCTGTCCTGTTTATCTCATTAGGAACTGAGGAATACAAGTTTCAAAATGCAAAGATAAATCAAGAAATGGATGAGCTACGCATGCAGGGGCCCGGAAAACTTGAGCTAAGTGGAAACCGATAAGAAATGTACATGGGTTAATAAAAAACATTTTCAGTTATCCTGTGACTTTTGTAGTTTGTCACCCAAACTTTGGCTACCAAAATCATAACGGCGATTTGTGTTTTGCTGTCTTCAACGGCTGGGAGCATGAAGGGAGGAGAACGAGAATTGGGGAGTACTGTGCAAAGAAGGGGTTAATAAGGGGTAATGCTTGGGCAAGGCCCAGGGAATTTGGGAGGGGGTGCAATGCGCAGGGGTGAAGCAATGGATGGGATGGAGGACTGCAGCGTGGTACTGTGTGTAGCGGAGAGATGCAATGGGTATGGGGGGAGTGGAGAGATGAGGTAGAAACTAAGGCAGTGTAGAGAGCGCCAGGGTGCACACCGGGGGAGTCTAGGCACTGTCCAAGATTATAGCGTCATCAATGAAGGGAGCAGAGTGCGCAATAGTTCATACAAAGATCTAGTATCCTGCCTGTGGTGAACTAGGCACCTGTGCGCTTACAGGCCCCGGACACAGACCACTTCACTCTCTGGGGGTAGATCTACACCGGCCGTGACCCGATGCCTGAGGGGCCAGCAGGAGTGTCATCTCCCCCCACGGGATGGCCCCCAACCCTACCAGTGGTAGAGGTGAGGGTATCGGTGTACCCCCTGGCCCCTCACCTATGGTGGAGATGTAGGTGCTGTTGAAGTTGTCCTCCGCAAAGCGGATGATGAGACAGGTCTTGCCCACCCCACTATCCCCGATCAGCAGCAGCTTGAAGAGGTGATCGTATGCCTTCGCCATCTTACAGCGGGGAGAGCGCACTACTGAGGGGGTGGAGCTACATGAAAGAGCAGGCGGGCAAGGGGGGGTGTGCTGAGCCAGGGCCAGGCGGGGCACCCAGGAGAGGCCCAGGGAAGTGATGCCCCCAGAGGGGAGGCCCACCGTCTGTGGAGGGCAGGCCAACCCGCTGAGAGGTGGCACCCACTGAGGAGAGTGCCACCCCACGAGGAGGGTACACGGTGGCCAGAGAGGCGACACCCCCTGAGGCAGGGGGATAGAATGGGTCAGGGTCACAAGAGGGATATAAGGAGGGAGCTGCCCTCTGAGGAGGGAGGGACATGGAGGCCAGCCACTTCATGAGAACTGAAGCCCACAGAGACACGCAGGGCCCAACTTTGAGAGATCTGGAGGCGTGCACCGGGGGAGGCGTCCTCAGAGAGGAGGAGGGGACAAGAGAGCCCTGCATGTGAGAGAGGGAAGGTGGGGAACAGGGAGGGCCCAACCCATGAGGAGGCGGGAGCAGGAGTGTAGAGCCATTTACTGAGAGGGTGGAGCAGACCCTGGAAGGCAGGGACACAGAGTTGCTAGTACGGACTTATGAGAGGAAGGTAGGATTGGAGATTGGCAAGGAGGAAGTGTAAGAGAAGGCATGGGAGCAAGAAGTAAACAAGTGGAAGGGGTGAGGGAATTGCGCGCGCGCTAAGCAGCTAAAGGAAATTTTTTAAAAAGCATGCGAGTGGTGCGCGCAAGGAGGAAGTGTAAGAGAAGGCATGGGAGCAAGAAGTAAACAAGTGGGAGGGGTGGGGGGAGTGCGCGTGCGCTAAGCAGCAAAAGGAAATTTTAAAAAGTAGACAAGACGGCAAAAGTGAAAGCAGGGGTGCGACGGCAAACATGCGAGTGGTGCCTGCGCAGCAGCGGAAAAAGTGAAAGCTCCAGATGGCACCTAGGGCGCTGAACGCTGCCGGATGCGCGCGTGCTCGCTCACGTGAACGCAAGCTCTAGGCCGTGTGGCAGCACTTTGAAAACCCGTACACTAAATGTCTCGGCCAGGCCAGCGCATGCGCTGGATCAGGAGAGACCTAAAAACGTAAGACTGTACCTTTTTCTTGTGTTTCAACACAAAGGAACCAACTGGATTTTGGCTAAGCCTCATCCCCCGGAGACTGAATTTTCCATGCTGATTGACTGAAAGTTTTTTTTCCTCGTTGGTTGATATAACTCATGGTTATTGGTTATAGGTTATTAATGACAAAATGGCCATTATGTGCAAAATATTTTCACTCAAAATTCATACAAAAGAGGTGCCTGTCAATGTCAATATTTTCCAAAATAAGCCATCCATTATTGACTGGCATCATAAAATATGAAGAAATTGCCCCTAAAATGCAAGTGATGTCTTCCCACCGCAAAGCAAACATCGGTTTGAGAGTGTAGCTGCGACCACTGACAGCACAATCCCAAAATATTCAAAGCAACAGGAAATATTATGTACTTCAAATAATACTTCTAGAGCGAGGTAGACAAGGTCTGCTTTCTGGGTGAGTTAAACGCCCCGGACTCTTATTTCAGACATATTTTACATTAGTAACACAACCATACTTATGGCATGCTGATAAACCAGGTCCACATTAGATAACAAATGCGTTGGTACCATTAGAGAATGCTGTACTTTTAAACATGCCAAATTAATCTGTACACATAATTATGTGCGCCTGTCCCGGGGAACCCTCTGCACTACAAAGGCACACAAATGAGGATGCCTGCTTTGGCCCCGGGGGAATGGTTGGGTGTGCGCTGGATCGGAGCATGAAACTGACCCAGGCACACCTGGTCTGAGCAGCGGCTGAGCCCTTCGTAATTGGGCAGCGCTGCAGATGCAAAACAAGTAGTTTGGATGAATTTAACAGGCAGAACTTTTAACAGAAGTAAAAAAAATACAAGTCCCCCAAAACCATAAAACATCATACTAGGTCAATGCTCCAAGGGGGAGGAAACGAAAGACAAAAAGGAGGGATAAGAGGAGGGATTGACCACTAGCAAGCAAGGATTTCTAAAGGAGGCTGAAATAGACAAATGAAAGCAGTGGGTGGGCTGTAAGCCCACATATAAGTATATATGTAAGTATATACTAAAGTATATACAAAAAGTCTCGAAAGCTCGGCCTAAAAATTAATGCAGCACAGAAAGTCACCTTGATGCTCTGCGCATCATTAAACGGAAAGGGCAGAAATGCACCATATTTAACCCAATACGGTGCATTCCTGTCCTTTCTTCAGAGCTGTCGCACAATGGGCTGCCTAGCACCAACGCAGGCATCCATGCACCATGGTACAAGATGCCTCTGTTGCATGTAGGATTTTTTTTCTGCTGGAAGGGGCACCTTCCAGCACAAAAACAATCCCCCAAGGCCTATTCTTGTATCTATGTGTGCATAGAAAGAGGAAGTAACGAGGAGAAATCAAACTATTTCTCCTTGTTACGCCTCCCATGGAAAGGCGTATCATTTTGGTGTATTCTCAGGTCTACCCGTTATGGTAAATCTGGGAATGCATCGAAATCAATGGGAGTTGTGTAGGAACACCCACACAATGCCTATGGAAAGCTCCCTGGAGCAGAGTAAGGAAACACAGTGATTTGTGCTGCGTTGCATTACTCCTGATTTATCAAGCCACTCAGGGTCACGCAAAATGGCGTTGTGTGGCTTGATAAATCGCATTTTGGGTTTGCATTGTGCATATAACACGATCATGCCCTACAATATATTGGAAGCATTAGATTATGGGAATAGATGTGCTGCGTATCCAGAGCTAAAAGTATTTATAAGAAGAACTTCCCTGTAGTAAAAAGGGCGCACTGTCGTGCTCTGTGCGTCCTCATAACTTGAAAATTACTGACATTCAAATGAATCAAGCATACACCTGTGTGATGCTGATCTTACACTGAATATTGACCCCATGTTAATTACGTTCTGAACATTAGTCAATGTGGTTAAATTGTAGTTCTATATAAAATTTGCACACGCTTGGGTTTATTTCCGTTTTTGCAGCTGTTGCAAAAGGTAATAGCTCAAACATTAAACACATGAAACAACGTGTCTGAATCTGTATTCAACAAATGCTGCAATGCTGCAAGAACGCTGAGGTATTATTATTATTAAGATCAGTACTGATCCGAACGACCCATGGAAGGCGCAGCCATCAGTGCTTTGGTACCACCAATCAGTAAACTGTTACACTTTTTTTACTTTTATTTTTTGCGCTTTTTTATTTTTATTTTTTACTTAGTAGGGAAGAGATACAAAATACAGTTTGAATATAACGAGTATGTCATCACATGAAATGCACACATTCAATGAAATATAGTCTTCTGCAGGAATGTAAACTTGAATTTTAATGAAGAATTATTATTAACCTTCTTTATTCTTGAGATTTTGTGCAGACCGGGATTATTGAAGCAGTGATGCAAATCCCTCGTGGCCCAGCTGCCCAAACCTTTAAACCATCGTCGATAACACAGGTATGGAATCGATCTCTGCAAATACCAGGCTCACAAAAAGCAAGGGACGGGAAATGCATGCGGACTGTAAACTCACAAAAACGATGGTATATTAAACCCAGGATAGCACAATTTGCTCTCATCAACCAATTGCTCTGTTTTCCGAAATACTTTGAAAACATTGAAATTGGGCCGACTCGTGCTCCGTCCTCTCTTCGGCTCTAATCCCATGTATTACTTGTGTAAAGAACAGGTCTTCTTTTGCTTATCTATCCACAGTCCCACTGTCATTGTTTGATTCTGTGTAAATCCCTCAGTACCAAAAGGTACAGCCTTATCAATTGAAAAGCTAATGCGCTATAAGAAGTGAAAAGAACACAGGCAGGTTTCCTAGCAACTACGGCGAATCCTTCAGAAGTAAGTCAGTTAAAACTCGGCGGTACGTGGCGTGCGTGCAAATGGGCCGGCAAGGATGAGCCGTGGGCTCGCAGACGCCTAATATGAGTTACAATAAAACGTGTAATGTGAGGTGAGCTGCTCGAGGAGACAATCACATCGGAATCTTGACAGCTCTATCATTATTTAAATGTCCCAGTTTACACTCCGCGTGGTAGTCAGGAAGACGGAGTGTCAGAGCTGACGGGCTGGTTTACGTACCGCAGCTAACCGTGCTGCCCGGTGGCACGGCTGAGAGCATGAGCCCGGAAGAAAGTGGCAACTGTTCGGAGGGAGACGAGGGGAAACGGAGGAGTAATTCCACTCAATCACATTTTTTTAATAGTTGTGCGATGGTGCAACTCCTAAAAATAACACACATACAATATCTACTTAAAGGCCCGATTCACAAAGCCATTTGTGTACCAGAGTATAAAAATACTGGGGGCATAGTTACCAAGCAGCAGCAACGCTACTACTAAGTGAGATTTATCAAGCCACACAAGTCCACTTTGCGTGACCTTATGTGGTTTGATAAATCTAGAGTAACACAATGCAGCACAAATTGCTGCGTTGCCTTTTTCTGTCCCAGGGAGGCATTCGTGGGTGGAGCTTGGGTGTTGCCACGCATCCATCCATGGATTTTGGCGCATTTCCAGGTTGACCATTAGTGAAAGTCTTTGGAATGTGTCAAAATACTACACCATCCTAGGAGAGGCGAAACAAGGAGCTATATTTTTATTTCTCCTCAGTACTTCCTCTTTCTATTTGTGCTGCATTCTGCAGTACACATGGACAGAGGAAAATGCCTCAGAGGATTGCTTTTGTGCAGGAAGGTGTCCCTTCGTGCACAGAAGTAATCCTGCTTGCAATGCAGGCACCCTTAGTGCAGCACAACAAGGTGGCTTGCTGTGCTGAGTGACTATTTGATACATGTGCCCCATAGTGGTCTTTAAGAGCTGCCTTTAACTCCTTACTAATTTTTAGCAACACTGGGCCATTCCCAATGGACATGGGATGTTGGTCCTCATAACAGGTCTGTAATAATTTTATGTCTTTCAACTTAATTGGGCACTAGTGCCTGTGGTGTCTTGTAAATAAAAGAACACTGGAACTCTTTTGGTTACCACTGTGTTAAATGGTAGCGGCAGTTGCAGTCGATAACCTTTCAAGTATTGCCCGGCGGTAATCGCCTCTTATACCATTCGATGATAAATCAACAGAGAGGCAGGCGCCGGAGACTGGAAGGCAGGAAACAAAGTTTTTATTCTCTCCGGAGGAGAACACATCAGGTCAGACAGCAAGGTATTGTCACGAGGTGCTCTAACCACATCTCTGAGGCCTGGCCTCTTATACACAGGTTTATGACTTTATTGCAGGTTTATCATACATGGCACATTCTTGAGATCGCTTTGATACATGAAAGAACATCCTCAGAATCCCCACTTCAAGCTCGTTCCCACACATATCTACAGTGGAAGTCCCCACCCCACCCACAGTTGGAGATGGCTATCACACAGCTGGACATTCCGCCAATTCCCGGGGGTGTGTGCGACTGGTCGGGTCTCAGGGGGTGGGGGGACCTTGATCTACTGTAATCCCTTTGATGTGGGGTGTTTCCCTTACAGTAGGGGCAATAAACTGCATCCACAGGGCTAGGTGATGGCCCGGGATCGGCCCGGACAATCGGGCGCAGAGGAAGGGGGTTATCAAAGAGATGTATGACCATGTATGGGATGTCGGTCAGGCGTGGGATGTGGTTCCATGGCAGGGTCGCGCAGAAGGAGAGGGTTTATGGCCCATGTATGAGAGAGCGGGGGTGGCCGGCGCGTGGGGGAGGTTCGCGGCGTCAGGGGGACGCACTGGCGATCGGCAATGAGCAGGGAGAGAGACCAGGGTGCCTAAAATGGCTGCCGTGCGCTTTCCTGTGTGTTGCGCTGGGGAGAGACAAGATGGCGCAGATAATATTCAGTTACGAGCTACTTTTCCACAGTCCTCCCTTTTAACATATCTCGCCAGCTTGTTTAGTTCGGATCTATCCCCGTAATGCCGCGAACTTTTACCCTGTATAGAGCTTTCATATATTCTGCTTCAAAGTTCAGAGTTTTAGGGCGGACAGGAATAATCCGACACATTTGTACATAATTACATGTAGTTGATGGGATAGGTGAGGAGGAAGTGCATACAAAATTACGTCAGCTGCGTCATATGTGAGACCCGGAGATAGGAGGAGGGAAGCTCGCTTGAACACAAACATGATACCGTAAAGTAATAAAACAAATGTTCTGGAAAAACAAGGAATATTACGTACATTACTTAAGGCCTAGACTTCGTGTGGATCAAACTAGACAGCATAGTCATGTGCACGGCTGGTGTTATACAAGTGTCATCATATAAAGTTAAAGTTTCTTAACTATCAGTGTACAGTTGGAAGTGACCGATGCAATATCATGAAAACTCGATTGGAAGATAGTCAATACGAAAGCGGTTGGGAGAGGAATTCAACTTAACAATGGTTACAGTCAGGGGGGGGGGTTCTTCTTCCCAGTGTCCTATTATAACGAGCCATCACTGGTAAGCTCTCATTGTTCTTCTTCTTTTGTTGGCACTGTTGAGCACCGGCGGTGGAGCTAAGGTCCAGCTCAAATCCAAGTTTTCACGTAGCAGGGTGTGACCATTTGTTGTTCTCGGATCACAGTCCTGTTTCCTAACTCATCTTATCATAGGTACCTTGAGACGGGGTACCCGCATTTTGTTCTTCTGTTGACAAGTCAAATTCAAAATCCCATATAAACGAGAGGGGGGGGGGATAGGGGCGTGCTTTGGGATGCCGAGGGAAGAGGGGGCGGAGTGGGATCGGATCAAAAAGCGGACCAAGGAGAGCAGAATCTTTCAGCACTGGGCCCATCAATCGGGCCCGACGGGTTGGGACTTCAGGCACGTAGATCAGCGAGCAGGGGGCCTCGGGATGGCCCTTCGTTCTATCGCTTTTCATGTTGATAATGGTTCCTCGTCCCGTGACCTTTTTGCTTCGTGGCTCCCCCTTGGTCGATGCCATAGGTGTTCCATGATCCGCAGCCAGGCTGTGCGTCACGTCCCACCCCTTCTCTTCCGATGACTGCATGTTATCTTTGAATGAGTACAAAAAACAAAATCTTAGAGAGTTGGCAGGGAAGACATTTACGCACTTCATCCTCTCTCCCAACCACCGAGTAGTCGGGGAAATGTTTTGTCGGTCGCTCTATGATGGATGTCTATTAATTCTTATGTCGGTGTATGTTACTAACTTATTAATCATTGCTGTGGTGCATGTTTTGTGTGTGTTCTTGCAAATTTCCATCGTCTGGCCTGCTAGGTGTCCATTCCTGTACTTTATAATCGTTGCAGGAAGCCTGACATCTGTCAACGTTCTGGTCTATCAAAGTTCGAACCGGCTTCTCCGGTAGAAACTCGTTCTTCTAACACAAGCTCTGTAAATTCACATTTTTCTCCGAGGAAGTTTATAAAAAATGCGAGGTGCCACTGTCATGGGTTCACAAATATCTATTTCGGGGAGGGAAACAAGCTAAAGACAATAGGTAACCCTTATTAGTTTAGGCAATGTGTCTTCAGAAAATAAAGTCATCAGCTGTATTGTTCAAAATACCCTGGGATGGCTAGTACCAAACTGGGGCTATTCTGGGAGGACGGGGTGTTTAGACGTTCCAGTTCTGAGCAATTAGGCGGGGCGATTCTGAGCGGTGGAGGGGTGTCGTTAGGAGCTTCAAAACGAAAACCACTGACATATAGTCCCCGTGATGAGGGCCAGATTGGGAGACATCAGTCGTTGTTACATCAGATTGGTCGCACACTGCTACACCGACCAGTCGTGTTCCCCCAATGAAAATGGTCCCTGAAGGTCAGCGTCGGCGGATACACCTATGCTCAAGAGTGCGTGCAAGTATGCGTGGCGTGTGCCATCCCTGGACACGTGTTTCGAGGTAGTTGCCTCTCGTCAGCAGGGAGTAGGAAAATGAGAGTGGGGTTGCTGTGTAAGCTGCTAAAAACATAATCAGGTCTAGTACCTCTCTTAGCGCGCAGGTGCGTAACCATGAGTCCGTCGACTCCACCGGCTCAAGGGAGCCTGAATATAAAGTTACATCAGATTGGTCGCACACTGCTAAACCTACCAGTCGTGTTCCCCCAATGAAAATGGTCCCTGAAGGTCAGCGTCGGCGGATACACCTATGCTCAAGAGTGCGTGCAAGTATGCGTGGCGTGTGCCATCCCTGGACATGTGTTTCGAGGTAGTTGCCTCTCGTCAGCAGGGAGTAGGAAAATGAGAGTGGGGTTGCTGTGTAAGCTGCTAAAAACATAATCAGGTCTAGTACCTCTCTTAGCGCGCTGGTGCGTAACCATGAGTCCGTCGACTCCACCGGCTCAAGGGAGCCTGAATATAAAGTTACATCAGATTGGTCGCACACTGCTACACCTACCAGTCGTGTTCCCCCAATGAAAATGGTCCCTGAAGGTCAGCATCGGCGGATACACCTATGCTCAAGAGTGCGTGCAAGTATGCGTGGCGTGTGCCATCCCTGGACACGTGTTTCGAGGTAGTTGCCTCTCGTCAGCAGGGAGTAGGAAAATGAGAGTGGGGTTGCTGTGTAAGCTGCTAAAAACATAATCAGGTCTAGTACCTCTCTTAGCGCGCAGGTGCTAGAGCAGAGTTTTCAGTTTGAAAATAACTGGGTTTTGAAGCTCTGGCATGTCTATTTGTTATATTAATTTATTAATTATTAATTATTAATTATTTGTCTTGTGTAAGTGTTTATACTAATCAACTTGTTTGTTTTAACAAGAGAGAATTACACGTGGGAATGCATAAGTGTGCTATTTAACAATAATGTGCATGTTTTCATGTTTAAACGTTGCTGAGTGCTGTTTATTTTTTAAGCACGAAACGCTTTTTGAATTAATGCTTTTCTATGTTGCAAGAGCTAGATAATTGCATACACATAAGGGTATTAGTGGGGTTAACACTGTTCAATCACTATGCTGTGGTAACGTTGTTTTTGTCTCTTTTAATTAAGATGGTCTATTGTGGCCTATTGTGGCCTAAACAAAGATGGCCGATACGTAAAGCCTGGCCTCGAGTAGAATTTGTGACGAGAGAGAGCCTTGCTGAATATGGTCCTGAAGTCAGCTGACCACAGTCCTTGCTTTGCCTGGTTGAAATTTTCCGTGAGGACAGCAGCAGTTTTGGGCGATCTCCAAATGAATGAAGCGTCCTTGGCAGCTTTGGGAAACAAAGGAGCTTTAAAGAAAGACTCTGAACTGTGATCTCATTGCCGAGGAGACGTGGAAGTTACAAGATACAAATGTATTTTTTGGTTCCTGTTCCGTTATGTTTATTTTGTGATTTTTCCTGAGCGGAGATTTTCAAATGTAGCGATGCTACATCCTTTCCTTCTCGCTTTGCTCAGAGGTTTGACGGAAGAAGTTAATACAAATTATATTTTCCTTTGTTCGACTTGCTATAAGAATTGGTAGCCTAGAGAGGGCTTTGCCACTTGCCATTTGCCTTTTGCCGCGTTCCGAATCTGCGTTGGTGAGGATCGTTGCTGAGAGGACTTCGTCTTGAGAGACTTTACCGAGAGACTTGTCCTGACCCGTTCTGACATTTAGCTAGAATAGGTAACTATGAGAAAAATGATTTATTCTGATTGATTTCCTTTGACTAATTTTAGATAAAGCAATATAATTTTGAATATGGTGTTGGTTATTATTTCTTGTCAATTATTGAGTATCCTATTTTGATCATTATTGTATAAATTGTTTAGATTATGTTTAAGGGCAGTCTCAATAACCAGATCTTATCGACCCCGATATAGATGCAGGGTGTTTAGGAGTTTTCCTTCCACAGGTTATTGCTGGTAGAGTATTTGAGCGTATGTTAGTGAAATGGGCCCTAGTGTATGAAGAATGTATGTGCGTGTAACTGTGAGATTACTCTATCTGTGGAAGTAGGGATATGATATACACCCTGATCTCTATCAATTTCCTGGTAGCAGAGTAGGATGGTTATTGATGATTGTCTTGATCTGATTAGATGACATATTGATTATTGATTATTGATGTTGGTATATGTACTAATACTATATGTTGGCGTTGTCATGTTGAGTTATATGTAGTGCTTCTGGAATTTGGAAGCTGGTAGCAGTTCCGTAGTAGGGCAGAGGGAAGTATATGCTGCTCTCGGGAAAGACGGGATTGTTGGTCCTGTATGTATGCAGGAAAATTCACATTGTCTGGGTTCGGAATCAGTGACATTATTGTATGTTACTATTAGAATATATTTCTGGTATATAAGGAGTGTGTATGGTAGTGAAGGTTATCTGTGAAACTCTGGTCTTAAGTCCCAGGTGTCCGTAAGGTTTACCGTTAAAGCTTATCGCGGGAGGAGTAATAGGTATTCTCTGAGCTTGTTTGAGGAACTGGGCAGGGTAAACTGCTTGGTTAACGTGTGTTATAATTCTGTAGTGGAGCAGATTGTTTGCTGTTCTCGGGAAGCAGGATTCTGTGTGTATATACTATATTTTCTTGTATGAATGTGCGTGAATGCATATACATTTAGTTGATTGTAAGACTCTTTGGACAAGTCCTAGAGGAAACAGTTAATGAATGTATGTTAGAAGGGCAGAGTAGAGGGAAGTGCTACTGTGTCAACGAGAGGTTCTTGTGAAATAGATTTCTTTTACTATTCTGTGGTTAGCGAAGCAGACAATGGAGATGTTTATATGTTGTAACTAATAGATTTTGTAGAAATTTTGACACGAAGTCTACTGAAACGATTTTGTAAAGGAGGGGTAGACGAGTGACAGGAGACAGGAGACAAGCGACTGCAGCGACTGCTGACGTCAGGAAGACCGCGCTCTGATTGGATAATAGATCAGAATAGTGTTCGCGCTGGGATTGGTGCATTGGTGTGAGCCGCACAAGGATTGGAAGAGCTATTCTAGTGACGTAGACGCTCCAGGATTGGTGCGTTAGTGTGAGTCGCGCTGTTATTGGTTGAAAATCTGTATTGTATATTTATAATACGGAAAAGAGTAGAGAGTTTTGGTAAAAACTAAAATGTATTACCAAGAAGAGAAAAAGAAGAAAACATTCTTTGGAAAAATTAAAACGTGGTTTAACAAGGATAAAGATGTTAAGACGAGAGAGGGTGAATTGTTACCTCCACCGAAAACACCTGCATCCTACATGGCTGCGAGATATGGGTATCATACCTGTATATGGTTGGAGAATTGGGTTAGGTATACTAAAGAGGATGGTGTTCTAGCATTTCCAGAACATGGTTCATTTAATTTGGCCGTGTTGAGAAATTTACGGGAAAAGATGTTATGTCTTGACCCGAAACCAAGACCTACACAGTTTGAGGCTTTAGTGGAATGGGAAGAGGAAGTACATGAGCGAGAAAAACAGAGATCTGGAGGACAGTACAGGTACATGTTTGGGAGGAGACATGATCGTGAGACTCATCATGATCGAATGAAAAGGTGGCGAGATGCTAGTATGTCAGAGGGATTATATCCAATGAGAACAGTAGAAGAAGGAGCAGAGAGGGTTCCTGAGTCAGAAATGAGAAGATATGGAGTTAATGAATATGAGGATGAAGTCTTGAATGACATGATTTACAAAAGACCACCTCCATATAGACCAGAACCAGAAGAGAGTACACCAGTTGTTTCTCCAATAAGAGATACAGTTTGTATCATTGAGACAGAAAATGTGACATCTGAATCAAGAAATGGTAATTCTTTCAGGGAGAAAGTAAATCGAAGTGGTGACGAAAATGCAAGAGAGTTAGCTAGAACTACAACAGAGCTGACTGAAAAGATTAGGGAGTTAACCAAAAATCTAGAAGCTGTTACGGTGCCTGTAACAATAGGTCCGGTTATGCCTGTGTTTGACAAGCAGAGAATAGGTGAAAATGGTTTGGTGATTCCATATGTTGGGAATAATTTGATAAGTTCAGTTGGTCCTTCAGGAGATTCAGGAAAAAGGGCAGGAAGTAGTGACCTGAGACAATCCAGACATGACACATGTAGTGAAATATTAGATGCTAGTGAAGCTAGTTGTTCAGGGATGCCAATTTTAGAACCGCAAAAGAGAGTGGTTCCAGTGAGGAAAACTACTGCAATAACAGCTGAAGATTTGAATGATTGGATGAAAGTTCTTCAGAAAAAGGATAAAGATTCGCAAGCAATTGATGTGGCTAGGTTACGGGTAGAATTAGAAGAGCTTGTTACAGGGACAGTTCCAACAGAAATTCTTAAAAGTCATCATGATGGTGAACTAATGTTTATGTGTAAAAACATTACCTGGAGAGCGAGAAATACACATGACAGGTTAAGAGCAATAGCGAATGAGCAGGGAGTTGACATTGATAAGGTTAAAGCTTTGCAAAAAACCTACAGGATGGATTTTTCAGAAAAGGACATTGAAAATTTGAATGCAACTGGTAGAACAGGACAGATTAAAGAAATGGTTGCATTATTGCGAAGATGGGGAGATGTAGAAAAATGGAAGGATAGGTGGTATAAGAAAAGAGAGGAATCTGAAGGTAGAACAACTTATTCAGCTTTTCCAGTGAGAGAAAAAGAGAAACCAATGGATAATTATCCTATGAGAGAAATACCTGGAGGAGGATATGTACATGTTCCATGGACCAGACAGGATATTTTATCATTTACGAATGATTTCCCTCGATTGAGAGAAAAGCCCATCGAGTGGTATAGGCAGGTAGATAGGTTTGTGAAATTGTCAAAAGTGCTGTGGATTGACCTGAATAGTCTGTTTGATATAATTGTTCCAGCAGACTTGTGGACTGAGTGTAAAATAGTTGTGAGTTGGCCTACTGAGGAATATCCAAGAGATCCAAGAACAGGAGCACCAGATCCAGAGGTAATGAGAAAGTATGATCAGGTGATGGTATACCTGAAGAGTAAAGTACCTGCAAAAGAGACAGATTGGGTAAAAATAGATAGAACACAACAGGAAGCAAAAGAATCAGTTCATGCTTTTTACGAGAGGCTGATACTGGCGTTTAAACAATTCAGTGGAGATGAACACCTAGGTGACAAAGATTTGAGTCATTTTGTATACAGATTTGTATATGGCCTGAGACCTGAAATTGGTGAGAGAATTCGTGAGCATACAGTGGATTGGCAGAGTAAGAAAATAGATGAGATTCTGAGACATGCTAAATACTTCAGTGATGAAATTGAAGCAAAACAAAGAAAGCTGAAAGAGAAAGCAATGTGGGCACAAGTGAAAGTTGCAGAAAGACAGGAAGCACAGTTGATGGAACAGGTGAATAATCCAGGAAATAATGTAGGGAATAGACCTAGATATGCAGGGAAAGGAAAGGGGAATCTTGAGGAAGCGAAAAAAAAGTTTCCTTGTCACAACTGTGGCCAATTGGGTCATTGGAGGGATGATTGTACGAATCCACCATTAGTGAATAATGAGGGTAAAACCTTAAATCAACAGGTGCAGAACGAGGGGAATAATCAACAGCAGCAACAGCAGAAAGTTGTGAGACAGCAGAGTCAAGAGCCAAAACTGCCCTTGCCGCAGAATAGAGGAGCACAAAAGTATAATCAGGATTCGGGATTCTACAATGATGAGCAGGTAAACAAACCAAGGCGTTCTAATCAGGTACAACAGTACTTGTTAAAGAATGAAGGGAGTGAATCTGAGGGTGATTATTGACGGTGCCGAAGAGAGGAGGAAGAGTGCATACTTGGTGCAACTCTAGAAATAGACCAGGCAGGACCATTTGTGGATGGGAAAATAAATGAAGAGAGTGTTACTTTTTTAGTAGACACAGGTGCGACAAGATCAACTGTCAGGTCAACAGATGTTAGAAATCTTCCTCTCTCGGATGAAGCAATCCAAGTAGTTGGTGTAGCCAATACACAAATCAGAACACGTCTTACGGAACCAGTAAGAGTACAGATAGGGAAATTTTCAGACATGCACAGATTTACTGTCTGTGACACGAGTCCAGTGAACCTGCTAGGTAGGGATCTGTTATGCAAGATGAACTGCACAATTTTCTGTACACCGGATGGAATAGCTTTTGAAACACCAGATGAGGATGTTTTGTACCGAGTGACTCTAGAAAATAGAGAAAGTGAGTTAATTGGTGCATTTGCTGTGTTTGATCCAGAGGATTTGCCTCGAGAGCTGAGGGACACAGTGAAAAGGACAGTTTGGGATTTTACTGGAGAGGATGTGGGATTGATGAATAATGTAGATCCAGTGAAAATTGCAGTGAAAGAGGGAATTACATATCCTAACATTCCTCAGTACAAAATGACACCAGAAATAATTGAGGGAATAACTCCTATAATTGAGAAAATGATTCAGCAGGGAGTCCTGAGAGAACTACTGAGTAGTCCGTGTAATTCACCGATAATGGGGCTAAAGAAGCCTAATGGGAAATTTAGGATCGTACAGGATCTGAGAAAAGTTAATCAAATTGTGGTGGCATGTTGTCCTATTGTGCCAAATCCATCAGTGATCCTGTATCAGATTCCACATGATGCTGAGTGGTATACAGTGATTGATTTGTGTCATGCGTTCTTTTCAATTCCATTACATCATGACAGCCAGCCGATTTTTGCATTTAGATTTGGCCAGCGTATTTTAGCATGGTGTCGAATCCCACAGGGGTATACAGAGAGTCCTTCGATATTTAATCAGTTGTTGAAAAAATCGTTGGAGAGTTTGATCATGCCTGAAAGTTCAGTACTAGTACAATATATTGATGACCTACTTGTGGCATCAAAGACACGAGAAGCTTGTGAAGTAGATACCATAGCTTTACTGAATCATCTGGCAGATGGAGGGTTAAAGGTATCTCCAGCCAAATTGCAATTTTGCAAGAAAGAGGTGCATTATCTTGGACATAATATTGAAAAAGGTCTGAGAAAAGTAACTGATGACAGAATCATAATCATCAGGGAAATGAAAGCTCCAAAGACCCAGAGAGAAGTGAGGATGTTTCTGGGGATGGTGGGTTATTGTCGTCAGTGGATAATTAATTTTTCGCTGATAGCGAAGCCACTGATTAAACTGACAAAAAGTGAGATGACAGACCCATTGGAACTAGATGGGGAACAAATGGCAGCATTTGAAGAGCTTAAAAATAAAATGTGTGAGGCTCCAGCTTTGGGTATGCCTGACTACGAAAAGGAGTTTGAATTGTACTGCAGTGAGAGAAATGGATGTGCACTTTCAGTGTTAATTCAGAAGCATGGATTACTGAGAAAGCCTATTGCGTACTTCTCATCGACACTTGACCCTGTAGCTGTGGGTTTACCAGGTTGTCTAAAATCTGTGGCTGCAACATGCAGGAGTCTGGAACAGAGTGAGGGAATCATAATGGGATATCCTGTAAGGGTATTCGTACCTCACAATGTGGCAATTCTTTTGACAAGAAGCAGAACTCAGTACATGTCACATAGTCGGTTGACTAAATATGAGAAAGTGATTCTAGGAGCATCAAATGTGACTCTTGAGAGATGTGTAAATGTGAATCCAGCGACACTTTTGCCGGATATTGAAAATGTGGGTGTGAAAATGGAAGATGATCATGATTGTTTGGATGTGCTTGAGTACTGTACAAAACCGAGACCAGACATAAGGGATCTTCCCTTACATGAGAGTGATCATGTGTTGTTTGTGGATGGTTCATGCCTGAGAAATGATGATGGTGTGCTATGTGCAGCATATGCGGTGTGCAAAGTTTCAGAGGTTATGGAAGCATCACCATTGAAAGGAGTGAAATCTGCACAGGTTGCTGAATTGGTGGCATTGACAAGAGCTTGTGAAATTGGGAAAGATTTGAGGACGACTGTGATGACTGATAGTCAGTATGGATTTGGAGTGGTGCATGATTTTGGCCAGCTTTGGCTACAAAGAGGTTTCTTGACATCGAGTGGAACTCCAATAAAGAATGCTGAAGCAATTGGGAAATTACTTGAGGCGATACAGCTGCCTAAGGAGTTAGCAGTTGTAAAGTGTGCTGCCCATGGACAAGGGGAGGATTTTATCACGGTTGGAAACCGGTATGCAAATGACATTGCTCAATACTGTGCAAAATCGAATCAGTCAATTAATAGGGAACGAGAGGGGGAAATGTCTTTTTGCTCTGTGATGTTTACTAATGCCTTAGAGACATGGGATGAAGTGAAGCAGTTGCAGGATGAGGCAGGAGAGGAAGAGAAAAAAGATTGGATTAAGGCAGGATGTGCCCCAAGAGAAAAAGACCATGTTTGGGTCTATAGGGATGGCAGACCAGTAATGCCCAACTCCATTTTGTCGTCAATGGCAAGGATGTATCATGGCCAGGGACATTTGGGGAGGGATGCGATGATAAGGTCGTTCAAGCAGACCTGGTACAATGCAAAGTTCAGGACAATTGCAGAGAGCATCTGTCAAAGGTGTTTGATTTGTCAGCAATTTAACACTGGGAAAAAGACAGTGGTGAGTCTGGGAACAATAGGCAGAGAAGGAGGTCCTTTTACAAGAATGCAGATTGATTTCATTGAAATGCCCCAAGTGAATAGACTGAGGTATGTTCTAGTGGTAGTCTGTTTGTTTTCAAGATGGGTTGAAGCTTATCCGACTAGGAGAAATGATGGAGTGACAGTGGCAAAATTACTGTTAAGGGAGTTGATTCCTAGGTACGGGTTTCCAGTGACGATTGAGTCTGATAGAGGTGGACACTTCTATAATGAACTCATGGGTTTGATTTGTGAAGCATTAAGCATACAGCAGAAGCTACATTGTGCATACAGACCAGAGGCTTCTGGTGTGGTTGAGCAGATAAACGGCACAATCAAGAATAGGATTGGTAAAATGTGCTTAGCCACTGGCATGAAATGGCCGGACGTCTTGCCTCTAGTGCTAATGACTATTAGATCTACTCCAGATAGAACTACTGGTTTAAGTCCGCACGAGATAATCATGGGACGTGCAATGCGCCATGCATTTGTACCTGTCAATAAGTTGATGACAATAACTGATGACATGATTTTGGATTACTGTAAAGGCCTGGCTGACGCAGTTCATTCTGTGTTTCACCAGGTTGGAGAAGAAGCTACCACACTTGAGAAGAAGCAAGCTCATGATCTGAGTCCAGGAGACTGGGTGAGGATTAAGGTGCACAGAAGAAGAAATTGCTTAGTTCCAAGGTGGGGAAGGCCGAGACAAGTCATTCTAACAACGACAACTGCAGTGAAGTGTGCTGGTGTGAAAAACTGGGTGCATGCGAGTCATACTCTGAGAGTTCCAAACCCAAAAGAGGGAACTGGTAAAGAGTACTTTGAAGAATCAGATTCCAGTGATGATGAGGACCCAGAACCAGTGAGAAAAGAAGCAGAAAAAACTCCAAGAGAACCATTGGGAGTCTCAGAAAGGAGATCAGATTCTGTAAGAGAGCCTGAAATTTCAAAAAGCAGTGAAGAAAAAAGAAGAGAAAAGAGCAATTCCACAGAGATTACACCTGAATTAGAAGAGGAGGAGACTGAAGAACCACTTGAGATTATACTTGAAGAAGTAGGGTCAGAAGAAGATAGAGAGGGACAGATTGCAGAAGACTCCCGAGGAGGTGTAGGGAACTCTTCTAATAAGCTAGGTGAAGGGACAAGTAGACAGCAAGAAGATTGCGTGTCGGAGACCCGAGGAGGGACAGGAGTAGGGAAGTCTCAAATAGTGGTGAAAGAAACTGTGGAGGAAAAGAAAACTGCTAGAAAACGAAAACAGAAGGCACTTGAAACAGAATTGGATGAGAGTGAGAATGAACAAACAGAGGGTCGAGTTCTGAGAAAGAGAACTTGGATTGGAGAAAGAAACAATAAAGAAATTAGGCCGAAGAAGGTGATAAAAGGAGATCGTTGGCCTAACAACAGAGTAAAGAGATTGAGATACAGAGTAATAAGAACAAATACATCAAATGCTGAACAAGTGAATGAAGTATCGAGTCAAAATGAAGTAAAAAGAAAGGAGCAAGAAGAATCAGGAGAACCTGAGGAAATAAAAAGAATAAGAAGACCCAACCAAAAGTACAGATCACCGGAATGGTCTTATGTGGCACTGTCTGAAGAAGGAGAAGAAGAAACAGTGACTCGAGATAATTCGGAGGGGATCTTGAGAAAAGTGGTTGAGGAAAAAGAAGGAATTTTAAAAGTTATTCTGACTGACATCGGAGAAGAGTCAGATGCACAAGATGTTGTTGATGATCTGATACAATTTGATGTTACTGAAGAAGAAGGAGTGAAAACTGATGAATATCCAAATTGAGTGAACTGAAAAATCACTTGGAGGAAAAGTGAAAAGAGAAAGTCTGAAATTCAGTTGTTTGAAGTAATCCAAAGCATAATAGTAGTGGAGTAGTAGAGGCTAAGTCAAAAGACAAGGTCAAAGTAATAAAATGGCTAACATAGAGGATAATCAAAGTAGATGTGTTTTCTTTAAAAGATGGTGTAGAATGTGCTGCTGCTGTACTGGATTATTAATGCTACTGTGGGGAGTTTTAGTTTTATTAGTTACTTTTAAAGTTACATTTGAGATGCATACAGAAAATATGACAGATATAGAGAAGAATTCGCAAAAAGTAGTTTTGAATAGAATTAGTAATTCTTACATACATAAAGATAGGTCAATTAATAATTTTTCTAGTAATGTTTTTTCGAAGTTGTTGTACGAATATGTGAAAACAATGGAAGTAAGGGATTGCTACGTTTGTATGCAATTACCTGCATCCGTTTCAGAGGGTGTTACTTATCATCATTTGCCAGCTACATATGGTATTTCATGTAGTATATTAAGTAGTGTTTTTTATTTGTTAGGGAAAGTAGATTATAAAATGTCTAACAGAGATAGTATTTTTGGGCATTTGCCAATGAACAAAGAGCTGAATCCAGCTAAAGAAGCTAACACTTTTGGTGAAATTTTTATTGAAGAGAAAGGATTAACATTAGATTACATTTTTAAGAATAATTTAACTTGCAGTTTGAAAGAAGAGGAGAAAGCTTTCCTAGATATGGTAGAGGAAAGGAGATTGAACATGCATGAGAAAGCAGGGAAATATGAAGTGAGTGAGACAATTTGGGACATTGAGATGGGGAAAGAATTGAGACTAGTGAGTGCCATGATACATACTTCATTGCAACAGGTTGGGGTTTCAGAGGTGGAGAAGATACAGTTTTCCCAGGAGTGTATTATGTTTGTGGGAACAAGGCTTATTACAAGTTGCCTGACCATTGGTATGGCACGTGTTATGTGGGTCTGGTCTTTCCAAAGATTTTTCATATAGATAAAATAAGTGATGTAGAACATATTAATTTACTAATGCGTTTCAAGAGAGAAACCTGGTCTGAAATTGTGGGTGATATTTTTGGGGTTTTAATTCCAGCAGTGGGAATTTCTTTAAATGCTTATGGAATTCGGAAACTGTCAACAGTGGTGGATCGCTTATCGACAAATACCGCTGGAGGGTTTCTTTTAGTGAATACGGAATTAAGTGCCGTACGTGCCATGTCAATGCAAAATCGACTTGCCGTTGATATTTTATTGGCCAAGGAGGGTGGAGTTTGTGGAATGCTGAAAGTTCAACATTGTTGCACTTACATTCCAGACGAAAGCAAAGACCTGAAGGTCTATATCAAAAATATTACTGATTTGCATGAAGAATTAGTACCACTTGAAGCTGAGAGTTTATGGACTAAAATAGCTAATAAGGTGATAGCTGTTAAAGATTTTATTGCAAAAATAGGTAGTACTATTATAGGTAGAATATTGTTTCCTTTAACTTGCATAATTATTGCTTTACTGATACTGAGATTAGTGTGTGTGTGTTGTAAAAACAGGGGAGGGAAGAAGAAACTAAATAAAGAGAAGAAAAACAAAAGGTTGAAAAGAGAACCACAAGAAATTGAATTAGAAGAATTGAGGGAGAGTGTTTATTTAGAAACAAAGAGGGATGATGAAAGAGTGACTGGTGTGTAGTGTTGTGTAAGGAGAAAAAAGACATTTCCGATTTCTCCTAAAATGGGACTAAATTTTCACTAATTTTTTTTTTGGGTTTATTTGGTGATAAAATCACCAAAGGGGGGATTGCTAGAGCAGAGTTTTCAGTTTGAAAATAACTGGGTTTTGAAGCTCTGGCATGTTTATTTGTTATATTAATTTATTAATTATTAATTATTAATTATTTGTGTTGTGTAAGTGTTTATACTAATCAACTTGTTTGTTTTAACAAGAGAGAATTACACGTGGGAATGCATAAGTGTGCTATTTAACAATAATGTGCATGTTTTCATGTTTAAACGTTGCTGAGTGCTGTTTATTTTTTAAGCACAAAACGCTTTTTGAATTAATGCTTTTCTATGTTGCAAGAGCTAGATAATTGCATACACATAAGGGTATTAGTGGGGTCAACACTGTTCAATCACTATGCTGTGGTAACGTTGTTTTTGTCTCTTTTAATTAAGATGGTCTATTGTGGCCTATTGTGGCCTAAACAAAGATGGCCGATACGTAAAGCCTGGCCTCGAGTAGAATTTGTGACGAGAGAGAGCCTTGCTGAATATGGTCCTGAAGTCAGCTGACCACAGTCCTTGCTTTGCCTGGTTGAAATTTTCCGTGAGGACAGCAGCAGTTTTGGGCGATCTCCAAATGAATGAAGCGTCCTTGGCAGCTTTGGGAAACAAAGGAGCTTGAAAGAAAGACTCTGAACTGTGATCTCATTGCCGAGGAGACGTGGAAGTTACAAGATACAAATGTATTTTTTGGTTCCTGTTCCGTTATGTTTATTTTGTGATTTTTCCTGAGCGGAGATTTTCAAATGTAGCGATGCTACATCCTTTCCTTCTCGCTTTGCTCAGAGGTTTGACGGAAGAAGTTAATACAAATTATATTTTCCTTTGTTCGACTTGCTATAAGAATTGTTAGCCTAGAGAGGGCTTTGCCATTTGCCATTTGCCTTTTGCCGCGTTCCGAATCTGCGTTGGTGAGGATCGTTGCTGAGAGGACTTCGTCTTGAGAGACTTTACCGAGAGACTTGTCCTGACCCGTTCTGACATTTAGCTAGAATAGGTAACTATGAGAAAAATGATTTATTCTGATTGATTTCCTTTGACTAATTTTAGATAAAGCAATATAATTTTGAATATGGTGTTGGTTATTATTTCTTGTCAATTATTGAGTATCCTATTTTGATCATTATTGTATAAATTGTTTAGATTATGTTTAAGGGCAGTCTCAATAACCAGATCTTATCGACCCCGATATAGATGCAGGGTGTTTAGGAGTTTTCCTTTCACAGGTTATTGCTGGTAGAGTATTTGAGCGTATGTTAGTGAAATGGGCCCTAGTGTATGAAGAATGTATGTGCGTGTAACTGTGAGATTACTCTATCTGTGGAAGTAGGGATATTATATACACCCTGATCTCTATCACAGGTGCGTAACCATGAGTCCGTCGACTCCACCGGCTCAAGGGAGCCTGAATATAAAGTTACATCAGATTGGTCGCACACTGCTACACCTACCAGTCGTGTTCCCCCAATGAAAATGGTCCCTGAAGGTCAGCGTCGGCGGATACACCTATGCTCAAGAGTGCGTGCAAGTATGCGTGGCGTGTGCCATCCCTGGACACGTGTTTCGAGGTAGTTGCCTCTCGTCAGCAGGGAGTAGGAAAATGAGAGTGGGGTTGCTGTGTAAGCTGCTAAAAACATAATCAGGTCTAGTACCTCTCTTAGCGCGCAGGTGCGTAACCATGAGTCCGTCGACTCCACCGGCTCAAGGGAGCCTGAATATAAAGTTACATCAGATTGGTCGCACACTGCTACACCTACCAGTCGTGTTCCCCCAATGAAAATGGTCCCTGAAGGTCAGCGTCGGCGGATACACCTATGCTCAAGAGTGCGTGCAAGTATGCGTGGCGTGTGCCATCCCTGGACACGTGTTTCGAGGTAGTTGCCTCTCGTCAGCAGGGAGTAGGAAAATGAGAGTGGGGTTGCTGTGTAAGCTGCTAAAAACATAATCAGGTCTAGTACCTCTCTTAGCGCGCAGGTGCGTAACCATGAGTCCGTCGACTCCACCGGCTCAAGGGAGCCTGAATATAAAGTTACATCAGATTGGTCGCACACTGCTACACCTACCAGTCGTGTTCCCCCAATGAAAATGGTCCCTGAAGGTCAGCGTCGGCGGATACACCTATGCTCAAGAGTGCGTGCAAGTATGCGTGGCGTGTGCCATCCCTGGACACGTGTTTCGAGGTAGTTGCCTCTCGTCAGCAGGGAGTAGGAAAATGAGAGTGGGGTTGCTGTGTAAGCTGCTAAAAACATAATCAGGTCTAGTACCTCTCTTAGCGCGCAGGTGCGTAACCATGAGTCCGTCGACTCCACCGGCTCAAGGGAGCCTGAATATAAAGTTACATCAGATTGGTCGCACACTGCTACACCTACCAGTCGTGTTCCCCCAATGAAAATGGTCCCTGAAGGTCAGCGTCGGCGGATACACCTATGCTCAAGAGTGCGTGCAAGTATGCGTGGCGTGTGCCATCCCTGGACACGTGTTTCGAGGTAGTTGCCTCTCGTCAGCAGGGAGTAGGAAAATGAGAGTGGGGTTGCTGTGTAAGCTGCTAAAAACATAATCAGGTCTAGTACCTCTCTTAGCGCGCAGGTGCGTGACCATGAGTCCGTCGACTCCACCGGCTCAAGGGAGCCTGAATATAAAGTTACATCAGATTGGTCGCACACTGCTACACCTACCAGTCGTGTTCCCCCAATGAAAATGGTCCCTGAAGGTCAGCGTCGGCGGATACACCTATGCTCAAGAGTGCGTGCATGTATGCGTGGCGTGTGCCATCCCTGGACACGTGTTTCGAGGTAGTTGCCTCTCGTCAGCAGGGAGTAGGAAAATGAGAGTGGGGTTGCTGTGTAAGCTGCTAAAAACATAATCAGGTCTAGTACCTCTCTTAGCGCGCAGGTGCGTAACCATGAGTCCGTCGACTCCACCGGCTCAAGGGAGCCTGAATATAAAGTTACATCAGATTGGTCGCACACTGCTACACCTACCAGTCGTGTTCCCCCAATGAAAATGGTCCCTGAAGGTCAGCGTCGGCGGATACACCTATGCTCAAGAGTGCGTGCAAGTATGCGTGGCGTGTGCCATCCCTGGACACGTGTTTCGAGGTAGTTGCCTCTCGTCAGCAGGGAGTAGGAAAATGAGAGTGGGGTTGCTGTGTAAGCTGCTAAAAACATAATCAGGTCTAGTACCTCTCTTAGCGCGCAGGTGCGTAACCATGAGTCCGTCGACTCCACCGGCTCAAGGGAGCCTGAATATAAAGTTACATCAGATTGGTCGCACACTGCTACACCTACCAGTCGTGTTCCCCCAATGAAAATGGTCCCTGAAGGTCAGCGTCGGCGGATACACCTATGCTCAAGAGTGCGTGCAAGTATGCGTGGCGTGTGCCATCCCTGGACACGTGTTTCGAGGTAGTTGCCTCTCGTCAGCAGGGAGTAGGAAAATGAGAGTGGGGTTGCTGTGTAAGCTGCTAAAGACATAATCAGGTCTAGTACCTCTCTTAGCGCGCAGGTGCGTAACCATGAGTCCGTCGACTCCACCGGCTCAAGGGAGCCTGAATATAAAGTTACATCAGATTGGTCGCACACTGCTACACCTACCAGTCATGTTCCCCCAATGAAAATGGTCCCTGAAGGTCAGCGTCGGCGGATACACCTATGCTCAAGAGTGCGTGCAAGTATGCGTGGCGTGTGCCATCCCTGGACACGTGTTTCGAGGTAGTTGCCTCTCGTCAGCAGGGAGTAGGAAAATGAGAGTGGGGTTGCTGTGTAAGCTGCTAAAAACATAATCAGGTCTAGTACCTCTCTTAGCGCGCAGGTGCATAACCATGAGTCCGTCGACTCCACCGGCTCAAGGGAGCCTGAATATAAAGTTACATCAGGTTGGTCGCACACTGCTACACCTACCAGTCGTGTTCCCCCAATGAAAATGGTCCCTGAAGGTCAGCGTCGGCGGATACACCTATGCTCAAGAGTGCGTGCAAGTATGCGTGGCGTGTGCCATCCCTGGACACGTGTCTCGAGGTAGTTGCCTCTCGTCAGCAGGGAGTAGGAAAATTAGAGTGGGGTTGCTGTGTAAGCTGCTAAAAACATAATCAGGTCTAGTACCTCTCTTAGCGCGCAGGTGCGTAACCATGAGTCCGTCGACTCCACCGGCTCAAGGGAGCCTGAATATAAAGTTACATCAGATTGGTCGCACACTGCTACACCTACCAGTCGTGTTCCCCCAATGAAAATGGTCCCTGAAGGTCAGCGTCGGCGGATACACCTATGCTCAAGAGTGCGTGCAAGTATGCGTGGCGTGTGCCATCCCTGGACACGTGTTTCGAGGTAGTTGCCTCTCGTCAGTAGGGAGTAGGAAAATGAGAGTGGGGTTGCTGTGTAAGCTTCTAAAAACATAATCAGGTCTAGTACCTCTCTTAGCGCGCAGGTGCGTAACCATGAGTCCGTCGACTCCACCGGCTCAAGGGAGCCTGAATATAAAGTTACATCAGATTGGTCGCACACTGCTACACCTACCAGTCGTGTTCCCCCAATGAAAATGGTCCCTGAAGGTCAGCGTCGGCAGATACACCTATGCTCAAGAGTGCGTGCAAGTATGCGTGGCGTGTGCCATCCCTGGACACGTGTTTCGAGGTAGTTGCCTCTCGTCAGCAGGGAGTAGGAAAATGAGAGTGGGGTTGCTGTGTAAGCTGCTAAAAACATAATCAGGTCTAGTACCTCTCTTAGCGCGCAGGTGCGTAACCATGAGTCCGTCGACTCCACCGGCTCAAGGGAGCCTGAATATAAAGTTACATCAGATTGGTCACACACTGCTACACCTACCAGTCGTGTTCCCCCAATGAAAATGGTCCCTGAAGGTCAGCGTCGGCGGATACACCTATGCTCAAGAGTGCGTGCAAGTATGCGTGGCGTGTGCCATCCCTGGACACGTGTTTCGAGGTAGTTGCCTCTCGTCAGCAGGGAGTAGGAAAATGAGAGTGGGGTTGCTGTGTAAGCCGCTAAAAACATAATCAGGTCTAGTACCTCTCTTAGCGCGCAGGTGCGTAACCATGAGTCCGTCGACTCCACCGGCTCAAGGGAGCCTGAATATAAAGTTACATCAGATTGGTCGCACACTGCTACACCTACCAGTCGTGTTCCCCCAATGAAAATGGTCCCTGAAGGTCAGCGTCGGCGGATACACCTATGCTCAAGAGTGCGTGCAAGTATGCGTTGTAGGAAGGTGGATATCTGACTATGGTTACCCCCAACTTCTTGCCTAGTGTCTAGCTGGTTTTTCGACTTAGTTGGCCTGAGATCCTGCCATTCAGGGTCTCAGGCTGTCTGCTCTCTCTTTAAAATGGACTCCATGTACCCTAGGTACATAACCAATTGGTAAGGATCACCTTATTGGACCCTGTACAGTGTACCCTAGGTACCCAGGGCATAGGTGTACCCTAGGCCTCCCAGGGGCTGCAGCATGTATTATGCCACCCCTGGTCTGGCCTTCCAATCAGACACAACTGGCTGATCACTCAGCTGGGGCAAGGTCGTGTAATCACCCCTTGCTTAGATATAGTATGCCTATATCTACCCTTATATATAGACACATGTGTACCTATCAGTCACTCCTATGGCAGGCCTTAACAATCCTGGAGGCAGAGTGCTTGGTAACATGTGAGATGGTGCTCTAGCATGAGCTGAGCCTGTCTGCAGCTTTCGGAACCATGTCCTTATAGCTGTTCTATGATATAGCCGACCATATACTCTTAAAGTGCCTTATAATCTTAAACGGTTATGGTAACTATGGTTTGGCTTTATCAAAACATGTTGTGTAAGGTGTCTAACACTTTGGAATAATACCCCCATACCATTTCTGGTGATGAGGATATTATTCCCCCCTTCTAGAGGGAGAGACATGTTAAAATCCTACTTTGCTGTTTAACTCTAACCAAAGCCTCAGCATCACAAAATGGATGCTGCTGCCATAGACACAAGTCTGACCTCCTGCTGCTGGGAGTGATCCCAGCCAGGGAGGCCTGGACAATAGGTTTCCTGCTTGGGGAGGTGCTAGCACCTCCCCAGACAGCCTTTAGTGTATTGGGGCAGGGTGGGCTGAAAGGAATGAGACATGCCTGGGGCACACAAGGTGTTCCTTGCATAGTCCAGTTCAAACCGGCGCTGGGGCACTCCAGCCCCAGCTCTGGCGCGAAACTGGACAAAGGGAAGTGGGTGTAACCACCCCCTCCCAGGTCCCACCCATAAGGCGTGACCTAGCAGGTATCCCAGCCCCCCAGATTAGTATAAGAGTGGGAGTTGGGCCTCAAGACTTTAGATTATCCTGAACCTGCAAACTTGAACAGAAACTCTGGACCTTCGACATTCGACAAAAGAAGAAGACTGAAGAATCTCCCTTGTAGCCAAGGAGTGGCTACCCTGTGCAAACAGGCACCATCAAGAGACTACCCTTTGCTTTGCCCACGTTCTACGAGGAACCGACTGCAGAGCCCAACCAGAGCCTTGACTTCCAGACTTCTCCGACCCTGATCCACATCCACAGCAAAGCTGAGATCCGTGGAGGCGACGAGCGACGTGGGACCGGCTACCTGGAAAAAGTGGCTAGTAACTTAAAGCGCAGCTTCTGAGGCACCCTCGAAGTTGTGCACCGGGGATTGAGAAGCCCCAACCCCAAGCACCATCTGCACCGAAGATCAGCCCCCCACACTCCACGAGTCCTGCGTGGGGCCCTTCTGCATTTTCCTGCTTGCCGCGTCTGTCCGGTTGCTTGCCCGCTGGCTGGTGGCCTTTGTGACGACGCTCCCTGAAATCTTCTGCGCTGGTTTGGCTCCTCCAGACTGGCTCCCGCTTCTCTGCAAAGAAGAAGCACCCCAGACCTTCCTGGTCTGCACCAGAAGCAAGTCCTCCGTTCTTCGTGGGTTCCGCTTGCCAAGGCTTGGTGAGTCCTAGTTTAACTTCGACGACGCCGACAGCAAGAGCCTTCGTGGGACAGCTCGCCTCCTGGTCCTGGTCGTCCTCGACGCTTCCTGGTCCTCCTGGCTGCAGCGACAAGCTTCACCTTCACCTGCAATCTTCACGACATCGCCTGGTTCCTTCCTGGTTCCACGTGGTCACTGGCTAGTGACCTTGACTCTGTCCCTTCTGCTTGCAGGTTTCCTCTCTTCTTGATCCCAGCCTTGGGATCCACCGGACACTCTTCACTGACTGCCTGTCAGCATCTTTCTTCAGGCATCCATAGGAGTCGACGACGAAAACGACGCATCTTCACCCCTATGCACCCGCAGCCTGTGGGCTAGGTAACTTGGGTACTCCGGTGCTCATCAGGATAGTGACTATCCTAGTGTCTAGTTTTCAAGTCTCAACTTCCTAGCTACTCCGGAAGTGTCCTAAATCTACCGTTTTCTAAACTGTACTATTGCTATTGACTTTTACGCATTACGCGTGAGTGTTTCCACTCTGCACACGAATCCCGTGGGCCTCCCACTTCCTAACTAACGCTAGTGTAGTGTAGCCCCAGCGATTCCCTAGGCCTAGGCCTATTCTATTTCCGTGACAGTGGTCCTTATACCACTTACTTAGTATATGGTTTGCGTGGCCCCTAGGGCCTAACTGTATTACTTACCTGTGTGACTTAATGTATGCTTAAATAAGACTGTGTTGTACTTACCTCTAATCTCATAAAGAGTGCTGAGGGTTTGACTAGAATAAATACACTTTATTTTATATATATATCTGTTGTGGTGTCCTTTCATTTGGTATTCAAGGGATTATATATGGTATCACAGCTGGCTTCACATGCCATTCAGAGTTTAGCCTAAGACTGCTCTTGTCCATGCTACCACTAGGATAGCTGGTCTATAAGGTTGACTTTACAACCAATCACCATAAGGGTATTTGGACTGATATAAGGTGTACACTATAACTAGTGACATCATACATCAGGCCAACTTCTCACATTGGTGAGCAGCGGTTGGGATCTGAGCTTGCTGTTGCAATACCATTGTAATCTTGAGATACTAAATTGAAAGATCACACAGATATTGGCTAGGTACATATAACATAAGATTATAATACTTAAGTCCTACTGGGCTTAGTAGTTGTAGGTTGAAGGGAGTAACACACCCTGACTACAACTACTAGAGAGGTTTAGTAGAAACAACTAGTGTAGGTAGGTGCACACACCACACCCTCACTAGATCATGTCTCTGAGAGGAGATCAAGTAGATGCTCTCTCAGGAGGGTCAGGTCTGCAAAAGACCCCCTCTAGATATGATACCTTAACATTCCAGGAGATGAGACACTTGTGTACCTCCAGAGGAATAAAACAGGGTGCAAACCCTACCCTCCTTCAGTTAAGACAACTCCTAGAGGAGTATGATACTCTTAGGGCATCTCAGGCAGGTACCCTAGGTACAGAGGAGGGTCTACCCACCACAGAGGAGTCAGATGGGACTTCAGATGAAGAGGTAGACAGCCAGGGCCAAGTAGGAAGACTTAGCCAGGCTAACCTAAGCTCACATGGGAGTTTGCATGGGGTCCCCCCATACAGACCCCCAAGTAGGCTTACACAGAGAAGCAGGAGGGACAGATCCCCTTCAAGGGAATCCATCCACTCCCATGTCTCTAACATCTCTAATGCTTCCTCTCACAGGGGAATGACTTCCCCTGAGAGAAAGGAGCATGAAGCCAGAATGAGGGAAGCTAATCTGAGGATTCAGATGGAAGAACTTGCCCTTGCCAAGGAGAAGCTTGCTCTGGCTAGAGAACAAAAGTTAAGTGGGTTAGAACCCACTGGTGGCAGCAACATTCCTAGAGATAGGGACAGGTCTTATGACCATAGAAACCTAAGCAAGATAGTCCCCCCATATCAGAATGGGGATGACATCCACAAGTGGATGACTGCTTTGGAGAGGGCCTGCAAAGTACAGCAGGTTCCCCAGAGTCAGTGGGCAGCTATCTTGTGGCTCTCCTTTTCTGACAAAGGTAGAGACAAGCTCCTCACAGTCAGTGATGAGGATGCAAACAATTACAAAGTCCTGAAGAGTGCTCTGATAGATGGGTTTGGCTTAACCACTGAGCAATATAGGTTGTTGTTCAGAGACACCCAGAAGACACAGACACAGGACTGGTCTGATTTTGTGGATTGTGCCACTAAGGCTTTGGAAGGATGGTTAAATGGCAGCAAGGTGCAGGACTATACAGGATTGTACAACTTGATTATGAGGGAGCAGATCCTTAGTAATTGTCAGAACCAGCTTCTCCATCAACACCTGGTAGACTCAGATTTGACCTCTCCCCAAGAATTGGGAAAGAGGGCAGATAAATGGGTCAGGACCAGGATTAGGCCTAAAAATCAGGATGGTGACCAAAAGAAAGATACCACCAAGCCTCAAGAGAAGGGTGGGGATAAAGCAAAAGAAAAATCTTCCTCAGGGCCCCAAAACTCCACACAGGGTGGTGGGTCCCAAGCTCCCTCCTCTACCACAGTTAAAAAGCCTTACTGCCATGAGTGTAAAACTCCTGGGCATTGGAAAACTGACAGCAGTTGCCCAAGGGCTAAAAACAAAACTGTTCCTCCAACTACTCCTGTCACACCACCTATTACTGTCAGCAGTAATCCCCCAGGTGGTGGGAGTGCCCCCAAAAATTTGGTTGGGTTGTCTTGGGGAACACAGGGGGATCCTGGCTTAGCCAATTCCCCTACAGCAGCTACTCTTGTCTGTGATGGTGGCATGGGGTTTGCCAACTTCACTGCCTGTCCCAACACTTTGGGTAGGTACAGACAGGAACCCTACATCAATGGTTTTTTCAATCACTATCCAAGGAGCCCGGTCGACATCGTAAACGCGTCGGAAAGAAAGGTTATATCATACCTGTGACGCCTCCTCAACAGTGTTTTATTTATCTACAACTTTTTATCAAGACCGGCATGCACAAGAATTCATTAAATACCAGGTTTTAAAATACTTAAGAATCGTTCATACGGAAATATCAAAAGAAATGTCAATGAAACACAAAACTTCAACCTAATAAGGTATTCATCAACAAGAAAAATTAATTGCCTACCTACCTGGAAAAAAGCCTCCTCCTGAACCTTGAAACACAGGAATTGTGGCCTTAGTTTTCCTGACGAAGGCGTAAACTACGCCGAAACGCGCGTCGAACTATAAAAATCTGTGCCACTACACTTGTTTATCTTTTATTTTTATGTAATTCGTTATTTATTTTAACATCTGTTTTGATCTTTTTATTATGTATAGAATAAAATTGTTTTTAATTGTGAACGTATATAGAACTTCTAATTAAAAAAGAATCACAATCTTATTTTTTGTTTCGTCTCACTGTTTAAACTGGTCTGTTTATAAAAAGTAAAATATTGACTATTATTGTCCACAAGAATTGCCTAGGTTGTTACTCTACAAATATATTGTACCCTGTCCTAGGAATTTTCAGGGGGTCCTCTTTCTCTACACAAAAAGAAAAGCTGAGGCCTACAGAGACACTGGAGCTAGCATCACTATGGTGGCCCATAGGCTAGTTCCCTCTGAGCAGCTTTTGCCTGGTTTCTCATACCAGGTAACTAACATTGATGGCAAACAGAACAGTCATCCCATGGCAGAGGTATGTCTCAGCTGGGGAGGGGTCACTGGCCCTAAAAGGGTGGCAGTGTCTCCAACCTTGCCTGTGGACTGCTTACTGGGGAATGACTTAGAACTCTCAGCTTGGGCTGAAGTTGAACAAGACACCCATTCTAAAATGGTAGGCCTTTCACAAAAGGGTAGTGGGGTTGTGCCAGCCACAACCCCTGTCCAAGTAGATTTCCTCCCTGAAAAGGTCGGAAGGGCAGTGGTAGCCACAGCCCAGGCAAAGACAGACTTCCCTGTAGAGACTGGCAGAGCTGTGACAGTCACAGCTCAAACCCAAACTGAGTGCCTCCCTGAAAAGGTTGGCAAGGCTGTAATGGTCTCAGCCCATACTCAGACTGACATAGGTGTAGTGAAGCCTGAAACTATGGATCACTCCACACAAACAGAGAGTAGTGGGGAGGAAGAAAAGTCTCCCTCTCCCCAGACATTAGGAAAAGGTCAGCCTCCTCAGGGATCTGACCTCACCCCTTGTGAAGGAACTGCCCCAGAGGTAGCCAGGCCTGGCCTGGCAGAGCCTCTGATGTCAGTGGCCCCTTCCAAGGTGGGACCCAGTCTGGTGCAGGTAGCCTGCCTCTCTCTACCCTGCCTCAGTCAGCCCAGGGCTGCAGAGGTCAGGGAGGCCAGTGGACCCCAAGAGGGCCCCTGTCCACAAGAACCCCCCAATCAAAAGAATGAGGATTGCCTGGCTAGTAGCCCTAGCCAGGTGATGGGTAAAAACATTCCTGAGGGATCCCCTTTACAGGTAGTTAGGGACCTCCCCCAGAGGGATTCTGTTGGGCACAGGCAAACCTGGGACCTTAGGGCCCCAAACCTGACCTGTCCCTCCAGTAAGCCCACAAAAGGGACCCAGCCTCCAGCTTTAGGTAGCCAGAGGCTGACCCTGAGAGCACAGTGCAACTCAGTAAAAGAAAGAAAGGCATCCATGGTGGAGGATGATTGGAGGAAGCTGAGGCCTCACTTTGAGGACACTCACTTCAGTACTCCATCTCAACACCAGCCTTTTACTTTGCAAAGACACACCCAAGGTAGAGATTCCCTATGGTGGAGACCCTACGATACCTTTAGGATGAGGGATTGCTTAGTGGACCATGAGACAGGGGGTAACCATGCCAGTGCTGGTTCTTCCTTATATGGCCACTTAGGCAATAGAGGCTTACCTTGTCAAGGCCAGCCTTATCTCCTTTCGTTTGGGGGGGGGTTGTGTAGGAAGGTGGATATCTGACTATGGTTACCCCCAACTTCTAGCCTAGTGTCTAGCTGGTTTTTCGACTTAGTTGGCCTGAGATCCTGCCATTCAGGGTCTCAGGCTGTCTGTTCTCTCTTTAAAATGGACTCCATGTACCCTAGGTACATAACCAATTGGTAAGGATCACCTTATGGGACCCTGTACAGTGTACCCTAGGTACCCAGGGCATAGGTGTACCCTAGGCCTCCCAGGGGCTGCAGCATGTATTATGCCACCCCTGGTCTGGCCTTACAATCAGACACAACTGGCTGATCACTCAGCTGGGGCAAGGTCGTGTAATCACCCCTTGCTTAGATATAGTATGCCTATATCTACCCTTATATATAGACACATGTGTACCTATCAGTCACTCCTATGGCAGGCCTTAACAATCCTGGAGGCAGAGTGCTTGGTAACATGTGAGATGGTGCTCTAGCATGAGCTGAGCCTGTCTGCAGCTTTCGGAACCATGTCCTTATAGCTGTTCTATGATATAGCCGACCATATACTCTTAAAGTGCCTTATAATCTTAAACGGTTATGGTAACTATGGTTTGGCTTTATCAAAACATGTCGTGTAAGGTGTCTAACACTTTGGAATAATACCCCCATACCATTTCTGGTGATGAGGATATTATTCCCCCCTTCTAGAGGGAGAGACATGTTAAAATCCTACTTTGCTGTTTAACTCTAACCAAAGCCTCAGCATCACAAAATGGATGCTGCTGCCACAGACACAAGTCTGACCTCCTGCTGCTGGGAGTGATCCCAGCCAGGGAGGCCTGGACAATAGGTTTCTTGCTTGGGGAGGTGCTAGCACCTCCCCAGACAGCCTTTAGTGTATTGGGGCAGGGTGGGCTGAAAGGAATGAGACATGCCTGGGGCACACAAGGTGTTCCTTGCATAGTCCAGTTCAAACCGGCGCTGGGGCACTCCAGCCCCAGCTCTGGCGCGAAACTGGACAAAGGGAAGTGGGTGTAACCACCCCCTCCCAGGTCCCACCCATAAGGCGTGACCTAGCAGGTATCCCAGCCCCCCAGATTAGTATAAGAGTGGGAGTTGGGCCTCAAGACTTTAGATTATCCTGAACCTGCAAACTTGAACAGAAACTCTGGACCTTCGACATTCGACGAAAGAAGAAAACTGAAGAATCTCCCTTGTAGCCAAGGAGTGGCTACCCTATGCAAACAGGCACCATCAAGAGACTACCCTTTGCTTTGCCCACGTTCTACGAGGAACCGACTGCAGAGCCCGACCAGAGCCTTGACTTCCAGACTTCTCCGACCCTGATCCACATCCACAACAAAGCTGAGATCCGTGGAGGCGACGAGCGACGTGGGACCGGCTACCTGGAAAAAGTGGCTAGTAACTTAAAGCGCAGCTTCTGAGGCACCCTCGAAGTTGTGCACCGGGGATTGAGAAGCCCCAACCCCAAGCACCATCTGCACCGAAGATCAGCCCCCCACACTCCACGAGTCCTGCGTGGGGCCCTTCTGCATTTTCCTGCTTGGCGCGTCTGTCCGGTTGCTTGCCCGCTGGCTGGTGGCCTTTGTGACGACGCTCCCTGAAATCTTCTGCGCTGGTTTGGCTCCTCCAGACTGGCTCCCGCTTCTCTGCAAAGAAGAAGCACCCCAGACCTTCCTGGTCTGCACCAGAAGCAAGTCCTCCGTTCTTCGTGGGTTCTGCTTGCCAGGGCTTGGTGAGTCCTAGTCCAACTTCGACGCCGCCGACAGCAAGAGCCTTCGTGGGACAGCTCGCCTCCTGGTCCTGGTCGTCCTCGACGCTTCCTGGTCCTCCTAGCTGCAGCGACAAGCTTCACCTTCACCTGCAATCTTCACGACATCGCCTGGTTCCTTCCTGGTTCCACGTGGTCACTGGCTAGTGACCTTGACTCTGTCCCTTCTGCTTGCAGGTTTCCTCTCTTCTTGATCCCAGCCTTGGGATCCACCGGACACTCTTCACTGACTGCCTGTCAGCATCTTTCTTCAGGCATCCATAGGAGTCGACGACGAAAACGACGCATCTTCACCCCTATGCACCCGCAGCCTGTGGGCTAGGTAACTTGGGTACTCCGGTGCTCATCAGGATAGTGACTATCCTAGTGTCTAGTTTTCAAGTCTCAACTTCCTAGCTACTCCGGAAGTGTCCTAAATCTACCGTTTTCTAAACTGTACTATTGCTATTGACTTTTACGCATTACGCGTGAGTGTTTCCACTCTGCACACGAATCCCGTGGGCCTCCCACTTCCTAACTAACGCTAGTGTAGTGTAGCCCCAGCGATTCCCTAGGCCTAGGCCTATTCTATTTCCGTGACAGTGGTCCTTATACCACTTACTTAGTATATGGTTTGCGTGGCCCCTAGGGCCTAACTGTATTACTTACCTGTGTGACTTAATGTATGCTTAAATAAGACTGTGTTGTACTTCCCTCTAATCTCATAAAGAGTGCTGAGGGTTTGACTAGAATAAATACACTTTATTTTATATATATATCTGTTGTGGTGTCCTTTCATTTGGTATTCAAGGGATTATATATGGTATCACAGCTGGCTTCACATGCCATTCAGAGTTTAGCCTAAGACTGCTCTTGTCCATGCTACCACTAGGATAGCTGGTCTATAAGGTTGACTTTACAACCAATCACCATAAGGTCATTTGGACTGATATAAGGTGTACACTAGAACTAGTGACATCATACATCAGGCCAACTTCTCACATGCGTGGCGTGTGCCATCCCTGGACACGTGTTTCGAGGTAGTTGCCTCTCATCAGCAGGGAGTAGGAAAATGAGAGTGGGGTTGCTGTGTAAGCTGCTAAAAACATAATCAGGTCTAGTACCTCTCTTAGCGCGCAGGTGCGTAACCATGAGTCCGTCGACTCCACCGGCTCAAGGGAGCCTGAATATAAAGTTACATCAGATTGGTCGCAGACTGCTACACCTACCAGTCGTGTTCCCCCAATGAAAATGGTCCCTGAAGGTCAGCGTCGGCGGATACACCTATGCTCAAGAGTGCGTGCCGACGCTGACCTTCAGGGACCATTTTCATTGGGGGAATACGACTGGTAGGTGTAGCAGTGTGCGACCAATCTGATGTAACTTTATATTCAGGCTCCCTTGAGCCGGTGGAGTCGACGGACTCATGGTTACGCACCTGCGCGCTAAGAGAGGTACTAGACCTGATTATGTTTTTAGCAGCTTACACAGCAACCCCACACTCATTTTCCTACTCCCTGCTGACGAGAGGCAACTACCTCGAAACACGTGTCCAGGGATGGCACACGCCACGCATACTTGCACGCACTCTTGAGCATAGGTGTATCCGCCGACGCTGACCTTCAGGGACCATTTTCATTGGGGGAACACGACTGGTAGGTGTAGCAGTGTGCGACCAATCTGATGTAACTTTATATTCAGGCTCCCTTGAGCCGGTGGAGTCGACGGACTCATGGTTACGCACCTGCGCGCTAAGAGAGGTACTAGACCTGATTATGTTTTTAGCAGCTTACACAGCAACCCCACTCTCATTTTCCTACTCCCTGCTGACGAGAGGCAACTACCTCGAAACACGTGTCCAGGGATGGCACACGCCACGCATACTTGCACGCACTCTTGAGCATAGGTGTATCCGCCGACGCTGACCTTCAGGGACCATTTTCATTGGGGGAACACGACTGGTAGGTGTAGCAGTGTGCGACCAATCTGATGTAACTTTATATTCAGGCTCCCTTGAGCCGGTGGAGTCGACGGACTCATGGTTACGCACCTGCGCGCTAAGAGAGGTACTAGACCTGATTATGTTTTTAGCAGCTTACACAGCAACCCCACTCTCATTTTCCTACTCCCTGCTGACGAGAGGCAACTACCTCGAAACACGTGTCCAGGGATGGCACACGCCACGCATACTTGCACGCACTCTTGAGCATAGGTGTATCCGCCGACGCTGACCTTCAGGGACCATTTTCATTGGGGGAACACGACTGGTAGGTGTAGCAGTGTGCGACCAATCTGATGTAACTTTATATTCAGGCTCCCTTGAGCCGGTGGAGTCGACGGACTCATGGTTACGCACCTGTGCGCTAAGAGAGGTACTAGACCTGATTATGTTTTTAGCAGCTTACACAGCAACCCCACTCTCATTTTCCTACTCCCTGCTGACGAGAGGCAACTACCTCGAAACATGTGTCCAGGGATGGCACACGCCACGCATACTTGCACGCACTCTTGAGCATAGGTGTATCCGCCGACGCTGACCTTCAGGGACCATTTTCATTGGGGGAACACGACTGGTAGGTGTAGCAGTGTGCGACCAATCTGATGTAACTTTATATTCAGGCTCCCTTGAGCCGGTGGAGTCGACGGACTCATGGTTACGCACCTGTGCGCTAAGAGAGGTACTAGACCTGATTATGTTTTTAGCAGCTTACACAGCAACCCCACTCTCATTTTCCTACTCCCTGCTGACGAGAGGCAACTACCTCGAAACACGTGTCCAGGGATGGCACACGCCACGCATACTTGCACGCACTCTGGAGCATAGGTGTATCCGCCAACGCTGACCTTCAGGGACCATTTTCATTGGGGGAACACGACTGGTAGGTGTAGCAGTGTGCGACCAATCTGATGTAACTTTATATTCAGGCTCCCTTGAGCCGGTGGAGTCGACGGACTCATGGTTACGCACCTGCGCGCTAAGAGAGGTACTAGACCTGATTATGTTTTTAGCAGCTTACACAGCAACCCCACTCTCATTTTCCTACTCCCTGCTGACGAGAGGCAACTACCTCGAAACACGTGTCCAGGGATGGCACACGCCACGCATACTTGTACGCACTCTTGAGCATAGGTGTATCCGCCGACGCTGACCTTCAGGGACCATTTTCATTGGGGGAACACGACTGGTAGGTGTAGCAGTGTGCGACCAATCTGATGTAACTTTATATTCAGGCTCCCTTGAGCCGGTGGAGTCGACGGACTCATGGTTACGCACCTGTGCGCTAAGAGAGGTACTAGACCTGATTATGTTTTTAGCAGCTTACACAGCAACCCCACTCTCATTTTCCTACTCCCTGCTGACGAGAGGCAACTACCTCGAAACACGTGTCCAGGGATGGCACACGCCACGCATACTTGCACGCACTCTGGAGCATAGGTGTATCCGCCAACGCTGACCTTCAGGGACCATTTTCATTGGGGGAACACGACTGGTAGGTGTAGCAGTGTGCGACCAATCTGATGTAACTTTATATTCAGGCTCCCTTGAGCCGGTGGAGTCGACGGACTCATGGTTACGCACCTGCGCGCTAAGAGAGGTACTAGACCTGATTATGTTTTTAGCAGCTTACACAGCAACCCCACTCTCATTTTCCTACTCCCTGCTGACGAGAGGCAACTACCTCGAAACACGTGTCCAGGGATGGCACACGCCACGCATACTTGTACGCACTCTTGAGCATAGGTGTATCCGCCGACGCTGACCTTCAGGGACCATTTTCATTGGGGGAACACGACTGGTAGGTGTAGCAGTGTGCGACCAATCTGATGTGACATCAGTCGTTGTACCTGTCCATTCTTTCTCAACCAGTGAAGTTCAACATTTTACAGAAAGGAGAGGTAGTAACGTGGTAAAGTACGGTCGTTTTTGTTTCTGTCAATTTGTTCGAACACTGTCGTGTTTGAGGCCAATTATACACATACTGAGGAGGTATAGTGTCGTTCATTTATTCAAAAAGAAAGAGGGCAAGAGAGCCTTCAGCGAGGGAGGGAGAGAGAGTGAGAGAGAGAGAGAGAGAGAGAGAGAGAGAGAGAGAGAGAGACATGTGTACGATAATAGGCTACTTGGTGCACACACAACATGGAGTAGCACGGGTCAGTTCTATGTAAGAAAACACAAGCAGTGGAAAGACATAAATTCGGTGGTCACGTACACACAAATACCGGATAGGGCGCGACAGTACATACATCAAGCGCAGAAACTTAAGACGAAGACACAGAGCTACGTTGAGTATGGGGACCTTTCCTTTCCTGTCCTCTTTCTATGCACGCTGCGTATTTTCAGTATTTTCCGTAATTCATTTTGGGGGGGGGTGTCGGACCTTTTACTCCCCTCCCTTTGATCGATAGATAAGCACTTCAGTCATACGATGACGTTCTCTTCCAGCGACCCAAGCATATGAAATGCATACACATTCATACCGTATAATCGTCGCACACGCGCACAGTCATACCATACAGTTTTTCACGTTCCCAGTGGTGGTCTGGACTTCGCGCACTATCCCACAACGTTTGTCTATGTTTTTTCCTATATTGAGCACGGTGCGGTCCATGTTCACTCCATTCTCCAGTCGGAATTCCGATGTGGCCTATAGGGAAGAGAAGAAGGGGGGGGGTGCGCAGCATTCAAAGTACATTAGCACGCGTAGACACAAAAAAGTTCTACTTACCACGTACCAGGCTAGCCGCAGGAGTGGGTAATACCACAGACCTATTATTCTTTCTTTCGATTATACAAAGATGCTCTATTTCATTCATCTCCTAAATTCGGGTTCCCTAGTCGCACATTTATTTCTCAATCGGTCGTATATTATGGTGCAAGATACCGTACCTTGCATTCGGCATATACCTTAAGCTACAGTCGACCATTTTCTGACAACTCTTGGAAAAAGACAGGTGTGACGGGTACAAATTCTGTCAATCAAAAAAAATTCAGGCAAATAGGGTCTGCATTATCTGCTTTCTATTGCTTGGGAGTAACAATCATTTATTCAAAAACCTTTACCAACCTAGATGATTTGTCATGACGCTGATTCCGTAATTCCTTTAAGAAGCCCTTTATTTAAAACAATGTCAGTATACAAATACAAGCCTACAACCGCTACAGGCCGGCCACGGTGTGAGAGGCGTCGAGTATCATGAGCAACACTACTTTAGCATAAATTCAGTACCCTCCCCGTCCCTCCGACCATCATGTGTGGAAACATTGCATACATAAATGTCAAGTAACCGGGACGCCATAAGGAGTTGCAGGTCCCTCCTACATTGGCGCTATTTTGGGGCGAGGTCGGGTGGGTCCAGTGCACAGTCTAAGTTTTCCCACTAACTAGCTGCCGGACCAGAATCCCTTTCGGTAGTTCGAGAACTTTCGTTAGCGTCAGCTTGCGTCAGCATGGCGTCACCGCGGTCTTGTAGCAATGCCGTGGTCCGTCCTTGGGGCGGGACAGCAGGCGGGTTCTTCCGCCGACGCCTTGAATCAGTCTTTCTTTTATGGCACCAAACGGAGGCAAGATGGCTGCCGCCCGGGGCAAAGACAGGTTAATGTGGAATAAGCAAGCAAATAGCGGCGGTTGTCCCCATCGGAAGTCCACGGGAGTCGAATGTCAATGACTCCCACAGAATCTGCAAAGTTGAGAGGATGTTTTTTCAAGGGTGGGGCCCACGCCCGAGCAGACAAGCTTCCGAGTCCAGGGCCGTCTTTCGGTGGGCCAGGCCTGAATCTGAAGAACCGACCGCCAGAGTCCAGAGGCAGCAGCAGCAGCAGCTCTTCGTTACAGCCACCGGGGTGGGTCCCCCGATCACTCGGCTGCGGGGGCCCACTTCTCGAGTCAAACGCTAATGGCAATCTTAGTGGACCCGTGCCTGAGTGGTTGCCCGGCAGGCAAGACGTGAATGGCTGTCCTGCTGCAGCTGGCCGGTGAGTGCAGGGGCGCCTACTCATCTGGACGGCGAGTGAAACGGCTGGGTGCAACTCAGCTGGCCGGCGAGTGAAACGGCTGGGTGCAACTCAGCTGGCCGGCGAGTGAAACGGCAGGGTGCAACTCAGCTGGCCGGCGAGTGAAACGGCAGGGGTGCCTTCTCTGCTGGCGAGCCTCCACCTGGGGAGGCGAGGGAGGCCCGTCCGCGTCGCTTCCCCCCTACCAGGGCACCCTTCGCTGCCGGTCGAAGCAGAGAATGGGAAGACCAGTACAACGTGGTGGACTCCACCTTGGCGCTGCCAGGGCCTCGGCGCTGCGTGTAGCCTCCGGCCTATTCGCACAATCGTCCGCCACTGATGCCGCCTCACAGGCCGATGGATTTTGCAGGTCTTTTATAGCCAAAAGCCAACTAAAAGGACCGCCCAAAACAGGCCAATGTTGCTATTTCGAAGAAGGAGGGGCGAGGACTGTCATGTAAATAGTTGTTCAAAAACGTTTTTTTTTTTTTTTTTTAATGTGTTTTATCCTGTTGGCGTGTTGTTATACCTATAAGTTATTAAAATGTTATAATTATACTACTTTGTTGGAGGGTTGTATATATTTGCAATCTGGCAACGAGCACGAGGATGTTACTGCGCAACCGGAAAATAACATAGCCCAATTGTGCGTGATCTAGCCCAGTTCGGTGACGTCGATGGTGGGTACCAGCAGGCTTCCGTTGGTGCAGGATTTCGCCACGTTTACTAGGCGGGGTGGGCAGTAAGGCAGACATGTTTTTAGGCAGTGAGAGCGGCGGAGCCGAGCTACCTCGTGGCTACCTCGACCGTGGGCTTGGCTCCTCCTCCTAGTTTCATATTCCTCGTAAAGGGCTATTTCCTAGCGTTTCTTAAAAGAAAAAGGGTCCCATCAGTGGTCTACTGGTTTTCGGAGTCCTTCTTTGTATATTTATGTCATAGTTTGCTATAAGCTACAGCGACTAGTCCATATTTAGTAAACGTGTCCTTATTAGGGGTGCCTTCCAGTGGAGCCGGATGGTTCCCCTCTAATAAGCGGTCCGGGCAGAACCAACTACCAATCAGTGGGGAGAAGACAGGCATGACGGGTTACAACGGGGACAAAAGTCTGCACTACCTATCTTTTCACTGCTTGCAAAGACTAGACAGAATATCTCTGTTCCACGTTATTTGTAAGCAGAGAATACCTCCAAAGAACCAATATCGAACAACTAGTGTTCAGACAATCAATCAATCAATGGTGAGAAAGAGATAGGCACAACGGGTTACAATGGGGACAAAAGTCTGCGTTACCTACCCTTCACTATTTGCAAAGACTAGACAGAATATTCCTATTCTACGTTATTTGCAAACAGAGAATATCTCAAAGAGCACTATTCTTCAAAACAATCAATTTTCGGACAATCAATCAGTGGGGAGATGAAAATAGGCACGACGGATTACAATGGGGACAAAAGTCTGCGTTACCTACCCATCACTATCTGCAAAGGAAGAGAGAGTATTTCTACTCTTCCCCGTTTGTAGACAGCGAATATCTCAAGGAGAACAATCAATAAGTAATACTAGTATTTTCAATCAATCAATCAATCGTGTCGCTATTTGTCGTGTTTCACGACCTTACCCGGACCGCATGGACAGTTTCTCGTCTTCCGCCTCCAGCGCCCGATCGTCCTCTACTCTCCGTTATTGCCGCGGCACTCCTGATGGTTCCCAGTCAGGACCGTAGATCACTCGAGAGAGAGGTCTGTTCGGAACCAGTGAAGTTCGGATGATCGGCTGCCAGACGAGGGTCTATCGGGCAGGAGCTCTCCCGATCGTTGCAGTTGTTCACTCTGTCGTCGGGACCTCTCCCACTGGATCCACGTGTCGCTGATGGGCCCCACGTTTGGGACGCCAATTGTTAAATGGTAGCGGCAGTTGCAGTCGATAACCTTTCAAGTATTGCCCGGCGGTAATCGCCTCTTATACCATTCGATGATAAATCAACAGAGAGGCAGGCGCCGGAGACTGGAAGGCAGGAAACAAAGTTTTTATTCTCTCCGGAGGAGAACACATCAGGTCAGACAGCAAGGTATCGTCACGAGGTGCTCTAACCACATCTCTGAGGCCTGGCCTCTTATACACAGGTTTATGACTTTATTGCAGGTTTATCATACATGGCACATTCTTGAGATCGCTTTGATACATGAAAGAACATCCTCAGAATCCCCACTTCAAGCTCGTTCCCACACATATCTACAGTGGAAGTCCCCACCCCACCCACAGTTGGAGATGGCTATCACACAGCTGGACATTCCGCCAATTCCCGGGGGTGTGTGCGACTGGTCGGGTCTCAGGGGGTGGGGGGACCTTGATCTACTGTAATCCCTTTGATGTGGGGTGTTTCCCTTACAGTAGGGGCAATAAACTGCATCCGCAGGGCTAGGTGATGGCCCGGGATCGGCCCGGAGAATCGGGCGCAGAGGAAGGGGGTTATCAAAGAGATGTATGACCATGTATGGGATGTCGGTCAGGCGTGGGATGTGGTTCCATGGCAGGGTCGCGCAGAAGGAGAGGGTTTATGGCCCATGTATGAGAGAGCGGGGGTGGCCGGCGCGCGGGGGAGGTTCGCAGCGTCAGGGGGACGCGCTGGCGATCGGCAATGAGCAGGGAGAGAGACCAGGGTGCCTAAAAGGGCTGCCGTGCGCTTTCCTGTGTGTCGCACTGGGGAGAGACAAGATGGCGCAGATAATGTTCAGTTACGAGCTACTTTTCCACAACTGCACATCATAAGCCTGTGCCATAAGCATTGGAGATGAGCTGAAGGCAGGCTTAGAATGTTGACTTCTGACTTGCACGCAGTGAAATTAACACTTGTACAACTACGGTCTGTGTGTGACATGGTTACTGGAGAGTATATAGGCTGTCAGGAAATCACAACTGGTGATGAGATAGGGGCTACAAAGCCCTTACACAGAAAGCTCTCTTCCAGAGAGTTTTCCGTGGTCCAGCAAACTGCTCATGCATGCCACGTATGCAGCAGTCAAAGTGCAGAATTGATGCTGGCACTGGTGGAGTCTCAGCGCAACTCCAGCCTATATGAAACTCTTTAAGATAAAGAAAGCAACATAGAAAGTCAACATGTCTGTGAGAAGTTGGCCTGATATATGCTGTCCACTAGTTATAGTGGGCACCCTGTATCAGTCCAAACAACCCGTTATGGTGATGGGTTAAAGACAACCTTTATTGAAAGCTAGTGGTAGCTATGGAGAGCAGCCTGCAGGCTAAGTCTTGAAGGAATGTAAAGCAGCTTGTTTTACCAGTCTATAATCTCTTGAATGACCAAATGAAAGGACAACCACACCAGGTATATATTTAAAATATATGTATTTAAGATAAAACACACCCCTCTAGTCTCTTTATGAGGCTGGAGTTCAAAGTACTTAAGTTACAAGTCAGTATTTAACAGTAAAAGCACAAATACACGTTTGGGCCCTAGGGGCGTACCAAACCATATACCAATAAAGTGGTATAAGAACCACGACTGAACTAGACACAAGGCCTAGAGCCTGTAGAAGTGCTTGGACCACAAGGTACCACCCGAGGCAGTGACACAGGGGACCCACGGGGGACGCGTGCAGTGTGAGAACACAGCCGCGAATCGCCGTTAACTTCTATGGGGAAAGTCGCGGTTGGAAATTAAGAGTTTAAGGACACTTAGAGGATGACTACAAGCAAACCCTTTTGGACTTAGAGGTGTCTAGGGCCAACACCCACGGAGTACTCGAGTTACCTCACCCTGGGAAGCCGGGTGCATAGGTGTCAAATGGTGTCGGGTCGCGGCGTCGTTTTCAATGGAAGCTGGCAAAGAAGGGCTGCTGCCGTGAAGAGGAGAAGTGTCCAAAGAGATCCAAGCCTGGATCAAGGATGGAAGGAACCTGAAATCAGATGGGACAGAGTCTGGGTCACTTACCAGTGACCAGGGATACGATAGTGCAATGCCCACAGATGTCGGGTGCTTCAGGTGAGTTGATGGGTGTCTTGACTCTTCAGCCACGAGGTCCAGGAGGTGTCGACAATGACCAGGAGCTGGATTTGAGCTGGCCCACAAAGTATGTCGAGTGCTGCCGTGTCGGCGACCAGAATGGACCAAACAAGCCTTGGCAATGGCAAGGCAAGTGGAAATAGAAGAAAGACGTTGGTGCAGACGAGCAAGGTCTGGGGAACTCACCCAGCAAGGGTAAGTCAGGGCACATCTGGTGAGACCAGGAAAGCCCAAGCAGAAAAGGAGTTGCCTTCGTGGGGACCCTCTAGCCAACGGGCTAGCAATCACGAAGGAGCCTCAAGCGGTCGCACTTGAAACCAGCCCATGGGTCACTCGTGGAGTCGAGGCTAGAGATCTTCAGTACAGGAGGTGCTCAAGGCTGGGGCTGCTTGGAACCCAATGCACAACTTCGAGAAACACCAGGAAGATGACGGATTTGCAAAAGATCACGATGTCCAGGGGTCATGGTTCCACATCACCCACAGTAGCCACGGGCCTCAGCTTTGCTGTGGACTCAGGGTAGCCTCGGGGAAGTCTGGAAATCTACCTCTGGTGATGCAAAGACTTCAGCGTCCGGCGGGAGCTTCAGAGTTGCAGACTGGACAGTTGCTTCTTTGGTGCCTGCCAAGCAGGGGAGTCACTCCTTGAACCCAAGGGAGATTTCTTCAGTCTTCTAGCGAAAATAGAAAGTCGAAGGTCCAGGATATATGTTGCAGAGTTTCGTCCAGGGTAATCTAATGTCTCAAGGACTGGGTTCCCATACTTATACTAAGTTTGGGGGTGGGACATACTCTAGGGACCCACCTATGGGAGGGTTTGGAAAGAGGGGTGGTTACACCCATTTCCTTTGTCCAGTTTCACCCCAGAGCAGGGGCAGGTAGCCCCTGCAACCGGTTTGAACTGGACTAGGCACAGGGACACAAAGTGTGCCCCAGTGCAGGACTTCAAAGCACCACGGAGTGCTCCCGCCCAGCCCCAATACACATCTGCCTGTTTGGGGAGGTGGTTACATCTCCCTGGGACAGGAAACCTATTGTCCAGGTCTTCCCTGCCGGAGTTTCGGTCAGCAGCAGGAGGCCAGACCCGTGTCTGTGGCAGTGGCATCCATTTTGTGATGCCAGGGCTTTAGAAAGTCTTTACCAGGTAGACCAGTGTGAACATGTCCCTCCCTCTAGAATGGTGGAATGCTACCCCCGCTGCCAGAACTGGCGGGGGTAGTATTCCAAAGTGTTTGACACCAAACAAGACATGTTTCTGTGCAGACAGTCCAAAGTTAGCATTTACCGCGAGGTTATAATGCACTTAAGAGTATATGGTCAGGCTGCACCACAAACAGCATCAGAGGAGGTACTCCGAATGCTGCAGAGGGTCTCTGCTCATGCAGGGGCACCCTCTCACATAAAAACCAAGCACTATGCCTTCAGGATTGTTAAGGCCTGCCATAGGAGTGACTTATAGGTTTTATATGTGTGTGCAATGGTAGTGATATAGGTAGCCTATACCACAGTAAGGGGTGCACGCACCACTTTACCCCGGCTGCAGTAACAGAGCTGTGGTGTCATTTTGGAGTGCTTTCCAGGGGTGGCATAATACATGCTTCAACCCCTGGTAGGCCTCTGAGGTGCCTATGCCCTAGGTACATAGTATACCATATAGTAGGGGCTTATAAGGCACTCCAGAATCTAATTAGAGATGTACCTAATGTACATGGACAGCCTTTTAGAGAGGAAGCAGCTAGGCTGGGGTCCTAATTAGCAGGGCCACAGCCTGACTAAGGTCGAAAAACAGTGAAACGCCAGCAAAAAATGGGGGTACCCATGCGAAGCAGATCCTACTCTCCTACAATGTCGATGGAAAGTAACTGAATGAAATGGGCACGAATAAAAGTACTTTGCCATTACACAAATTAATGCCATATGCTGTAGGGAGTAAGAATGCTAAAGACGGATGCAGCCAGGTTACGAAAACAGTTCACAGCCATAGTTTAGTGCAAGTCAAACTGAAATTCATGTGTAATGAAACAGAGATTGACCAAGTGTTTGTGAAGAAACATTTAAGCACAATGTCGACCAAATACCAATAGTCATATGCTTTCATAGACTAGTAGAATGCAAGGTTTATGTACTTATCAACACCACTAACAACTAATTGTGCAACGGCGTGCTGGGTAGAGGCTCAGAAGAGGATCAGATGTTGTGCTAGAGGAGGTGTCTCCGAATGAAAGGCCTGCCACACAAGCTGCTCAAAACAAGTTCCTAGACCGTCATCAAGTACAGAGCTCCGATGAAGTGCCAGGGCGAGATCCAAGCTCCAAAAGTTATTAAAGCTGACCGTGAAGCCAGCACATCACAAGGCGCTAGAGGAAATCTGCCAGATCAAGTTCCACATGAAGCACCTTAGAGACCACTACTGTCTACCAATGTATATACAGATGCTGCATTCTTAAAACTGCCACCTGCATTTGATACAACCAAGAAACACAATATTGGCCACAGATGGACTGCATAGATACAGACTTTGAAGATTTCATAGATGCAATAGATGAAAATATGATAAAAAGATGATAAAGTATCTGAAGAACATGGCTGGTGAAGGAGTGAAAGGAGCCATGAAAAAGATACCACAAGAAAGTGAAGTGATGTACAATCAAATCAAAATAATCACAAAGGAAATCCCTCCACCTGTATGCTAATACGTAAGGTGCTACACAGTCACTGATAAATAAACACAACCCAAAAGTCCTGGCCTTCCAAATTATGGTATAGACAACATAATATGCTGAAAAGCCACATTTATTTATTTTGTTTTATCTAAAATGGTAGAAAACATGATGAGATAAATATCAATCTTCAAAGCGAATCCTACGTCACACATACAAACGACCTCTCAATCAACATGAACCAGACACATACCCATAAAAAATCATTTTTATGTATATATATAAAATGATTACAAAAAACCCTCCCGCAGAATGCGGGGAAACAGAAATTCAAAGGTATTTTTAGATAGAATCCATAACAGCATCAAAAGATCCCATGATCAGTTGGAAATACAGTTTGTCATCCAATTTCTACTCACAAAGATAGATGAGAACAGTGAAACTAAACTCAACTCCAGCGCCGACGCACGTTTTGGTGTCTAACCCGGCTGTGGGTCACACCTTCTTCAGAGCGCACGGGTCATGTGCAAGACGCAAAAAGAGATGCGCCTGGAAACAAGTGGAAAACAAATTACCACCGAATCAAACTAAGCGAGAAAATACGGAAGATAGAGCTCCACACTTGAACCCGAGGATAGGGAACTGCTGGGTTCTCAAATCAATTCAAAAGTCTCAAAATAGGGATTCCAGACTTGCTAAAAGGAGAGCCATGAAGTACAAAAAATTCCAAAGAATATGGACAATGAAGTTCTTGCTGGTTGGAGGCCCGGGGCGGGCACTATGCTGTAGGTACAATGGGTGAGACAGGTTGGATACACCTGATAGGGAAGTTACATCAGCGGTACGGGCAGTTTACGTGGATAGGCGCCACTGATCAGCAGGTCAGCAGGATCCCATCGATGTCGATGAACACAGCTGTAGACCTGCCTTGAATGTCAAATTTAATCCAGTGCCAAATGTGGATGATGAAAGACACATACTCCATCAACAACGCCAGAGGCAGGTGAAACCATTGATAAGTTTGTTGAGACACTGGATGCTCTGGTGAAGCACAGTAAATTCAATGAATTCAATGATGAGGAAGCTACCCGCCACAAAGTAATCAATGGATGTCCGACAGATTCCTTTCGACGAAGAATGCTGAAAGAAACTCTGACCTTAGAACAAGCCCTCAAGGCTGCCCATGTTCGAGAGCATGCTGATAGTCAATCAAAGTGCATCAGTCATGAGCATGAAAAGTAAGCTAAAGTACAAGGTCGAGGGACACTAGGCAATGTCTCCAAGGAAAAATGAAAGACGTTTTACAGATGTGGACTATCGTTTCCACACGATGGTAAATGTCCTGCATTTTGGACAGATATGCATCAGCTGTGGTAAAGCGAACCATTTTGTGATGGCTTGCAAGGCGTAGAGAAAAGCAAGTACATAACAGTGTGAAGACAAAATAACCAAATGAACGCTACCTCAGCTATATTTGACACACTCCCACAAGGCTAAGTGGTCACACCAACTGAGGCAAATCAACACTAAAGTCGATCATCGCCTAAATCGTCTAAATCATCGACATAAATGTTTCTCAGTATCAGTCTCCAGTGAAAGTGACAATGACAAATGTGCAATATCGATGTTTATTTAAAAAAAGCATGCACAGGTGGGTCTAGTTGAATGTGAGAAAAAATCCAAAATGAAGACAAATTGACATAAAAGAGCACCACAAACATTCAAACATCGTCTGAAGATCACTCTAAAGATAAATGGGTATACAATACAAATCATAATTGATAGCTTTGTGTCTATAAGTATCATGCCTGATGAGTACTATCAAGAATTATCGTCATTACCATAACTTATGAAGTCAAAAACTAAAGTATACATATGGGCTGAAGCAATGCCATTAAAGAGTCAAGGTTTGCCTGCAGCCACGATGAAACATAAGAAAACTGTGGTAAAAGTGCCTATTCATGTGCTTTAAGGAGCAGCTTCCAGTGCCTGTCTGCTGAGGTTCAACACTGCTGCTGATATGGGACTGATATCAGTGAACTACAGTTTGAATCCTCATAATTGAAAGTTTAAGTCAAATTCCTGCATTATTTCATGAGTTAGGAAAACTCAAAGCAATGAAATTAAAGTTACACAAAAATGAGGATGTTCGTCCTATTGCTCAAAGACACATACAAGTTGCATTTCACTTGCAAGAAGCTGTTGAAAAGTACCTTAATTTGTTGGTTAAACATGACATCTTTGAAAGCTCCATTGGCCCGACACAATGGGTTTCTCCCTTTGTAGAAGTGCCTAAAAGAGACAGTGAAGGAGCTGTACGCATATGTGTTGACATGCGTCAGGCCAACAAGGCAATTGAGCGAGAGAGACATCCTGGTACGCACATTGCTGATATGATAACTCAACTGAATGGTGCAACGTTCTTCTCTCGGCTTGACCTAAATAAAGGATATCACCAACTGGAACTTGAAGAAAAATACAGATACATTACAACCTTTTCTACACATATCGGTTTGTTTCACTACAAGCGATTGAGTTTTGGTATATCCTTTGCTGCAGAACTATTCCAAAACGTCATTTGACGTATCATGCAGCCTGTAGTAAATGCATTTAGCTATAGTGATGACATGTTGGTTTTTGGAGCTACACAGAAAGAACATGACAAAGTTCTCATTTTAGTATGTTGTGTGTTTAGCGATACTGGCTTAACTCTGAATGCTGACAAATGTGAATTCCTTAAGAAAAGCTTGAAATTATTTGGCCATGTTATTTCTGTGGAGGGTATGAAATCTGATCCAGTTAGAGTACAAGCATTGTCTACTGCAAATCATCCACAATACATTTCTATGTTATGATAATTTCTTGGAATGGCTAATTACTGTTCTACGTTCTACATACATCCAAGACTTTGCTATGGTCTGTACACCATTTTGAGAACTAACGAAAAAGAATATGCCTTTTCAGTGGTCATGAGAATGTCAAAAGAGCTTCCAAAAGATCAAGCAAGCTGGTGAGAGTGGCACTGAAATGGCCTACTTTGAACCCAAACTTCTTACAGAGGTTGTAGCTGATGCTAGCCCTGTCGGGTTCGGTGCAATCCTAGCACAGAACAACGGACAGCCAAATGCCTAGAGACATATTGCAACATATGCCTGTAAAAGCCTGTCACTAATTGAACATGCTTACTTACAATCTGAAAAAGAAAGTTTGTCAGTGGTTTGGGCTTGCTAATATTTCCACGTGTTTCTATACGGAAAGCCTTTCAAAGCAGTGACTTATCATCAAGCACTGTTGATGATATTCAGTAATCCCAAAGCCAACATGCCTTCTAGAAATGAATGTTGGGATTTGAGGTTACAAAAATACAACTACACAATTCTTCATCATCCAGGGAAAGATCAGAATCTTGTTGATTATATGTCAAGAGTGTCCTTACAATGCCCTGGTACCCCATCTAACACAGTGGAGGCTACAGAAATTTTATTGTGAAATTGAGCACACCAGCTGCCATGTCTTTAGAACAAATTGTCACCACCACGAGCCAAGATAGGGAAATGTTAAAGTTAAAAGACATTATTGCTCATCAGTGGTAGAACAAGCACTCTAGTCCTCTTAATAATGACAGTGAGTATTTGAAGTTAAAAAAATGTAAGAGTTGAACTTTCAGTGACTCAAGAAGGCCTCATTCTGCGAGGTGCATGAATTGTTATTCCTGAGAGTCACTGACAAAAAGGGATCAATGTTGCCCACGAGGGACATCGAAGAAAAGTTGCCACTGAGAGAACTCTCCGTGATCGAGTTTGGTTTCCTTATCTCAATGAAAGCGTCGAAGAAGAGTTGCAACTATCTTTCATCTCAGGTTATTCAGAACCCTTTGAACATGTTAGATGTGCCACATCGTGCATGGGAAAACATTGCTATTGATTTCTTTGGTCCTCTTGAGAATGGAAATCATCTTCTAGTTATTGTTGTTGAATAGTCCCGGTTTACATTGGTAGAAGACCTTTCATCCACTACACATGAAAAGGTTATTCAAAAGTTAAATGGCATCTTTGCGACATCGGTTATACCAACAATCTTAAAATCTGACAATGACCCACCTTTTAATAGTCAAGAATTTCAAGTCTTTCTATATAACCTTAATATAAAGCATCAAAAAAGCACTCCTCTTTGGACCCAAGCCAATGGTCTGTAGAATGGTTCATGAGTATTCTAAAGAAAGCTGTTCAGTGTGCTGCATTGGAGAAGCTCAAACTCAAAAAATGTTGAACACAACTCTTTGCGCTTACTGTTTGAACCCTCACACAATGACAGGGGGAAGCCCAACAACTCTAATGTTTTGGAAGTGCCATGACGGCGAAGCTGTCACAAATGACCTACATCAGATCCAAGAATGAGAAAGACATTCATGCTATGGACTTTGGTCTCAAACAGAAGTTGAAAATGTATGCTGGCAGACGACGTCATGTAAATGATGTCATCTTTACAAGAGGAGATTGAGTGCTTGTCAGACAATAAAGAAAAAGAAAGTGAGATGCTCCTTTTGAGGCTGAAACCTTTACTATCACTAACACCAAAGAACACATCGTGACTGCCCAGCATCCTGGGAAGTCCCTTATGGGAGATTCTCAACATGTGGCCCTCACTCACCAAACATTAATGTCAATGTAGAGACTGGGTCCCAAAAGCCTGCTGATGACTTTATGTCTGCTAATAATTCCACTTGATCTGTGCAGATCACTGACATTTCAACTACCAGTTCCCCGTTTCCAGTGACTCAATCAGGAAGTGTGATTCATTCACCAAAGCACTTAATTGAAGACTTGTAATTGCCTCTATATCTGATTATCTGTGTATTTATTCATGTATTTATTTTGTGTATTTATTTAATGATTTACTTATTTATCTATTTTGAAAAAGTTGTAACTTTTAATTTAACCGAGCAGGAGATGTAATGCCCTGTAAATAAATGAACGCTGCAACTCTTTTGGTGCCCACCATAGGCCTGTGATGTAAGAACGACATGTAGAACTACTCTCCGTGTGTGGTGCGGTTACTGGCGAGTACAGGGGCTGGCAGGACATTACAGCTCCCAGGTCGTCCATCCCAGAGACTGATAGAGCTTGAACCCTTAAGCTTCAGATGCAGGCAGAAAAGTAGTCTTCAGCCTATGCTACGCCATTTACCCCACATGCTAATACTGTGCTTAGAATTAATATTTAATGTTCATTTTATCATATTCCACTATTGTAGGTCTTAAAGTGTCTAATTATAATGTGAGATACTGTATCTGTATTTGCAGAGCACAACCACAAGCCTGCCTTTGGTATGTGGACTGGGTATGTCTAGGTAGACAGACCCTCAAACACGCAACGAAATTCGTTTTATTAATTTATATGTTAACTTACCTGTAAACTTCCGTAATCCATAGTTTCCTACCCCCCACCCTGCCCCTCCCCCTCCCCCTCCCCCTCCCCACGTCACCGCCCTGCAGGTACTCCTACTACCGACCGCGGCTGCTCCAATCATTTACAGAATGAGGAAGAGTCAGAGATCGGTCATGAATGCTCACAAACAGGGGTGCTTATGGTTGTTCAGAAACTCACACGACTACCATACCTTGTAAGACACAGCTTTCACCTCTTATGTGGGAGTTAGTCATGCATAACTGTATGCTTCATGGTGCACAATTGCACACCTTTCCTTTTATGAATATATTGCTGGTGTAAATTGAGGATTTTTTATCAAAAAGGCCTTTTGTGAACTGGGTCTGCAGTAGCTACAATTACCTTACTGAAGGCCAGTCAAGCTCCACTGGTGTAAGATTTGTGGGGTTAAAGCATGCCTTTTTAAGTATCCATTTTTTGCCACACGTTGGGCAGCGATGACGTATGTCAGAGAAAGCTCTTCATTTTTGTGGAGTTGCAGAGTGGAGAAAGTTGATCTTTGGCCCAGATTGCCATGCTGAATGAAAAATTGGCAATTTTTTACAGATTATGCAGTTGCAAAAGTGGTGAAACTCCCTCTATCGATGTGTCAAAGATGAGCTGAGAAATAGTGAATAGGAAACTGCAAAGGGGATAAAGAGTGAGAAATAACACAAACATCCTAATCCATTTAGCAAAGGTAAAAAATCAAGAGTTCTAAATTTTCTGAAAATGAAGAACTGGAAGTTGGGCAAAAGAATCTATCTTCCAGCTTAGGCATCTTTTCAGGGATTGTAAAAATTGTAAATTGTAAATTGATACTTGTATAGCGCACTACTCACCCGCAAGGGTCTCAAGGCGCTTGTACGAATACCGCTGTGGAACCCATCCTGGCTTTCCCTGTGAGGTGTCCACTCCTGGGCACCCCCAAGGTGGAGGCCAGGCATCCTTAGTGTTGTGGGGGCCGTTGTGGAGATTAAGCAAGCTATTGCCCAGAGTTGCAGAGTGGGACTCCATGATTAGAAGAATTGAGGCGAGAATTGTCAGGTCCGTGGAATTTTGAGCCCAAGACCCGCCGAGGCGGGGAATTGAACCCTGGTCCCGGGCCAGACCTCTTAATCAGGGTCTGCCGCTCTAACCATTGAACCACACTTCTCCACTTGTCAGCTTCTGTACCTCATATTCCACTGCAGGGACACCATGGGGCCAGAAGATGTTCACACCTTCAAAGTCCTTTGATGTAACAGGGATCCAAACACAGTATCCAAGTGGAAAAGGGACTGGGCAAATACAAAGCCTGGTGACACAACAGCAAGAGTGACTCTGATTCTTCTTCTTGTAAAGCCACTACTGGCATGCTCGCATTGCATCAGGGAGGAAGGAAGAACATGATGATGAGCTCTGTTGACTGCTTAACAGTGACTCGCTGGAGTTAGTCCCCGATTAAATGGCATCTATGACTATGTATCCTGTAATTGGTCTCGCTTCAACAGGTTATCAATTTCACTCCTTAATTTCTCACTAGTATCTGGAAACATCTAGAGGATCCCTACAATGATCTGCATTGATCCCATGGTTCTTTCATCTTCCCAGCCTATAATATAGTCTCAGGGGTTGTGTTTTTTCACATAATATATATAAAAGCCGTGCATCATTGTTGATATACTGACGAGTTTTTCCTTACATAAATTTGCAGTGCAACTACAAGAAACTAGCCAACAATGTAATAAGAAATGTAGGCACCAGACTGCTTTGCCTGCTTGTTTCTTTCAGAATCATATATATCTGTGCTTTATTCAAAGAAAATGGGCTGGAATATATCTGTTGATCAGTGCCTCAGTCTTGGTGTCCCAGATGAACTGTGTCTTGACTCAACAGCTTATGATCTTGCTCGTGAAGTTTCACTTGGATGGTGCCTCAAGTTATACTTTCAGCCTTGCTGTCAAAGTTTCATACTTTAGGCTTGCTCTCAAGCATTTCACTCAAAGCTCACCCTCTAAAGCCCCCATTATGAGTATGCTGAGGTTTGATGAGATGATGCCATAGATCTACCATCTCTGATTCTGGTCGGTATTGCCACACCAAATTCTGGTGATCATGAATATTCTCCCTTTAAAATGGGATCCTTTTCTGATTTTCGGAAGAAACAGTTGACATTTTCTGACTGTTGTTTGCAGATGGGATGTGTTAGCAGGAAGGCCTGTCAAAGATTTAGGGAGCTTGTGAGGGGCTGGAGGTTTGAGTAGACTTTTGTCTTTCACTAGGGAGCATTGTCTGCCCCCTCATGCTGCTGCAGTGTCAGGCAGAGTCTGGGTTGTGTTGCTCCCCTACACCAGCTACGACCGGTCCGGTGTCCCCAGGCCTAGAATTTTCAGGTCTAGAGTTTGCAAGTCTATTAATTCTGGACCTGGAGATACTTGTAATTGTAGTTATTGTTCTGGGTGGAATACTGTCACTCATAACATGGGCAGAATAGTATCACGCCTTTTTTCCATCGGAATCTGCCATTTCTCTTATGGAGTTATGTCATGTTATGTTCAAAAGATTTATTGAACGCTCATATACCCTAAGGTGTCCTGGTGCTGAACTCACTCGAGCATGACTGGAAAGAGACCCTTAATTACTAAAAAGCCAATTTTTTAGCTCCTTCCTAAAGGAGGTCAGAGAGGGCAAAGCTCTGTTAGGCTGAGGAGTCGGTGTTCTGTTGATAATTGGGAGCTGACAGTTTGCTCCTGTAATGGTCAGTTGGCAACTGGCAGCTCTGGAGCTAGGAGTAGTTTATATAGGGGAACCTGACCAAGCTTTCCCACTGAGCCATCAGTGTTCCCTGATATTCTGCAAGAAGTATGTATGTTCCTGCTCTCCCTTTTGTAGCAATGTTGCAGTTTATTTCCAACTGATAATGTGCTATGGTTACCTCTAGGCCATGTTGCAAATGGGTTGCCACTGTCTCCGCTACAGATATGAGTTAACTAATGCAGCACAATCTGGGGAAGTAGACACAAGGCATTTCTCACACATTTCACCACAGTTCTCTGTGTTTGTTGTGCAGTTGCAATACCCAATCCCATACCATGATGAATTCCTCATGGACTTAGAACTTGTGGTGTCATAGAACTGGTAACATGGGTGTTGCTTCTGTTCCCCCTATATGTGCTAGTGAGATTCTTTGTGTTAGTGTAATCCAGGGCACCTCCCTTCCCACCCATGATAGCAATTCAGGAAAAATGGGTTTGAAAGATAAAATCTTTTTTTAGGGAACAAAGAAATTGAACCCCACCTCTAGGACTGCATAAGCACTTAGGGCCAGATCTACGACCATTGAATTTTGCAAGTCTTAAATTGCGACAAATTGCGGCTAGCAATTTGTGAGTCGCAAATTTCAATGTACAACAGTGTCTCAGACATGGCTTGCGATTCCCAATGGGGTCGCAAATTGCATGCCTCATGAATATTAATGAGGCTGTCGCAATTTGCAACTCCATTGGTAATGGCTCGCACTCAGACGGATGGTGGCCTGCTGGGGTCTGCAGACCATCACATCTGTGACTAATTTTTAAATACAGCAGTTTTTTTTTTTAATGCAGCCTGTTTTTGTTAAAGGAAAACGGGCTGCATTTAAAAAAGAAAAATGAAACTTTGCAGTTTCATTTTTTAAGGGTAGACAGTGGTCCCTGAGACCACTGCCTGCGCTTGAAAAATATTTGTGCACTCATTCACAAAGGAGAAGTGGTCCCCTGGGGACCCCTTCACGTTTGCGAGTGGCCTACCACCTTTCTAAAAAGGGTGGTAAACTGCGAGTGTTCTGCTACCGCAATCGCGGTCGCAAAACAATCATACATGATTATGGACTCGCTATTCAGAAGGGCCGCCCTTGGCACGCCCCTTCCCAATAGCGAGTCGCTTACCATTCTGGTGTCAACATGGGCTTCTATGGGAATTCTCTGCGGCATATTATCAAGCCCATTATCGCCGCTTTAGCGGCAGTTTTCTGCCGCTAAGGCAGCGATAATTTTAACACAGTGCTTGATAATATGCCCCCATGTCTCTGTAGATATGGCACTCTCCTGCTCCCTCCCTGTCACGCAACGCAGCGCAGCCTCTTTGGGGACAGTGCTGCGTTGCTGCCTCTTATTGAAAATCTAGCCCTTAGTTGTTTCCTGAGCACTGAGACTTCAAATATTTTGGATGCAGTTCGAAGCTGAGCACTACCCCTACCACCTCTGTTTGCACACGTTTTGTCATATTTGGTACTTTCACTAACACGTCTATATACATACGATGTGTCATATTTTACTTTTCTGTAGACGTACTGTGGTGCAAACAGGTTTTTAATGTCCGAGGAGCCTTCAAACTTCGAAGAGCAGGTAATATCCCGTCATACTGACTTTGGGGCATGGCATTCCCCATCGTTTTAATTCTGACTCGTTTTAACATCCCCAGTTCACTGTGCATCAGTATTGCTGATAATTAGTTGGCTGTGCTTCGCTCAATCTTCGCAAAATCTACCAAATAAAGCAAATTGGAGTATCACCATTTGCCGCTCAACCTACGGTTGACCAATTCTCTTTTTTTTTTTACTTTATTGGATATGAAATGGCAGCCTTGCCTGTGACAGTGATGGAAAAACACGAACCTCACTTGAAAACTTTTGATTCATTTGGGATGCATGTCTCCATTTGGGATTCCTGTTTTCTTCCTCTACTGCAAAATAACTAATCTTTGTACGTCCCAATTTTTTATTCTGTAATGATTGTTCTGAGCTCTACCGGTCAAACGTGGCTGGTCATACTGACCTTGGCAGTCTTACGGGGCCATATTTTTACTTTGATTAACTGTCTTAAAGTTGATGAGCATTCGAATCGGATAAAACCTTTACCTTCTATACTGCTCGTGAATTCCCTTTGCCCCAACATTTATTTGGACAGGTATATTTATTTTTGTCATCGCAAGGTCAGTCCCACTCTCCATCACTCCATGAGGCAGCGATGCATTGCATGTGTTTGTCAATTATGTCATTACTGAGAAATAGCAAGGCCCCCACGCTCCCGCAGCCAAGCGTGCTTCACCAAAGTGGAAGCGGATTGGTTGCCTAGCTTACGGTGGTCGTGCGTGCCTCTGAGGGGGCTGGAAGCTCTGATACCACTTGCTCTACTCTACATATGCTACATTTGGCATACATTCAGGATAAACTTTCTATAAATTCCTATAAATATGTGTGCAAATTTCTAGAATGAAATGACTGTCTGAATGAACTGAAGAAATACAAGACTGAAAACCAAAATCCTCCCACAAAGTGCTTTTACTTTAAAAATAGTTTACATGTAAGCTTTGAAGACGGTGCTGGCAGGGCCTTCGTTTTAGACCATAAAATCACCAACTATATGTGCCTGTATTTCCAGTGAAATAAATGTAGATGTATTATTTGCGCTTTTGCAATAAGTGAATCTTTAAGTTTCAGGGTTTCCTTAGGGATGTTTTGGGGCCCGGGCAAGACGTAGCTTGGAGTCACTTATGCATTTATTTTCTGCTTATTCAAAAGTGCATAATGCCAGGTAATAATAAAAAAGAAATTCTTGCTGCTCGGCATTTTCTAAGGGGAATTGCTACCTGAAGTAAGATGGCACTGAGTGGGATTTATGCATGGAGCTTTGATACAATCTGCGAGTTGGCCCTGTTTCTTCTTTTTGTTAGAAGGACTTCAGATGTTCCTATTCTTAACCTTTTAAATAAAGGAGGCGTCAGAAAAAATGTTCATTTGCACATTAGTATGGATTAGGGAAGACTCTGATGCTGTCAGAGGAGGAAAGGCTCTCTCCTCCAGCCCTAAAAGAGGCCTGCATTGTTCCGGAAGGAACATTACACAAAAGTCTTGCTGCGGAAAACAATTTATTATTTATTGATTCATTTACAGCCTTCCTTAGTTTTGAAGAAAAAAAAGACACGCTGCTCTCTCAGAAGCTGCTGATTCCTACTTCCAGAATAGGATGTTGCTAATTCTCGTGTGGATCAAGGGTCCAGTGACATTGTGGTTTAGAGTCCAGTGATACCTCCCAGCTCACAAAGAAAAAGTTCGCTTCAAGCAAACTTTCGGAATTATCAGGATATAATATCATCTGTAAATGTTCAAGTGAGCTGGCACTTTACTTTAATGCTGCTGCAAAGTTATATTTAAGGGGGAACATTTTATTGTTAAAAAAAAATCAGACTGAACACAGAACATGGTGTCCTTTGAGGACTATTCTCTTGTGTACAGCGCCTGAATATGGAATCTAAGCTTATTCCATTTTCTCCTATACTTTCCTCTCAGTCAAAAATTGCTGTGAGCTGTCGTCTAATTCACTTTAACCCGCTCAGATGTAATACCTGTGAAATACAGTACATTAGAAATAACTGTTCTCAAAAGCGCATCTGAGTTACTCGTTCTTTTTCTTGTGACCTGGTTATGCATCACATATGGCACACAATTTGGAAAGAACTCTGTTATAAACAGTGCGTTTATAAATGTAATGTCTAGCTCCTCTTGCACAAATGTCTCTGCAGAGTTTACATATTTGACACCTTTTTTTCTCCTGTTTCCTTTTTGTGGGAGGGCTGTCTGTGAACCTATGCGGGGTTGACAGTTTATATATGTTCATGAGTCAATTAACTCTTCACTGCTAGAGTAATGCAACACTGAAATATGATGGAAATTGCCTGGTTACTTACACTTATTCTTCATTACTCTGATTCTTCGGCTTCTCATCACAGTCCTCCTGAACCCAGTCACCACCTCTTGGATTTCTTTGGCCTCACCTGGGGGCATATTATCAAGGAGGGCGTTAAAATTATCGCAGCTTAAGCGGCAGAAAACTGCCGCTAAAGCGGCGATAATGGGCTTGATAATATGCCGCAGAGAATTCCAATAGAAGCCCATGTTCACACCAGAACATGGGCTTCTATGGGAATTCTCCAGGGCGATAAACTTAACGCCGTTTCTTGATAATATGCCCCCAGGCACGCTGCAGAGTTCTTATCAAACACAAGAGTTGGAGAAGAAGATAAGTGGTAAGGTGAACCAAGAGAAGGGGGTTGGTTTTAGGATGGAGGAATAGTTTCTCTTAAAAGGACAATGCTTTGCCTTTCAAGGAAATTGATGAGGTAGTCCAGGAGTCAGACTGAAGAAAATGAGCCTAGTGCTGCCAAAAATGCAGCCCCCAAGAACAAAGGGGCATATTATCAAGCACGGCGTTAAAATTATCGCCGCTTTAGCAGCAGAAAACTGCAGCTAAAGCGGCGATAATGGGCTTGATAATATGCCGCAGAGAATTCCAATAGAAGCCCATGTTGACACTGTGGTACTGTAAATTTCGGAAATCATGTTGGTAGCATGGTCCTACCCTGCCGATTTTGGTATCAGCGAACCGCAAATGACTAATGCAGTATGTATGAGTGTTTTCGTCGTATGTCACCGATGAATTCACCGTGTATACGATACAACATGTCGAACCCTCTGGTTCCATTTTAAAAGGGTAACCATTTTATGGTTGCCCTCACATAGGCTACGCTTTGAGGCCATGCCTAGGCCTAAAGGACACGCAATCTTTCTTTGACTTCTTTGTGACCTATGCAAACTGACTCCGCTGCCCGAGGTCAATCCTGTCCGGCCGGTTCCTTTTACTGTGGCCTTATGGGATTAGCATCAGGGCCCCACACATCATAAAGTCGTGTATCCCACGCGACTTCTGACTAATCCCTTTCACACCGACTCTGTTTCCTACTTTATGGCTTGTTTTATGAGGAAGAGGTGTCCGTTGTATTGGGGTCTGCTGATATCTGATGAGGGTTCTGAGCCTCGCTGGGTAAATAATTACGTGCTGACCGAGCTGAAATGTGGGATTATCATCATGACTGTGCTCTTTCTTTGAAGCGAAACCATGTGAACGACCACTTGTAAAAGAGGGGCGGTGTCGCCCAGAGCGTAATATTCTGTATATAAGAAAAGACTGTTTTTTGGTTCGGGGCAGTCTCCTGAGAGCATACATCATGTTGTACTTCTTGGATACCTGTGATTGGTCTGCAGCCAATAAATACGATCTTTGACTTCACCTAGAAGACTCTGTGTTTCTGTGGTCCAAAACAGGAAGAACTCGAAGTCTTCTGGTGTGTCCCCTGGCACCGCTGGGTAGGTTCTGAAAAACCCAGTACTTCAGTTGGCGCCCAATGTAGGGCGATTTCAGCGGTACCGGTCCAAGCCAGAGGTTCGTGAGGAGCTTCGTGTGAAAATTCTGGAGGAAGGCCGCCACTTCATCGACCCCTGCATGTCGACGTGGTCCAAAAGTCTTTGCTGCGAGGTTCTCCGTGTCCCGACGGCTACAATGGACTGCTGCCCTGACTATCGCCCTGTCTTGGACCCTTGATGATTTGGTAGAGCGAAACGATTTAACGAGTCTTCTGGTGACGTCATCGATACCTCAGCGATACCTCCGTTAAGTATAAGTGGAGCGTCTCCCAGTCCTTAGTTTGGTTTGGTATCCCTTCGGGATCGCTTTGATTTGGAACTTGCAAGTGCCAAAGCCGAAGGACTCGTGTATTCACGAGACTATCATATTCGATAATCCTTTGAAGTTTGAAACTAGACTAGTGAGCGACGATGCCTGGTTCTAGTATATTTGGAAATCTGCTTTGTTTGGGTTGTAATAGGGACTCCCGATTAGAGGATTCGTGTCCGGTTCCTCCAATTGGAACTCCAACGTATGAGCTTTATGTGAAACATGGCGTGGGCCCCATTGCGTATAATGAAGTATGGATCCGATACACCAGGAAGGATGGTGTTTTAAAATGGCCCCAAAATGGTAGTTTAGACACAGAAATCCTAGATAACTTAGAGGTTACATTATTTAAAAAGAAAACCCGGCCGGCGATGTTTGATTCTTTCCGCCTATGGCGAAAGGAAGCCAAGCAAAAAGAAATTAAATTAGCCAAGAAAAATAAAAGAGAGAAAGGTATGTCGATAATGCAAGCAGCCTTGCAGTTCAAAGATAATGAAGAAGAACAGATGAATGAGCAGCTGCACAGGCAAAGTAAATTAGTGATTGATAAATGCTACCCAGTGTTGCCCCCCCTTCAGCAAGGTGCGTCAGAAGAAAAGGAGAAAGATCCCCTAATGTCACATTTGCTGAGTTCGCCACCCCCGTATGCGCAGAGTGCTACAGCGCCCCCGCAGCCTTTAAATGTACAGCCTATAGTTAACTTGCCGCAAGCTTTCCCGCAGCCGCCAGCTCCTCCTCAGCCGGCTCCTATGCCTACGGCGCAGCCCTCTCAAGGGCCGCCGGTTTCGCTGCCTATCTCTTCTGCGCTTCCTGCGACTTTACCTAGTACATCAGCTGCCTCCCTCGATGCTCTCTCTGATACGACCCCTGTACCTATATCTGCACCCGTTTTTCTTCCCTCTGTCTTTCCCCCTGTTCTTGCCTCAACCTCTCCTTCTACACGACAACGAATAGCTAGTGCGGTCACTAGTTTTATATCGCCTCTCTTTGGGTCATCTAGTACGACCCCTGGTTCACAACGTACGCAGTTGCGTAGTCAGCTGCCAGGTTCTGAAGAGAAAGAAGTATTAGACCGCATGGCATATAAATGGATTGTTTTTCCTTCAAGATATGATGTAGAGTCTGTTGTAAATGTTTTTCATCAGTGGGAAGCACCAAAACAGAGATACGTTTTTGAGAAAATGTGTGAATTCCTCTGTGAGGAATTGGAAGATCATGGTTTGGACTTGAGCCCGCAGGAATTGTGTCATGTACGGTTTGCATTTGGAAAAGGTACGATTGTGGGTCCCGATGTTGGGAAAGCAGTGGCGACATTATTGTCTTTCAGGATCAAGGATCCTTCTCAGTCACTGTTTAAACGTGACTCCTCTGATAGGAGGGTTAGACAATACCCTATGAGAGAAGTCCCTCCGGTATGGAAGGACGCGGTTGCGGCTGACGCCGTCAACGGTATTGCTGCTATGCCAGCTCATTTCCAGCGTGTTTGGGTACATGTTCCTTGCAAGCGATCAGAAGTTTTAGCCCTTAAGCAGACATTGCCTGACCCCCTCAAAAACCCCGCAGGATATTATAAGGAGTTATCACAGACTGCAGAATCGTGTGTCATGAACCTAGCTGACATAGATATGTTGTTCGGGAATGTCGTTCCGCAGCCTCTGTGGGGGTTGATTAGTAATGCAGATCATGCTGCAGAATTAGGTGACACATGGGCTAATATCACTGCTACAGACACTAGACAAGTTGGTGGTGCGAAACCTGAGCCCCTAGTAGCAGAACTCCCTGGTAGAATTATTACCTACATGAAGACCTTATTGCCAGCGATGCGTGTGAATTGGGATAAATTATCCGCATGCAAACAAAAGAAAGACGAAACAGTGTCTGATTTCTTCACCAGGTTTGAAGAAACATTTGTTGACCACAGTGGTCAAGACATGAGTACGGAAGGTGGTCAACGGTTATTTGTTGATAAATTTGTGCATAACTTGCTTCCCGAGTTGGGTAAGAAATTAAAAGATTCAGAGAGTTCTTGGGCTGTTTCCTCATCGGCGCAAATACTGGCTACTGTACAGTATTACACAGGGATAAAGATGAGCAGACAAGAAAACAAAAGAATTAAAGACGAAGGTTCTTTTACAGCAGGCTTACCCGCCACGTGGAGATCAGAATAACTATAAGCAAGGTCAGAGTAACTATCAACAACCCCAACAGTTTCAGAGTAACTCGCAAAGGTTTGGGTATTCCCAACCGCGTGTTCCTGTGGGTCCCAATCAGTGTTCGTATTGCAAACAAGAGGGTCATTTTAAGTATAGTTGTCCTATAATGTTGCAGCGCACGAATAATGCTTATGGCGCGAGAGGTAGAGGTGGTCAGCAAGCTCCTAGAGGTAGAGGACGTGGGAATGTTCCCCAGAACGCGCGTCCTCTTCCGCCTCAAAATACGATGAACAGTTTTGATCAGCAGGCCAATGTAACTAGTGGGACAGCTCAGTACTATAATAACGACTATTATGCAGAAGATGGAAATGCGGAAGGTAATGATTACTAGGACAGCCGTAGACAAAGAGAGGGAGTTGTTACAGTGCCAGTGGATCAGAGTGGACCGTATGTTAAGGTGACTACAGCGGGTGTGACAGAGCCTTTTCTATTGGATACTGGTGCTGCAAAGAGTTCAATTATGCACTCAAAACTCCCTGGCGCGCCTTTGTCTGGCGAAATGAATGTTTCAGTAGGTTTTTCTGGCGCCCTGGTTAGGAACCCGATCTCTAGTCCTATGCCCCTTTCTGTTGGACCTTGTGAGCTGAAAACACCCCTTATCCTAACGACAGGTTGTGGTGAAAACCTGTTAGGATTAGATTTGTTAAAGAGATTACATGCAACATTATATTGTTCCCCCTCGGGAGTACAACTTACACTGGGTAGGGAAGTGATTTCTCCAATATATTTGTCGAAGAATAAACTGCCAGCCGAATTGTCGTCTCTTCCGGATGTCCTTTGGGCTACTGGTCCTAATGATGTGGGTCTCTTGGAAATATCGCCATATGTGGTCACTTTGAAAGCCAATGTTAAATTGCCACGCATTCCCCAGTACAAGATCTCTAATGAAGGTGAGAAAGCGTTGTTAGCGATCATCTATGATCTGATTGAAAAGGATGTAATTGAAGAGACAAGAGGCAACGTTTGCAATAGTCCGGTTCTGCCTGTTTTAAAACGTACTGACCCTTCTCAGCCACCTGTTTACAGATTTGTGATCGATCTTAGAGAGGTCAATAAGATAGTTGTGCCACAGTTTCCGGTTGTCCCTGATATAACTGCCTTGTTAACTATGATCCCAGCTTCCGCTGCTTGGTTCTCAGTGATTGATTTAAAGAATGATTTCTTTAGCATTCCGATTGCAGAGGAAAGCAGGGATATTTGTGGTTTTAGTTTAGGAGGTCGCAGCTTCCGCTTTAAACGCGCTCCGCAGGGCTACTGTGAAAGTCCATCAATATACAGTCAGGCTTTAAAGGCGCAGCTTGATACAATTGTCTTACCTAGTGGTGCTACCCTTATTCAGTATGTTGACGATTTACTAATCGCCGCGGATACTGAGGAGATTTGTAAAGAAGCTACATTGTCATTGTTGCGTCATTTGTCTGCCTTTCATCACAAAGTATCTCTCTCAAAACTGCAATATTGTCGACAAGAAGTGACCTACTTAGGTCATCTCTTGTCGAAGGAGGGAAGGAAACTGACCCCAGAAAGAATTCAGGCCATTGCACAATTGAGCGTGCCAAGAACGCAGAGAGAAGTACGTGCTTTCTTGGGTATTACTTCATACTGTAGGCAGTGGATCCCGAGTTTTTCTTTGCTGGCAAAACCTTTGATAGCATTAACATGCAAAGATACACCGAATCCCGTCCCATGGTCTGAAGAGTGTCAGAAAAGTTTTTCGGAATTACGTAAGGCATTATGTTCGGCTCCTGTATTGGGTACCCCCGACTACAGTAAACCTTTTACATTGTATGTTCACGAGAAAGAAGGTTTTGCGTTGTCAGTGCTGACACAATCTTTTGGAGACAGACAGCGTCCATGCGCGTATTTTTCGCCGACTTTGGATCCGGTAGCCAAGGCATTGCCAAGTTGTTTGAGAGCCACGGCAGCAGCAGCTGTTTCTATTCGACAGTCTGCTGGGTTAGTAATGAACAACACGTTGATTGTGATGGTGCCACACGCAGTGGACACGTTATTAAACAGGACCAAGACACAGCACTTAACTAGTGCTCGATTGTCAGGGTACGAGTTGACACTGCTAGCGAGTCATGTGCACATAAAGAGGTGCAATACGTTGAATCCAGCTACTTTATTACCGATTTCAACAGGCACAGATGAGATTGAACAGCATGATTGTCTGTTCAGAACAGAAGAAGAAACAAAAGGGAGAGTGGATCTTAAAGATACTCCCCTGGTTGAGTGTGATGGTACCTTATGGGTGGATGGTTCGTGCTTCAAGCTTCCGAATGGTGATACGACTGCAGCATATGCTGTCACGACTTTGCACACGATTGTTAAAACTGCACGTATACCACATAATTCAGCTCAAGCAGCCGAATTAATTGCACTTACAAGAGCATGCGTGTTGTCGAAAGGAATGAAAGTGAACATATATACTGACAGCCAGTATGCCTTTGGCGTGGCCCATAGTTTTGGGCACTTGTGGAAAGAACGTGGGTTCCTGACTTCGCATGGAACTAAGATTCAGAATGGTCAGTTGGTGAATGTACTCCTTGAGTCGTTGACCTTGCCATTACAAGTTGCGATTGTGAAATGCAGTGCACACAAGAAGGTTATTGATGATGTTGGTCGTGGTAATGCGTTTGCTGACAAAATCGCGAAAGAAACAGCAAGAGATGTGACGAATCGAATGTATGTTGCAGGTCCTGCAAGATGGGTTGGTGATGTTGGAATGTGTGAAGGCACGATAGAGAGTGTGAAGTCCCTTCAAGCAGAAGCCACAGAGAAAGAATTGAGCATGTGGAAAGAAAGTAAGGGTAAATTGGATGAAAATGGTTGTTGGATTGATTTGTCAGAACACCGGCGATGGTTGTTACCTGAGGCATATGTGCTTCCAGTGGTCACGATGGCACATGGAATGGCGCATATCAGTGTGAAAGGGATTTGTAAGTTGTTGGCTCCAGTATGGCAGAATGCTGGAATTCCCAAGTGTGCAGAGAATGTGGTCAAAAATTGCATGGTATGTTTGAAATACAATCTTGGTAGGGGAACCCCAACTCCAGCTGGTCATTTTGCGCCTCCAACGTATCCGTTTGAGGTTTTGCAGCTAGATTTCATCCACATGGAAAGGTACAACAATTTGAAATATGTACTTGCTGTTGTCTGCGCTTTTTCAAGGTGGATAGAAGCATATCCCCTAAAAGACAACACTGCCTTATCCACAGCTAAAGCCCTTGTCAAAGAATTCTTCCCTAGGTTTGGAATGCCAAGAATGGTATGGAGTGATAATGGGAGCGAATTTGTGGGACGAGTGATGAAGAATGTATGTGAGGGACTAGGCATAAAGCAGAAGTTTCACGCTGCAAATCACCCCCAATCAGCTGGATTAGTAGAGTGCTATAATGGCACATTAAAATTAAAATTGGGCAAGATTCAAGCGAGTTCTGGCCTTAAATGGCCTGACGCTCTGCCCTTAGCACTCCTATCAACAAGAATGACTGTGCATTCACGAGTGGGACTTAGTCCCTACGAAATCGTGTTTGGCCGCCCGGCCAATATATGGGGAGTGCCAAGACCTACAAAATTCAGTGAGATTGAACACCCCGTACTGCTTGATTATTTGTATGAATTGACGGCTAAATTGCGTGTTTTACACCAACAGGTGCATGATACTCTGCCTCAGGTCTCTGAAGCCCCAGGACATCCTATCAATCCTGGATCATGGGTGCTGGTCAAAAACTTCAAAAGGACAAAGAATGACGAGCCCCGTTGGACCGGCCCCCATCTCGTCCTTCTTTCCACGAGATCAGCTGTTAGAGTAAAAGGGAAAAGAACTGGATACACGGCGTTCACTTTAAGAGGGTCCCTTTGCCTTTGCCTTACGACCAGTGAGTCCAGAAAGGGATCGCTGAATCAGAGACTGAGACTGTGCCTCGTTGTCTGCCGTTTAGCGATGCACGAGTAAAAGGAACACTTTCTCAGAAGGAAAGCGATGACATCTTGCAAGAAACTGTGCCACCGTCAATTCGATTGGACACTACAGAGCCTGAACTCTTGTTTCAAGACCAAACAGTACCTACAAGAAGTCGCTACAATCTGAGGCCGAGAACTATGGACAAATAAAAATTCTTTTTCTTTGATATTTTTTTTTGAGAAGTGCAGCTTTCTCTTCCATCTGAAAAACGGGGAACAACCTTTACAATGCAACTTTTACAACGCACTACACTTACAACGCAATTTTTACAACGCAACATCCACTACAACGCATTCCATTACATCGCATGACACTACAACGCATTTTTAAAAACTACCTTTACAACGCATTCCATTACATCGCATACTACCTTAACAACGCATACCATTACAACGCATAATATTACACTACACTATCCAACACTTACCCTACTGTTGCACCCCCTGGAGTAAGAATAGTAATGTTTACCCCTATACTATCCAACACTTACCCTACTGTTGCACCCCCTGGAGTTAGAATAGTAATTTTTACCCCTATACTATCCAACACTTACCCTACTGTTGCACCCCCTGGAGTTAGAATAGTAATTTTTACCCCTATACTATCCAACACTTACCCTACTGTTGCACCCCCTGGAGTTAGAATAGTAATTTTTACCCCTATACTATCCAACACTTACCCTACTGTTGCACCCCCTGGAGTTAGAATAGTAATTTTTACCCCTATACTATCCAACACTTACCCTACTGTTGCACCCCCTGGAGTTAGAATAGTAATTTTTACCCCTATACTATCCAACACTTACCCTACTGTTGCACCCCCTGGAGTTAGAATAGTAATTTTTACCCCTATACTATCCAACACTTACCCTACTGTTGCACCCCCTGGAGTAAGAATAGTAATTTTTACCCCTATTCTATCCAACACTTACCCTACTGTTGCACCCCCTGGAGTTAGAATAGTAATTTTTACCCCTATACTATCCAACACTTACCCTACTGTTGCACCCCCTGGAGTTAGAATAGTAATTTTTACCCCTATACTATCCAACACTTACCCTACTGTTGCACCCCCTGGAGTTAGAATAGTAATTTTTACCCCTATACTATCCAACACTTACCCTACTGTTGCACCCCCTGGAGTTAGAATAGTAATTTTTACCCCTATACTATCCAAAACTTACCTTAAATGCAATGTAATATTATGCGTTGTAATTGTATGCGCTGTAAAGGTAGTATGCGATGTAATGGAATGCGTTGTAAAGGTAGTTTTTAAAAATGCGTTGTAGTGTCATGCGATGTAATGGAATGCGTTGTAGTGGATGTTGCGTTGTAAGTGCATGCGTTGTAAGTGCATGCGTTGTAAAAGTATGCGTTGTAACGTCATACATCCCTGAAAAACGTTCTTATTTTTGCTTTTTCGAACCGCCATCCGGGTTCAGCTGCAGGGTCGCGGTGCCAAGACTTTGGGGTACAAGCCGGAGACGTTAGGTCAACGGTCTGGTTGGTCTAAGGGCGTTCCCTGGACTGACAGGTGTACTCCTTAGCAGAAGACACTCATCCGCAGCAAACAGCACGGTTAGAGGATGGAGTTTTTCGAGATGAAGAGACCCGCTGAGGAAATAAATTTTAAGAACAGAATATGTAAAGCAATGAATAGCAAACGTTTTGTAATATTATGTCTGTTTGTCCTATTTAGCATGATGATGTTTTCTGTAGGTTATGTATTATTGTCTTTTCAAGTGCCGTTTGCACCCACTATACAGCCCATACCTCCTCCTACTGTTTCCTCACACTCTTTCCACCCTCTGCCTGAACACGAACAAGCTAGACGTTCTGAATTCGTAAACAATTCGTTTATTCAACTCCTGCACCAACACCAACTAGTTATGAACACAACAAATTGCTGGGTGTGTGGTTTGATGCCGCATACCATTGATAAGGGTATCCCGTATCTAGTGCTGCAGTTTAGCTACAATGGGTCATCATGGGCATTCCAGACTATGTTTCTTTTTGCACTTAAGACCTATTCCCCACGACCACCGCGTTCCACTGGACCTAGCACGAACAATAAAGCCTTGATGAGAGGAGTTGCTGATATGAGTAGAGATATCGATGCATATTCATCTATTCCCAAGGATGAGTTGCGAGCTTATGTGGGTTGGAACGCGACGGGGTATAGCATTAGTCTGGGCGAGAAACAGCGTAAAAGTTCATCCCCGATTTGGGTCGTACCCCACATGGGTCGGTTCTGTTTACAAGGTAATGGTCAGAATCCAAGAGCTCAATTAGGGAAGAGTGACTGTGCTGAAACGTACATTTTCCCATCACAGTTTTCCCCTGCGTTTTTGGCTGCCAAGGGTACATACTTTGTTTGTAATGATCGAGCATATACATGGTTGCCCCCTGATTTCTTGGGCACGTGTTATGTTGCAAATTTGCTACCGCCGACATTTACTGCCGCCTCTGATTATCACAAGACCAGAGTTGTCAGAGGCGTTGTTAGTAAGGAGGATACTACCGGTCAGGAAGCGGGAGACTTTTTCCTGGGTTTACTGCCGTTTTGGGGACCAATGGTCAATAGTAGGAACCTGAGACAACTGACTCGTGTAGTTGAAACCACTGTTAATGTAACGGCTGGTGCCCTTGGCAACTTGACAGCTGAGCTCCAAGCGGATCGCCTCATGATGTTGCAGAACCGTATGGTTCTAGATGTCATACTTGCAGACCGTGGTGGGGTATGTAAGGTTATCCAATCAAGCTGTTGTATTTTCATACCAGATACCGCTCCGACAGTCTATCAAGCCATCTCCAAACTGCATAAGATTTCCGAATCCATCCATGTGGATAAAGGAGATTGGTCGATGACGGGGTGGTTCTGGGGACTGATATCAGCTTGGGGATGGAAGATTCTAATAGTCACTGGGACGATCTTAGCCATTCTTTTCCTGTTCTGTCTATGTGTACAGTGTGCTCCTGTAATGTGTAGCCTCTGTGTTACATCATGTGTAAGGAGACCTGTATCAAGGGACGAACTAAGCAATAGGATGATGCTACAGCAACATCTTCATGACTTTATGAATATAGACCTGGACTCAGATTAGTATGAGTATAGTTATTGCCTATGTAAGGGCAAAAGGAGGGTCTGTGGTACTGTAAATTTCGGAAATCATGTTGGTAGCATGGTCCTACCCTGCCGATTTTGGTATCAGCGAACCGCAAATGACTAATGCGGTATGTATGAGTGTTTTCATCATATGTCACCGATGAATTCACCGTGTATACGATACAACATGTCGAACCCTCGGGTTCCATTTTAAAAGGGTAACCATTTTGTGGTTGCCCTCACATAGGCTACGCTTTGAGGCCATGCCTAGGCCTAAAGGACACGCAATCTTTCTTTGACTTCTTTGTGACCTATGCAAACTGACTCCGCTGGCCGAGGTCAATCCTGTCCGGCCGGTTCCTTTTACTGCGGCCTTATGGGATTAGCATCAGGGCCCGACACATCATAAAGTCGTGTATCCCACGCGACTTCTGACTAATCCCTTTCACACCCGACTCTGTTTCCTACTTTATGGCTTGTTTTATGAGGAAGAGGTGTCCATTTTATTGGGGTCTGCTGATATCTGATGAGGGTTCTGAGCCTCGCTGGGTAAATAATTACGTGCTGACCAAGCTGAAATGTGGGATTATCATCATGACTGTGCTCTTTCTTTGAAGCGAAACCATGTGAACGACCACTTGTAAAAGAGGGGCGGTGTCGCCCAGAGCGTAATATTCTATATATAAGAAAAGACTGGTTTTTGGTTCGGGGCAGTCTCCTGAGAACATACATCGTGTTGTACTTCTCGGATATCTGTGATTGGTCTGCAGCCAATAAATATGATCTTTGACTTCACCTAGAAGACTCTGTGTTTCTGTGGTCCAAAACAGGAAGAACTCGAAGTCTTCGGGTGTGTCCCCTGGCACCGCTGGGTAGGTTCTGAAAAACCCAGTACTTCAACACCAGAACATGGGCTTCTATGGGAATTCACAAGGGCATATTATCAAGCCCACTATCGCCGCTTTAGCGGCAGTTTTCTGCCGCTAAATCGGCGATAATTCTAACGTCGTTTCTTGATAATATGCCCCACAGTCCCCAGCAAGCTGCACTCATGAGAATTCAAAGGTCACAAGGAGAGGAACTCAAGTGCCATGGGTTCGGAGTACAAAAATGATTAATGCAGAAATATTCCCAATAAGCCACAGGCTGCCTGTAGTTTCTGTTTGCCATAGGAAAGTTGTCTGATGAAAAAACAATCTTATCAAATGGCCAGAGCACTGCCCACATATTTATCTAGACCAGAAGGGTAGCCAAAAGAGTCAAGCTTCCTACTGTAACATATGCATCTTTTTGATTCCTTGCCCCGAGATAGGAACAAAGGGGAAATCAGAGCTGTTGCATTCCAGAGAAAGCCTTCTTCAAGTCGGTGATTGACTTCAGTGATTGGTGAAGTAGCCAACCACAGTCAGTTAACGATGTTCAAGAGGCTCTCCCACATTGTGCTCTACAAAAAATGCAAATGAAGTCCCACAATGCCTGGGTCTAAAAGCAGTTGCAAAATACCTTAAACTCTGACTCAAAACACTCCAGTTTTCCTAAATATTAGAGTGGGTGCCTCTAGGTGAGATGGGAGATCCACAGAACACGAAGGCCCAGAAGCCCTCAAATCATTTAACATCATGACTTTTCCTACGCCTGCAGGTGGAACTTACCCTCTATTATCCACCTACCCATGCTTTTGTCAGAAAAAAACAAAAGTCTTCTAAATACGAACTTCAAACACCAGAACCTGTGTAATGGAGCTCGAAAACCAACGACCTTGATAGTGAGATCAAACACAGTGGCCCTGATTACGAGTTGAGGTGCTATTTATTGATAAATAATGATATCAAGGAGTACGTTATTTATCAGGTGCGAGAAATAGCACCTACTGTGAGATGGCGGGGAATAACATGCGTATTTTGGTGTTTAACTCACCAAAATCTGCATGATTCTGTAAATACTGCATGCTTTTCCTCCATTAAATTTCGGCATGGTGAAATTTAAAGAAGGTGGAGGTATTTAATGCAATTGATAGTTATCGGTTGCGCTAAATACCTACCAACTCATAATTCCGACCGAAGCGTAAACAGGGATTTAAGCATGGGTCAGAATATAACAGCACACTTGTAACCAGGCTCTAACGGGTAAGATTTTTGGGTATTGTTTGAGAAGCCTGGAAGCTTCACTCTAGCAGCAACCACAGTCCTTGTCACGGCGAACCACAAAAGTCATTAAATTAACCTGTGCTTAACTCTTTCGTAGATTGGCACCAAAGAATTCATGCTTAACTTAGAGGCAATGTGTAAAGTATTTATGCAGCACTTAAACAGAAATAAAGTGAAAACACCACACAAGAAAAATCTCAAACCAATTTAGAAAAATAGACTAAATGTTAATAAATAAAAGTATGCTAGTATGTCAAAAATCCATAAAGCACTAACTGGGGGCATCTGGTTGGGCTGGACCTGGACAAAGTCACAAGTTCAGGCCAACCAAGTTTGGTCCTTTGGCAGTTATACCTTATGTTCTTAAGGCAAGTTCTGCATGAGTTGCTATGCGGAGCTTGCCATTGCTCGATGTCAGTTCTGATTAACCTTTCAGCTGTTGACGATGCTTTGTGGGGCTCCACATCACTTGGCGTCGGCTCTGATGAACCTTTCAGCTGTGTGGCGAGGCTTTAATTGGCTTTGTGTTGCTCAGCCATGGTTCTAATAAAGCTGTCAGCTGGCTGGCAACATTTTGTGGGGCTTCACGTCACACGCATCAGTTCTGATGAAGTTGTCAGCTGAGTGACATGGCTGTGTGGGGCTTCACATTGCTCTGTTTTGGAACCAGTGCAGTGTTCAGATAGTATCTATGCTGCATTGCACTGCAAGGCTTTGCACACCAGTGAAGCCATCGGTTCAGAGCTGTGCAGCTTTGCAGGGCCCTGTGTTGTTGAACCTGATTAAACCTTCAGTTAGGCAGGGAGGAGTGCTCTCTGATACCAGCCAAGGGTCCAGGATCTTGTCGGCACCTCTTGGGGATCACTGCCCACTCTGGCAGAGGCTAGGAGCAACTACAGTTGCAGTGTAGGTCTTTAAAGCTTTTTGTGTCCCTTTAACTCACACAGTAGGACAACCAACTGACCCCTCTGAGTCACTCTGGGTAGCCTGGGAGAAAGGCAAGCAGGTCCAGTCTTCCTTCTTCAGACGGCAAGACAGTCGTTCAAGCAGCAGGGCAGTCCTCTGGGAGCAGGACAGCCCTTCTTTTGAATCTTCAACAGGTCCAGGAATGTGCTGATGAGTGGTTCTGGAGGCCCACTAGTTACACTTGGTCCAGGATTTGTGTCGGGGGACTTCCTGTCCTACCTCCAACACTGATTATGGAAAGTTCTTTCCCCCTCCCTGGTCAAAGCTCCAAACTATGTGGGGTGGGAAATGGCAGAGCGGCCTGGAGTCCTGTTTCTTTGTGTGTGCTGTAGGCAAAGCCCTTTGAAGTATAAATGGGTCTGGGTACAGCCCCTCCACAGCAATCCTGCAGGATGCCTCATCCTGTCCACACCTAATCCCCTTTTGTATCACTGTCTGGAAGCAATATACAAGTCTGAACATCAGAGCCATTTTTACTCATGTGACCCAGGTCACTGGGAGAAGGCATATCTGGTTGGCACAAGAAAATTCATACTTTGAAATTTTCACAACTGTGACTAGGGTGACCAACCGTCCGTAAATTTCACAGACAAACCGTTATTTGGGCCTCTTGTCCGTGAGCGTTTCTTTCACTGACACTTCTTTCACGGATGCCTTTTGTCCGTAATTTAGGAGATGGCAGAATGCTGTGCTGTTCCCCTGTGACAATCGGAGCCAGCTCGCACTTCTGTTTGAACTCCAGAGGCTGCAGCAGCCTCTCCCCGAATTCGCTCAGTCTGTGGACAGGCCCATTGTCATTCTGACTGTGGATAATTATCACATAAAGAATCACAATGCTTAAGTGGTGGTGTCAAGGGGTCAGATAAAAGGGGTTCTTGGCCCTTTCTGACTTTGATCTGTGGCTCTCAGGTCAGCATAAAACAGAATAACAAATAAACACATCAGAATAATCTCTGTGATGCAGCTGTAGGGAGGGGGCTAAACTAGCCAAAAGCGGCGACAGAAAGTGAAGTGCACGATTGTCTCAACCTAATATAAACTTATTTTGATGTCTATTTACTTACTTATGTACTATTGTGTGACCTCCTCTGCTGTGTCTGTTAAATGTACCTTTTGTCCCAAACTTTTGTCCTGACTTTGAACTTCTGTCCTGAATTGTGACCCTTTGCCCTGAATTTGTACACTCACTGTCCTGAATTTGCACCTATGCCAGTTGGTCACCATAACTGTGACTCAAAATCTAAATTTACCATTGAATAGGTGTTAGACCTGGCACCTTGGCGTGGGTCTCCCTTCCATTTTTCGTTGTTGCCTCATGTATTTTTTGTTGGTGTTAGTTGCTCAGGGTACTGTGCCACTGCTGTCCAGTGCCACAGTGCAAGTGCTCCCTTGGTAAATTGATGTATGCTTTGTGATTCCGTGATTGGTTGGTTTTGTTTACCTGTCAGACCCTCGTACAGTGCACCAGGAGTGCCCAGGGCTTGTAATCCAAATACTGCTGGTGGGCTTGCAGCACTGGTTGTGCCACCCACAGAAGCAGCCTGTAAACATGTGTCTAAGGTCTGCCATTGCAGAGCCTGCGTGCAGTCTGGTACTGTCATGCTGACTGGGCAAGTGCACCCAATTGCCAGTCCCTAAACCTTCCCTTTTCTTCATATCAGACACCCCTATGGTAGGCCCAAGGGCAGGGTGCATTGTAAGGATAAGGTAGGAAATCCCTGGTGTGTGTGGCATGTTCTAATAGTGAATTACAACCATTTTTGTTTTTCACTATTGCAAGGCTACCTAGGCCAGAATGGGCAGTTTGGTTATTACATCTTATAATCTTAACTGACTCAGAGAACATGGTAGATCTGCATCTAGATGGGTGGGAGGAGTTGCACCTGGGACCTGAATAGGACTGTGCCTGCCTTCCACAATGCTGGCTCCACCTCCTGGGGAGCAGCTAATGTTTATGCCCTACACTGTGAAAGAAAAGGAGAAGTCTGGTAAACAGAGTGCTCAGGAACAGGTTTGGACTGGGCAAAGGCCCCTCTGCCCTCAGAGGACAAAGGATTTTGGGGTATAAGTATTGGGACCCTGATCCCAAGAATTTAGATCACTTTGGGAAAACAAGAAGAACCTCTGCTGAGGGAGGAACCAGAAGAAGCTGAGGAGGAAACTATCCCTGAACCTGGGGGATTGGCCTGCAGTGGTTGCCTTACTGCCAAATAGAGGAGAATGGAACTTTGTGTGTACTTTTGCTCAACTTGTGAAGGATCTCCAAGGGCTTGGAAAAGAGCTTGCCTCCTGCTGAAGTCTCAGGAACAACAGACTTCACCCTCCAGCTCCCCAGAGTTCTTTGGAAGTGCCTGCTGCTGTTGTTGGGCCTTCTGAGGGACTGCGTGTCGCAAGGAGCTGGAAGCGCGACTCAAGAAGGAGAAGCGTGCCACCGTCGGAGCTGTTGTCGTCGCATCTCATAAAGTGTGTCCCCGCTGCAGCATCGCATCGAGCGGAAGCATCTCGCATCATCCAGGAAGTGTCTCGCAACGCCGAAGAAGCGTGTCGCCATGGCAGCCATTGTGGCTGACGCATTGTACAGCATCAAGAGAAGAGTCTCGCATCGAGGAAGAAGCGTGTCGCCATCACAGCCATTGTAGTTGTCACATTGCACCGTTTCAAGAAAAGCGCCTGGCATCCACGGAGATGCGCGCCACCGTCAGAGCTGCTGTTGTCGCATCGCGTAAAGGGGTGTCACCGCTGCAACATCGCATCGAGTGGAAGCGTCTCGCAAACGTCGGAGAAGAGTGCCGCTGCCAAGGCCGCTGCAGTCGCATCGCATAAAGGGTGTCGCCGCTGCAGCTAAAGCATCAACTCGAGTCTTCTTGCAACATCGGAAAAGCTTACCGCATCTGGAAGATCTTCACGTCTTTATTTCTTTGCACCAAAAACTTCATCGCATCAACATCGTTGCAACACTTTCGTTGCCCTGCGTGTCGCATCCAAGAGGTACATTGACTTAAGGTGTCGCATTTAAGAACTTAAGAGAACTAAGCTAAATTTTACCATCTAAAGTAACAGTATTGTGGATTTTTGTCATTTAATGGTCTTGTGATAAATCTATATAAAGAATACTTATTTTTTATATAAAACCTGTGTGGTGTCCATTTGTAGTGTTGTCATTTGATTACTGTATGTGTTCACTAATGCTTTACACGCTGCCTCTGAGATAAGACTGTCTGCTCGTGCTAAGCTACCAAGGGGGTGAGCAGGGGTTATTTTAGGAGGCACCCCCTTACCCTGACTAGAGGCGATGGTCCCTATTTGCCACAAGTGCATACCTGTGCCAACTAGAGACCCCCAGGTCTAACATTGGTGGGCAGCAGTGAGGATTCTGGACTTGCATTTGTGACTCATGTACAGTGATTGGTGAACACTACTTAGTGAGTGCAGACCATAACGCAATCAATACTTGTTGGCAGATTTCTTTTTGGGACTTTCTATTTTTGAGTACTGCCAAGATTAACCATGGTGTAAAAAGCAGCATCCATAGTCTCTGTTGATAATGAATGGGAATGGGAAGAAGAGAAACTGGAAAGCTACAAAGTACAACAGCTGAAATTCTTTTGCAAAAAACTTAATGTATGCACTACTGGATGCAAAAATAAGGCAGAGTTCTACAAGGCGCTGAGGGCCTGGGTAGAAGCAAGGAATGCCACAGATGATGATAATGCAGAGGAGCAGCTGGATGGGCCAGTGGGTCCAAGAGGAAGGAGAACCCCTTCCCCTGCCGGTAGCAGTGTTTCTGGTAAAAGTCTATCTCCAGAGGAGTTGGCAGATAGAAAAGAGTGTAGGATGCACGAGTTGGAGCTGACCAAGCTCAAGTTAAGTGGGCAGTTAGAATTAGAAATGCCAAATAGAAAGTTAGCCCTAGAATAAAAGAAGCTACAGTTTGAACATGAACAGATTTTTCAGGAGTTGGAGTTAAAGCCCAGAGCTTAGGAAGTACTCCCTCTGGTGGCAGCACACCATCAATACCAGTAGAATCTAGAGTATATATCCCTAAACATGTGTTGAAGGAATTTTAAAAAAATGATGATATTGGGCAGTGGTTCAAGGCCTATGAGGTAGCCATGTCTTCCCACCGGGTCCCTGAGAAGGATAGGGGAGTGGGGTTGTGGGGGTGGTTCCTTAGTGAGGGGCGGGACGCACTGCTAGACTTGCCTTCTGATGTCTATAATTCTTATCCCCACATGAAAGATGCATTGATGTCTAGATATGGTTTGACCCCTGAGATGTACAGACAGAGGTTCGGGGGTTGCACAAAGATAGCAAACAGTACCTATGTTGAATATGTCACTTTTTTCTGCAGAGCATTGGATGGTTGGGTGAAGGGTAGCAAAGTCAATGATTTTCAGCGACTGCTTGATTTGATTGCATGGGAGCACTTGTCAAGTAACTGTTTTCCTGAGCTACGCCAGCACCTGATTGATAGTAGGCTGACTAATCCTAGGAAGCTTGCTGAGGAGGCGGACCACTGGGTCAGTACCAGGGTCCACAAGGGTCATGTGTGAGACTCAGCCAAGAGTGGGCAGGGTCCCCAGCAGAAGAGTGGGGGGGACAAGGTTAAACAGAGAGGGTTCCATGAGAGGCCCCAAAGTAATCCCCAGGGGAACCAAGGGAAAGTTTCTCAGCCTCCTCCCCAGAAACCGTCAGGGGCCCCGACAGGTCCACCTGTTCAAAGAGGGCTCCCGAGATGCTACAAATGTGGAGAACTGGGTCATTTTGCCAATGAACCCAAGTGTCACCTGTTTGGAAAACCAGCACCCACTGGTGCAGCCCCCTGGCAGATGGCTAGTGTAGCCCTGGGTGAGGAGATGGGTGCCCAAGGTGGGTGGGGTCCTGCAGAGATGTCCCTTGTCTCATTAGGAGACTGTGAGGTGGTCCCCAGGACCCAGCTGCCTGATAACACTGAAACATACAGGCAGTGGGTGACCATCAATGGCCATAGAGTTGAGGCTCTGAGAGACACAGGGGCCAGTGTGACAGCTGTCAAGTGTCACCTGGTGTCTCAAGAGCAGGTTGTCCCTGTAGCATTCTACCCAGTTGTTGCCGCTGACAACACAGAGAGTCACTGCAAGGTGGCTCAGGTTCCCTTTGAGTGGCGGGGGTCTCTGGTACTCTTCAGGTAGCTGTGAGGCCCGCCATGCCTGTTGACTGTTTGTTAGGGAACGACTTGGATAGCTCACCTTGAGCGAAGGTGGAGCGGAATGCACATTTAGAAATGTTGGGTATGCCTGACTGGGCGTGTGTGACCACCCGGTCCATGGCAGCGAGTAAAGGTGCTCAAGAGGACCTGGAGCCTGAAAGGGAGGCCCAGGTACCTGCCGTCAAGAGTAGAGGCAGGGGGTGCGGGAAACCGGCCCCCGAAGTTCCCACGGTCCAGGAGGGAGCAGACCCTGAGGGGGATGCCCTGGAGTATACAGGGGAACAGGTATTCAAACTGGGGGACCTGCCTGAGCTGACCCATTGGCAGCAAGAAGGAGGGCCCTCCAGGGAGGAATTCTGCAAGGAGCAGAAAGAATGCCCTTCTCTTGTGGGTCTGCGGCAACAGGCTGCAGACCAGGCAGCAGGTGATCAGTCTGGATCACATTGGATCTACTGGGAGAATAATCTCCTGTATACAGAGCCTAAGGTTGCTGAGTCTGGGTCAGCCCGTGTGCTGGTGGTACCCCTGCGCTTCAGAGCATTCCTACTGGAGCTGGCTCATGATGTTCCATTGGCAGGACATTTGGGGCAGGACAAGACCTTTGAAAGGCTTGTCACCCATTTTTATTGGCCCCAAATGCGCAGGAGTCCAGACACTCACTGCAGGACATGTCAGACTTGCCAGGCAAGTGGAAAGAGTGGGAGGAAGCGCAAGGCTCCGCTCCAGCCATTCCATGTAGTCAGCACCCCCTTTGAACGGGTTGGTATTGACATTGTGGGGCCACTGGACCCCAAGACAGCCATGGGCAACAGGTTCATCCTGGTCCTGGTGGACCATGCCACCCGGCACCCTGAAGCATTACCTCTGAGGACAGTGACGGCCCCTATGGTGGGAAGAGCACTGATGGGAATTTTCTCCAGAGTGGGATTCCCTCGCGAGGTAGTATCCGACCGGGGAACAAACTTCATTTCCAAGTATATGAAGTCCCTGTGGCAGGAGTGTGGTGTAACCTATAAGTTCACCACTCCTTATCAACCCCAAGGAAACGGGTTGGTTGAGAGATTCAACCAAACCCTTAAAGGCATGATAATGGGTCTTGAGGAACCTAAGAGGTGTAAGTGGGACGTCCTCTTACCATGCCTGCTCTTTGCTTACCGTGAGGTGCCACAGAAATCTCTAGGGTTCAGTCCCTTTGAGCTTCTCTATGGACACCCAGTGAGAGGACCTCTAAGTCTGGTCATAGAAGGCTGGGAGCAATCTCCCAGGAAACCTCCCCAGGAGGTATATAGCTACATGCTGGCCTTTAGGAACCAGACTAGGCGTTTCAGACAACTCGCTGAGGTGAATCTGTAAGCCAGCCAGGAGGAGATGAAGCGGTGGTACGACCAGAATGCCACTCTGGTAGAGCTTCAGCCTGGACAGAAGGTGTGGGTCATGGCCCCCGTGGAGCCCTGTGCGCTCCAGGATAAGTGGACCGGCCCCTTTGAGGTTGTGGAGTGCAAGAGTCCAGTTACCTACTTGGTGGACTTGCGGTCTCCCAGGAGCCCCTTGAGGGTCCTGCATGTCAACCGCCTGAAGCCCCACTTGGAGAGGTCTCAAGTGGGTATGCTCTTGGCAACAGATGCTAGGATGGAGGAGGAGGCCGAGCCTCTTCCTGACCTCCTATCAGCCAGAGAGTAAGATGGGTCAGTGGATGGTGTCAACCTCTCTTCCACCCTGACCCCTGAGCAACAGAATGACTGTCACCAGTTGCTGGGACAGTTTTCTGATCTGTTCTCCCTGGTTCCTGGTGTCACTGATTGGTGCGTCCATGAGGTGGACACTGGGGACAGTACACCTGTGAGGCATCAAGGAGGAGGTCTCCAAGATACTTGCACTAGGTGTAATTGAGTCCTCTAGCAGTCCTTGGGCCAGCCCAGTGGTCTTGGTCCCAAAGGCTGCCGCGCCGTGTGCCACACCCGAACTCCGGTTCTGTGTGGACTACCGAGGGCTCAATGCAGTCACCAGGACTGATGCACACCCCATCCCCAGAGCTGATGAGCTCATAGATCGGCTAGGGGCTGCACGGCACCTCAGCACGTTTGATTTAACGTATGGGAACTGGCAGATCGCCTTGACCAATGGGGCAAAGGAGAGGTCAGCATTCTCCACACCAGATGGGCACTACCAGTTCCGGTTGATGCCCTTTGGGATGAAGAATGCCCCTGCCACCTTTCAGAGGTTGGTCAACCAGGTGTTGGCTGAAAGTCTGTAGGATTTCCTACAGACTTTGAGCCTTTTTCATTCCTCTATCATTTTCTAATGAAATTATTATCCAGAAACGTGTGCGCAGGACTTCTTTTTCTTTTTTGTTGAGAGGGTCTGACCCGCTTGTCCGCAGGGGCTTTTCTCTGGGTTTTCTCTGGGTTAGTACCCCTGACCTGCAGCACCGTGTTTAATTTTTTGCCAGTGAAAACTCATAGTGCACACGCTTGAGCGCCATCTTCCTTTATCCCTATCTAACCCTGTCACATTGTGTTTTCAGGTGTTGGCTGGACTGGACTCGTTCAGTGCTGCCTACCTGATGATATCGCAGTGTTCCACACCAGTTGGAAAGAACATCTGCGCCACCTCTGGGAAGTGTTGATGGCGCTGTGGAGGGCAGGCCTCACTATCAAGATGAGTAAGTGCCAGATCGGACAGGGTTCCGTGGTGTACTTGGGACACCAGGTAGGGAGCGGCCAGGTGGTGCCCCTACAGCCCAAGATTGAAACCATCCTGGCTTGGGAGCCCCCCAAATCCCAGACAGAGGTGAGAGCCTTCTTAGGACTCACGGGTTACTACAGGAAGTTTGTCAAGGGATATGGCAACATTGTTGCACCCATGACAGTGTTGACTTCCAGGAAGCAGCCAAAGAAAGTGATTTGGACTGACACCTGTCTGGAAGCTTTTGAGGCCTTAAAAACTGCTATGTGCACAGCGCCCGTACTCTTGGCACCCAACTTGTCCAAGGAGTTCATAGTGCAAACAGACGTTTCAGAGCATGGTGTGGGGGCTGTTCTATCACAGATGAAGGAGAAGGGCCTAGATCAACCTGTAGCCTTCATCAGGTTACTTCCACGGGAACAGAGGTGGAGTGCTATTGAGCGTGAGGCTTATGCTGTGGTCTGGGCACTGAAGAAGCTGAGACCCTACCTGTTTGGGAATCACTTCCGGGTTCAGACAGACCACAGGCCCCCTCAGATGGTTGATGCAGGTGAGGGGTGAGAATCCAAAGCTGTTAAGGTGGTCCATTTCGCTACAGGGGATGGATTTCACGGTGGAGCATCGACCCGGTACAGAACACGCCAATGCTGATGGTCTGTCCAGATTTTTCCGCCTTAGTGATGAGAACTCCCAGGACGTAGGGTAGTTCTCCTCACATTTCAGCTGGAGGGGACAAGTGTTAGACCTGGCACCTTGGCGTGGGTCTCCCTTCCATTTTTAGCTGTTGCCTCATGCATTTTCTGCTGGTGTTAGTTGCTCAAGGCACTGTGCCACTGCTGTCCAGTGCCACAGTGCAAGTGCTCCCTATGGTAAATTGATGTATGATTTGTGATTCCGTGATTGGTTGGTTTGGTTTAGCTGTCAGACCCTAGTACAGTGCATCAGGAGTGCCCAGGGCTTGTAATCCAAATACTGCTGGTGAGCTTGCAGCACTGGTTGTGCCACCCACAGAAGCAGCCTGTAAACATGTGTCTAAGGTCTGCCATTGCAGAGCCTGCGTGCAGTCTGGTACTGCAATGCTGACTGGGCAAGTGCACCCATTTGCCAGTCCCTAAACCTTCCCTTTTCTTCATATCAGACACCCATATGGTAGGCCCAAGGGCAGGGTGCATTGTAAGGATAAGGTAGGACATGCCCTGGTGTGTGTAGCATGTTCTAATAGTGAATTACAACCATTTTTGTTTTTCACGATTGCAAGGCTACCTGTTCTCCATAGGCCAGAATGGGCAGTTTGGTTATTACATCTTATAATCTTAACTGACTCAGAGAACATGGTAGAAATTCGAATTTAGTATGCCTGAACTCAGGATGGTAAAATACATCTTTTAGTGAAGTTGGTTTTAACATTCTGTGTTTGAAAATGCCACTTTTAGAAAGTAGGCATTTTCTTGTCTAACCATTCAAACCTGCCTCTGCTAGGCTGTGTATTCCTTTGTCTGGAGTTTGAGTGACAGGGCTGGGGAATTCCAAGAGACAGGATGAGTCAGCCCAGTGGTGGAGCGGCTGCTGTCTCTGCCCTGCACAGTGAGTGAAGGGAAGGAATCCTGTCAACTAAGTGCTCCAGGGCTGTACTTGCCTTCCACAATGCTGGCTCCACCTCCTGTGGGGCGTCTAATGTTTCTGCCTTACACTGTGAAAGGAAAGGAAAAGTCTGGTAAACAGAGTGCTCAGGAACTGGTTTGGACTGGGCAAAGGAACCTCTGCCCTCAGAGGACAAAGGATTTTGGGGTATAAGTATTGGGACCCTGATCCCACGAATTTAGATCACTCTGGGAAAACGAGAAGAACCTCTGCTGAGGGAGGAACCAGAAGAAGCTGAGGAGGAAACTATTCCTGAACCTGGGGCATTGGCCTGCTGTGGTTGCCTTATTGCCAAAGAGAGGAGAAAGGAACTTTTTGTGTACTTTTGCTCAACTTGTGAAGGATCTCCAAGGGCTTGGAAAAGAGCTTGCCTTCTTCTGAAGTCTCAGGAACAACAGACTTCACCCCCAGCTCCCCAGAGTTCTTTGGAAGTGCCTGCTGCTGTTGTTGGGCCTTCTGAGGGACTGCGTGTCGCAAGGAGCTGGAAGCGCGACTCAAGAAGGAGAAGCGTGCCGCCGTCGGAGCTGTTGTCATCGCATCTCGTAAAGTGTGTCGCCGCTGCAGCATCGCATCGAGCGGAAGCGTCTCGCATCATCCAGGAAGTGTCTCGCAGCGCTGAAGAAGCGTGTCTCCATCGCAGCCATCATAGCTGACGCATTGCACTGCATCAAGAGAAGAGTCTCGAATCGAGGAAGAAGCGTATCGCCATCGCAGCCATCGTAGTTGTCGCATTGCCCAGCATCAAAAAAAGCGCCTCGCATCCACGGAGAAGCGTGCCGCCGTCGGAGCTGCTGTCGTCGCATCGCGTAAAGGGGTGTCACCGCTGCAACATCGCATTGAGTGGAAGCGTCTCGCAAACGTCGGAGAAGAGTGCCGCTGCCAAGGCAGCTGTCATCGTATTGCGTAAAGGGTGTCGCCCCTGCAGCTGAAGCATCGACTCGAGTCTTCTCGCAACATCGGAGAAGCTTACTACATCTGGAAGATCTTCACGTCTTTATTTCTTTGCACCAAAAACTTCATCGCATCAACATCGTTGCAACACTTTTGTTGCCCTGCATGTCGCATCCAAAAGGTACATTGACTTAAAGTGTCGCATTTAAGAACTTAAGAGAACTAAGCTAAATTCTACCATCTAAAGTAACAGTATTGTGGATTTTTGTCATTTAATGGTCTTGTGATAAATCTATATAAAGAATACTTATTTTTTATATAAAACCTGTGTGGTGTCCATTTGTAGTGTTGTCATTTGATTCCTGTATGTGTTCACAAATGCTTTACACACTGCCTCTGGGATCAGCCTGTCTGCTCGTGCCAAGCTACCAAGGGGGTGAGCAGGGGTTATTTTAGGAGTGTACCCCCTTACCCTGACTGGAGGAGAGGGTCCCTATTTGTCACAAGTGCATACCTGTGCCAACTAGAGACCCCCAAGTCTAACAATAGGAAAATTCATTTGTGTGCAAACAAAATATCTCTGTTTGCTCCCTATTTGAAGTTCACTCGTATTAAATGTAGTATGTTAACCCAGTGTTAGTCAAATGGGTAAAACGGCTTTAGGAGTTTTCCCACTATCAGGACAAGTAAAATATAGGTACACATGCCCTAAGTTTTAAATATAATCCACCCTGCCCTATGTGCCTTTATGGCATACCATGGTGGTGACTTATAAGTATTAAAAAGGAAGATTTACACATGACAAAAATGTTATTTTGCCAGGTGAAAATTATAGTTTAAAAATGCACTACAGGCTACGTGTTTTAAAAGCTTCTTTTATGGGTGGCACAGTGAGTGTAGTAGCCCACTAGTATCATTTAATTTGTAGGCCCAGGAAAAATGTAGTACTATTTAATAGGGACGTACAAGTAAATAAAATGTACCAATCAGGTAGATGCCAACTGCACCATCTTTTAGAGAGATAGAGAGCACAAGCACCTTGCCACTAGTTAGCAGAGAAAAGTACACAGAGTCCTAATGCCAACAAAAATAGATGACCCTGCAGGGACCAACATCAAGCACTTACGTATGCAAATCAAATTTGAAGTGAATGTGCTGACATGATGTAATGTCACTAAATAGAGTGAGAAGCAGGTTTTCAAAAGCCAAAAGGTGCAAGTTATCTCAAACGTGCTCAATTTTCAACCCCAGTGTTATCCCTTTGGAAATGGCAAACATCTGATGGGCTGGTATAGAAACTATAGGAGGTATACCAAGAGACCAGACAGCTAAGAGAACTCTTGATCAAGGTAAATAATCTATGCCTTAGTTGTTTTGAAACCAGTGGATAGATCAGATAAAAATCAGCTCTAACCCACAAATGTCTTCAACCAGTAAAACAACCCCTTCTGATCAAAGTCATTTTAGCAGATAAAACGCTCAGCCAACAGGAGCTATGAAAAATACAACAACCAAGACCAAACACTGAGTTAATATTGGACGCCTGATTGTGAAAAAATGTGAAGAACAAGCTCGGGTTTTGGCTATGTAGCAGCAAGGCCAAGCCACATATGATCAGCAAAACAAGAACGGTGCCAATGCTGCACTTTTACTCTAATGGAGATTTATACCATGAACTGAATGAAACAGTTTCACTCTCAACCACTTTTTCCGTTGGCTTTAATCCAAAATATTCTCATATAATACATTTGATTTTTCAATTTGCATGGATTCAAACTAATACTTATAGCATATCGAAATAGAAAAAGACAATACAACATTAATATCTACATTTACATATATTAATTTTTGCGACACCCCCACTTACATACAACAATCACTCATACACACTAAACAAACAAATTTATCAAACATACTCGATAGACACTGTTCATGGCAAAGAAAATAATTCAATGTAGTGAATAAACATAAGGCCATCAACAAATATCAATTGTCACAGTTAAGATACACTGTATTCTCTTGTTTTTAAACTGATTGGCCAAAAGCGAAGAAAGGTCTACGCGTTTCGAATCCCTTCGCATATAGGGATTCTCATCAGGACCAACACTATCTGAAACAAAACAGAGACAGAACTGAATTTTACTAAATGACCCAAAACCATTGAGAGCCAAACCACACGCCTAATTCTGACGTCTTACCTGCAACTGGATGTATGCAGACGAGACTTTCACAATTAATTAAAAAGCCATCCAATGACCTAGAAAAGTTGAAAAAACGACAGCACTATTACCTCCAAAAGACAAACTTCTTGATGAATAAACCAACTAAAGGGACAGTTTTCCTCATCAGACTGTTGTGATGTCAAGAATATAATTCTCACCTAAGGCGTCAAAGTCTAGGATTGAGTATTGCTGCGTTCCCAATTCGGCAGTACCCAAAACTTTTAGTTCAGGGGTTGACCTTTGCAGTTATTTGTGTCGAATTCTGGTAAAATAGAAAATCTAAAAAAGGACCGCTTAATGAATCGTCCTCCTTGGCATGTATTGCATTCACGCTGGTTACACGGCGCTACGCACACCTAGGCTTCTTACCTAGACTCGATCATGCAAGGTCATCAAAGCTCCTCAGTCCGAGCGTGTGGCACCATTGTGGTTAGCAATGGTTTGTGAAAAAAGGCAATGACTTATAACTAGACAGCTGAGAAGGCAAATTGGCTTAGAGATAAACAGGTACAAAGGATTTATCCAACTGTGGGCTCCCAACAAACCCTTGTCCTATTCAGTAACAAACGAAGACCCAGACATACATACATACACACCTACAAACACTGTTGACTTGATTCACAAAGGTAACTTTCACTTTTTAGCAAGTTTATACTTTTGAATACGTTTACTTGATTTTGGTGTTCACAAACTGCACTTTGTAGTAAGTTACACTTTTGTGCTAAGTCACTGTTAGGAGATGGCTAATACTTTAAAAAGAATTTACTTGTTGGCCCATCTCCCATGTGGACATACTCAGGACCTGCAAAAGAATTAAGAAAGGTTAAATGTGAAGAAGTACAAGGAGCTAGAAGAAAGAGAGAAACAAAGAAAATACTTTTATTTTTTCTTCAAGCCTTGACACGTGGAGGGAATGACCTGAAAGAAGAAGTAGGAGAAGACGTACAGCAGAGGAGAAGAGTCACCAATGCTAAAGGAGGAGTGATGCCGGGGAGGAGTGGCAGAGGCGGGGAAACACTAAACAGGAGCAGGACAGATCCTGATACCAAGGGAATCATGCTGGAGTCTTTGCCAATGGCCACATTGCCTTCCAAACACACAGAGAACCAAAGAGGTGCCCTGCACCCACCTTGCTACTAGAGGGGCAAGACAAGCCCAGCCGGATTGCCATTTCCCTGAGTGGAAACATGTAAGAAGAAGATTTGGTATTTGAAGGGCAGGTCGGGCAATTCTACTACAGTGAACTAGAAATTAGGAAAAATATTTGTACTGGTGAATACCTTTCTCTTTAAGACAGAAAATGTTGGAAAGCCTAATCTGTCTTTTGGGAGAGTTTGTAAGAAAAAAGAGTTGTTTAAAGCAAAGCCTATTGAAGGAGAGGGGGGTTGCATGGCCTCCTCCCCAAGCCTTATTAGATCCTGGGTACCACATCACCCAGGTCTGATTTTTAAATTAAATGGAAGGAGGTTGCGGGTCTCCCCTCCCTAAACCTTATTAGGCCCGGGAGAACCCATTACCCAGGAACTTTTTTTATGAAAGGGAAGGGGGGCATGTGGCTCCCCTCCCTGAGACTTATCAGGCCCCGGAGACCCCATCCCCCAGGTCCTCAACAGAAAATAATGGGGTGGGGCAAGTGGCCCACCCTCACAGAGCATTTTTAGGCCCTAGGGACCCCATTTCCCATGGCCTCTTCTACAATTAATGGGTAGGCGTACCACATGGCCTCTTCCTCGAGCCTCAATAGGACCTGGAGACACCCTCCACCGGGCTGTTTTTTAAAATTAAAGGTAAGAGTGTTGTGTCACTTTAGATACCCGTATATAGGTCTATTGAATCATGTCCTTATATAGGCACAATTCGACTTGTCCTTATTTAGGCATAATATTACAGTCCTTATTTAGGCATTGGCCAAGCAGGTCCAAATACAGGCATGGTCACCTACTTCCATCCATCCCACGTCACAAAGAGTTGTTAGAAACCAGACCCTTAAGCCGTTGGGATTTTGTCTGCTGGGATTATTGATTTCTCCAGGTACTCATCTATTATGCATGAACTACTATTCCTTAGGGGTTCATTTATGACGTCTTCCTTTGCCCGACTTTACGTCAATGCTAACATTCCTAGACACCTTCCAGGTATAAATATACCTTCACTTGCCCTAGCAATTCACGGCACGGCACAGCTCGGCTATATGGCTCACCACGGCAAGTCCTGAAGGACATTGAGTCCCCGCCTGACGCACTGAACAGACGCTGTCTAACCTGCACGCAGGGATTCCAGCTTCCAGTGTTCCAACTCCCCTTGTGGGGTGTTAGAGTTCACGATCTGGAAAGAGATTCGCACCTCTCTTATTCTAAGGTATGGAGCTGACTAAAATCTAAGGAATGTCTTGGCATCTCATATAGAATACTAACTTAAGCTCAGACCAACTATAGCTTAAATCAGCACCTACTTCCTACCTCACACTACATTCAAGTTAGGTACACTGGGGTAGAATTATTTAGAAGTACCAGATGAGTATCCACTTTTAGCCTGTGTATTTATGTGTATGTATATAGTTATAGGTCATAGCTAAAAGACAATGCTGTTGCATTTTTACTTCTTCTTACTGCTGAAGCTGTGCATATCATATCTTGCTTACTGTCTAATGATCGTGACAGCTCATATCTCTTACACAAGAACTATGACTGTTCAATAAATCCTTTTTTATTGAAAACGCCCGTCTTCCTATTTTCTGTGTAACTCTGAAGAAAATAAGCATGCACGATTGACTGAGTGAAACTGTTATCTATTATTTCCATGATTCTGAGACACATTCCGATTCTGAAAGGAAACAAAGTTGTCATGTTTAAGCGGTTATCTGTTACATCACTGTTCCCTTGAAGAGCAGCTACGGATTGGTAGTAATGTATTATCTTACCGGTCCCTTTGTTCTTCTTTTGTTCTCGACAAGACACTAACTGTTGGTGTCCATTTTTATCACGCTGGAAACTGATGAGGCTTTACTAGTAAGGCCCTTAGGTGAGCATTATTCAACACTATGCTCCACTACTGCTTGTCCATTGTTTTAAATGTTTTTACTTGGTTTTTAAACACTAACAGCCTTATGCATCAACCCAAAATCCAGTCGGTAAAATACCGATTCCTTATTAGCTCCCGGTATTAAGTAAAAAATTCCCAATCCCAATGCATCAACCCAAAAGCAGAAATCGGTATTTAAGGAATCCTTAAATAGCGATTCTTTAAATAGGGATTCCTTAAATACCGATTCCTTAAATAGCGATTGCATTTAAGGAATCCCAAAGTGAGATTCCTTAAATGCAATGCATCAAAGGTAAAAAATTAGCGATTTCGCTAATAAGGGGAGCAAATTACCATGAAGATGAACTGCATGGTAATTTGCAAAAACATTGAAAAATGCACTTTTGTGCATTTTTCAAAGTGTCATGTTGCGCACACACATGCCCTTAGAGCATGTGTGTGTGCAACATATGTGCACATATCATTTTCAGGGGTGCAACAGGGTGTCCTTTTGACACCCAGGCACCCTTGAAAGTGCTCCAGCTATTAGCGATTCGGTAATACCGAATCGCTAATACAGAATGGCTTTACATTCATTCCTATGGGCCTCCAAGCCCATAGGAATGAATGGGTAGGTATTCCTTATTACCGATTCGGTATTACCGATTCGGTAATAAGGAATGTTAAGGAATCGCTATTTGAATAGCGATTCCTACATGCATAGCCTTTTGCTATTCCTTATTAGCGATTCCTTATTTTTCGCTAATAAGGAATCGCAAATGCTAATGTTGATGCATATGCCCCTAAGTCTTTCACTTTATACTGCACCTAGACACTTTAATTGCGTGAGATATCACTTTGAAACGCACACCCCTCTCTAACATGTTACGTGCATCTGTCATAAGGCATATAAGGTATATCATGAAATATAAGGATGTATACAGTCTATATAATATCTGTTACTTCATTTGTATCTAGGTTCCGTGACAATGGTGGGACATTGCCCACTGCATTGCGAAGTGGGAGGTAGGTTTCCCTTCTCATTGTGTGAAGATAGCATTCCGTACCCTGGTCCTGAAGAATTGCCAACGATCTCACTGACAACAAAGGTAAGAAACATGTCGACCTAGTGAGAGTAGGACGTAGACATCTAGGCACATAGCCCCTAGTTTTACGCCACTCCATTTCTTTGTAATCAGGTAGTTTACCTTCCAGAATAAAAGACAATTCAAGGAATAACTGACCTGTTTTAACTCACTTACACTACAGCTACACGACTAGGTCCCTTACCCCACTGCACTAAACAGCAGGGATAAAAGATCTCAGATAAAGAGCCCCATTTATGGGAACCGGTTGGGCATTGCAGCGCCGGCCCGACGAGGAGCTAGCCCATATGATGAAGCATGACACCTAGCTTGCTGGCTGTGTGAGGGCTCTAATCCCGAAGAGGGGTCTCTCACTCTCTCCCTCTCACCTTGAATCACAGGACTCACACTGTGATCCTGCATATAGAACCTAGTTCACTTTTGACCTTATATGTCTTGTTCACCCTTAGGAACTGCATACCCTTCTTTAATACATTGTCTTGGGCACGTATGCTAGACCTAGAGAAATAAAAACAAACCCCTTTGGCCCTTCTCTTGTTGATCATTACTAGCACGGTGTTCCCGTGGGACTAAGTCTTAAGGTTACCAGAGAGACTAACGGTCTCTTGTGGCCCATCTCTTCCATTAATTTTGGAATTATATTTTTAGCTCACCTCTTGATTGCACCAACATGGAACATAATCAGGGATTAAGCTTCAATGATGAAGCAGTAGACAAAATACTAAGGGCCCCACCCCTCCTAGGGTCTGGCGGCTGCTCAGCTTCTGGGAGCCAAACGGAAGATTGGTCATCCTTGACCTCTTTGAAAAGGGAATGGCTGAAAGTCACTCTGCATGGAGCTCTGATGACTGAATATTTACGGGCAAACATTACCCCCAACGGCCTTATGGTTAACAACTTTCCCAGGCTGTTCTAAGAAGATGCTACATTAAAAAAAGAATGGTCCCTAGTAGCATGGAAATGCACTAGGGACTGGCTTGTGTTGATCATTACCACAGCAAAAAGAATTGCAGATGCCCTGCTGGTCAGAATACAGATCGCCGAAGGGGCATTAAAAACAACAATCCAAATAACAGCTTATAAATCCACGTTGGCAGAGATTAACGCTGAGATAGCCGAAAATAAGGACTACCTGATGAAGCAAAAAATTGCTAAACTTCAAAAAGATATAACTAAATTTAACAAGGAAAAGGTATTCCCCTATCTGAAAGCAGATTACACCTCAGTTAAAACCAGCTACTCGTGCGATGAGAGCTCAGATAACAGAAGGGGTTCCTCTAATAGTACCTCCAGCACTGGAAGTGGAGGCCGCAATAACTCAAGGAGGGTTAATAGACCTAACCAATATTACAACGCCCAGGCCTTCCCACCCCCTCGTCTCCCATACTGGCAATATCCGATGTATCATCAAGGGCCACCCCAATTCTTCCACAATAGCAACCCCTCTTTTTTAGACAGAGAATGGGGCAGAGGAAGAGGGTGGAGAAGAGGAGGACAGAAGCAAGTGCAATGGCAGGAACAACCCCCGCACAACATAGAAACGAGGAGCAAGACAAGAGGTCAGAGGAATTGATAGTAAACCTATCACACAGATCGCTCTCTGAGACAGAAACAATGGTCCTAAAGAAAGGCCTAGGCTTTGTTCCCACCCCTAAGACTGACAAATTCAGAGATCAGTGTGAACTACAGAACTTCTTCAGAAAGTTTCGCCTTTTGTCAAGACAGACCCACCGATGACCAGGTTGACAGAGGGTTACATAACCCCTCCACATTCACACCTGGCAACAGTATGATCCCTGTGGAGGTTCTGGCTTTCGAAAAAGCAGTACTTAATGAATTGGCCTCTCCCTCTAATAACAACCATTATCAAAATTTGTCTACAACAGAACTGGCGGCAGCCAGATCTCTGGCTGATGACATGACGATTACCATAAAACAGGCCGATAAGGGCTTTGCCACTGTCATTCAGTCAACAAGTGACTATGATGCAGAATGTCTCAAACAACTACAAAATACAGGGTACTATACCGCAATAACAGACAACCCCACCAACAGATTGACAACTAAAATTACCAGCATCATTCTTGAAGCAGTCACCAATGAAGGGATCAATAAAAAGGAGGCTGATTTCTTAACTGCCATAGAACCCAGAACACCCTATTTTCATACACTCCCTAAAATACACAAAGGCATCACACCCACCCCTGGACGCCCTATCGTTTCCGGCATCGGCTCACTACTGGAGCCTTTGTCCAAATTCTGTGATCTCTTTCTCCAGCCTCTAGTGAAACAGATATAGACTTCCTCATGACTCTTGACGTGGAAGCTCTATATAGAAACATTCCCCAACAGGCAACACTGGCGGTCATAGAAACTGCTTTGGGTAAAATCGAATGGACGTCCCCGACCTCGATCACTTTCATAATGGAATGTGTAACATTAGCGCTGACTGAAAACTTTTTAGAATTTAAAGACCAATTGTATCACCAATCACAAGGAACTTCGATGGGGAGTACCTTTGCCCCTAGTGTGGCCTGCCTGTATATGTCGGACTTTGAGGAAGAAGTAAACAGGAACACTACCAATCCATATATAAACAACCTGTTACTATGGAAACGATTTATTGATGATATCCTCATCTTTTGGAAAGGTGACCAGTCTACCTGTGAGGACTTTATGCTATGGGTGAATAACTAAAATGAATACCTGAAATTCGCACACACTGTCTCAGCCACTGACATACCCTTCCTCGACCTTAACATCAGACTGAATGACGGCTTACTGAACACCACCCTGTATAAAAAACCCACAGACCGTAATAGCTTATTACTATACAGCAGCTACCACCCTAAATCACTCAGGGAGAACTTACCGGTGGGCCAATTCCTCCAGATTAGACGGAACTGCAGCTCAATCACAGATTACAAATCAGAAGCTCATACTTAGGCTACCAACCTGCGAGAGCGGGGCTACCCAGAATACCAAATCAACACTTCCATGAAAAGAGCTGGGAATAATCCACAAGAAGCTCTTTTAGAGGTTAACAATAAGCCCTCTGTTGACACCCTTACTTGCGTGACATCATTCACCCCTGAATCTAACAGTATTAAACACATTATTAAAAAAACACTGGAGCATTCTAAATACCGGTGACCTACAGATTCCAGTTCCAAGGTTTGCATTTAGATGCACAAGAAATCTTAAAGTAATCTTGATCAACACTCGCCCTAAACAAACACACCCCACAGACCAAAGGCAACTTTGGGATCTGCCTCCGGTCATTGGCCACCACCCTTGCGATACGTGCACTGTAAGCCGTTTCACCACTACTGTGAAGGAGGTGTCCCTATCAGAAACATTTAAGTGGAAACTAACTAGACACACTAATTGCAACACCACACATTGTGTGTACATGATAACCTGCCCGTGCGGCCTTCAGTACATAGGCATGACATTACGCATGGCCAAAATTTTACGCATGGCCAAAATTCGTATCACAGTGCACAGGAGCAACATCCGCCGCCAGAGGGTCACGACCATGTACACACACTTCAGGGACCACAACCACTCCCCGGAGTCCATTAAATGGCTGATCTTAGAGGCACATCCACAGATCACACAAAGAGCTCTGTTCAGGATTGAACAGAGATGGGTCCACAGACTGTCTACTGCCAGCAAAGGACTCAATGATGATATCTCCTGGGCAACCTTGGCCAACTCATAATTTACCCTGTGGTTAATGGTACATAAGATACATTAGAAGCCTTGAATATACAAACTTCATTGACTTCTGCAGTACTACTGACTCCCACACCGCTAGCCCACAAAATAAGAACCATAAGGTGAGGAGATATGCTGACTCTACTTGACCACAGTCTAAGATGGCCACCGTTCTCCTACAGGTGTCCCTACAGTGTTTATGATTAGGCGAAGTTGGCCTCCACTCTCACAATGATGAGTCCCTCTTTCAATCATTGCCATGAGAAAGGGATGTGATATACTGAATGCTTTATTGACCTGACAACAGTCCAAGATGGCCACTGTCCACTTGCAATAGTCCCCACAGTGACTAAGACTAGATTAAGATGGCCACCATACACGAATGACTAGTCCCTCTTTGAATCACAACCATGAGTTACACGAGTTGCAAAGCCTCCCCACCCGCGCTGCACGGCAACCGGATTGTATAAATAAGGACGAGCATGGCAGCCTAATACCACCCGGTTCCGGCGGTGAGGGTAGGTGAACCTGCGCGCATCCTTTGGAGTGCCGGTAAGTGATAGCTACACCTGTGTGCTAGCTCACAACGTTCGGGGATGTTTTACATCGGCCTCGGGAGTCCGGAAGTTTTGGATGGTTAGTTGTGTTCTCCATGCCCGCTAGCGTGTCGGTGCATTACCCTGATCCCCTTAGGCGGGACTACGGGCCCACCGAAGAGCACTGGCATAACAGCTACATTGCCAGGGATTGGGTGGATCCGTGCTCTTCTGGGAGGTAGGCTTAATGTGAGACACATGTGGGGGACATGGATGACACAACTTTTTTGTCACAAGCTCCTCCACCCTCCATGTTACATCACTGTTCCCTTGAAGAGCAGCTATGGATTGGTGGTAATGTATTATCTTACCGGACCCTTTGTTCTTCTTTTGTTCTCGACAGGACACTAACTGTTGGTGTCCATTTTTATCACGCTGGAAACTGATAAGGCTTTACTAGTAAGGCCCTTAGGTGAGCATTATTCAACACTATGCTCCACTACTGCTTTTCCACTGTTTTAAACGTTTTTACGTGTTTTTTTAACACTATGTGCCTGGTCTTTCACTTTATACTGCACCTAGACACTTTAATTGCGTGAGATATCACTTTGAAATGCACACCCCTCTCTAACATGCTATGTTCATCTGTCATAAGGCATATAAGGTATATCATGAAATATAAAGATGTATACAGTCAATATATAGCTGTTACTTCATTTGTATCTAGGTTCTGTGACAACGGTGGGACATTGCCAACTGCATTGCGAAGTGGGAGGTAGGTTTCCCCCCTCATTTTGTGTAGATAGCATTTCATACCCTGGTCCTGAAGAATTGCCAATGATCTCACTGACAACAAAGGCAAGAAACATGTTGACCTAGTGAGAGTAGGACATAGACATCTAGGCACATAGCCCCTAGTTTTACGCCACTCCATTTTTTTACCTTCCAGAATAAAAGACAATTCAAGGAATTACTGACCTGTTTTTACTTGCTTAAACTACATCTACACAACTATGCCCCTTACCCCCACTGCACTAAATGGCAGGTATAAAAGCTCTCCGATAGAGAGCCCCATTTATGGGAGCCCGTTGGGCATTGCAGCGCTGGCCCGACGAGGAGCTAGCCCATATGATGAAGCATGACACCTAGCTTGCTGAATGTGTGAGGGCTCTAGTCCTGAAGAGGGGTATTTCCCTCTCTCCCTCTCACCTTGCATCACAGGACTCACACTGTGATCCTGCATATAGAACCTAGTTCATTTTTGACGTTATATGTCTTGTTCACCCTTACCAACTGCATACCCTTCTTTAATACAATGATTATGCGGTTGTCAGAAACGAATCACTTCTTGTTCCTTCGTGACGTTTCTAGTGACCTCTGAGTTAGCTGGCACACAATTAATTAAGTTTAATATACTCGATAGGAGCATACTGACCTCAGTCCTATGCACAGAACTTTAGTGTATATTATTCCAATGCGCAGAGCCTATAAGGGAAATAGGAACTACACTACATGGCGCTCAACGGTTTGGTAAGGCACTAATTTAACGCTAGATACTGAAGTAACTCAGTCGTGCTTTTCTCAGAGACCCCTACTCATAATACTCCATAAGACGTCTGGAGCCGGAAGGGACAATGTCCGCCATAGCAGAGTAGGACGAAAAATCCTATGTATTAGCTGTTTGGTTTATTCAACGTTGATGGATACAGTGTTCCAAAATATTTTGCACCTTAACTTCATTTCCTTGAAATTTGTTCTGCATTTTTCAAAAAACAATATCCCAGAACGAGGATAATACAGAGGCTGCAGCTGACCATGCCATAGCAACCTTTGATACTACAGGTTTAAATGAAACCGATGAGGGTGTTATAAACATCCATCCAAATTTAAGGAGAGCCATCACTCTAAAACTTATAAAACATGGCCTAACACCAAGAGGTGGTAGAGCAGTTTTTGTAATAGAGGCACATGAATGTTTTCAGACAGAGGTATTCTATTCATGGATTACATTCCCAGAATCAAATCCAGTAACACATGTGTTTCACTTCTTCAAAGAAGATGAACCACCTGAGGAATACTTTCCCTTCGAGGATATTGAAATTCCACTAACATGCCAGGAGCATCAGCTCTGGTTTAGAGACGCCCTAAAACATTACAATCACATAACCAGGCTCGGTCCACTGGGTAGACCAGAAGCAACATGGCCGATTTTAGCCGACTACACACCGCATCCTGACATCGAAGAGATGTCAGACGAGGATTTACTCATTCAACTCAAAGAGTTAATACAAATTTACAGACAGTTAGCATAATATGTGATGCGGACTTTAACAGTCCAACCACCAATAACCATTCCAAATCAGACCCCTCATCAGGGAATACACTAAAAATTACTCCACAGACTTTACACGCAGTCATGGGTAAAATGGCCACAAATCTTGAACAAATTCCATTCTGGATAGCTCAAAAGATTACTCAAATCGAAGCAGTATTTCCTAATACAAGCCCTCATGAAAAACACAGAATTCTAACAATCTGTTTACCAATGGGGATCACACCACATCCGGAAGACTGCACCACTTGGGACACAGTCTTTGCTGCCATCTATACTACAACACATGGTGTTCCGTCTATTGCGTTAATACCTGATGTCCTGAAACAAATTCAAAATGAATACGGGGCAGAGCCTGCTCTGAACTTAGGTATGAAATTACTGAAAATCTTCTACCAGGCCTCAACAATAATATTATCTAATATTAAAGGTGAGGCAGCATCAGTGGCGATCCGTCAGAAATTGAGAGAATTTGATGTAACAGAACAACAAAAAGAACTACCCATAATAATAGAAAAATCCTATGAGGAATTGGGCAGGAACTGTTTAGGAGGGAAACCACTTAAACCGCAACTGTCTGACGATCCTGAAAAGGACTTAATTAAACACAATCCTACATCTTCTAAAAAGAAGTGGGAAAACAAAAAACAACATTCAATAGAGAAACGTTCTCAATCCCAAGGTAGGTCGCCTCAAAAGGAGCCCTCTGAAAGGAGGTATAACTTCAGGAATAGGGACAATTTGAGAAAACCTGACAGGTATCAAGATACTGATACACGTTCTTCTCGTACCTTTCAGACATCTTCACAGACATCCGAAAGAAGAGGATGGTCAGAACAAAAAGAAGAACGCGTGAAGTCCAGGCAATCAACACGTTCAGAAAAATAAACCAAAACCTCAGTTCTCCAAGAAAAAGGTAGCAGGTATGAAGATCAGACATGCCGAAAATCCTGAGGACACAGCTCAAAAACGGAGAATGGGCTCAGACAATGCTGGACAGAGCAGCAGAAGTAACAATAGCTTGCCAGAACATGAAGGAACTTCTGGAGATAGTGGACTTGAATGAAAACATAACAGTTGAAACTGTAGACACCAGGGTTAGTCCTCCACAAAAGTTATACAAAGTAACATTCCGGATAGAGGGAGACATACCAAGAAAAGTGAAGCCACTCTTTTGGGAGAAGCTTTTAAGGGGTTATGTCATACTTCTAGCAGAAAAAGACTGGCCACCACAATTTGTCAGGCAGTGCCCACATGGCGAAGACATCATTATGCCAGCCTTCTCTAACCATGTTCCAGTACATCTAAAATATACTTATGCCAGGAAATGGGCAGTAGCCCAAGCTCCTGCATTATATGAAAATCATGTTGGATGGGATGAGGATTCACCTCACCATAAAATCCAATTAAAAACTTAACCAACTGCACAAAGGCAGTAACCTATTAAGCAAGAAGCTAAAAAACAGGTCAGGGAGATCTTAGATCAACTTGAATATCAAGGGGTGATTGAAACATGCACCTCATCAATGAACAATCCTTTGTTTCCTGTTGCAAAACCAGACAACACATATCGTCTAGTTTTGGATTACAGACACCTGAACACTTGTTCTAAAACATTTTCAGTGCAAAATGCACACAGTACAGCATTAATGAATAACATTGTGCGTAAAAAATGTAAAACCACATTCGATATTTCAAATGGTTTCTTTTGTCAGAACATAGCACCTGAAAGTAGGTACTTGATAGCTTTCTCAATAATGGGGACACAGCGTCACTTTTGTCGACTCCCACAAGGGTTCAAGAACAGCCCGGGTTTATTCTCAGCAAGAGTAACAGAGTTACTACAAATTTATGATGATGAGGCATTGTCATATGTCGATGACATATACTTAACAGACGATGACCTGGATAGGCACTTGAACAGGGTAAATACCATAATACTGGGATTTGCCTCTGAGGGCTACAAATTCAATTTTAAAAAATCAAGAATTGCCCATCTCAATGTCCTTTTCCTAGAATATGAACTTTCAAGTGAAGGCAAAAGCCTGGCAGAAAAAGTTTTTAGAGAAATGTACGCTGCTCCAACCTCCAAAAACGTTGAAAAACTTACAGTTGATTCTAGTTTTCCTGAATTTTGGAAGAACTTATATTCTAAATTACACAGAAAGGGTTAAACCTCTCTACGAATTAATCAAACAAGATTTCAAACAAAAAGATTGGACATAGGAACACACAAATATCCTGCGTTCAATACAAGCTGACATGTTAGCAACAAACCACTTACAAACACGCATGAATAAACGTAACTTAGTGATCCTAATAATACCGGGTCAATGCGGATTCACCTACTTAACGAAGGTGAAAAAGTAGAGATTGCATACAAATCCCATTTGTACACACAAGCGGAAATGCGCTTCACCTCAACAGAAACAATTCTGACAGCAGTTCAAACCGCTGTAGCAAAAGAAAGAGCTCTAGCTCAGGGGAAATGCATTATTGTCGTGACTCCGGTACCAGCCTTAGAGGCAGTAACAAAAGCGAGCAGTCCGAATACAAAAGCTTTACATCCAAGATGGATACAGTGGGTTAATTCTCTTGCTGCAACAGATAATGAATATGTTTTTGGTCCTTATTTGAAAACTCAAGCATTCCTGCAATATGAACATGAATGTCCTCTGCCAATTGAGATTCTTCCTCTTGACCAGTACAAATTTATAATTTATACTGACGGATCAGCACAACCCGCTACCGTGAGTATGCAAGCTTACAGTGCAGCATACGCGATCGTTAAAGGTCGTATGCGCAATAGGTCAATTCCGACCGATGGTCACTAAAACACAGTCTCTAGGAGACTGTACAGCTCAGCGAGCTGAACTACAAGCATTCAAATTGGCACTTGAAAATACGGATCGCGAATTCCCCACATTGATAGTGTGCGATTCCTTTTACTGTGTATAATCATATAATTAATATTTACAGAATTGGCTTCAAAATGGTTTCAAAGATGCAAAAGGTGGCACAATTAAGCATAAGACGCTTTGGGAACAAGTAATTCAGTTGAGAGATGGACTACAAAACACTCACGTTATACACACGCTGAGTCATCAACGTGATGGCGTTCACGTTGCAGGGAATTCATTGGCTGACGAAGCCGCGAAGGGGGCTGTGCAAACGGCTTCCATAGCTGCGATCACTCGTTCAAAAACTAAAATAGACAGTGAGATATTACTGGCTGTCAATGCTTCAAGCAAAGGCAGCGTCGCAGCGTTACCTAAAAAGTTTCTACTCAAATACTCATACATAATTGATGCGAACAATGTTCCGTTTGCTCAAATCCCTGGAGTGGGGGATAGGGTATTTCCAAACATGGAACATAGATTAGGACTAATCCTAGCAGCCTCTGCCCATGCAGGTGTTCCCGCCACAGTTTTATTATTGAAACAGTGAGTTTGGTGGCCTGGCATTAGGAAACAGACCAAAAACTATGTTTTGGAATGTGAAATGGGCCAGAAGATGAAAGTCTCAACAGATAAACCATTAGCTTGTGTTTACCTGGATCACTGTGGTCCCTTGCAAAGGGATGGTAACTATAAATATATCATGGTCGCAGTAGATTCATGCTCAAGGTTCCTATGGATGTGGCCTCAGCGCTCGGCTGACACTCAAACTGTTATAAAAGATGTGCAAGTCTTTATCGGCACATACGCAATTGGCACGCTACACTCTGACCTGGGCCCTGCGTTTAGCTCTCGAGCTTACTAAGAAGCCATGGCCAGTTTGGGCGTTGCATTGCGGTACTCTTCTCCATTCCATCCTGAGGGAAATTTAGTTGTGGAAAGAAAAAACCGGGACATAAAGCGGTCTATAACAGCTAGAGTATTAGGTACGGGTGACGGGTGGGTAAAACTCCTTTATGGGGTCCAACGCTCTTTAAACAATTTGCCAAAAAGTTCTAAAGGGGGAATCACTCCATATGAGGTCCTATTTGAGACAAGAATTTGGGTCACAGATCTAAAATGTGCAGGCACAGTGGTGGAAAATAAACCTTTTGATATCTAAGATCGTTTGGCTGTTTTACAGGACTTAAATTAATTAAGAACAAAACAAAGCAACGCCATCACACTTATTGGCCCAGGAAAATGTTTATCCTCCTACAGCACTAGGCTTGAAGGTAGCGGTTCTAAACACACACTCTTTACAAAAGCACCATCTTGAGGTTTTCTCTTTGCTGCAAGATGGCGATATAGACATTTTGGCACTTACGGAAACCTGGTTAGGGGACATGTCAACCCCAGACATTATTGCAGCACTCCCAACAGACTTTGATGCCCTCTGGCAAAATAGACCAGGGGACACTAGAGGGGGGGTGGCTATTCTTTTTAAAAAGAGTCTAATGGCTGCCAAAATAATGGCAGCAAACTGTGATAATGCAGATATTTTGGGGGTTAAAATTTCCTTTAAATCATCCTGCATCTTACTTATGGTGGGCTATCGGCCCCCATGGACCACCCCCAGTTTTAATGATCTTTTCTTGGAACTTTTCACTGACCTATGCTCCAGATATAAACGTCTTTTAGTAGTTGGTGAATTTAATTATCATTGGGATAAAGCACAGAGAGAGTCATCAGCTGGTCTATTTGAGACCGCTATGCTCTCAATGGACCTTCACCAACTGGACAACAGTCCCACCCATGTAAGGGCCACACTCTTGACCTTATTTGGACCTCACAGCCTTGGGCGGATATAACAGATATTAGCCCTTGTGCCTGGTCCGATCATTCGCTACTTAGATGTTGGGTCCCGAGTAATAGCCAATTATTGCAGCCCCAACCTATGTGGAGAAAGGTGAGAATTTGGAAAAATATTGAGGCAGATTGTTTAACAGCTACTCTGCACTCAATTCCGCCCCCAAAGACTAAGATAGCAAATATTGACCAGGAGAGTGAAGCTTTATTGACACATTTACGGCAAGCTATAGATATAGTGGCACCAGAACGGAAAGAAAAAGTCAGAGACAAAGGAAAGGGGGCTCCATGGTTCAATGAACCATTGACAGAAAAAAAACAATATCTCCGTCAAGCTGAGAGGCGGTGGAGGAAAAGCTGTGATCCAGCAGAGCTAAATGCCTACAAAGCCCTTTTTGCCTCATACAAATCAGCCATTTTAATAAGGAAAGCGGAGTATTATGAGGGAAGGATTGTTGCGGCAGCGAACAGACAGAAAGAGACTTTCGCAATTTTGAAAGAATTGAGCCAAAAGGCAGAGAAGAAATCTACAGTCGCAGCTCTAGACTGTGATGTCTTCCAGGATTTCTTTCTTCAGAAAGTCAAAGACATCATTTTGGAAATTGCTAATACCCCGATCGACCTCAGTTCCCTCCATCAAACCCGGCCCTTCCCTGTCTCGGCAGTCAACTCACTAATTTCCCTAAAATTGACTCAGTCACCCTATCATTATTAGCGAACCATACTAAATCAGGTTCTCGAGCAGACCCCTGCCCCCGAGGATCTTTCAAATGGCCCTGCCAGGGCTGGAAAAGCAGATGCTTTAACTACTAAATAATTCTCTGGATACTGGCTATCTACCGACTAATCTAAAAGAAGCCTAGGTCACCCCCCTGCTGAAGAAACCAGGTGCAGATGCTTTGACTCTAAAGAACTATAGACCCATTTCACAGCTCCCCTTTCTGGCCAAGGTGTTATAACAGCATGTACTAAAGACACCTTTGAATTACTTGGAGGACCACCAGCTACTCCAAGCTAGACAGGCGGGCTTTAGAGCTCATCATAGCACTGAGCTAGTGATGCTGTCCGTTCTTGACGAGCTCAGAGTTATGGCTGACAATAAACAGCTGAGTGCCCTGATTTTACTAGATCTATCAGCGGCATTAGACACGGTCAGCCATAACATACTGCTGAACCGTCTCATCAATCTGGGCATCAGCGGGCTAGCATACCAATGGCTAAAGTCATTTCTGTCTGACTGTACCCAGAGGGTTCAATTGGGTGAGCACACATCAGACTTGGGCTCTCTGGCCTGTGGTGTACCCCAGGGCTCCGCGTTATCGCCACTCCTTTTTAATATCTATCTGCATCCTCTTGTGGAGACTTTGACACATATGAACTGTCAGGTCTTTAGTTATGCCAACGATACTCAACTCCTTATCCGGATTAGCAACTCCTGCCAGGCTCAGGAGTCGGCCAAAAAGCTGCTCATATTCACAGTGAACTGGATGACGGCCAACTCACAGAAAATAAATCCTGATAAGAACGAAGTGCTCGTCATTCCAACAAGTAATAGTCCCTGGTGTGATCTTTTTTGGCCTCCGGAACTAGGTGCAGTCCTGGTACCAGTCCCGGTTGTAAAAAGCCTAGGTTTGAAAATTGACTCTGATTTATCTATGTCCAGCCAGGTCACCATGGTGGCAGGAACCTGTAAAGGACTACTAAGGCAGTTACGGAAACTTGCTCCTCTATTATCAACATCTTCATTACAGTCAATTGTTTCCGCCACTGTCATCTCTAGGCTGGATTATGGGAATGCCCTTTACATTGGCCTTTCCCAGAAACTTATCAGGAGATTGCATGTGGTGCAGAATGATGCGGCTAGGCTCCTTTTTAGACTTCCTAGAAAGACACGTGCTACCCCTCTGCCATATTAACTACAATGGCTTCCCATTAAACAGAGAGCTCAGTTTAAGGGCTTATGCATTGCCCGCAAGGCAATCTACGGCCAGGCACCTAGGTATTTAAAAGATCGCCTGGGGAAATATGTTCCTGGACGGACATTGCGATTATCTGAGGCCTGCCATTTAACTCCCCCAGGTACACCACTAAATCTAAAGGGGGTAGAGCATTTTCTGTTGTACTTCCGCAAATCTGGAATAACTTACCTGAATACCTGTGCAGGGAACCGGTTCTCCTCACTTTTAGGAAACATTTAAAAACGTTCCTATTTAGAGAGGTGTTAGCTACTGTATAATTTCTGCCACCGCTGCCATAGTGACTTGCTCACTTTTCTCTATAAGCGCTTAGAGACCTGAAGGTGATTTGCGCTATATAAAAGGCATATAACATAGCATAACATCCTGAAGCCAACCACCACTGGGGAAAAAACAGCCGTCCCAGCAAGTCCTGTCTGGATCCCAAAGCTTGGGGATCTAGTCAGAGAAAAGATCGCGAATAAGAAGGAGTTTGGGCCTTCTTACAGACAACCAGTACCTGCCCTAGCAATCCACGGATCAAGATCAGTACTTCTGCCGCCCCTTGCTGGTAAAAAGGGTAAAAGATTTGTGTCCATCGACCACATCAAACCACATCATGTGGCCAATACTGAATAGTAGGCCAAGTGGACTCCGACCAAGTAGCAGACACACTCCTCTAGCTACTATCCAAACTGAAAGACTCATCACCTTTGAGACTCCAACAGTAAAAAATCAAGGACTAAGCAACAATGCTATTGGACTCGTTCCTCTTGAAACCCAAATAACAGTTTGTCCTGATACACCTGTCTACAGCAACGTGGCTATTTCATTAACTTTGATACGGTTTCTGAGGATCCCAGCGAACCAGAAACAACGCCAGCAAAAAAGACTTTGAAAGAACAAGCACAAGACTCTTTTCATCACTGGAAAAAGACTTATCTGGTTTAACCATGGATTTCTTTGGTAATAACTCATGTTGAAGATATATTGATTTGGACACAGAAATCAGAACTGTGAATGTACTTTTGAAACCACACAAATCATCCCATCATGAAGCAAGAGACTTGTCAGCAGTGAACATCACAGCCGTTCCTATACAAGATGGTATAGTTTGGGACAAAATGGATTATGATATATTCGGTCCGTCTAAACTTGTGAAGATTCCACACTTCTTCAAAATATCATTAAGTGACTTTATTACCTCTAGTATCTATTCTGATGGTTTGGACTTTGAGACTGTTAAAAACATGATGTCTGATCTAGAAAGGTCTGCTGCATTTTCTAACCATGAATATTTAGAGGGTTCAACAGACTATGAACAGCTTTTTTGTTACTATGGTAATCATTTCTTGCATAAAACTACAACTCCTAGATATGTATTTTTGTATAACCAATGGGAACATTGTCCTATACCCCCGAGGGGTAGCTCTAAAACATTTGAAAAGATGTTTCCATATTTTTCAGGATACAATACATCCATCCCAGAAATATTATAAAAGTGTCAACAAAACAGGAAAGAAAAATATGTTAACAACTACAAAACAGATTTATTCTGCATCCTTTATTGAACAACTGTCTGACAGGGTTTCGATTTTTGGAAACAAACTATTGACACAAAATCTGTCTGGGGTACAAAAGATTGGCAAGTACAGGGGATAGAAGCTTTGTTTAGAGCCTGCATCATCCCACAGCCAACAAACGTCTTGCCTTGGATTAGCTAAGATCAAAGACATGAACACTACTGTCCATGCCTAAACCTGCCAGTGGTAGCACTACACAGGGGGAGGTCGACGTATATAAAATTCTACAAAGCAACACGCTATGTCCAAAGACAGCATCCAGGGGTAGTAACAACATACAGTGTAGGAAAATTTTGCCTCGACTGGCTGCAGGCATCTACACTAGAGGATGTGAAACAACACTTATCTTTACTTAAAGACGACGCAGACCTTAGGGATTTCTTGCTAGGACCAAGAAAACCGCGTCAAAACCGTTTCATATATGCAGGTATCTATGCTGTTTATAATGAAATATGGAAGGTTACCCAAGCAGACGCTGCAGAAAGAATACGAGAAATTGATCGTATTAATTTAGAGAAAACTCTCGCTGTAGTCGACAATGGGTTAACGACTCTGTCATCCAGGATATATTCATTGGGCAACATTGTATCCTCAGCAATAGACATTGTGGAACAAGATTTGGTCCAGTTGCAACAAGACCAGTCTCAATTACGTTCTATTCTGTCATTAGGCTGGACGCTACAAAACTTGCGTGCAGGCTATGTGCCTTGGCGTTTCATTAACACGTCTTCTCTGGTCTCAAAATACAATCTCGCTGATAAACAGATCGAACTGGCACAAAGGGGAGCAAAGTATACAATGCTGAGCATTGAAAAACTGGAAGAAATGCCATTTATGGTAACAGAAAAACCAGCTACTGAATGGATAATTCATTGCAAAATAACTCTGCCTGTTACAACCTTCCATTTTCAGTATTGCCTCAAATACATACCAGAGGGCAAATATGAAAGGTTGGGTAAAGAATACATCAGGATATCCTGGGATTGACCTTACACACACAGATGTTGGAGTGGGGGTGTGAAGTGTTTATTAGCGGTACACACTGTGAAAATGCACCGAGCAGTTCACTCATATGTCGGGATATTAGTTTTGTCATGAACCTATGTTCCTCGCTCGCACTGAAAACCCACCCCTATCCCGTGCATCCTGCACTCCATGATGTAAGTGTTATGTTACGTGTGTTACGATTTTACACTATGATTGTTTTAATGCTGATACGATGTTTTTGTCGCTGTTTAGATGCAAAATGACTAGTAACGTTGATATGTTTATGCAAAGCAATATTTGGGCTCCGATTGCAGACTGAGTAAAGAACGCTTTGAATATTGCAAAGAGCGGCACGGAAGCATTGTCAGACACTTGTGGTGCGGAATGCTTCGTTAGCATCACACCGGATCAAAGGAACACTGCCTGCCTTAGTAGCGTGCCTCGCGTGAAGTTAACGCAGCGCAAGGGCACGTACACGCGCTCTCCTCAAACGTCTGGGTGTGGCTGAAGTATTTAAGCCACACCCAGACTCTGGAAGGTGCTTAGCCTTCCGACTACCCTGCAGGAAACATCGCGCCGATGTTGCTCCGCCCTAGACCTTCACCTACCTTCAATTCAGCTCCTTCCAGAATCTTCACGCCTACGCTCTTCTTCCTGCATCGTCTGCCTTGATAATTCACCATTTTCTTTCTTCAGCGAGATGCGACCTGAAAAGCAAGGACAAGAAAGCTAAGTGACATTTCTTTTAACTTCTGGCGCCCATCGCAAGAAAGACAGTTAAAGAAAGACTAATTTTTGGACATCTTGTAAATAAGAAACAAGGGACTTTGGATTTTTATTTGAAAACAAGATTGCGTGTTAAGAAGAAAACCTCTAATGAACGTAGTGTTAATCATTACAGAATGTATAGGAAGTGTAATGTGTATACCGCTATGTTTTAATTCCTTTTTTGATTTAGAAAGCTGTCAGAAAAAATCAAAAGAACAGGAAGGTTGCGCAGTAAGTGAATAGGATCATGGTAATGTCAACAGCGTAAAGGTAGTTCTGAGTGCTTGAACGTGCAGAGTGGCTAATGGTGATATAATTGTTTATTTATAGATTTCACGATTACTGCTTATAAACACCTAACAAAGAACAGGGGAAGAACATTGGAGATCTTCACCTCGCAACCACTTCCTGGACGTGAAGCCCAACCCTGTAGAATCGCAGGTAGGAATCTTGAGCCTAAAAAAGTGCACAAAAGCAAAATAGGACAACTAGGACAACTAAAAACTCAGTATTATACCTTTAGAATACATGCGCTAAGGAATCTTCTTGTTGTCTCGCAGGTCGACTACAGGAACATCAATAGCGTCGATTCCGGCCCTCCTCCTTCAATCCTATAATCAACCTGAAGAGTATAATTGATATCTAGGGTTGTTGAATAGAGTTATAGGGAGTTTGGCCCATAGCGTCTCTGCGAAACATCCCAAGCACCTTACAGGTAAGAGTTGGAGAACTCAGGTAAGAGTGCTTGGCATACCTGACAGAAGGCTAAGCCCACGTAACCAGTTTCGCCCAGACGCTATGGATCAAGCGTCTCCCGTGTCCTTGCAGGACATAGCCACTATGTTAGCAGATATAAAATCCGAAAATGCAGAATTACGTAGAGACATTTCGGCGCTGCAGTCTCAGGTTCAAGCAACTAGTTCAACTCCATGGTCTTTTCCTTCAGCGAAAAAACCGGTGATAAAACCACCAACCTTTCAACCGACCTTGCAGAATGCATTTGGTGGAACATCCGCTTCAGCTTCCACACTTCCCACACAAATTCAAGTAGTAACACCAGTTTCTGTACCTCTGGCCCCGCCAGAAAGATTTCACGGGGATAGTAACAAATTCACTATATTTTTAAATCAATGTCACTTACACTTTGTAGCGAAACCCACAGCATTCCCAGATGATTCCTCTAAAGTTGCTTTCATTTTGTCATACCTGGGAGGTGATGCAGCTTTATGGTCTGTACCTTATGTGGAAAGAAATTACCCAATTTTATACAATCTTCACCAGTTTAAAAATACCATGAAAAAGCTGTTTGCGAAACATGTGTTTGTGCAATCAGCTGATCACGAACTACTTAACTTAAAACAAGGCGCTTCAGATCTTCTACACTATATATCAACCTTTAATAGGTTGGTAATTGAAGCAGAGTGGCCTGAGGAGAAACAAGTGTCGTTGTTTTATCGTGGTTTGAGAGACGACCTCAAGGATATGGTTACACAAATCCTGGATCCCCCCACTGATAGTGAAGGATTCATAGATTTGGTAGTGAAATTAAATCACCGCATTTCCGAGAGAAAAGGTGAAAGGGGGAAAACAGAGCATAGGATGTATTCATTTAAAGACAAACCTATTACTAGAAACGAGTCATCTACCAAATTAGATTTGGTTGAACCTATGCAAATTGGGACTATCAGAGGTCCTTTAACCGTCGAAGAAAAAGAAAAGCGCCGCAAATTAAATCAATGTCTTTACTGCGGAAAGACAGGACATTTTGTAAAAGAATGTCCAACCCGACCAAATAGACCTAAAACAAAAGCTACACAGATCGTTGCTACGCAACAGTCGGAAAACTGAATAACTCGATAGATAGAGAGGTCACTTTATCGAGTGTACAAACCAGTTTGGCCTCCACAAATCCAGCTACCTCACATTGTCACCTTAGTATTAGAGTGTTTCTGCAGTCAAAAGAAGATCAAACTAAAACTTGGTCCATAGATGCACTGATTGATTCTGGGGCTACAGGAAATTTCGTGGATACTAAGTTGTTCAGTGAATTAGGATTGAAGAAAGTCATTAAAGAAACACCTGAGATAGTACGAGCCGTTGAAGGGAAAGAATTAACTTCAGGTCCTATACAATATCAAACAGAGTTGTTGACTATGATTTGTGCTACGAAACACAAAGAGGACATTAGTTTTGATATAATTGATGCTCCTCAGTTTCGTTTAATTTTAGGTATACCATGGCTGGTACTCCATAACCCTTACATTGACTGGACACAAAGAACGATATTATTCAAATCTGAAAATTGTCATACCACTTGTTTACAACAGTATGCTGGCACTGAGCTTCTCATTCAGGGTTATGATTTTCCTAAGGAATCCAAAAGTGTTTTACTCATTGATGGAGTTCCAGAAGATTACTGTGATCTAATGGATGTATTTGACAAAAAAAGGCCAATACTCTACCACCTCATAGGGATTATGACTGTCAAATAGATCTGGTTCCTGGAGCGACTCTACCGTGTAGTCGCATTTATGCCCTAACAGAAAAAGAGAATGAGCATCTGCGGGAGTATCTTGATGACTATCTAAAAAATGGTTTTATAAGACATTCCAAGTCTCCAGTATCATCCCCTCTCTTCTTTATTCCGAAGAAGGGGGGAGAGTTACGCTTGTGTATTGACTATCGCGCCATTAATAACGTAACTGTAAAAAATAGGTACCCACTACCATTAATACCAACGTTACTTGACCAAATCAAAGATGCCACCATTTATACGAAACTAGATTTGCGGGGGGCCTATCATCTGGTAAGAGTCCGAGAGGGCGATGAATGGAAGACTGCCAAGTCATGCCCTTCGGACTCTGTAATGCCCCTGCGGCGTTTCAGTTTTTTATCAATGAGGTTTTACGAGATTTCTTGGACATATGTTGTGTTGTTTATATAGACGACATACTTATTTATTCAAAGACCAAGTCCGATCATGTAAAGCAGGTAAGAGCCATTCTTCAACAGCTTTTACAACATTCCCTATTTGTCAAATTGGAAAAAAGCATGTTTCATGTAACCACTGTAGACTTTTTAGGCTACATCCTCAGTCCTTCAGGGATAGAAATGGACCCGAAAAAGATTCAAGCAATCACAGAATGGCCCAGTCCTGCCACAATCAAACAGGTACAAAGTTTTTTGGGATTCGCCAATTTCTACAGGCGTTTCATTGACAATTTTTCCAAAATAATTACCCCCATCACAAAACTGTTAAGAAAACATGTTAAGTTTGATTGGGCTTCTGAGGCTGAAACAGCGTTTCAAGCTTTAAAGAATCAGTTTACAACAGCCCCTGTTTGGAAACATCCAGATCCGGCTCAACTGTTCATAGTTGAAGCGGGTGCTTCCCAATGTGCTATAGGAGGAATTTTATCTCAAAGAGACAAAGGTACAGGTCAACTGCACCCCATTGCGTATTATTCTAGGAAACTGTCTCCCACAGAACAAAACTACGCCATTGCTGATAGGGAATTGTTAGCTATAAAAGCTGTGTTTGAAGAATGGCATCATTATCTGTTAGGGGCTAGACATCCTGTAACTATATACACGGATCATCGGAATTTACAGACCTTGAAATCTGTCAAAGCTGTATCTGCTCGTCAGTTGCGCTGGACGCAATTTTTTAATGATTATGACTTCATCATCACTTATCGCCCAGGAAAGGACAACAACAAAGCGGATGCTTTATCTCGCATTGGTATAAGTGATGATTTGAATACAAAACTTGAGAAACTACAACCCATAATTCCTTCAGAACATTTTTTCGTAGGACTTATAGACACTAATGTATTATCGGATGTGTCAGCGGCTCTAAGGACTCAGTCTAAAGAAGATTGGAGTACTAAGTGCCCCTTATTACATTGGAAAAATGATTTATTATACATGAACGATCAAGTTTATGTGCCTACTGACTCTATTCAGAGACGTGTGTTAGAAACATATCATGACTCATTGTTGTCTGTTGATCCTGGAGTCACTAAAATGTATCTGTTACTGAAAAGATACTTTTGGTGGCCTTCCATGTTCAAAGATATTCAAGAATATGTAAACACATGTTCTGTTTGTATTCAAAACAAAACAACTCATCACGCCCCTAGTGGTTTGCTCTTACCATTACCCGTACCACCTCAGCCTTGGCACACTGTCTCTTTGGATTTCATAGTAGAGTTACCTCGTACGAAAGCTGGCTTCACCACCATTTTAACGGTTATAGATCAGTTTTCACGAGAAGCTCATTTTATCCCACTAAAGAAACTCCCTTCTGCACTGGAGTTAGCTAACATCTTTGTCAAGGAAATTGTAAGATTACATGGAATACCGTCTATTGTACTTTCGGACAGAGGCCCACAATTCATTTCGCATTTTTGGCGACAGTTAAGAACATCTTTGAACATGGAAGTACGTTTTTCGTCCAGTTACCATCCTCAAACTGATGGATTAACTGAACGTATGAATCAAACCATTGAACAATTCCTACGATGTATGTTAAGTACTTGTGATCAGCAATGGTCAGATATCTTGTGGGCAATGGAATTTGCTTACAACAACGCAGAGCATTCGGCAATAGGTATGTCCCCTTTTTTCTGTAATCATGGTTTTCATCCCAAAGACACCATGGAGTTAAAGAACATAACAGGTGATATCCCTTCTGTCACGGAATTTGTAACTAGATTGGTATCTATTCAGCAACAAGCCCAAGAATCCCTAGCGCACGCAAAAGAGTCAAAAAAGGTTTGCTGATAAGCATAGGTCGAAACCACCTTCTTATACTGTTGGTGATAAGGTTTGGTTATCTACTAAAAATCTCAGAATTAAAAGCCACAAAGCTTTTCGTCCTATTAACCCTGTCTGTGTTAAGCTGTCTCTTCCATCCACCTTCCGGTTTCATCCGGTTTTTCATGTTTCTCTAGTAAAACCATTTAATTCCAACACTAGACTCACAGCAACTCCATCAGCGATTGAGGTAGATGGAGTTCCGGAGTTCGAAGTAAAGGCAGTTTTAGATTCCAAACGCATAAAGAATAAATTATTTTATCTTGTAGACTGGAAAGGATATGGCCCAGAAGAACGTTCTTGGGAACCTTTGGCTAATTTACAAAATGCTCCTGCAGTGTTGAAACGATTTCATGCTCGTTATCCTGAGAAGCCAAAACCTGTTCCAAGAGTTTTAGGGGGGATTCTACGCGGGGGGTACTGTCATGAACGTATGTTCCTCCCTCGCACTGAAAACCCACCCCTATCCCGTGCATCCTGCACTCCATGATGTAAGTGTTATGTTACGTGTGTTAGGATTTTACACTATGATTGTTTTAATGCTGATACGATGTTTTTGTCGCTGTTTAGATGCAAAATGACTAGTAATGTTGATATGTTTATGCAAAGCAATATTTGGGCTCCGATTGCAGACTGAGTAAAGAACGCTTTGAATATTGCAAAGAGCGTCACAGAAGCATTGTCAGACACTTGTGGTGCGGAATGCTTCGTTAGCATCACACCGGATCAAAGGAACACTGCCTGCCTTAGTAGCGTGCCACGCGTGCCTCGCGTGAAGTTAACGCAGCGCAAGGGCACGTACACGCGCTCTCCTCAAACGTCTGGGCGTGGCTGAAGTATTTAAGCCACACCCAGACTCTGGAAGGTGCTTAGCCTTCCGACTACCCTGCAGGAAACATCGTGCCGATGTTGCTCCGCCCTAGACCTTCACCTACCTTCAATTCAGCTCCTTCCAGAATCTTCACGCCTACGCTCTTCTTCCTGCATCGTCTGCCTTGATAATTCACCATTTTCTTTCTTCAGCGAGATGCGACCTGAAAAGCAAGGACAAGAAAGCTAAGTGACATTTCTTTTAACTTCTGGCGCCCATCGCAAGAAAGACAGTTAAAGAAAGACTAATTTTTGGACATCTTGGGGCATATGTATCAACCGATTTTGTATTCGCAAACGCTGCGAATCGCAAAAGAACAGCGTTTGCGAATACAAAATCGCAAAAGGAGATGTATGAGGCATTTCAGCCTCGCAATCTTAAGGAATCGCTAAATTTGCGATTTCTTAAGTTTGCGTAAGCATTTAAGAAATCGCAAATTGCGATTTCTTAAATGCAATGTAACACGCACCCAAGTTGTATGATTTCTCCTTAAGAAATCACAAATTACCACCAACTTCAAGTTGGTGGTAAATTGCGATTTCTTTGAAATATGCACTTTTTTGCATATTTCAAAGTGCCATGTGGTGCACATACATGCCCTTAGGGCATGTATGTGCACCATATGTGCACACATGCTGATTTCAGGGGTGCATCAGGGTATCATCATGACACCCTTGCACCTTTGAAATTATTCTCAATTTGCGATTAGCAAATAGCGAATCGCAAATTGAGAAGGACTTCCCATTCATTGCTATGGGCCTCCTGGCCCATAGAAATGAATGGGAAGGTATTCCTTAATTGCGATTTCGCAATTTGCTAATCGCACTTAAGGAATTTTAAGAAATCGCAAATGTTTTGCAATTTTTTAAATACATCCCGTTTTGCAATTCTCAAATAGCGATTCTCAAAAAATCGCTATTTGAGAATCGCAAATGGAGATGTTGATACATATGCCCCCTTGTAAATAAGAAACAAGGGACTTTGGATTTTTATTTGAAAACAAGATTGCGTGTTAAGAAGAAAACCTCTAATGAACGTAGTGTTAATCATTACAGAATGTATAGGAAGTGTAATGTGTATACCGCTATGTTTTAATTCCTTTTTTGATTTAGAAAGCTGTCAGAAAAAATCAAAAGAACAGGAAGGTTGCGCAGTAAGTGAATAGGATCATGATAATGTCAACAGCGTAAAGGTAGTTCTGATTGCTTGAACGTGCAGAGCGGCTAATGGTGATATAATTGTTTATTTATAGATTTCACGATTACTGCTTATAAACACCTAACAAAGAACAGGGGAAGAACATTGGAGATCTTCACCTCGCAACCACTTCCTGGACGTGAAGCCCAACCCTGTAGAATCGCAGGTAGGAATCTTGAGCCTAATAAAGTGCACAAAAGCAAAATAGGACAACTAGGACAACTAAAAACTCAGTATTATACCTTTAGAATACATGCGCTAAGGAATCTTCTTGTTGTCTCGCAGGTCGACTACAGGAACATCAATAGCGTCGATTCCGGCCCTCCTCCCTCAATCCTATAATCAACCTGAAGAGTATAATTGATATCTAGGGTTGTTGAATAGAGTTATAGGGAGTTTGGCCCATAGCGTCTCTGCGAAACATCCCAAGCACCTTACAGGTAAGAGTTGGAGAACTCAGGTAAGAGTGCTTGGCATACCTGACAGATACACGGGGCCTGTAGCGGTTCCATTTCAAACTTATCCTGCCACCTGCAGGGTTCACCAGCAGCCGCTGTGATTAATCCAACATTTGGACAACTTTGAAATGGGAGTTACCTCATGTTGAATGATCAGAGCTGTTGTGGCATGTTGCCAGGTATCCCATATCTACTAACGGTTACTTCCAGGGTCACTTGCTGTATGCAAGTCTTGTGCCCCCAAATAGACACAGTCAGGGAGTCACCTTTATGGCCTTCACTGAACATCTCTTCTATACAAAATGATACTCTAAGCAGAATGAAAGCCATTCTTTTGGAGAAAACTGTGCCTTTGTCCTCTGCCAAAGAAACCTATGATCTACAAATTGCAAGGACTTCAGCTGAGATACAGGCTCTTTTACGTACCAACTGCCCTACACATTTCACGGAAATGTTGGGACGTATCTTAAACATGTCTGATACGAGCGGTATTGTGCATGTATTTAAGACTATATGTTCAGGACTGTTAACACCTTTTCAAGCAGTCCTCTGAATCATTCCAAACTTTATGCACTCTGTGTTTGGTGGTCTGCCGCTTCTTTTAGCACTCATTGCGGGAATCCTATTTTTGTTTCTCCAGCTATGCTATGGTAAGCCTATCCACCAGCGTCACTCCCAACAATTTGGAGAAAGTGCTCCTAGAGAGGAGGTGTCGTGAGCGCATAGTACAACTACTGTGTTTACCTCATCTACGAGAACTGAACGCCACATTCAGACCAATCTGGCAGGATTTCATCTTACCTGTTCTGCGTTGCCTGCTTTGCGGTGAAGAATGCGTGCTAGACATATGTCTGACACTTCCATCAGTCATGCCTAAGGATATCGATACTCTGCTGGACCCGATAACGGCCCATGATCTGTGTTGTCCCCAGCGGCTACCAATCCTGATGACGGCATTTATTGAGATTTCACAGACGCGATATGCTACTGCTGAGGTACGAGACGGATCAGCAGGCGCACAGGTAACATTGAATACTCGGGCTGACGATGTTCCACATCTATGTGCAGTTAATCTTCTAAATAAGTTATTTGACCTATCACCAAAATCGGTGTACGACTTCTTGCCTACAGGATTGGAGGATTACATGTTCTCTCTGACACCTTCTACTAACTTATGATTTGCCTAACAATGTACCAGACCATCACTGAATTCGGCCTTCACTTTTCTAAAAACAAAAGACAAAGCTTGGAACTTTTAGCTTTTTCGTTTTCTTTTTTTGGCTCATGGACTCTGCTTATAGTAGAACTATTCATAGAGTATATATTTCCTTGAACACTTCCAGGGACACGTATTCATCTTATATTTTTTAACACCGATGTAATCATGACATGAAATGGTTTGTTTTCCCTTTCTGTACCATTGAACCATTTCATTGTATGTATATTTGTATACACTTCATTTAGCGATCGATGTAATATGTTTTGCTTAGAATGAGACTTGCTTTAATTATGTACAGCACTATTGCTTTTTAATGCATAGCCACTGTTTTTAGAAGACAGGTTTTTATGCTTTTAGATATGTTTTTAGTAAATCATGTGATACTCTATTTTCACATATTTATCATGTTTAGCATTTAGTAATGTCGTTCTATCGAAAGTGGAGTGGGTGTTGTGTGTCACTTTAGATACCCGTACATGGGTCTATTGAATCATGTCCTTATATAGGCACAATTTGACTTGTCCTTATTTAGGCATAATATTCCAGTCCTTATTTAGGCATTGGCCATGCAGATCCAAATACAGGCATGATCACCTACATCCGTCCATCCCACGTCACAAAGAGTTCTTAGAAACCAGACCCTTAACACATTGAACACATTGGGATTTTCCCTGCTGGGATTATTGATTTCTCCAAGAACTCATCTATTATGAACTACTATTCCTTAGGGGTTCATTCATGACGTCTTCCTCTGCCCGACTTTACGTCAATGCTAACATTCCTAGACACCTTCCAGGTATAAATGTACCTTCACTTGCCCTAGCAATTCACGCCACAGCACAGCTCTGCTATACGGCTCGCCACGGCAAGTCCTGAAGGAGTTTGAGTCCCCGACTGATGCACTGAACAGACGCTGTCTTCCCTGCACGCAGAGAGTCCAGCTTCCAGTGTTCCAACTCCCCTTGCGGGGTGTTAGAGTTCGCGATCTGGAAAGCGATTCCCACCTCTCTCATTCGAAGGTATGGAGCTGACTAGAACCTAAGGAAATTCTGAGCATCTCACATAAAATACTAACTTAAGCTCAGACCAACTATAGCTTAAATCTTCACCTACTTCCTACCTCGCACAACATTCAAGTTAGGTACACTGGGGTAGAATTATTTAGAAGCACCAGATGAGTATCCACTTTTAGCCTATGTAATTATATGTAGGTATATAGATATAGGTCATAGCTAAAAGACAATGCTATTGCAGTTTTACTTCTTCTTACTGCTGACGCTGTGTATATCATATCTTGCTTACAGTCTAATAATCGTGACAGCTCATATCTCTTACACGAGAACTAAGACTGTTCAATAAATCCTTTTTTATTGAAAACGGATGTCTTCCTATTTTCTGTGTAACTCTGAAGTAACTAAGCGTGCACGATTGACTGAGTGAAACTGTTATCTATTGTTTCCACGATTCTGAGACACGGTCCGATTCTGAAAGGAAACAAAGTTTTCATGTTTATGCGGTTGTCAGAAACTAATCCCTTCTTGTTCATTCGAGAAGTTTCTAGTGACCTCTGAGTTAGCTGGCACACAAGTAATTAAGTTTAATATACTCAATAGGAGCATACTGACCTCAGTCCTATGCACAGAACTATAGTGTATATTATTCCAATGCGCAGAGCCTATAAGGGAAATAGGAACTACACTACAAGAGGGGTAGCATGGCCCCCCTCCCTGAACCTTCTTGGACCCTGGGGTCTCCATTCCCTAGGGCCACTATTAAAAATAAAGGGGAGGGCAGCCAAACTGCCCCCCACTCAAACATTGTTAGGCCCTGGGGACCCCATCCCTCAGAGCTTCTAATAAAAATGCAGGGGAGGGGGCCAATGGCCCTCCTCTCTGAGGTTTGTTAGATCCTGGGGACCCCATCTCCCAGGTCAACTAGTCAAAATAAAAGGGAGAGGGGCCAGGCAGCACCCTCTGAAGATGTTATTGACCCTGGGGATCCCATTTTGGAGCAGGTACCCAACCAAGGCATCCATCATACACTTGTTGCAGGCTGCAGGGGAGCCACAGGGCCCAGTGACCCAAACAAGCTCCCCACATGCAGCGGGATCAAAACTTTGATCTGTTTCCCTGCATACAGCACTGTGGGTAGGAAAATAGATCAAAAGTCTGCTCCCAATCGGCGAGAGAATTTTTAAAGCAGACTTTGGGCTGATTTAGATTTTCGCATATCTGGTCCTGCTGTCACCTTTTAAACGGTTTTACCACCCACTCCATTTAGGTGTTAGCTGTTCAATGGACAAAAGAACTTCTCTGTGTTGCACCGACTGTGACAGGATTTCCCTCCTGTGTCGACGGTGCCTTAGACAGAAGCGGCTGTCTGAGGAAGTCCACCCAGGATTACCGCCAGCCTAATCACTATGTTCCTTTTCATCGGGACAGCTGTGGCGAGGATATCTCCATACTTAAGTTGGCATATTCAAAGAAAATGAGGTACAAGTGTAACTTTTTTTCTGTTTTTCACTTCCAGTTCCATCGAGAACCCTGATGTCCATGTACGTTCTTTGCTGCTACAACTTGACCACGGCGATAATCAACTCCATTCTTGAGGAAATCAAAAGTACTTTTTTACATGTGTTTTACTATGATTCCTGTGTTAACATTTCCTTTAACCTTGTGCAAATTTACATTGCCATTACATGCAATTTTATTCTTATGTGTAATGCATTAGTGTTCATTTTACAGTTTATCAATGTCAAATGAACATACCTATATTGAAACTGACTTTCTTTTTCTGTTGTGGTTGTTGTGGGTGTTATGTTTGTTGTGCATGTGGGTGTACATTCAATAGTGTGTGTATGTAATATGTGTGCTATGCTATATGTACAAAAAGGGATGACACATTATCTACATATATTTGTAACCCACTCACAGCCTACATGTGTGGTAAGACATTATAAAAGTGGTACTTGCCAGTCTCCACTCCACCAAGGACTCACTCCATCAAGAAACCACTGCTAGGACAACGTCAGCACAATTGGGGAATCTAAATCGGTTCAGGGCATACCACTGGCTTGACGGCGATGGAGTACTGTTAGCCAGCAATGGAGTCTGCTGTGTCAATGGAGGTGCCCCACTGACGAGACGATAAACAGTCAGTGAATACGGACAGAGGTTCAGCCAACAGACATCGAAATACGGCAAGTGGGACTCAATAAGCTCAACGGAGTACTTGTAACCGCCGCAACGGAGGTATGATGGAAGTCCGCAAAGATCTAAATCAGGCCCTTTTTGTTCGCCACCACTTGTCAGGAGATTAAAAAATGCTCCTGCTATGGCAATGGCAAACACAAGTTGGCACAGTTTGGAGTTGAGTAGAGTGGAGTAGTGTACTGTACAGTGGAGTTGCGTACAGAGGAAGAGTGTAAAGTGGAGTAGTGTACTGTACAGTGGTGTACAGTGGAGTTGCGTACAGAGGAAGAGTGTAGAGTGGAGTTGTGTACATTGTACAGTGAAGTGAGGTAGAGAGGAGTAGCATACAATGGAGTCGTATAGAGTACCATATAAATGAATGGCATACTGTGGAATAGCATAGACTGTAGTGACGAAGAGTGGATTGGTGTGCAGTGGAGTGGCACAAATTACAGTGGCATAGAGTGGAATAGTGTACAGTGAAGTGGAGTAGAGTAGAGTGAGGTAGATTGGAATGGCATAGCCTGCAGTGACGCAGATTGGCATGACATAAATGCAGTGGTGTTGTGGTAAATAAAATAAATATTACCTGACTGAATTTCGTACGGAGTCTTAAAATAAAGTAAAATAGCTCAAAATAACAAGAGGCAGAATCCGTGGTATAAGAGGTTTTCTAATGGGCTTTATTCCATTCAAAATGGCCGACTCGAGTGGCGGCCCTCAGGTTCCGTCACCACGAAGGTTCAGGAAGTGAAGTACAATAATTTATTAACAGACATGTATTTTTATAATAAGTTCATTACAATGAAACGAATGTAGAAGGCGTAACATTTGATAAGAAAAATGACGTGACAGTGACATAATCGAAACTAGGCGTAATAAGGAATAAAAGAAACATGATTGGTTAGAATTATCAGACATAGGTGGATCTATAAGATAATACTTGGCATAGATGCGCGCGCAGCAGCATGACGTGTAATTGACGTGTAACTAGGGGGTGAAGGGGACTTGACATTTAGCTCTACATGTGGAGACGAGAAGTCTGGGGTCAAGTCATCCTAATCCCAAATCATATCTAACATCCTATGTTTAAAGAACTATGTTATCCACAAGGAAGAGACTCTCGGACAGAATCTATTCTATACTGACTATGTGCGTGTACAAGCGTCTAAGTGTCTATATGAGATGCGAGGGGCAGAAAACTTTCCATAGCAACAGGGCTATGAATCACTTGCATGAAGACAGAGAAGCCTGGCCTTTTGCTTGGTAACTGGAGGAATGTTTACTTAAACTACTAGGCAAGAATGCATCGGCTGAAGAGCAAAATAGATAATTCGAAGGTGAAATACAACTTCTTGGCAGACAGGCGAAAACTGGCCGAGGCAGGCACCGTTAGCTGCACAGAGAGTAGGACAAAGTTCATGGATACAGATGCGAGCTCAAGCTGAAGCTGTCAGAGACAGAGAGCAGGGAAAGGCTTTGAGGACAGAATCGGGCCTACTCGCCTGAACTGTAAAAATGGAGTAACTTGGCCATATAAAGTCGGTGGCCTTTTATACTTAGGAATCGAATATCCAGCCCATTGATGGCGGATCTGACAGAGAACATGTTGACGGTAGACACACATATGTTTGCGTCTTAGAAACTGGAACTGGAGGGAACATACATGTACTTGTAACATGCATATAGAACCGTTGGGGTCCAAGATAGGGGACATAACTGACCAGGAAAATCCACATTTCCACATTCCCTCCTTGTCCCCTTCTTGCCCTTCACGAGACATCAATCTTCATCATTCCATCGATTTGCTCATGGAGCATCATTTCTTCTTCCTTCTTCTTCCGGGATCTTGAGCGAAAACCTTGATGTGGAATACACAATGTGGCACACAGACCACAAATCGCTGGTCCACATTGCAAACATATGCAACAACTGAAAAGCATAAGAAGGCCAATACCTAGGAAGGATAGAACTCTCCATCCCCAGGCTGATATCACACTCCAAAACCACCCGGACCACGTCCAAGTGCCTGGATTCTCGTGTATCTGGCTTACAATTTGATATTGTACCTATATAGGGAAAGATACCTTTATTGAAATCTACATACTTGTCCCATGCCGTCTCAGTATAATCGACAACTGGGAGATCTCTTCGCTCTCTATTGTGTACTAAATGAACATTTCGATAATAATCAGGAGGAGCTAGGAAAACAGGTGGCAAAAGGAATGCTATGTAACAGGTACCATCCCAATCTAGAGGCAGACGCATATATGCCGTCTGACCACATATAAAGTAAGAATGGCGAGAAGCTCTAAATGAAGATTTGCCTTGATCACTATATTCTACTGTAGTAACGCATTGGCTATGGCCCATATGTATGGAACCAACTTTTCTCACACATAATTCACCCTTTACTGGAAATACTGACATAGTGGGCAGAATTAGTTCAACTTCGGATTTGACATTCAAAATCATAAGATTAGGCGTAAAATTACCTAATTTATACACTTCATTTTCTAAATCAGTTCCTGTTCTACTGGGGTGACCCTCCTTATTAGGGTGACAGACTTTGAATAAAACTAGATTTAGATTTCCCCATATCCAATGTTGTTGATAAACTGCTGTGTCTGGGTCTATGGAATTTAATAAACTAAACCATGCTCCACAGGAGCCATTGCGTGTAAACGGATGTGGAAAGAAAGGCAGAACTCCTTTGTTATTCTGATAGGGAGGGAGTCGGCCACACACCCAACAATTTGTCGCATTACTAGTCTGATGGGAATGATGTAACATACTAATGAATGTGTTATTGCGCAGCGCAAGTCTATAGGACAACTCATGTGGCGGTAGGTCACTAAAAGAATGTTCATCAGTTATATTGAAAACACGTTTAGAAACAGGATGATATATGTGCAAAATCATACTCGTAATAATTACTAAAATACTCAATAAAAACAAAATTAATAATGTCACAATACAGTGGTTACGCAGTAATTTACAATAAGCATGTCGTTTCATTATGATTCTGGACTCTGCATCATTCAGACCTAAGGGATACATGTCGGGACAGATTCAACCGCTTCACCTTGGAGAGGACTTAAACAATCAAATCGTCCGACAGTTTAGATCTGGACCTGAGTTTCTGTTTATAGCACTGAGAGTCATTTTGTTCAACAAAAGGAAGTTTTGAATCAGTCTGTGAGGGAGTGCAGGGCACAGTGTCTATATCTGAAGGTAGTCCATGAAATTTTTTTATATGGGTGGAATGCACCCATCCTTTCCGTCCTTCGATCTTCACAGCTGTTCTGGTCGTCAGCAGGACCTGCTTAGGCAACTTCCACCTAGGATCCAATTGGCTTTTCCTATCAAAATTCCGAACCAGGACAAAGTCCCCGGGGACCACGTCATGGGGTTTCACCTCAGTGTTGTCAGGAAAAGCTGCGACCACCTGTGAACGAGAAGATTGTAGTGCAGACATCAAGGAAGCCAGGTAATCTGTCAGCATATTACAGTCAACATCAGTTATTTTACGGGGTATAGGCGTCCCCCACATATTCGGTGGTCTACCAAAGATCACCTCATACGGGGATAGCCCTGTTCGAGAGTGTGCTACCATTCTCATGTAGAATAGCGCAACTGGTAAGGCTACTATCCAGTCCACACCTTTTTCCTGACATATTTTGGACAATCTGATTTTTAAAAGTTGATTATGTCGTTCCACGAGACCTGCTGCCTCGGGGTGTCGGACACAGTGGAATTTCCACTGATATCCCAACAAAAGTGAGACATGTTTCATTAATTCGGATGAGAAAGGCTGGCCGTTATCTGAATATACAACACGTGGTAAACCGTACCGTGGGAAGAATTCTCGAACTAGCTGCTTGGCAGTAGTCGGGGCAGTGTAATCTGATACGGGATACGCCTCTGTCCAACGGGAGAGAGCGCAGACAACTACGAGGACATATTTGAATCCTCGACAACGTTCCATCTGAATATAATCCATCTGGAGGACTTCAAAAGGATGGTCAGGAGGCTGAAATCCACCCTGCTCTACGGGAACACTCTTTCCTGGATTAAACTGACAACATATCATACAGGTACGAACTTTTTGTTTAGCTGCTGCTCGTAAATGTTTATTGAACCAAATGTGCTGAATGCTGTCTAGCATAGCCTTCTCTCCTAAATGTGCTGGACTGTGAACTGTAGCTATAATGGCTTGAACCATGGAATCAGGGAGAAACCATACAGATTTCTCTTTCGTCATCCATCCTTGATCTGTCTGGATCCCTCCTAGTTCAGTCCACTTCTTTATTTCTTCTGCTGTGGCATGTGTCTGTATGTCAATTACATCAAGTGTGGGATCCTTAATTGTCATACACTGTGTTGGTGTCTGAACTATTGGCTTTGTCATGTCGGATGTGCGATTCTGAGCAGTCTGTTTGGCTGTTCTGTCAGCTAAATCATTGCCTTGAGAAATGATATCAGTAACCTTCGTGTGTGCTTTACATTTCATAATTGATATTGCAGTCGGTAAATGAATCGCGTCTAACAGAGCATGAATGAGGGACCCGTGTTGAATATGTGTTCCATGAGAAGTTAAATAACCCCTCTCCCGCCAAAGCACTCCGAAGTCATGTACGACTCCAAATGCATAACGTGAATCAGTATATATGTTGACTTTCTTGTCCGCGGCTTGAATACAGGCTTGTGTTAGAGCAACAAGTTCTGCTGCTTGGGCTGACAAAGTATCTATACAATTTGTCTCAATAACTTCAGTGTCTGTTGTGACTGCATATGCGGCAACTAAATTTCCTGTACTTGTCCTCATACACGAACCATCTACATATAACGTCAGGTCTGGATCTAGCAATGGAACGTCTGTCAAGTCTTGTCTAGGTTTCGTCTTTATTTCAATGATTTCAACACAATCATGAGCTAGTGGGTCTGTTCCAATTACAGGTAATAGTGTAGCAGGATTCAATGTATTACACCGTCGGATCTCTATGTGTGGTTGAAACAATGTCAGTTCATAACCAGTAAGTCTTGCTATGGTCAAGTGTTGTGTTTGTGTTCGGTTCACAAGAACCTCTACTGCATGTGGTACTTGAACTGTCAATGGGTGTCCTAATACTATGGCATCGCTTTGTCTGATTGCTAAAGCTGTCGCTGCCACTGATTTCAGGCATGCAGGCAAAGCCTGAGCTACGGGATCTAATGTACTGGAAAAATAAGCACATGGCTTGCGTGATCCTGCTTGATCCTGAGTGAGTACTGATAAGGCAGTACCTTCGCGTTCTGTAACAAAGAGTGTAAAATGTTTGCTATAACATGGTGTTGCTAAAACAGGTGCTTGACATAAAGCTTCCTTTAGGCTTTCAAAAGCTTGTGTATGTTCCTGAGTCCAAGGGAGAACAGTCGATGTGGCTGCCTCCTGTGTGGTTAACTGAATGAGTGGTTTTGCTAGAAATGCGTACTGAGGGATCCACTGTCTACAATATGAAGTGAGGCCTATAAAAGCCCGCACCTCCTTTTGTGTCTGGGGTATTGACATGTTAGCAATTAACTGGATGCGATCTGGTGTAAGCTGCCTTCCCTCCTTGGACAGCGAGTGACCAAGATAAATAACTCGCTGAACACAGAATTGCAGCTTAGAAGGGGACACCTTGTGCCCCTTGTCGGCTAGGAAATGTAAAACTGTCAGAGAAGCTTTTTCACATTCTGGCTCGCTTCTCGCGGTGATCAGCAGATCATCGACATATTGAAGCAGTGCTGTATTGACTGGCATGTGGATACTGTCAAGTTCTCGTTTCAGTGCTTGGCTGTAGATGCTGGGGCTTTCTGTAAATCCTTGGGGAGCGCGTGAGAATTTAAAGCTGCGCCCATTTAAACTGAATCCGAACAAGTATTGGCTTTCCGGATCTATTGGGACGCTGAAAAAGGCATTCTTGAGATCAATTACAGTAAAGAATGTTGCTTCGGAATCAATTGCTGTCAATAACGATGATATATCAGGGACCACAGGGAATTGTGGTACAATACACTTGTTTAGTTCACGCAAATCAATAACCAATCGGTACACTGGTGGAGCAGTAGGATCAGTTCGTTTAAGAATCGGAATTATCGGTGAATTACATACATTGGAGTCTGTTTCTACAACTACTCCCTGGGCAATTAGCTCATCAATGATTTTCAGCAAAGCCACTACAGCATCATGCGGTAACTTGTATTGTCGCATTCGTGGTAGTACCACTCCTGCTTTCAGTGTGACTCGATAGGGTGTAATGTTCATGCAGCCAACATCCGTAGGGCCTTGTGCCCATAGATGTACTGGTAAAGTCTGTAGTCGGGGATCCATGTCTCTAGACACATAGTGACCTTTAAAATCACGTAAAAACAACCTTACTCCTTCCGGAGAACAACATATTATGGCTCCTAGTGCTTTCAGAGTTTTAATTCCTAACAGATTTTCTGGGCATGATTTAGTAAGCAATAAATCTGTAGTTCGTGTCAAAGGTCCTATCGTAAGTGGTAGAGGCTTTGATACTTCATTAACAATAGGTTTTCCCGAAAAACCAAGGGAAACATTTTGAGAGCCTGAGAGGGGTGCCCCTGGAACTTCACTACGTTTTATGGTTGTTCGACTTGCCCCTGTATCGAGTAAGAATTTTCTATCTTGACCTAATAATTCACTATGTACATAAGGTCCTTCTTGATCTACCGGAATCTCGATAAGCGGTAAGTCAACTTCCCTCTCTAGGCTGGTTCATGCGTAACGCTGATACTCAGGGTATTCATACTGTGCAGTCTGATACATTTGTTGTGTTGTGGTTTGTGTGGCAGTAGCAGGCAACGGTGGTGCAGCTGGCACAAACTGTATGGGTTGCTGTGAGGCTGGCATGGACTGTTGCTGAACTGGCACGGACTGTCCATGCAGCATAGCTCCTTGTTCATTCTGATCTTGTCTAACTAATCGTGGTCTCTCCTTTGTAATGCCTGTAGCTATATTACGTTTCAGGACTGGACAATCGTGTACATGATGGCCCAGTTGTTTACAGTAATTGCAGGTTCCTTTTACAGGAACTGCAGAATCACCAGAATGTGTCACACTCTTTTTGTGACCATCTGCTGGTACTGTCTGAGAAACTAGCATTTTCATTTTTGTATCCTTCATGCGTCTATGCTCGTGTTCTTGTTCATCCCTAATTCTATTGTGATGATACTGTAACATTTGTAGCATTTGCGACGGAGTGTTACTTTGCCAGGTACTCTCGAATTTCAATATTCTATTCTTCACTGGAGGTAATGCATTTTCCACTAATTTTGTCACAAATAAATGTGGATATGAGTCACTACTTGCTTTTATACCACTATTTATACCAAAACATTTTTCAAATCGAGCATAATAATCGCTTGTGTCTTCATCTTGCTTTTGTTTGCAGGCTGTGATTGCACCCCAATCTTCCTTTTTTGTAGTTAATAAACGTGGCAGTACCTGTACTAGTAAACCTGGTAATAGTTTAACTTTATCCCCGAGCCCTGAACCTGCGGCTCGGCCCCTTTCTTCTTGTCTACGTGCTTTTTCTGTTCGTCTATGAGATTCTTTACGCCATAACTCGATAGCGTCTTTCTGTGACTGTCTGACCTTTCTTTTCCATAACTCTTCCTCCACTTTCATGATGCACTCTGCATCCCAGGTTCCCGCTATGGGCCACCTTTGACTTTCCGGTAATCCCTTGGTATAATCTACCCATAGATCAAGAAACAATATGGCATCTATGCCATGTTTATGGTACATGAAATGTCCTGGAGTGTCTCTAGGAGGAATAGGAACTGCTTCTTCAAGCACCCCTTTTCTGGTGGTAATCTGTCTTAACTTCGAGAAGAGCGGCATATTAACAACTGATCTGATACTTACTCTTGAACTTACTTAATACGAGAAACACAATAATGAACAGTGAACAATGAACAGTCATTCATACCACAATATGCAAGACATTTTCTGAATACTTTAAACATTAAACATTAAACATTTAATAATGGTCGACAATGATGACAGTCTGCCTAACTAATCACCACGCTGAATTCTTGACAATAACTGAATACTTCGGAATACTTGATATACTGCTAAACAGTACATATACACTGCTAAACAGTGCAGACCGGATTTGTGTACCCAAATCCGTCTTGACCGGCACAACCTATGTGCACGTCAACATGCCTCCCCGGCGATGGTACTCACCGAGTAGCTCCTTGAAACGGAAGGCCTCAGAGAATGGACAGGACTCGATAACTGCGGACATCGGACCCTCTGGACGTCGGAATTTCGGAAAACCTGGTGGGCCTCTGTATACCTCGGATCTTGCTCTCTCAGCTAGGCTCTGGTCGGGATACTTCGCACTTCTCACCGCCTCGTCTGGGTTGATCGCAGCCTCAGTCGCCCCCGCTTGACCGGAGGGAGCTTACAGGAAATCCTGCTGGTACGCGTTTATGGTCCGTCCAGCTGTGGCAGGAGACCGGGCCTGCAACGCACCGCCGGCGCGTGAGATGAGAAAGTGTCCCTATTCGGGCGCCATTATGTGGTAAATAAAATAAATATTACCTGACTGAATTTCGTACGGAGTCTTAAAATAAAGTAAAATAGCTCAAAATAACAAGAGGCAGAATCCGTGGTATAAGAGGTTTTCTAATGGGCTTTATTCCATTCAAAATGGCCGACTCGAGTGGCGGCCCTCAGGTTCCGTCACCACGAAGGTTCAGGAAGTGAAGTACAATAATTTATTAACAGACATGTATTTTTATAATAAGTTCATTACAATGAAACGAATGTAGAAGGCGTAACATTTGATAAGAAAAATGACGTGACAGTGACATAATCGAAACTAGGCGTAATAAGGAATAAAAGAAACATGATTGGTTAGAATTATCAGACATAGGTGGATCTATAAGATAATACTTGGCATAGATGCGCGCGCAGCAGCATGACGTGTAATTGACGTGTAACTAGGGGGTGAAGGGGACTTGACATTTAGCTCTACATGTGGAGACGAGAAGTCTGGGGTCAAGTCATCCTAATCCCAAATCATATCTAACATCCTATGTTTAAAGAACTATGTTATCCACAAGGAAGAGACTCTCGGACAGAATCTATTCTATACTGACTATGTGCGTGTACAAGCGTCTAAGTGTCTATATGAGATGCGAGGGGCAGAAAACTTTCCATAGCAACAGGGCTATGAATCACTTGCATGAAGACAGAGAAGCCTGGCCTTTTGCTTGGTAACTGGAGGAATGTTTACTTAAACTACTAGGCAAGAATGCATCGGCTGAAGAGCAAAATAGATAATTCGAAGGTGAAATACAACTTCTTGGCAGACAGGCGAAAACTGGCCGAGGCAGGCACCGTTAGCTGCACAGAGAGTAGGACAAAGTTCATGGATACAGATGCGAGCTCAAGCTGAAGCTGTCAGAGACAGAGAGCAGGGAAAGGCTTTGAGGACAGAATCGGGCCTACTCGCCTGAACTGTAAAAATGGAGTAACTTGGCCATATAAAGTCGGTGGCCTTTTATACTTAGGAATCGAATATCCAGCCCATTGATGGCGGATCTGACAGAGAACATGTTGACGGTAGACACACATATGTTTGCGTCTTAGAAACTGGAACTGGAGGGAACATACATGTACTTGTAACATGCATATAGAACCGTTGGGGTCCAAGATAGGGGACATAACTGACCAGGAAAATCCACATTTCCACAGTGTAAAGTGAAATGGAGCAGACTGGAGTGTTTTTGTTCAATGGAGTGGTGTAAAGTCAACTGACGTACAGTGAAATAGCATAGAGTGGAGTGCATGGAGTGTAGTGGCATAAAGTGGGGTGACGTAAAGTGAAATAGCGTAGAGTGGAATGGCGTACAGTGGAGTGGCATACAGTAGATTGGCATAGAGTCTAGTGGCATAGAGCAAAGTGGAATAGAGTGGTGTGGCACTGAGTGGAGTGGCATAACGTGGAATAGTGTACAGTGGAGTGGTGTAGAGTGATGTGGCATAGAGTGGAATAACATACTGTGGAGTGGCATAGAGTGGAGTGGCATAGAGTAGAGTGATGTCTAGTGAAGTGGTATACAGCAGAGTGGCATAGAGTCTAGTGGTGTTGAGTGGAATAGCTTAGACTGGAGTGTCATCGAGTGGAGTGACGTAGAGTTGAGCGGTGTAGAGTGAAGTGGTGTAAAGAGGAGAGGCATAGAGTGGAATAGTGTAGAATGGAGTGGCATACAGTGGAGTGCCACACAGTGGAGTGGCATAGAATAGAATAGCGTAGAGTGGAATAGTGTAGAGTGGAAGGGCATACAGCAGAGGGCATAGAGTTGATTAACGTAGAGTTGAGTGGCATAGAGTGGTGTACAGTTGAGTGGCATAAAGAGGAATAGCTTAGAGTGGAGGACAGACAATGTAGTGGCACACTAAACAGTGGAATAGAGTGGAGTGCCATAGAGTGAAGTGGTGTAGAGTGCAGTGGCATAGAGTGGAAACTGCAGACTGGAGTGCTGTTTGGTGAAGTGGTGTAGACTGGACTATCGTAGACAGGACTGATGTAGAGTGCAGTGGCGTAGCGTGGAGTGGCACAGAGTTGAGTAGCATAGAGTGAAGTGGCATAGAAGGAGCTAGCATAGAGTGGAGTGGCATACAGCAGAGTGGCATAGAGTAGGGTGGTATTGAGTGGAACAGGGTAGAGTGTAGTGGTGAAGAGTGTAGTGGTGTCGAGTGGAGTGACATAGACTGTCGTATTAATACAGTGGAATGGTGTACAGTGTAGTGGCATAGAGTCGAGTTGTATACGGTACAATGGTGGAGAGTGGCATCGAGTTAAGTGGTGTACAGAGGAACAGAATACAGCAGGTGGCAAACAGTAGAGTTGTGTAGAGTGCATTGGTGTACAGTAGAGTGGCATGCAGTTTAGGGTTGTAAAGTCAAATAGTGTATAATATAATATCATATATGTATATATTATATATATATATATAATATATATATAATAAATATCTTATATAGTGTAGAATGGAGTAGCATAGAGTGGAGTAGCATAGAGTAGAGTGGAGTGGCATAGTGTGTAATGGTGTAGAGTGCATAGGCGTATAATGGCATTGAGTCGCGTGTTTTAGAGTGGAATACCGTAGAGTGGAATGTCATAGAGTGCAGCAGCATACAGTGAAATGGGGTACAGTAGAGTGGTGTAGGGTGAAGCTGCATATAGTGGAATCATATAGAGTGGAATGGTGTAGCATGGAGTGGCATAGTGTGGAGTGGCATACATATGGTGTAGAGTCTTGGAGGCATATTATCAAGGGCAATATCGCCGCTTTTGCGGCACTTTCTGCCGCAAAAGCGGCAACATTGTTATCGCCCTATTAGCAAGTCTGCGCTGACATGTGTTAGCGCCAGCTTTCGGGCGTTAGCTGGAGGTTTTCCTATCGCCTTGCATGCCAGCAATCATTATCGTTATTGACATGCAAGGTAGGCGTTCCTTACCAATGGTTCACGTTAAAAGTAGCTAACGCCACATCACGCTATTATTAAAGAAGTCCCGGACCGCGAAGCAAGAATGAAAGGTGCTCTAAACCACGTTAGCAACAGAATTTAACACCAGAAAAAAATGAGTTATTGTGTTAAAAGGGGATTTGCAGACACTATTAGCAACCTAGCTGAAATTATATCGCCGATAACGCTGCGATGGCAAGGTATTGCCACAATACCTATCGCTATCGCTGTGCTGTTAGCGGGAGTTATCGCGTCCTTTCCCGGACACCATTGCATCTTAGCGACGTGTTCATAATACATCGATAAGAATGTGAGAAGTATCCGGGAAAAGAAGCAATAGAAAAATGTACGCTAACTTGCGTTGGTGATCATTATCGGTGTAGAGTGGAATATTGTAGAGTGGAATAGCATAATCTGGAGTGGCTTAGGATGGAGTGTCCAAAAGTGGAGTGCCGTACAGTGTAGCACAATGTGGAGTGGGAAAGAGTGGAGCGGCACACTGCAGAGTGCCATGGAGTCCAGTGGCTTAGAGTGGAACAGTGTAGCGTGGAGTGGTATAGAATGGAGTAGCATCTAGAGTATTGGTAAACAGTTGGCTGGCGTAGAGGGGAGTGACATAAAGCAGAGTGGCACAGAGTGGAGTGGAATACACTGGAGTCACTTTGAGTGGAGTGGCGTAGAGTGGAGTGGAATAGCAGACAGTGGGATGGTGTATAGTAGAGTGGAGAAGAGTGGAGTGCTGTAAAGTGTAAAGTGCATTTAATATGTGAGTATGATAGCTCACACCGATAGTTTTGTGGCCAATCTATGAGTATGATAGCCAACGGCCATAAAAAAACTCTAAGTGTGAGTGATTATACTCACAGATTTACTGAGACTGCTTCACACATATGGTTGATATCCCAAAACTGGAGAAGTATTAGGTTGTGTAAAATGGCATCTTTGGCTTAGGATTTCCTGATTTCAAGGAACAAGAAGTGGGATGTCCATTTGTGGATGATCTCTCTGGTAAGGAGCTGAGGAAATTGTGTACCACTAGAGAACCATCTCATTCTTTAAGTTACTGCAACATATGTCCACTTTGACATCTAGAGGAGACACTTTACGAAGCCCTGAAGAGGTCCATTTGGAGGCAGCGCATTGACTACATACAAATTAAAAAAGATGTTTTTTTTAAGAAAAGAAATGAAGAATATAAATAAAGAAGTCTTATTTTAAGGACAAACTCAACGGAGTCTGTACATTATGTTAAATAATCATGTCACATCGATGTGCACAATATTCCTTAACCTCTTCCATTAAACTGTAACAATATAACATAATTAGTGCCCTCTCACCCCAAGTAGTTTTTACTCCCAATTAATGAGATACGTAATGTGGGGTGGAGAAGAGTAATTCTATATTTGCCTATCCAAACTTACCTTGACTGTACAGTAGTAGACGTTATTCTGGAATTAACATAGCTGCTGCTCAGTATTATTCAACTCAATAACCAGACCTACAATGCCTTACAAGTGATGGCAACATGACACCCTAAGTCTGGTTGTCTATTCTCTCAGAAGCTGTAGAAAACTTGGAAGACAAATGAGCACAATATCATTTGAGGTTGCAATTTTAGCCAGGATTCCATGATGTGTTAAAAATAAGTACTGCGTGCATCAAACACCTTAACTATGGTACAATGATGGATATTTTTCACTTTAATGTAATGTAGCCAGCTTATAATGTTGGGGTTTAGTATTAGAGAGATGATGATATGAGTATGAGACAAATTGACTTAAATGAGGTTCATCAGATTTGTTTGTTTTCGTAGAAATTCTATGAAGGCATATACATATTAGAAATGGGAACTTATCGGCTTTGGAGACACATCAATTTGGCTGGGTTGTTTGATAGATGGTTTTGGGTAAATAATCAAATTTTGGCAGTCAGTAGGTTCAAGGTAGCGATATACCTGAAAAAACATATCAATAATTGTAAATCTTATTGTAACCAGATTGTTAGCCCTCCTCTTCTTGCTGATTCTTTTTGTTGGCCTTAGGACCCTGAGCACTTTACCACTGCTGGCCAGTGCTAAAGTGCATGTGCTTTTTTCCTAAACATGGTAAGATTGGTGTATACAGAATTTGCATATTTAATTTACTTGTAAGTTTCTTGTAAAGTGGTATACCGTAGGGCCTGTAAATTAAATCCCGCTAGTCGGCCTCCAGCACTGACTGTGCCAACCACACCAGTAACCTGTAAAGAGGTCTCAGGCCTGCCCCTGCAGAGCCTGTGTGCGCAGATTTACTTGCATTTAAAAGCCTTTGCCAAGACTTAAACTCCCCTTTCATTGCGCATGTCACCCCTAATGTAGGGCCTAGGTAGGTCATAGGTCAGGGTGTTGTGTAAGTAAAAGGTAGGACACTTGCTTTTAAGGTTTGCATGCCCTGGTATTCAAAAACACCTACATTTTTTTTTCACTAATGTGAGGCCTACTCCTCTCGTAGAATAATTATGAAACTGTAATTCCTGAATGGAAAGGTGTAGCTGTGTCATGTTGCATGTTTTTGGAATGGTGCTGATAAATCCTCTTTATTGGTGAAGCTGGATTTATCATTACTGTTTTAGAAATGCCACTTTTAGAAAGTGGATATGTTTCTGCTCTTACAGCTCTGTGTACCTGCAGCCTGTCTCCAATACACATCTGGGGTGGGTGACAGCTACACTTTGTGCATTCCCTTTAGACAACCACAAACTCAGGAAGGTTAGGTGTGTCTGAGTACTCATAATCATTCTGATGGCTGTACCTGGGCTGGAACTGAGGGAGGGGCTGACACTTACACCTGAATAGGTAGTGTCCAGTCCCCACACAAAGGGTTGATTACCACCTACTGATAGTCTGGATCCAGGGCTGTGAAGAAAGGTCTTCTGTGCACTTCAAGGACCCTTCTTTGAAGTCACACGACTTCAAAGTCACAACTGGGTATAGGCACTGGGTCGCTGACCCCACCAATCCAGACACTTCTGGACCTGTAACTGAACTCTGTTCGAAGAAGCGCTGTGCTGCTTCAAGGACTGACACTCTAATGGACTGATGATCTGGAAGACCTGCTTTTCTGCTGTGCTGCCCTGCTTCCTGCTGGTCTCTGACTCTGCTGAGGGAGAGCTGAACCCTGCCTTGCAACTGAAGTGATGTCCGAGGGCTTCTTGGCTTGCCTCCTGTTGCTTGAGGCTCAGGGCTATCAAAGTCCCTACCCATTCTCCTGTGACTGGTTCACTGGAAATGTACCCAGATACTTGCACCAGAGAAATCGATGCATCTTCGGTCTGCATGTAGCAGAATCGGCACATCGACCCTGTTGCAGTAGTAGAGGTTGTGCATCGCACACAGAACTGCCGCATTGCATCTGTAACTACTGCTTTCAGAATCGACACTTCACTCAATAGACCCAACTGATTGCCATCACTGTGTGAAGATAATCGACTCATAACCTTGACTGCAGGCTAGACAGCGACGCAGCACTAGCCTGCAGCCCATATCTCACTGTTGCAACCAGGCTGAAGGTACTGTGTTCACTGGACCTGTGTGACTCTTGTCCCTAGCCTGCACTCCATTGTGGTGAGACTGCACTGGTGACTTTGGCCCAGTCCTGTGCGACCAGATAACCCCCATTGACGCATATTGCTTTTAATTGATTTATCTCTTTTTATTCTTCAAAAATTCATTTCTTGTCTTTTACTTATTGTATTTTTGTCGTTTTGGTCTTGATTTATTTATAAAATTATTGTTAATTGTTCTAACCTAGTGTGGTCTCTTTTTGTGGTGTTTTCATTGTGTTACTCTGTGTGTGTGTGTGTGTGTGTTGCACATGTACTTTACTCATTGCCTCTTTGGATAAGCCTGACTCCTCTGTGCCAAGCTACCAGAGGGTGAGCACAGGTTATCTTTTAGTGTGTATCTAGCTTACCCTTACTAGAGTGGTGGTCCCTACTTGGGCAGGGTGCATACCACTGCCAACTAGAGACCCCATTTCTAACACAGATGGTGAGATAAGTAAACAGAGAAGTATAACATTTGATGGAGGCTTCACCATGCTGAGAGGTATTGACCTCTGCTACTAGTTGCCTGGAGCAGCTCCCACAGGAGACATACTGCTATGAGTAGTCTGGTAGTTCCAGACCCAATATTACTCTGTCCAGATTCACAGATTTTACCAATTGTGTAGCCACACCAAGAAAAACTGGGGCAGAGGCTGCAGGGCAGAGGCAGTGCCTAGCCCCAGCCTGTCCTAACAGCCACCGGTGATGCAGGCAATGTTACCCTAGAGAGCCTAGGGGCTGCCCAGCCCCAGACGCCCGCCTAGCCATCAGTCAAATAGCCCCCACCAATCCAAACCTATAAATATTTATCACCTACTCAGAGCAGAAGGTAATAAATGCCTTAAACTTGCTCAAAATTGGGGTAATTATGAATTCAGAAGGTTATTTCCCATTCTAGGGATTTTAACTTGTGAGCTCCATTATCTTATGAAGAGATACCGGTCGAAGTCAGTAATCCTTTCCCAAGTATCTCCATGAAACTGACATTGGAAGCCATTGTGGTCAATAGACTTTAACTGAGTAATGGATTCTTTTGTTAGTATGGGGAATTAGGGTCATGAGACAAAAAATTGTGGATATTCCATCTGCCCTCTGCAGGGTGTATACACATGAATACACTTTAAATACAGCGGATAGGACGTCTGACAATTTCCTTAATTCCAAGTGTTGACTTCATGTCCTAAGATAGTCACATCCAGTAATGCAAATTTTACAGAATAGTTGGTACATTGGTTGATACATTCACAACCAGGTGATAGGTATAGCCAACACGTGTTTCATCATCACCCTTCGCCTTTCTCAGGGCTACTACAACAAGAGCAAAATAAACCCTGTAACTATTTATAATATCATGATTTGCAAGGGTTAGCCAAGTTAGGGTGTCTGGAAAAACCCTTGAGAAATGAGTACCGTGAATATTTAGTTGTTCTCAAGAACGGATATTTAGAAAGCAAGAAAAAGCTGAGCAGGGAGAAAATCAGTATAATAAGAGAAGAAGTTGTGATTTACTTGTTCCAATAGGGTGAAAAAGGCTAGGTCCAGAAGTTCAGTAATCCCTACCGTCGTGAAGAGAGGTAAAATTGTTAGGTATCATTGTGATTTAAAAACGCAGAACCCACCACCATGGTGGTACCCATATATTTCAAAAGCTCATCAATACTATGTAGAAACAATTGTATGACAATTCCAAAAGTAGATTATTCTGTGTTCTATTTATCAACCTAGTCATGAGAGATAGATCATGAATAAATAGCGCATTGGGCACTTTGCCAAATATTGTAAAAGCTTGGAAAACAAAAGGAGTTTCACTAAGTCATACCTATATCTTCAACTAAACTGTAGCAAAAAGTGAATATATTTAAAGGATCTGAAAATGAAAATGAAAGGCAATGTCAACATAGGACCTGTAGGTCAGTAATTATTAAAATTCCCTTGTAGAGCTAAATATTTCTCAATATTTACAAGTGAGAAGTTACACGTAGGCATATATGTGAGCCTTTATGGAGTCATTTAGAATTCCTTTGTTCGAGTGGTGACTCAGGAAAGAAAACGCCCGTATCCAAAGGGACCTCAAAATTTATGATCATCATACCGCCAGACGCAGCACTTGATACTTTAACAAACTTATACACAGACTAAGGGCTCAATAGACATAAAACAACCATGTAAGACTAAGTATTTCAAAGTGTCCGATTCTGGCAAGAGAACCATTTCCCATGTAAATCGTAAAACTGATACATACGTGCAACGTATCATGAATTGAGAACAAATAACTGCATGACAAACAAAAAAAAATAAGTCAACCCAATCCCTTAGAATCAAGTCATGGCGGCCCATAGTCAAAATAATAGTCAATTTTTTGAGAGCATATCACCTTATAAGTCCAGCGGAGAGCACTCCCAATCGATAACCAGTCAAAAATGGCACATATATGGCCGCCATCTTGTAATGGGGATCAGTCTTTGTTATTAAGCAGTATCTACCTGAGTCACTAAGCACCGAATCATGGCGGCCTATATTTATTTATGAAATTGCCTTATCTCACAGGAACAGAGGAAAGTACTTGCAACAAATATCGGTCTTAAGCTAACAATAGCGTATATGGCCACCATCTTGTAACTAGCAATCCTTGCATGTATAATGCAAATTCTGCCTGAAAAATGAATCATGATAACCTGTATTAAACTCCTTTTTTAATTATAATTACCTCATTGTACACAAAGGAGGCGGCGGAGAGTGCCCCCAAAAATTAGCTGGCGTCTATTAAAGAATCTGTATCGGCACATATATTTGGCCGCCATCTTGTAATGAAGGTCCTTGTATATAACTAATAAGTGAGAAGTAAGACAGAAAGACTATGTGGGTAATGCACAACTAAGTCAGGCATTATGTTCAGTCGACAGCCATGTGTCATTCCTTCAAAAGGGATCATTATCAATATGTAAATCTAGTCTAAAATATGTGAGAGAAACCCACGTAGGTCAAAAGGTATGATCCAAAGCCTTGGTATGAAGTCCATATCCTTTAATCATAGGGTCCATAGTAAAAGGGATTAGCATATATAGCATCTCACAGCGGTTCCGCTCTTTCTGAGTAGAGGTAGTGTTACATTAGTTGGGTCACCAAAGGGAGATATGTTAGGAATCCATGTGATCGTTGTATCCAAAGTGTGTAGAATAAACAGTAATATAGGTCACAGAGGGAGGGGGAGAAAGGGGGAAGAGAGAAGTAATGAAATGATTATCTTATATCTTTATCTGCTCAGAAAATATTGGAGCTCAGCATCCAGGTTAATGCCCTGTTCAACATCCCGTAGTTTCATAATCCAATGTGCTTCACATTGTATAAGCCTGAGTTCTCTATTGCCGCCCCTTAAATCAGATGTTACGGAGTCTATACCATGAAATTTAAAACCAAGTTGTTTTCTTTGTGCAGTGCATTTGTGTGCATGACTCCCAATTGGGTTCCTCACATCCAAATTTTTAAGTACATGAAAATGTTCCGCTATACGCTCCTTGAGCGGGTGTATCATACTGCCAACATGAATTTTGTCACATTTGCATCGAATCACATAAACAACATATTTTATCATACAATCAATATGCTTATTTATCCAGAACGTCTGTGATCCATTGTATTCAAATGTCTTTACTACATTAATCGCCATCTTACTCATGATACAATTACCACAAGTAAATGACCCCTCATTTAGATTGTCTAGCCAAGTATCTCTAGGTATCTGTGGTGTGGGGTAGCTGGGACTTATCAGATTCCTGATTTTTTTGCCCCTCCTGTATGTAAGGCTTGGGTGTTCTAGCACATGGTGTTCTAGTGTTTTAGCTGCTATCAGCAGATGCAATTTGCGTTTCAAAAAGTTATACAGTTTGTATGACCATGGATGATAATTGGTCACCAATCTTATAGGTGTTTTTTGTGTTTCTATCACTTCTGTGGTCCTTAAGGAGATCAGTCCATTGTAATTTTTACTTACCCTTAAGTAGAGGGGTCTCAGGGTATCCTCTAGCAAGGAACCGTTGTTGAATATCATCTGCATTATGTGTAAAGTTTGTGTCTTTGCTACAATTCCTACGTGCCCTAAGCATTTCCCGAAAGGTGACAGCATTAATCTGTCTTCTAAGGTGTGAACCTGTTGCATGCAACAGTGCATTGCAGGCGGTGGCCTTACTATAATTTCTACAGTTAATCTTTCCTTCATCAATGTACAATTCAAAGTCTAGAAAGGCAATCCTGTCCTTGCTTTTTGTCATAGTGAAAGTCATATTGTATGGATTATTATTCAAATGTTCAAAGAATTCCTGTAACTCTTCATTGCTGCCTGTCCAGATAAGGAGGCAATCATCAATGTATCATCCATAATAGACAATAAATTCTTGCCATCTGGCTCCAGATGGGCCCCAGACAGGCACCGCCTCGAACCAGCCCATAAAGAAACAGGCAAAAGATGGCGCAAATCTGGAACCCATCGCAGTCCTACATGTTTGTTGAAACCAGGTACCATTAAAGAGAAAGGCGTTGTGTCTCAGGATCATGAGTGACATGTCAATTAGCATATCTGAATGCTCCATATGATCTACAGGTCGTCTATACAGGAAATACTTTAAAGCAGACAATACATACTGATGAGAAAAATTTGTCTACAATGAAACCACCTCCATGGTCACAGATATCATGTTTGGATCCCAAGTAAGGTCATTAAGAATATTCAATATGTGCTTTGTGTCTCTGATGTATGATAGGAGATTAACCACATATGTCTGTAAAAAGGTGCTTACGAATTCGGAACGTTTTTCTGTAGGTCCACCAATCCCAGAAATGATCAGTCTCCCAGGTGGAGAGATCAGACTTTTGTGTATCTTTGGAAGTGCATACATGCATGGATATCTAGATTTATCCACCAATAGATATGAGTATTCATCCTCAGAAAGTAAGCCTCAGTCTAACCATTGCTTAAGCCTGTTGTTGATCATCTAGGCTATGTCAAATGTAGGATTGTGATTACGTTGTTTGTACCACATATCATTGTCAAGCTGTGTCATGATTTCCTTATCATACAAATCTTTGTCCATCACAACCATATTCCCTCCTTTATCAGCTTCCCTCACAATAATATCATCATCCATGGCTAATGTTTTCAAAGCTTCACGTTCCTTATATGTTATGTTCTTAGAGCGAGATACTTAGCTGTTGTGGAGCATTTGCCCATCCCACTTATCTATTTCCATATCGATTATTTTGAGAAACAAATCAATGTTATTACCACAAGTAAGTTGTGGGGTCCTCCTTGATTTACTTCTCAAACCACTGTCCTTACTGAGATTGGTACAACGATCTAGATCATACATTACACTTTGTACAGTAACCGGATTCTGTTGATCCTTAGTGATGAAAAGCAATGTGGTTACATTATAAGCATCCTGAATAGACATATCCCTTGTCACTACTTCTTGTTCAGTAGTCTTAACACGCTTCGGATTGGTTTCAAAGAACTTTTTTTATTTAAGCTGTCTGGTTAACTCATACACATCAATCTTTATGTCAGTAGTAACATACCACATTCTAGGACAAAAACCATGCCTTTCTGTAAAGCAGACACCATATCCTTAGTTAGCTCTTTACTTGATAGATTACTTGTACACTCTCATCCTGGTGATCATTTAATGTTTGTGTTTGTTCCATGAGCGTGTGTGTATTCTCTCTCTGTCTCTTGGTGCTTCCTCCATCCCTCTTCCCTCTCTTTGTTTTCCTATGTTGTCTGCCTTCTGTCTAACATCGATCTCTTTTTTACCCATCCTTATTCGTTGAACTTCCCTTAAAAAAGAACTATTGGGTAGTTCACTAGATGATCCCTCAATAGGTCCTCGTCCCCACTGCTTGAAATGTTACTTGATGAGGATATCTTGTTCTGTGAACTAGTTTAGTCCTGCCTTACTATATCATCAAAGCACTTGGCAAATGTGAACACCCTACCATATGCATAATCTGCCTCATCACGTTTCAATTTGCGAGCCTTACGCTGTTTGATATCATCCTCCTATTTTGTTAGCACCTCCTCTAGAATTGTATAGTTCTTTTTTGTTGTGTCAACCAAATTGAGATTAGAGATCTCCTTTTCTAGTGCATCCACTTCTACTGCTGTCTTAGTGACCTTTCTGTCAGCATTTTCAATCAATATATTCATCAGTCTGATACTGATACTGCTCAGCTCTTCTTCCCATAGTAAGAGAAGATCGTCTTCAAGATCATCATATGTAGGGAATTTCTGTGCACGCAATGCACGTGGGATTCTGTTCAGCTTTAAATATTGCTTCAAAGTCGCCCCATCCCACCATTTGGAAATGTTGAATTTCCTAAGTCTCTCAAGTCGTATACATTTTACCTTCAAACCCTAATTAGGCCTAGAACTCCCTTGGGTTACCACTTTATTAATTGGTATCCCTGCATGTAGATTGTTAAACAGATCCTCCGCAACTTTTTCACGATCCTGTCTAGAGCTCATTGTGAATTTGTGTAAATATATACAGTATGTACGGTTTGCAGCAGAACCCAAATAAGAATATCCAAATGATGAGCGTGGCTGGGTCAACTTCTGCGCATAACCATAAAGAAAGTAGGTTTTCCTTAAAAAATCTGAGTGCTCTCAAAGATAAAAGGGAAATGGCGACCCACGTGCCAAAGAATTCTGTGGACTAAAAAGTCCCAAAATTTATAAGTAACAGTCAGTATTTTCACTTTCAAATTGCATTTTGGTGTATTCCAAATCAAGATACTGCATTCTTGGGCCTTACTAATGCATTTTAATCCTTTCCAGATGAATGCTGAGTATGAGCATTAAGATGTTCCATAGTGGTGGGAGGACCATCAAGATATTAAAGGTGAGGAAAGCTGCTCCTCCCCTCATGAGGTCTGCTGCAGGGCTACATTTCCGGCACGGGTGCTGGAATCAGTAAAAGTAATTGTGAAGAATTGGTCTGGAGGTTCAGCGGTCGCAAATGTGCCAATGTGCCAATGGAATCAGATGCACACTGGGAGGCAAACTGCACAGTGTACTAAAGGGCTTCTCGATACGTTGAAATTGCAATCACATTCAGGAACAGAAGATACTTAAGATTACCTGCCTGTTTCAGTAAAGAAGAAAGAAGCTTCAGGTCTGTGCAGACGATGCAGTTAGAGACTCCAGCTCTAGCCAGCTCCAGGTACACATATTCACCCACTCAGCAGGAGGTAGGACACAGGCCAGAAACAGACAGGAGACTGAAAGTAGACCTGTAGGCCTGGCCTGTTCCAGGTTCCATACCCACATGGAGAGTAACCCTGGGCGTAGTTCGCGAAGTAGCACTTCACGAAGCTACGCAAAGTGCAGTTTGCACTACGCGAGCTACGCGTAGCACTTCGCGAACTGCGTAGTACCTTATTCGCACTGTGCCAGATGTCGCTTTCAATGATTGCACAGTGCGGACAAGTAACCGGCACTGTGCAATCATTGAAAATGGCATCTTGCACAGTGCGAGCTGTAGTTTTCTGCTGCTCGAGTAGATTTTTACTCGAGTCGCAGCTTTCTCAACGCGAACTGGTAGTTTCTCATCGCGAGCGGTCGCGACCATACGCGACCCCTCGCAATGAGAAACCTGACCTCCTCGCGTTGGGAATCTCGCCGGGAGGTTTATTTTCCATGCTCGCGATCGCCAACTTGATGTTGCTGGTCGCGAACAAGGAAAAAGTCTTGCCGGGATGTCATTTTGCTTGCTCGCGGTCGGCAACTTGACGTTGAGGACCGCAAGCAAGCAAAAAATGACCGCAGCACTACGCAACACTACGCTACGCGTGTTCGAACTGTGCTACGTGCAGTTCGCGTAGTGCGAAGTAGCGCGAACTTCGCAAACTACGCGAGCGTAGCGTAGTGCTTTGCCCAGGCTTAATGGAGAGTCTGAATTGAGAGCATGGTGCTCAGGTTGCCACTGTTTCCAGAAGGGAGGTTAAAGACCTAGGGGCATATTTATGAGGGCGTTGAGTCATGCTTGCACCAAGTAACATTGCACATGCACAACGCAAAGCCCAAAGTCATATTTATAAAGTCACGCAAAGTCACATTGCATGGTTTGAATGGCTTCATACATATGTAATAATGCAATACAGCTTGAATCGCTGCATGGATTACTCTGCACAAGAGAGGTGTTCCATGGGCTTTGCGATGGATGTTTTTCACGCAAATCTCATGGTTTTTCACACATTCCCATATTTACCAAACCCGGTACACCTGGGAATGCATCAAAAAGATATGCCCCCCCCAGTGAAGCGTTTTTCCTCTTTTTTGTGTGCTGCATTATGCAGCACACTTAGAAAGAGGAAAATGCCTCTATGGATTGTTTTTGTGCAGAAAGGTGCCCATTCCTGCACAAAAACTATCCTTCCTACAACGCAGACACCCGCAAGGGTGCCTGAGTTGACAGGCACTAGGCTGCTGAAATTGCAACAGCAGAGGGGGAAAGGACAGGAATGCATCGTATTGGCTAAATACGGTGCATTCCTGTCCTGCGCCACACTTCCCATAAATAAGCCCCCCAGTGTAGTCAACTACTAGTCATGAAACCTTGTGTAATTTGCTATACTTTAAGCATCTTCCTTCCCATCTTTTGTGCATGCATGTTGTCCTTGTTGTCCTTTTCCTGTTTGCCATGCTTCCTTCTTGGAGATTTATGATTTATCTAACAATCAGAAGGCCCTGCAAACCTTAGGATGAACCTTACCGTGGCTGGGTTGATTCGTTGTTTCTCAGGCAGCCATTGAAATATTTTTTTTCAGATACAATCCACTTTGTTCCTTTTGGAATAAAAGCCTGGAACAAATGTAATATAACTATTCAATTCGCTCGAGACGATCATTGATAAATGTCCATTCTTGCTTTGATTTACTTTTATGTCTTTGTATCCACTTCTTTCTCGATTTTTATTCCATTGTTAATTCAGTAAAAATTCATTATACTGCTGCTTTAAGATCATGTAAAACATATTTTCATTTTCAGAAACTTTTCTTCTATGATGTTCAATGTGGGGTAGCCTGGGGCCACGTGAAAGAAGAAAACTCGGCAGAATCCATCTTTAATCACACATTATTCATATCCTTTGGCATTTTCGCATTGACATTTTTTCTGTTTCTTTGATAAAATGAGCATTGTTAGTGCCATGAAAAAAATGACAGTTTGAATATATGCTTTGAAAATCTTCTGGCAATAACAGAAAAAGAGGAAAACAGACATATCTTTGAAAAAGCAATTCCTCTTCAAACATCGTTGGATATTTTAAACCTGTGCAACTCTTTTAAAATGTTATTTTCCCAGCTAATAACAAAGCAATTTGCAAACAAGAAAATATTTGTATTTTCAAATAACGACTCAGCTCTCTTCATTAAAAAGTGTGATGTCCCCTTTGGGTTTCATTGTGCTCAGACTGCTCTGCTTATTGTGATGGGCTTATGTTTGTAATCTGCACATTATTCTATACAAGGGAGTGACATCTCACTCTGGAAACTTCATTGACAGGACGAGAATCCCCTCTATACGAAAGACGTGGGTGACAAAGATGTTTGCACAGTAATTAATTAATAGTCAAATACCATATAATACTGTATATGTAGTGTAATGCACAGCACAAGCGTAATGCTTTGTTTCCTTATCTTTAATGCACTTTATGCCGATCAAATAAATAAAAACCAGCGCCATCAAGTCTAATTCCATCTGAC